>NC_134231.1:13867015-14479515 GCF_965140235.1 Caretta caretta | reverse complement strand
ACATGACTTGTTCTGTAGGCCCCTGGACTGGGTCAGCGCACAGGCTGGACGGTGGCGATGACTGGAGGTTGCAAGGAAAGGGTCGCTGTTCTCTTGCGTTTAAAGATCCAGGAGGGCTTTGTTCTGTTCCTGTCTCTGCCACGGTCTCCCCGTGTGAGGTGGGGCAAGATTATCCCAATTCCCACACACAAGAGGGCTGAATGGAGATTGCCGGGGCAACCTGGATTCTGGCCTCTCCTAACTTCTGAGTGCTTGACTCTTCAACCTCCATGTTCTTTTAACACAATTTTTGTGTGTGTTCTGGATGAGTGCTAACAGCTCCAGAGTATTGACTGAGACAAGCTTTGTAGTGGACAGCTGATTATTTCCCCCCCAAAGTGCTCTAAATCCTGCGAGCATACTCGGATTGTCTTAAAAATGGCTAGGCCTCGCTGAGGCCTGGGGTCAAATGGTTCCTGAGATACAGCGTTTGGGGCATGGTGGCGGGGGAAGGACCACTCGGTCAAATGTTTCCATTCTGTTAGGGGCTTTCCCTTCCCCCCTTCCCCTGGTTCTTGTCACGGAGACGGAAAGCAGAAGGCCGGAAGTCCGAAGGGTAGGCAATGATGCCGCAGAATCTCTCCTCCTCCTCCTTAGCAGGCCCAAAGATACCTGCAGTGAACGTCCCTGGTCCCTCCCCTTACAACTTATGGTCATATTCTGTTTTGGAGGTTCATGAGTCTTGGGGTTTGGTATCACCTCTTTTGTATCCCATGGGACGCGTAGGGAGCGAGGTTGTGTACTGGCCAAGGTCAGGCAGTTCTTTGACTTTTAGTGTTTCTTATACTTTCCCGCTTGACCCTCCCTACTGGTTGCTTGACCTTATCTTGGGAGAGGAGCTGAGGCAGGACTGTTCTTCAAGTGTATGCTGGTATATTACACTCCCACTAAACCCTCTTTCCCTTATCTTTTCTCATTGTACTAAAAGCCCGATCTGGTTGTAGGAAAAGCAACACACGGCGTCTGTGTTCTTTGTTCCACATCTTAGGATGGATATAAAAGTATCAAAAAGTCAAACCCAAAATTCTCTCTCAGGCTAACAAACAGATCTATGTACTAACACATCCTTGTAATGTTTTCTCTGTGTGTGCCCATCTGTTGCTCAGACTGGGGCACCTAACTGAGCGTATCTGATTGGGTTTGATCTCTGCTAGAGGCCCATCGAGGGGGAGCTAGATTGAAAACGTTATTCGGAGGTGCATCCAGATCTGCCAACTGGCCTGTATCTGGGAAGTGCGCCACAGGAAAAGAACCGCTCGTGTGCCATGAGACGAGGACATCTTGAGCCGGGTGTGCTATGGATTGGTGGTCAGCTCACAGGTGTTCTGGCAACAGAGCCGGAGCCTAACTCAAGGCCTGTGAGTTCAAGTACCACCGCTTGCAGACTTGTGAGAATGTCTGCTGCGTGTATTACTATTCTCGGCCTGCTCCCTACTCGGGCTGCGAAGATGCTCCATGAGGAAGGTTGGCCCAGGGGGCAGGCAGCGTTGTGGAAGTGCCGTAGTGGGATTTCCATGACGGAGGCTGAGCAGAGCTGATTTTTGTTCCAAGCACTCTACACTCAGTGTGCGCCGAGGGATTGTCTTGAAAACTGGCCCACGACAGGGGTTGGGGTAAGACTTTGTGGAGCACAATTGAGGTCGTTTGGGCAAGAGGTTCCTGTCTGCGTCCTGCCCTGGGTTCTTGGGCAGTGCTATGTCCAGGATGTGATGTCTGGGACGGGAGAGAATTGAAAATAGCACCAGAAAGGCCACTGCAAGAGTTCCAGGCAGGACCAATCTGTGCCAGGAGACTTGCCAAATTCCTGCCAGGCAGCTCTAGGCATGATGGACCCGATCTGAGCTGGGACTGGGCATGCTTGCTGCAGCAATGGGCACACGGTGCTCTGACTGGTGGGGAGGAGAACACCCAGTGAGATGAATGGGGCAGTTCACACCTCTCCAGATGGGCATGCCGATCCCCTGCTTCTGACGCCAGACCCTGATGTGGGGTAGGAGCCCTGGGGCTCCCCTCCCTTAGCTCTTGCTGCCTCCATCCAGTCAATGTGTGTCTCAAGCCCGGCCTCTGCCAGAGTTCCCAGGCAATGCTGGACAAGTTACTTACACCCAGCCTGTCACAGGTAGCCACTGAATGTTCCTCATTTCCTGGGTGCCCAGGTGCTGATTTCATAGAATCAGAGAAATGTAGGACTGGAAGGGACCTCGAGAGGTCGGTCGTCTAGTCCAGTCCCCTGTGCTAAGGCAGGGCTGAGTATTAAACCATCCCTGACAGGTGTTTGTCCAACCTGCCCTTAAAAATCTCCAATGGTGGAGAATCCACAACCTCCCTGGGTAATTTGTACCAGTGTTTAACCACCCTGACCGTTCGGACGTTTTTCCTAATGTCCAACCTAAACCTCCCTTGCTGGAATTTAAGCCCATTGCTTCTTGTCCTGTCCTCAGAGGTTAAGAAGAATAATTTCTCCTCCTCCTCCTCCTCCTTGTAGCAACCTTTCACATACTTGAAAATTGTTCTCAGGTCCATCCTCAATCTTCTTTTCCCCAGACTAAACAAACCCATTTTTTTTCAGTCTTTCCCTCGTAGGTCACATTTTCTAGACCTTTAATCATTGTTGTTGCTCTTCTCTGGACTCTCTCCAAATCTTTCCTGAAGTGTTGTGCCCAGAACCGGACACAATACTCCAGCTGAGGGTTGATCAGTGCACTCGCAGCTGCGGCTGAAGTCACTGGGGACTGTGCTTGGAACGAATGACGTGCTCAGTGATGCTAAATACTCTGATGCCACAGAGGCCCCAAACTGGGCACCCAAAGTTAGTGGACGCTTTTGTCCTTAATTTCTCTGTGCCTCAATTCCCCCTCCGTAAAAATGGGACAATACCCCATATGTAGACACAGGGGTGTTGTGAAGATCAATCCACTAGCGTCTGTGGACCCTTCAGCTACTGGAGTGAGGAGCGCCATAGAAAAGCCCAGGAGGAAATTAATAATTCTGCCTTCAGAGCAGGGTTTGACCCGTGTGCCGTAAATAAGGCCTGGACAATGGAGATAAAATGAAATCATAGAACATCAGGGTTGGAAGGGACCTCAGGAGGTTATCTAGTCCAACCCCCTGCTCAGAGCAGGACCAGTCCCCAATTATTACCCTAAATGGCCCCCTCAAGAATTGAACTCACAACCCTGGGTTTAGCAGGCCAAAGCTCAAACCACTGAGCGATCCCTCCCCCATATTGGGTAGCTGCTCAGTAAGTGAGCACTGTCCATCCTGGGCCAGGTACTGTGGGGGACAATAGTATGTGATCCTGTAATGAAAAAACTGCACCATAATGTACACGCAGAAGGGGACTGAATTAAGGAGGCAGAGACCACCTTACTTCTGGCTTGATCCAACTTTTGAGTGCTTGGCTTGGCACCCTTTTAAATCCAGGCTCCCGTCATGACTTCACGGGGAGTTTTGCCTAGGCCAGGGCGGGCTGTGGAGTTCAGGAGGCGGCCTGTTCACCCGCAGGGAGATCTGTAGTTGGAAATTACTGCCCTGTGGTTGCTACTGAAATCTACCAGCTGATGGGGGCGGGGGGTGCTTCGGATAAAGGAGCAATGGCTTTTGTATCGGCTTCAAAGATCCCGTCTATACAGACTCCTCGGTATTCTTCCTAGCTCTGCCACGCGCTCGCTGTCACCTTGAGCACGCCGCTCCGTGCCTCAGTTTCCCTGTCTACAGCCCAGCGATAACACGACCCTCTCTGGGTTGGCGGGCTGTATGACAAATGCCTGTGGAGATCCGCCAGTGAAACAGACCAGAGAAGGACGAAATCTTATAGTTCGTATTCACTCTGCTGCACCTCAGCCCCTCTTCCGGGGCTGGCTCTCTCTCATGTCGGCTCAAAGCAGCACCCCTCTGTGCTAACCGTGTCTGAAATCGGTTCTCAGCGTAGTCGGAGGACTGGAAGTCCACAGTGTGCTGGAGGTTTCCATGCAGCGCCATTAAATGCAGCTCACGATGGGCTGCACAGTGATAAGCTAGAGCAGCAGCGTCTGAGACAGACTGGGGGGGAGAACCAGGAAGGAGCGGGGAGGACGGTACTGTAACTGAGGCAGGACCTGGACTGGGAGCTAGAAGTGGCAGGACATGATCAGGAGCCTGGCTGTGGGGTGAGCAGGACGGAGGAGTGTCTGACTCACCTTCCTCACCTGGTGAAGGGCCCTGGCGTTGGGCAGGTCCGGCTGTCCTGGGTTCTCCCCCCGGCAATGGAGTCCAGGGGCGTCTGTGACGGTGCTCGGGGTATCCAGGACTGTGAGCCACCTTGTGCCCCCTGCCCGTGGCGAGAGGGAGCCTTGCGGGCGGTAAGTGGCCCTCAGCCTGTTAGCTCCTCAAGCACTCTCCTCCGGGTTCTGCCGGTCGAGTCTCAGGTTAACAAGCGGTGCGCCCCAGGGCCTCTGAAGTGTTCCCCTCCGCTGTCCAGCCCCTGACACTAGCTGGTCGCAGAAATCCCAGCTCCTTGGCCCGCAAAGGAGCAACGAGACCTCGGTTAACCTGAAATCACTTTTCCTGTATCCCACGCAGCACTTGAAATCAAACAAAAGCAGGTTGATTTAAGAAAGAGCAGAGATTCCACTCGAAACGAGAGAGAGAGATGGAGACAAATGGTTACAATACGGAACCAAATCAGAAATCGCAACCTAGGGGTGGTACTTATGAACCGTTCCCTTTCCTGGCTAATAAAGGGGTTCCCTCCCCGTTCCCCACCCCAAGTCCAGGCGGTTGCAGAGCTGGCTGGGTTCCTAGGAACCAGGATCCCCTGCTCAACCAGAGGTCTCCTCAGCGAACGGATGCCTCTTCCCGACCTGGCATTCTGCTGAAAGAGAGTTTTGACTCTTCACAGCCGGGGCGACCCCCTGTCTGTATTAATGGGCCTTTTTTACCCGCCCAGTGGCTTGGATTGTTGGTAGCTGTCTGTGACGGTTTTCCACTTACTGTTTGGGGATGGGGTAAGAGTGGACAACTGAGCCTGGCATTACATCACTGGCTAACCCGGGAGGGGTGGCATCTCCCTCCGGCTCACCAAGGAACATTACCCCCCCCCCCCCGCGCCTCCTTTTAGCCTTAAGACCATCAGGGCATAAATTTTTCGCGCCATTGCATTATTCCTTAAGTATCACCCGTGCACGCGCCATGCCATCATTATGAACGTCGATAGGTTGCAAGCTTTCAGTCGAGACCTCCCACGTTGCCCTTTACGGACACATATCCTGAAAGCAATGCATTGGATGTAGTGAGTTGGTCAGGTCTGAGATGAGAGTTGGTTGCAAGGAACAGGGGAGCCTTCGCCGAGGGGTCTGTGTGTCACAGCATCCCCAGGACGTGGCAGTGATTGGCACCTTTGGAAAAGAGCCCTCTTGTTTCTGCTTCTGTGCTTGTCTCTGCTATCCCCAGGGCGGGCCGGTACCTGCATCTGGGGGCAGGCCGATGGTTTAGTTTTGGTGTCGTCCCATGCTCTGTGAATGCTGCGAGAGGGCAGGGGAGCTGGGCCTCCCGGGGTACTGCAGGCAGGAGGTGCTAAGTTCTGCCCGGTCCTGATCGTGGGGTCGGGTCCAGCCTGAGTGGGAGCATCTACCCTGCAATTCTGGAGCCCCTGGCCTGGGCTCTGAGACTCGGTGCTGTAGGGTGCAGCATAGACGGACCCTCTGTCTGCCTTCTTACTGCACGTCCTGGATAGTCCCGTCTTTTCTGGAGAACTTTGGAGAGAGGCCTGTTGGGCTGGCGGGCGGATCTCGGCGTTTGTTAGACATTCGTTCCATTCAGCACCGTGGTGCATTTCTGCGGCATTTGCTTTACCCTGGAAGTAAGAGAAATTCTCTCAATGTAGTGCCCAGGATCATAGGAATGATAGCCTCCTTCCACCTGTCCCTAGCGCCGCTTGAGGGTCTGTGTGACATGGGGGGGAGGGGGAGCTTTATCTGTTAGCGCCCGCTCATGGCAGGATGGGGAGCTACCCTAACCTGGCTCCATTCCCCCCATGCTGTCACAGCCAGTTCTGCACCGGCCGAGGACAATAGTCTCAATAGTCTCTGACCCCCTTTAGGATAAAGGGGAAGCAGAAGTTCTGTGGCTCCAACTGGGGCTAATTCACTCTAGTACTCCTGGGTTTAGGGGCTTCTTCCCTAACAGTCCCTGGCTGGGGTAGGCAGGGGACCCCAGGCCTATCCACTCCCCTGGGTGTCTGAACTAGTTCTCTACTGTTCATTGCTGTTCCCACAGCCACTCCCCACCTCTGGCCTTCCGCAGGCCTTCCCCAGCTTCTTGCCTGGCTTTGGTGGGTGGTTTGTCTGGCAGCTACTTACTGGTCTGCTGGAGGGATGCTCTCTACAGTCCCTCTGGCAGCCCTTGCATCCTCCCAGTCAGCTTGGGCTGAGCAGAGCAGGCCCTGGGCAGTCTCGCAGCTCATTAGCCTCCCGGGGCCAGATGGGGCAGGTTGGTGGCATTAGCCCCACTTTGCAGATGGCTGAGATGGGGCACAAATTGGGGAAACAGAAGCATTGATGGCAGAACTAAGTATTATCTAGACCATCCCTGACAGGTGTTTGTCCAACCTGCTCTTAAAAATCCCCAGTGATGGAGATTCCACAACGTCCCTGGGCAATTTATTCCAGGGCTTAACCACCCTGACAGTTCGGAAGTTTTTCCTAATGTCCAACCTAACCCTCCCTTGCTGCAATTTAAGCCCCTTGCTTCTTGTCCAATCCTCAGAGGTTAAGAAAAATAATTCTTCTCCCTCCTCCTCGTAACAACCTTTTATGTACTTGAAAACTGTTCTCATGTCCCCTCTCGGTCTTCTCTTCTCCAGACTAGACAAACCCTATTTTTTCAGTCTTCCCTCAGAGCTCATGTTTTCTAGACCTTTAGTCATTTTTGTTGCTCTTCTCTGGACTTTCTCCAATTTGTCCCCATCTTTCCTGGAATGTGGCACCCAGCACTGGACACAATGCTCCAGGTGAGGCCTAATCAGAGCAGAGTGGAGCGGATGAATTACTCCTCGTGTCTTGCTTACAACATTCCTGCTAACACAGCCCAGAAGGAAGTTTGCTCTTTTTGCAACAGCGTTACACTGTTATTTCGCTTGTGGTCCACTATGACCCCCAGATCCCTTTCCGCAGTGCTCCTTCCTAGGCAGTCATTTCCCATTTTGTATGTGTGCAGCTGATTGTCCCTTCCTAAATGGAGTATTTTGCATTTATCCTTATTGAATTTCATTCTGTTGACTTCAGACCATTTCTCCAATTTGTCCAGATCATTTTGATTCCAAAGCCAGAGGGGACAATTGTGATCATCTGCTCTGACCTCCTGTACAACACAGGCCAAAGACCTTCCCTGAAATAATTCCTAGAGCAGAGCTTTTAGAAAAACATCCAATCTTTGATATTAAAAATTGCCGCTGATGGAGAATCCACTGCAACCCTTGGTAAATTGGTCCAATGGTTAATTACTCTCACCATTAAGAATGTACACCTTATTTCCAGTCTGAATTTGTCTAGCTTCAACTTCCAGCCATTGGACCATGCTAGACCTTCCTCTGCTAGACTGAAGAGCCTGTTATCAATATTGGCTCCCCATGAGGGGGAGGGATAGCTCAGTGGTTTGAGTATTGGCCTGCTAAAGCCAGGGTTGTGAGTTCAATCCTTGAGGGGGCCATTTAGGGATCTGGGGCAAAAACTGGGGATTGGTCCTGCTTTGAGCAGGGGTTTGGACTAGATGACCTCCTGAGCTCCTTTCTAACCCTGACATTCTATGTAGGTACTGACAGACTGGGATCAAGCCAACCCTTACCCCTCTCTTTGTTAAGCTAAATAGACAGAGCTCCTTGCGTCTCTCACTGGAGGCAGGTTTTCTAATCCGTTCATCATTCTCATGGCTCTTCTCTGACCCCTCTCCATTTTATCAACATCCTGCTTGAATTGTGGGCACCGGAACTGGACACAGGATTCCCGCCGCGGTCGCACCAGTGCCAAACCCAGAGGTGACATAACCTCTCTGCTCCTACTCGAGATCCCCCTATTTTTGCATTCAAGAATCCCATTAGCCCTTTTGGCCACAGTGTCTCACAGAGAGGAGGCTCCCCCAGAGTGCTGACTGGCTTCATATGGAGTAGTTCCAGACCATTGCCCAGGGACGCCGTGACAGCGTCTTACAGGGAGCTCATGGTCAGTTGATTATCCACCATGCCCCCCAAATCTTTTTCAGAGTCACTCTGTTAAATCACTCTGTATAGTTATAGGGGTAACGCAGATACCTTGAGCACGCTTTGTCCCAGAGGTCATTGACCAGAGGCTGACAGAGGAATTTGGAATCTCTTTAGTGAAAGCAGGGTGCTCGACACTGTCCATAATAGTCCCTGGGACATTTTGGGGCTATTTCTGAATGTTCTTTAGGGCGTGTCTACATGGGAAGTTATGCTGATATAAGGTGTGGATTTACACTGCTAGAGTGACACCAGTATAACTCCCATGTGGACATGCTTGTTCCAGTTTAAGAGTGGCCTTTTCTGGTTTAGCGTAAGCTGCTTCCAAAGCCAAGTAAGCTAAAGCAGTAAAAGCCTCTCTTAACTCAGGGAAGTCCTAAAACCTGTGTTATGCAGGAGGCCAGGCTAGATTACCAGAAATGTCCCTTTCAGCCTTGTGATCTCTGGAGTAGGAGTGTTCACATGGGGAGTTATACTGGGCTGACAATCGTGGTTTAACTGTCCCAGTGTAATTATACTGGTGTAACTTTCTGTGTAGACAAGCCCTCAGTGACAGACGTACTGTCTGACGTAGCTGGCTAGGCAGGGGTGCCGGGGTTGGGTGATCTGATTTGCTGGTAGCTCTGCATGCTAGAATGTGTGGTTTGGGGTGCCTGTTTTATTCTTAGCTTGGGTTCCCCTCAGTTACCACGTGTTGGTTATGTCGACCCTGCCATTAAAAACCTGCCACTGGCCTGTGCGAGGCGGGAGGGTCCCAGAGCTCAGGCTGCAGCCTGAGCCCCAATTAAAGAAGCCCCACAACTTCCATGGGCCAGCTGGGGTGTCTAATTGGACTGCAGGCATACCCTGGTACAAGGTAAAACCCTAGTGAAGACAAGGCCCTCTGTAGCTTTCAGATGAGTTGCAGGTCAAGGTAGACCCTAGACCAGGGGCCCTGGAACAGGCGGGGCCAGGGGGACATGCCCCCGCCCCACTTTTAAAAGAGGGAGAGTTATGCAGAGGGTGAGTGATGGGGGGAGGGGGCAAAGAGGAGCGAGCAGGGGCAGGGCCTCGGGGGGAAGGGGTGGCACAGGGGGGTGGGGGTTCGGGGAGAAGGGGTGGCGCAGTGGCAGGGGCTCGGGGGGGGGCAGCATGGGGGGATGGAGCCATGGTTCGGGTGCCTATGCCCCCCCCACACACTTTTAGGGCGCTTCCGCCCTACACGCTGCCATGTCTTCACTAGGGCTTACCCCTGGTGTGTGCTAACTGGAGTTAAGAACGCACTTTCTCTTAAGCCAAGTCTACACTCCCACTAATGTTGGCAAAACTTTTGTCGCTCGGGAGGGTGAAAGAACACCCCCCCCCCCCCGCCGCCAAGCGACATAAATTTCACCAGCATAAGTGATCGTGCGCACAGCGTGATGTCAGCTTGTTAGGGGCAGTTTAATGATGTTGACAGGAGGCCTCTCTCCCACCGGCGTAGAGCGGCTACACGAGAGACCTTACAGCAGCGGGTAGACATGGCCTACGAAAGACTCGCCCAAAAAGAAAAATCTGGAGCCTTCTAGTCCTTGAAACGGATTGGAGTGGGCACGGTGCGGATTTCCCCTGGAATAGCTTTACCCTGGCCACCTGAGGCGCATGTCCCGTAGCAATGGGCGAGGTCACCAATTATCACACGGGACAAAGCCAAACCGAAACTCGGGCATGGCTGAGTCTTCGGCTTAACTCCGCTTTCGGAGCTTGTCTCTCCACGTAGTCAACCAAAGGGGCACTTGCACTGGGTGTAATTGTGCTGGCGATGTCTGTCACGGAGGCCCCGGGCGAGGCTCTGGGACTGCTCCCCATGAAGCCAGGCAGGACTCTGGGGGAGTCTCCTCTCTGGGAGCAGCCTGTCTGCAGGACACACAGCTCACCCGGCTTCCACCTTCCTGGGTCCGACCTTGGAGCCTTCAGCATCCTCTGCCCCTCGGGCGCTTCCCACAGCCAGTCCGCCCAGGCGGGGTCCTGGGGAAGCTAGAGGGTCCTGCCCCCCAACTCCGCAGTCAGACGGGACTCTCAGCCAGCCAGTAACACAGAAGGTTTATTAGACGACAGGGACATGGTCTAAACCAGAGCTTGTAGGTGCAGAGAACAGGACCCAGGGGAGGTTTAGATTGGATATTAGGAAAAACTTTTTCACTATGAGGGTGGTGAAACACTGGAATGCGTTACCTAGGGAGGTGGTAGAATCTCCTTCCTTAGAGGTTTTTAAGGTCAGGCTTGACAAAGCCCTGGCTGGGATGATTTAACTGGGAATTGGTCCTGCTTCGAGCAGGGGGTTGGACTAGATGACCTTCTGGGGTCCCTTCCAACCCTTATATTCTATGATTCTATGATTCTATGATTCTATGACCCCTCAGCCGGGTCCATTTTGGGGGGCAGTGAGCCAGACAACCCCGTCTGCCCTTCACTCCATGTCCCAGCCAGCCCCAAACTGAAACTCCCTCCAGCCCCTCCTCCTCTGGGCTTTGTCCCTTTCCCGGGCCAGGAGGTCACCGGATTCCTTTGTTCTCCAACCCCTTAGCTCTCACCTTGCAGGGGGGGAAGGGCCCAGGCCATCAGTGGCCAGGAAACAGGGTGTCGGCCATTCTCTGTGTCCAGACCCCTGCACACACCTGCCCTCTAGGGCTCTGCAACGATCACACACCCTTACCCCACCACCTAGATACTTAAGAACTGCATAGGGGAAACTGAGGCACCCCACGCTATTCAGAGGAAACATTAAGAACAGTCCCACTTCGTCACAGTGTCATAACCGTCTTGGGAGGAACAAAAGAAAGATCCGATTGGAGACCCAACCACTGTCTACGTCACTGGCTCTGGGGGAGTCAGCAGAGCCCTCCTCCGTCGAAGCAGAATATTATGCCTGGAAACACCAATATCCGATAATCCCTCTCCCGAGCGGATCTTGCGACCAGAGTGTGTGCCGGCTCTCCGGAAACAAGCGACACCACTCGCGGGACACAGTTAGGATGGGAACGAGGACTGTAGGGCACGGTGTGAGTGGGCTGGCGTCGCTGTAGCTAGCGGAGGGTTGGTGGGGATCAGCTCCCCCCGGCGCGAGACAGGAAATCCAGCGTGTGGGGTGAGAAACGCTTGCCAGGCTCTGGGTTGTCTTTGAAGGAACACAGCAGGGCCACGGTAGGCGCTGTCCCCGCCTGAGGGCTTTGGCTGGACTCTGCCGACCGATTTGCCTGGTTTCCGCCCACTCTGGGAACAACCGGGGGCTGAGTTTTTAATCCCTCGTGACCGAGTGTACGTCCCCGCCGCACTGGAGGTGTGAGTGCGGCGAGCATGCAGCTGGCTGGCCTGGCCGCCCAGGTGCATAGCCCACCCGGCACCTGGGGGGGGAAGGGGGCACAGCCCATGCTGCTGTCGGCAGCTAGCTCGACCAAAGTTCACTCGGGTACAGCTAACTTATCCACGGCTGCCCCTGTCCGGAGCAGACTCCCTCCTGCTGCCCCCTCACCCACCGAGAACCTTGCCCGATACCCTGCCCTGGGCCAAGAGGGGGACAATCAGGAGCCCTCCAGGCCCGGGACTCGCCTCGCTCCGAGCGAGTGGCCGAGGCGTAGGTGAGACAGAAGGTGCCGTGGGTAGCTGTAAATATCCCGAGCCTTGCGATGGCTCGGCTTCTCCGGGGCATTTCCCTTTGGTCCCCTTGTGCACACAATGAAGCATCTCGCCAGCTTTTGCCTCCTGCCCTGTGCGCCGATGCAGATGTGGCAGGCGCTGTGCGGGGAGTCGGGGCGGTGTCGTTTGGGGGTGCCGTGTGCATGCCGGCCGTGCGGGAGGGCAGGTGCGTGCAGACCCTGGCTGGGGGTGGGGGGGCGGTGCAGATGTGGCAGGCGCACGCGGGGGGGAGGGGAACGGGGGACACGTACGTGTGGAAGGAACTTGCTCTCAGCGAGCCGAATGGCAGGTTTCGCAGGAGCCCTTGGCTACAGTTGCCCATAAAAAGAATGGAGTTGATTAAAGTGGAAGGAGGAGGCTGGCTCCCTCCGTCTCTTCTCGTCCCTGGCCCCAGCAGCCCTAGGGCACAGCCTGGCCATTCCCTCCCCAGGGATTTCTGTCCATCTGCCTCCTCCGGGTCTGGGGCTAACAGCTGCCTCTGACCCATGGAGACATGTGCGTGGAGCCCCTCTTACCTCTGCCCCGCCCCCCGGAACAGGGCGCCCCGATGCGTTCTGCTCCCCCAGTATCTCTCCTGCGTCTCAGATCCGCCCCCCCACCCAAGTCCTGGGGTCAGGGTGGAATTAGCCAGGTGGCATTTGCCGGCCAGGCTCCATCTGTGGCCGCAGCTTCCAGCATCCCATTGGCACGGCTTGTGGGCCCCAGCTAGCCCCTCGACCAGGGCCTGGC
Organism: Caretta caretta; assembly: GCF_965140235.1. NCBI lineage: Eukaryota > Metazoa > Chordata > Testudines > Cheloniidae > Caretta > Caretta caretta. The sequence continues at coordinate 14,466,860 of NC_134231.1, read as the reverse complement.
TCTGCGGAAACGCCGGCGGCCGGGGATTGTGCTGGGATTTGCATTCTGGCAGAGTTCGAAATAGTTTGCTTTCCTGTCCCTTCCCCCGCCGCCCCCCATTCCAGGCGAAGGCTCCCCCCTTCAGCTCTGCTGCTGTGCTAATAAGGGTCCTGGGTGGCATGGTGGGATTAGCATGCAGCTGGGTTAACAGAGGACAACTGAGCCACTGCATTGCAGGTAGAATGGAGCATGCTCAGTCACACGGCTCCGCTTGCCTGCCAGCACCAGCCGAGCTCCGGCTCTTCTGACTGGCAGCCCCCGAGCCCTGGGACGACTGCTCGGGTCTGGTCTGACGTTAGCAGGCATGCGGCTGTGGGCTTGGCCCGCCAGGCCGGCTCCTGGCTGGCCCCTTCATGCATGGGGCGCTGGGAGTGCCCTGGGGTCCGATTCACTCTCCCTGGTGGGATGGGTGCAGGGCTCCCGGGTCGGCTCCCTCCAGGCTCTGTGCTGCCCGGGTTTGCTCTGCCCGGTGGCGCAGGGGGATGGGTCCTGAGGCTGTTGAAATGAGAGCGAAAGGTCCGTTCAGATCTCCCAGTTCTCCGCACGCCCTGCAGCCCCTCCCTCGGGTGCAGAGCTACCGGCTCCAGCTCAGGCCCCGGCCCCGGCCCAGCCCGAGGGGCGTAGGGACACCACCCTTCCCTGTGACAGCCGGCTGGGTGGGTGTCCGTGTGCAGGGGGGACCATGTATTGTTGGAGCTGCGCTGTCTACGGGGCATGTCTGGGCCGGCCGGCCGGCCTGGCTGCGCTTCTCCCCAGTGCTACAGGGCAACGGCAGGGACTCCCCAGAAAGCCAACGGGAAGGAGAATCGCTAGTTCAAAACACCATTGGTGCAGGCGTAAGGGTGCCCGGTGCCGCCTCGGGAGAGCAGCTCGACTTCCACCTTGCAACCAGCAGCGGCCCTGGAATGGCCCGGCTGGGTCACAAGTGGACGGTCAAAGCTACAGTGGCTTTTACCCCGGCCCAAGAAAAGTTTCTTGTTGTCATGTTGGTGACTCCCTAGGGGGTGCTGACCTCAGGGTCCCAGCAGGATCCTAGGGGTGCTCTCCTATTGGGGGAGGGGGGCTGTCCTTTTTTGTATGCACTGTGGACCATTGTCTCCCACTTGCAGGATGTGCCCCGTTCCCTCCCCTGGGTCTCCTCCCCAGCCCTCTACCATGTAACAATGCTTTAATGGATTTGTTGTAAACAGTTAATCCACATCAGGGGCTGATCGGCTCGAAGGGTAGCATGAGCACTTCTTGACCTCATCCCTGGCACACTCACTGTCCCCCCATCCTGCATGGCAGCGCTGGGCCAGGGCCTTGTTACAGCCCAGGCATCACACCAGGGCTTGTCCCGGGTGCTGACTGGGAACCACGCCCTGCCTGCGTGAGTAACCAGGCTCAGGGAGGCGGAGTGGTGGAGACAAGGCCACCCCAGGTCAGTGGCAGGGCTGGGAAACGAACCCAGGAATCCTGGCTCCCGGACCCGTGCTCCGCTTACTAGACCCGGATAGCAGCACCTCTGCTTGGGGCTGCCTGGCACTTCCCCCTCCAAGACCCTGTTTTCAGTTGCTGATAACGTTGGCAAGCTGTAACCGTTTGGGCTGAAATTTTCTGGGATGGGAGTTTGCGTCAAGCTGAGTTTTTGGGGAAAGTTTCAGCAAAAACCGTGTGATGGTTTCTGAGAATGAGATATTTTTTGCCCGTGTTTTTAAGAGAATCGTACAGCTGTTTACAGAATCTCTAGCGCCCTCTTGCTTTGGAACCGGGAATGAAAATTTGGCCATGGGGGCTCACCCTGGCATCAGGGATATTAGGGTGCACAGCTCACCCCCTCTTTCGTGCTGATCCACGTAGAGGATGACAACCTACTACTGCTATCAGTTACTCAGTTAGGTCAAGCAGCAGGGGGTGTGGGGTAGATCTCCAGGTGCCAACCCTGCTGATGAATCATGTGAGCGTCAATACGATGCCACACGATGAAATGTCTGGGGGCGGGCGGGGGGGGGGGGTTAGGTTTTTTTAAGAGCCTAGGAAATGACGTGTGCTCACACAAATGACCTCTTTAAAAGAACACTGGTGTGACCGCTGCTGGAATCCTGTGTCCACGGCTGGTGCCCACAGTGCAAGAAGGGTGTCGATAAATTGGAGAGGGGTCAGAGAAAAGCCATGGGAATGATTAAAGGACTGGAAAACCTGCCTTATAGTGATAGATTTAGCTTAACCAAAGAGAAGGTTAAGGTCATTTGATCAGTCTATATGTACCTACACAGGGAACAAATATTTAATCATGGACTCTTCAGTTTAGCGGAGGAAGGTCTAACACAACCCAACAGCTGGAAGTTGGAGTTAGACAAATTCAGGCTGGAAATAAGGTGTAAATACTTAACTGGAGGAGTAATTAACCATTGGAACAATTTACCAAGGGCCATGGTGGATTCTCCATCATAGAATCATAGAAGATCAGGGTTGGAAGGGACCTCAGGAGGTCATCTAGTCCAACCCCCTGCTCAAAGCAGGACCAGTCCCCAACTAAAAATCACCAATGATTTTTAAACCAAGACGATGTTTTTCTGAAAGCGCTGCTCTAGGAATTATTTCAGGGAAGGTCTCTGGCCTGTGTTACACAGGAGGTCAGACTAGATCAGGGATCTCAAACTCAAATGACCACGAGGGCCACAGAAGGACATTGGTCCAAGGGCCGCATCACCGCTGCTCCGCCCCCCCGCTGCCCCTGGCCTTGCCCCTACTCCACCCCTTCCATGAGGCCCCACCCCTGCCCTGCCTCTTCCCACCCCTTCCCCAAAGTCCCCACCCCAACTCCGCCCCCTCCCTGCCTCTATTCCAACCCCTTCCCCAAATCCCCACTCCTGCCCCGCCTCTTCTCCACCTCCTCCTCTGAGTGCGTGGCTCCCCGCTCCTCCCCCCTCCCTCCTGGAGAACGCTAAGCACCGCCAAACAGCTGTTTGGTGGTGGGAAGCGCCTGGAGGTAGGCAGAGGACTGGGGACGCGGCACGCTGGGGCGGGAGGGAGACAGGTAAGGGGAACTTGGCGGCTGCAGGAAATAACTCGGGGGGTGCGGAGAACTTGGCGGGCCGCAGCAAATAATTCTGTGGGCCACATGTGGCCCGCGGGCCGCGTGTTTGAGACCCCTGGACTAGATGATCACAATGGTCCCTTCTGGCCTTGGAATCTAGGAATCTATAAGGTTGCAAAGTCAGCACAAAAGTTAGGAAAGGCCAGAGTGAAGGTTGCCCTCAGGGAGTTTTAGTTCACCCCCCTTGTGTGTGTGCGTCATGATACGGTCTCCAATGACGCGGTGTGATTATTCCTCACTGGGTGTGTGGGGCCTGCAGCTGGGCTGATTTTAATGGTGTCATTTGTTTCCGACCTATGCTGGGAGCCCAGATGGCACACTGCTGGTGTGAAATAAAATAAACCCAGCGTGAACGTGAATGGAGGCCACAAATATAGGCCGGAGGCCTCTCACCAGGCTCCGTGCCTGCAGTGGGCTGGGATAGTTTCTAAGGCTGGGCTCTTGGGCTCAGCCGTCAACTCCTCCATCCTCCCCTCCTCTCTGGTTCTGTCCAGGAGCTGGAACCCCTGACACCGACTCCAATACACTTGGGCTCAGGCAGCGGGGCTAAAAATTGCCATGTAGATGTTTGGGCTGGCATCCGGGCTCTGAGACCACGTGACGGGGGTGGGCTCTCTGGTACCCTGTGAGGCGGGTGTGACGAAGTGGGACTGTTCTTAATGTTTCCTCTGAATAGTGTGGGGGTGCCTCAGTTTCCCCTAGGCAGTTCTTAAGTCTCTAGGGGGTGGGGTAAGGGTGTATGATCATTGCAGAGCCCTAGAGGGCAGGTGTGTGCAGGAGTCTGGACACAGAGAATGGCCGACACCCTGTTTCCTGGCAACTGATGGCCTGGGCCCTTCCCCCCTGCAAGGTGAGAGCTGAAGGGTTGGAGAACAAAGGAATCAGGTGACCTCCTGGCCCGGGAAAGGAACAAAGCCCAGAGGAGGAGGGGCTGGAGGGGGTTTTCAGTTTGGGGCTGGCTGGGACATGGAGTGAAGTGCAGACGTGGTTGTCTGGCTCACTGCCCCCCAGAATGGACCCAGCTGAGGGGTCCCATTCTCTGCACCTGCAAGCTCTGTTTTAGACCATGTTCCTGTCGTCTAATAAACCTTCTGTTTTACTGGCTGGCTGAGAGTCACGTCTGACTGCGAAGTTGGGGTGCAGGACCCTCTGGCTTCCCCAGGAGCCCCGCCTGAGCGGACTCGCTGTGGGAAGCGCACGGAGGGGCAGAGGATGCTGAATGCTCCGAGGTCAGACCCAGGAAGGTGGAAGCTGAGTGAGCTGTGTGTCCTGAAGACAGGCTGCTCACAGAAATGCGACTACCCCAGAGTCCTGACTGACTTCATGGGGAGCAGTTCCAGAGCATCGCCCAGGGACTCCGTGACAACTGGTGGCAGCGGTGGGATGTACTGCACCCCGTGGATGGCGCTTCCTGCAGTAAGTGACTGGGGAGCAGTAACACGAAGGGGGATTGCCGAGGACCAGGCCTGCTGAAGGCTCAGAAAGGAGCGGTTTCGGGGGGCGGTTAACCCCTGGGAGTGTGTGACCAGTGAGAGGGACTGTGCAGTAATGGGGTCCCCCTGGGGACTGCAGTGAGCAGTCTCAGGGGCGGAGGAGTCTGCAGCTCGACCCTGGCAAAGAGGTGGTGACCTCGAGAAGGGCTGGCACACTAGGGGTTCTCCCTGGAAACCGTGGGGAGCTGAGAACACACGGGCCTGTGAGTCCACAACAACTTGGGAGGAGCGGAGTGATGGCCTGTCACCGTCTCCTTAAGAAGGACATTGTAACCCTGTGCAAAAAGAGAGGGTTGAGCGTTGGAAAGTTCACCAAAGCAGAGTTAATCGTGCAGCTGGAGGAGGATGACCGCTCGAAGGAACAGATTCCTGACCCCAACTGGGGCTATAGCAGGATCTGGGAGCAGCTGGAGCGGGAGCCAGGCATCGCCAAGACTCCTGTCCCCGACCAGACGGGGGTCTTCACGATCGGGTTCCCCATCGGGGGATCGAGACGGACGGGATTGGAGCTGAGTCTGAGAGAGCAAGAGGACTGTGAGAGACAGCGAGAGCCCGAGAAAGAGCTGCAGAAGCAGCAGCAGCATGAACTGGGGGTGGTGGGGCGGAGAGGCCTAGGGGACCTCCCCGGGGTGAGTGGGGATAGATCCCGGGGGGCCAGTTCCGCAGGGAACCTCGAGACTAAATTGCTGCCCCTGGTTAAGGAGGGGGGGGTGTGGATGCCACCTCACTGCCTTTGAGCAGGCTGGAGATTTGAACCAGGGGGACCCTGCGGAAAAGCCCCGGTGTCTAGCTCCCTTGCTGGGTCCCAAGGCCATAGACTCCGTCAGCCAGATGGTTGGGGATGTGGACAGGCTCCCACTCCTGACCCCAACCTATATGTCTGTGTGGAGTTTCCTGGGGCCAGGCCCCTCGGACCTCCAGTGGGAGCAGAAGGTGATGGTCAATGGGGAGACATTCTTGGGGTGGCCAAAGGGCATGGGCTGCATAAACCTTCCCACATGCAGCCTGCGAGTGCTATCGACCACCCCTGACCTAAGGGAGGGTGTGAAACTGGAAGGGCCTGGTGTAACTCCTACCAAGGAATGGGAGAGATGCTGGGGCATCCATGGGAACGTTGGTGGCTTCGAACTTCCCCAGGTCACCGGCTAAAGTGACCCCGCTCAGTTCGATCTCGAAGGGGGGAGAGATGTGATGAAGTGGGACTGTTCTTAATGTTTCCTCTGAATAGTGTGGGGGTGCCTCAGTTTCCCCTAGGCAGTTCTTAAGTCTCTAGGGGGTGGGGTAAGGGTGTATGATCATTGCAGAGCCCTAGAGGGCAGGTGTGTGCAGGAGTCTGGACACAGAGAATGGCCGACACCCTGTTTCCTGGCAACTGATGGCCTGGGCCCTTCCCCCCTGCAAGGTGAGAGCTGAAGGGTTGGAGAACAAAGGAATCAGGTGACCACCTGGCCCGGGAAAGGAACAAAGCCCAGAGGAGGAGGGGCTGGAGGGGGTTTTCAGTTTGGGGCTGGCTGGGACATGGAGTGAAGTGCAGACGTGGTTGTCTGGCTCACTGCCCCCCAGAATGGACCCAGCTGAGGGGTCCCATTCTCTGCACCTGCAAGCTCTGTTTTAGACCATGTTCCTGTCGTCTAATAAACCTTCTGTTTTACTGGCTGGCTGAGAGTCACGTCTGACTGCGAAGTTGGGGTGCAGGACCCTCTGGCTTCCCCAGGAGCCCCGCCTGAGCGGACTCGCTGTGGGAAGCGCACGGAGGGGCAGAGGATGCTGAATGCTCCGAGGTCAGACCCAGGAAGGTGGAAGCTGAGTGAGCTGTGTGTCCTGAAGACAGGCTGCTCACAGAAATGCGACTACCCCAGAGTCCTGACTGACTTCATGGGGAGCAGTTCCAGAGCATCGCCCAGGGACTCCGTGACAGCGGGTAGCGCAGATCTTTGATTGCAGTGTAGATGTGCCCGACGCATCCCAGGAAATACATGCCCCATCCGTGGGGGGTGCTTGCCATGTGGCCGGCTGCAGAGCTGCGACTGGAAGAGCCTGGCCTTCCGGTTTGGGTCACTGGCTCAGCCACGCTGTCTCTATCCTTTAGGCCTGGTTGCATAGCAGAATGGTCCACTGGCACCCAGCCGTAGTCCCCGTGCCCTATAGAATAGCACTTTCCCCACGTGCTGGATGGGGAGAGAATCTCAGAGAAAGCCATGGGCTAGGGGTTCTATCCCAGACAAGACCCCTCGGCCTCAGCTATTCCTCGCCCGCAGCTAGTTATTTCAAGCCACTGATGCAAGATCACGCTTCCCTCTGAGGTCTCTTCCCACCCTAATCTTCTATGATTTTCCTTGGGGCAGCCAGCTGGGGGGTCTGAGTTGGCCCTGCTCTCTGTTCGGCCTTCCATCCAGCTACCCACAGTGTTTATTTGGCTGTGCTAGGTAGATTTTCCCAGGGTTTTCCTTGCTGGCAACCCCTGTGCGATGGGGTCTCTAGACTGGAGTAAGGCACCCACGGCTGGCCCGGGTCTGCTGACTTGGGCTCAGGTTGCGGGGCTGTACAATTGCAATGTGATGTTCTGGCTTGGGCTGGAACCCACGAAGGTCCAGTACCAATGATGCTGCCCTCCCCCCTTCAGCACCCCCTGCTGGCCCAGGCCAGAACTGCTGTGTCTGGGTGCACCCCACGGCCTGCACCCTTCCCTGCAGGAGCGCCTGTGGGCCGCTGGGAGTGGCTGTTCCATATTCTAGTCTCCCGAGGCATAAGGAAGTCTCCTCTGAAGTGCGTGGGCAGGAGGGTTCCTCAGTCTGTTAGCTTCAGTCCAAGACCTTGTGAATCTGAGTGCCTCCATCAGGATCGTGTCTCCCACTGATTTCCCTTTGTCTGTGATGGAGGCCAAATTGGCTCTTGAGTTGTGACTCAGAGCTACACGTCCCCGGGCTCGCGGCTGCCGTCAAAGTCTGCAGAGCTCCCCGCTTTCTCTTGCCCCCTGTGGCCTCCTAGGACCACCCTCGGAAAAGAGGAGTTTTTCCTTCTTAACGGCCCGGCTGGGTTTGAACCTCACTTCCCAAATCCGGACACGCCTTGTTTTCCAGCCTGGCGAAGGTGCCCTGTGGTCAGTGAGCAAAATGCTCTCCGGCCTCGTTTCATTGTGTGCTGGGAACGCCGAGGGAAAAGCCCTGTGGCATGTAACAGAGACAAAACAAATAGGGCTGTGCAGAAATTGCCCTAGAAAGTTATCGGACCCTGGTTCCCCCCCTGCCAGGTAGCTGTAAAACTTACTTCTTCTGGGTTGACCCACTTTGCCTGTGTCAGTGACAATGGCATGAGATCAGTCTCCGAGCCTCTGCTCCAGAATTCTGCCAGCTGCTCGAAAGGTTTCTACGGCACTTCTGCCTCTGGAAAGTGGGGCGCTCGAGTTCTCCCCTGCAGGGATCGCCACCGCCCTGCCTGTATTGCGCCACTGATGTACCTGTTCTGCTTTTAAATGAGCGGTGTGGACTTGGAGGGTTCTTCCTGGGGGCAGTGTGGCCTAATAGCCAGAGCTCTGGACTGGGACTTGGGAGACCTGGATCCTGTTCCCGCCATTGGCCTGCTGCGTGGGTGACTTTGGGCAAGTGACTTCACTGCTGTGTGCCTCAGTTTCCCCACCAGATCGCCTTTGCCAAGCTCCTTGAGATCTGTGGATGAAGCGTGCTAGATAAGAGCCAGGGATCCTTCTGATGTGATCCCATCCTAGAGTGGGGCTGGTTACACTCCTGCCATGCCTTGGATGTTTCCTTTGGATCCCTACAGCTTCCTGCCTCTGGCTTGGAGCCAGCTCTCCTGTTTCATGTGGGGCTGTCAGCCGGGAATGGCATTAAAATGGGCTGGAACTGACGCTGGGCTTCCCAGGGCCGTGATCACAAAGTGTCCCGATGGGACTGGAGGAATCACAAAGGGGATAGGCTGGCCCGGATAGCAGCCACCCAAGTCAGGCTTCTCTCCCTGTCCAGGGGGATATGCAGTCACGGTGCCCCAGTTGCTCTGACTGCTAATATTTGGTTTAAGCTCTTCCTTTTCCTGCTCCGGGCCATTGCTGCTCCTTCTGCCATCATCTGAGTCGGCGTAATTCCCTCCTTTAATTTCCATGGCTACCTTGGAGGTATTTACAGACAGAGACCGTGTCCCCCGCGCTGCCTCTCTTTAGACTACAGAAATGCAGCTCACTTCTCTGCCCCGGCAGGGTTTAGCTTCCGTTCCTTTACCAAGTTTTTAAACGCCTTTAAAATGGGTTTGAATATGCCCAGCGAGCGGCTGGGAGTTTGGATGAGCAGAAGCGCGCGGTGGCCCTGCTCAAGGCAGCCTGAACGTGCCGTTCTTCGCTCAGATGGCTCCAGATGTGACCCGCTACGGCGTCGCTAGGTGCAGGGGGCGGGCGGAGAGCGCTTCTGTGATCAGAGAACTACAGCGGGGAAAACCCCAGTTCGCTCTCCCCGGGGTCAGGGCAGGAATCTGCCCTACAGCTCACGTTCGGTTTTGTCCAGCCGAGTTTACCTTCCCCAGCTCTTCCCTCCACGACTCAATCCCACAGCCCCACGCAGGACTGTCCCAGCTCTTCAGCCGTTTCTAATGTCACCCCATTCCTCCACATTATACCCTTTGGTGCTGCCCAAAGTAATCCATCCGCCCCGTTTCTGCTAACACCCTCCCCATGTCGTGTCCCCTGATGGAACTGCCCAGTAGAACTGAACAGGGATGAAACCTAAGGAAGCTGTTCTTAAAAGCTGCCCAAGGTGACAGCGAGCAGGGCCCTTTCTACAGGGCATTTGTATTCAGGGATGTAATTTTCTAGTTAATCCTATAAAATGGTCCAAAACCCTATAGACGAGGTTCCGTTCTACGGGGCTGTTTCTGCAGGTTCCGAATTCCTGGAATGATTTCTCATAAATTGGTCCCTGCATCCCCCTGGATGGACAGACTGTTTGTCTGTCTGTCACACTTATATACTCCCCACTACCACAGTATTGTAGGGTTTGTCCACGCTGTCTTCGAGCCCATGGGAGCGAGACTCCTAGCCCGGGGTGGTAAACATGGTAAACATGAGCACTCTAAAAAAAAGTCTGTAGCCGGCCTTTTGGAGTTGTGGATCGAGCTGTGAAGCCGAAGGAGGAGGGTGGATTTCAGAGCCTGCAATACTCAAAAAAAAAAAATCAATAATAATGTCAAGAGATGCTAGATTCCAAGGCCAAAAGAGACCACTGCAATCTAATCCGACCCCCCGGATAGCACAGGCCAGAGAACGGCCCACATAATTCCCAGCTCAGATCTGTTAGCAGAAGAGCTGGACGTGCGTTATAAACTGCCAGGGACGGAGAATCTCTCCCACCCGGGGTAAATTGTTCCCATGGTGGATTGCCCTGAGTGTTAAGAATTTCACCTTATTTCTCTGAATGGGGAGAGCAGAATTCTGTGAGTTTCATTTATGTCTGTATGCAGCAGCTTTCCTTCCTGTGGGGCCCTTACAGCTGGGGCTGGGGGGGCAATGGACATGCTCTGTGGAGGCGAGCGCATCGATTTTATGTAGTTCTCTCTGCTTTCTTTGCATGTTCCTTTCCCCTTGCTGCTGCATCCTGTTGCCATCTGTTCTCAGCTGTCCTCCTCCCCAGTCAGTGTTCGGGGGAGGATCATCCTCCCTGCTCACCCGTCCATCCCACTCCTTTTGGGCTGGTTCCCCATAGCCACGGGCGGTGACTTCCCTCTCCCTGCTCTCTCGGAGAGCATCACGGCCAGAATTTGGCCTGGTGAGAGTTGCTCAAACAGCCCTGCTGGAGTCTGGTGCTGCAGTGGGAGGTGGGTCCCCCGGGCCCTTTCGGAGGTTTGCTTGGCCTCAATCGGGAGAGAGGCCCCAGGTTGGGGTTCGGATGCAGCTGGGAGCCCAACACCCCTGCTCTGTTGCGTGGGGAGGGTTCTGAGCTCTTGCCCAACCGCTCATCCTCAGCCAAGTTGCATGATGGAGTCAGTTTCAATGTCCTCTTCTCCCCTGCATCCTCTGCCATCTCCCCATCACCCTGTGGGTTCGGCCACTCTGACAAGGGCCTGCTTTTCCTCCGCTCACCACGGAGCATGCAGGCCTCATAAGCGTTTCTGCCCAGCCCTGACCACTGGGCATTCAGGCAACTTGGGTACAGACGAATACCAGCTCCAAAATGCAGCGGGCACCCAGCTCCCACCTTGCCCTCCCGCCCTAAGCCACAGATGGCTCAGTGCATCTGCCCCAGCCTTCCAAAACTTGGCCATGGTATGTAGAAAGGGCCTTTTCTACTCCTCAGGCTGGCAGAGCTCAGCGCCCCAGAGCACCGGGGTAGGGGGTGGGGGCTGGATGTCCCAGCTGTAGGCTGACCAGATAGCAAGTGTGAAAAATCGGGACTGGGGGGCAATAGGCTCCTATATAAGCAAAAGCCCCAAATATCCGGACTGTCCCTATAAAATCGGGACATCTTGTCACCCTACCCAGCTGAGACCTGGGCTGCCAGTGTGGAGAGCTTGGCTCCCTTGTACTTCAAAACCCACTTCTCATCCAAGTGCCCAGTCCTTTGAAAACTCCTGCCCTGGCCCCGTTCCCTCTGAGCAGCAACCCCTTTGGGGCACCCCCCATAGCCTTTATATAGGGGCAAAGAGGAAGAGAAACCCCAGCAGCAGAGCTACTATGGTGCCACAAGGGGAAGGGGCAGAGATCTGGAGGGCTCCCAATGGACTGGCACGTGGACGGCCAGGAGCGCGGCCCGGATCTTCCCTGCACGCAGTCAACGTGGTAGGGCTCTCCCTCTGTCCTGCCCAGCCGCTCGAGTGTATTTGGCAGTGAAGCTGGGTTGCTTTGGAGCGGTTAGAGATTTCCTGTCCCTGTGGGTCTCCCGTAATCCTGCGTGCAGCTGCCTCAGAGCACTTGCCAATCAGGGGATCCCCTCCGTGTCCCCGAGACGAGAAAGGGGCCGTTGTTCAGGGTGGTGCACATGGGCAGGTGTCTCCTCTGCCTCAGGGAGCTCTCTGCCCCAACTAACTGATGGAGCGGGGCCGGAGGGGGGTCCCCGAGCAGCAGAGATCCAATTTCCCTGCAAGTGTGGCTGATGACAAGCCACAGCAGCTGGGGCAGGGAGGGCAGGCGGCAGCTGGGGCTGCGCCCCGGCAAGAAGGCGTCTGCAGTGGTCCCACAGCCTCTCCGACAGACCCATGCCCAGTTGGATTGCTGAGCCTTCCTGGGTGCGCACCATGCCCCTGCCAGGCACTGGAGGGGCGAGGAGTGCCCAGCGTGGCTGTCCTAGATATAAAGGGAAGGGTAACCACCTTTCTGTATAGAGTGCTATAAAATCCCTCCTGGCCAGAGGCAAAGTCCTTTCACCTGTAAAGGGTTAAGAAGCTAAGGTAACCCTGCTGGCACCTAACCCAAAAATGACCAATGCGGGGACAAGATACTTTCAAATCTGGAGCCAGGGGGAAGGCTTTTGTCTGTCTGTGTGATACCTTTGCCGGGAACAGATCAAGGATGCAAGCCCTCCAACTCCTGTAAAGTTAGTAAGTAATCTAGCTATATGCGTTAGGTTTTCTTTGTTTTGGCTTGTGAAATTCGCTGTGCTGGAGGAAATGTATATTCCTGTTTTTGTGACTTTGTGTAACTTAAGGTTTTGCCTCGAGGGATTCTCTGTGTTTTGAATCTGATTACCCTGTAAGATTATCTTCCATTCTGATCTTGCAGAGTTGTTCTCTTATCTTTTTTTGTTCTTCTAATAAAGTTCTGTTTTTTAAGAATCTGACTGGGTTTTTTCGGTCTTAAAAATCCAAGGCTGGTTTGTGCTCATCTTGTTTATTCTCAAGCCTCCACAAGAAAGGGGGTGTAAGGGCTTGGGGGGATATTTTGGGGGAAGACGTCTCCAAGTGGGCTGTTCCCGGATTCTTTGTTAAATCCCTTGGTGGTGGCAGCGTACCAGGGTTTAACCGAAGCTGGTAGAAATAAGCTTAGGGGGGCTTTCATGTGGGTCCCCACATCGGTGCCGGAGGCACTGACTGTGGGACCCTTGCAGTGCTCTGAAGTCGGAGTTTTAATTCCGCTGCGCCCCGTGCTGTGCTGCGTTGCTGCGAGCTGCTGCGCTCCACCCCAGAGGTGGTTCCGTCTCAGCAGGGCGAAGTGCTCTGGGCTCCTTGGGCGTGCTGTAGCCGTGTTTATAAACCCAGCCACTGCATGGCCCAGCCTTGCCGTTTGCAGCCTGCTGTGGCCAAGCCACCAGGAGGGACTGAAGACGGGGAGGGTCCTGCTCCTTCTAGTCTTGGAGCCAGCAGCCTTCACAGTGGGGACCTTTACCCCAGGGGCTTCCAGAGAGAGCCAGCCATATCTCCTCCAGACCCCCTGCCCGGTGTGGCGCAGCTGGGCAAGAGGAGCGGGCCACGGCTGTGTGACGGAGGGAGGCTGCTGGCGGTGAGTGTCTCAGTGCTGAGCCGCTCCCTACCATTCCGTCTCTCTGATCTCTCCCCCTCCCTTCTCTCTCCCGCCCACCACCCCGGCTCTCCTCGTGGGGGGCGTGGCACAGCTGCCATCTGCCCTCGCGGCTCCTGCTGGGGTGGCAGAGCAGCTGGTGGAGACAGGGGGAGCATGGAGGAGGAGAGTGATAGCAGCAGGATCCGTCTGGCCGTGCAGTCCCAGCATCAGGTTTCAGCTGACCCCGGGGACGGAGGGAAAGTGCCTTGGGTACTTGCAGCCTCAGCATACCCACTGAAGGGGCTGCGTCCGCGCTCAATGCTGCAGAGGGGGTGAAGGGCCTGGGGGAGAGGGCCGTTGCTTTCTGGGCAGTGAGCAGGATGTCAGGGGGGCAGTCCTGGCAGAGGTGAAAAAACCCATCTTGTCTTTGCTCTGCTGCTTTGGGGGTCCATATGTGCCATGGCATGTCATTGGCAAATCTCTATGGGGCTCAGATTGACTAGCAACCATGCTGTGGGTCAGCAATAGAGAGGGACCATGCCTTGGTCCTGCCCCACAGCTCGACTGGTGCCCCCTCCATCCTTCATCCCTGCTATCCTGGACTCTGCCCCTACCCACCCCACTCCTGATGCTCCTCAGTGCCAGCCTGCATCCACCCATCCTGGGTTCATCTTGGCACAGACTGCTGACTGCACCAGGGCCCCGGCGTTCATTTCATTTCTGACCTGGAGAGGGTTTTGCTCAAGCCCACGAGGGGTTAAAGATCAAATGCATGAACCCGCTATCCCCGGAGCTCCCCTTTGGTTCCCTGGGTTATAATTTCGCTGGGCACTGAGCCATACGGCTCCGCCAGCCTTTTGCTCTCTTTCTCTCTCTCTGAATTTCTGGGTCAGGGAACAGAGAAATGGATCTTGCTCTCAGTGACCATCGGTGGTGGCGTGTGCTGGGACTTCATAGAATCATAGAATCTCAGGGTTGGAAGGGACCTCAGGAGGGCATCTAGTCCAACCCCCTGCTCAAAGCAGGACCAATCCCCAACTAAATCATCCCAGCCAGGGCTTTGTCAAGCCTGACCTTAAAAACCTCAAAGGAAGGAGATTCCACCACTTCCCTAGGTAACGCATTCCAGTGCTTCACCACCCTCCTAGTGAAATAGTGTTTCCTAATATCCAACCTAGACCGCCCCCACTGCAACTTGAGACCATTGCTCCTTGTCCTGTCATCTGCTACCACTGAGAACAGCCAAGCTCCATCCTCTTTGGAACCCCCCCCTTCAGGTAGTTGAAGTCTGCTATCAAATCCCCCTTCATTCTTCTCTTCTGCAGGCTAAACAATCCCAATTCCCTCAGCCTCTCCTCATAAGTCATGTATTCCAGTCCCCTAATCATTTTTGTTGTCCTCTGCTGGACTCTCTCCAATTTATCCACATCCTTCTGGTAGTGTGGGGCCCAAAACTGGACACAGTACTCCAGATGAGGCCTCACCAATGCCGAATAGAGGGGAACAATCATGTCCCTCGATCTGCTGGCAATGCCCCTACTTATACAGCCCAAAATGCCATTGGCCTTCTTGGCAACAAGGGCCCACTGTCGACTCCTAAGTAAGTCACACAGGTGACTTGGGACACCTAACAGGGGCAGTTGGGGATGAAATCATACTAAGGCTGGGGAAGGATTGCCTGGCCTGACCTGGCCGACAGTGAGTTATAAAAAGTCACTCAGGATGGCCCTGGTGTGTGTGGAAGCAGATAGGGGACGGGGCTGCACGGGGACTGGGACCACATCTCTGTCACGCTTGTTATTGGAGTCACTGCACCAGCAGCTCTCTGACTTGGGAAGGGCTATTTACATTAGCAGAGGCAGCAGCTCTGTGCCCTGGAGCGGTGTTGTTCTTTCCCTCCTTCGTTGCTCAGGATCCTCGGGGATGAAGGCAGGACGGACGCTGAACAAGAGCTCGGTGCTGAGAACCCTGGACAGTAGCCCGCAGAGACCAGCCCTGCTTTGCCCCTGTGACGAAGCGGGACTGTTCTTAACGTTTCCTCTGAATACTGTAGGGGTGCCTCAGTTTCCCCTGTGCATTTCTTAAGTCTCTAGGTGGTGGGATAAGGGGGTGTAATTGTTGCAGAGCAAAGGGCCAGGGTACATAAATGGCCGACACTCTGTCTCCTGGCAACTGATGGCCTGGGCCCTTCTCCTCTGCAAGATGAGAGCTAAAGGGTTGGAGAACAAAGGAATCCGGTGACCTCCAGGCCCGGGAAAGGGACAAAGCCCAGAGGAGGAGGGGGTGGAGTGTGAGTCAGTTTGGGGCTGGCTGGAGACATGGAGTGAAGGGCAGACGGGGTTGTCTGGCTCACTGCCCCCCAAAATGGACCCAGCTGAGGGGTCCTGTTCTCTGCACCTACAAGCTTTTTCTAGACCGTGTTCCTGTCGTCTAATAAACCTCTGTTTTACTGGCTGGCTGAGAGTCACGTCTGACTGTGGAGTTGGGGGGCAGGACCCTCTGGCTTCCCCAGGACCCTGCCTGGGCGGACTCGCTGTGGGAAGCGCACGGAGGGGCAGAGGATGCTGAATGCTCCGAGGTCAGATCCAGGAAGGTGAAAGTCGTGTGAGCTTTTTGCCCTGGGGACAGTCTGCTCAGAGAGAGGAGACTTCCCTAGAGTCCTGCCTGGCTTCGTAGGGAGCAGTTCCAGAGCATCGCCCAGGGACTCTGTGACAGTCACCATTAATGATTCTAACTCTGGATATTGTTACACTATCCCTCTTTGAATCTTTGTCCCAGTGATATCTTGTGGCAGAGAGTTCCACAGTCCACCTATGCATTGTGTGAAAAAGCTTTTCTTTGCAACAGTTTTGGGTTTCCACCCACTAATGTCATTGACTGTCCCTTTGTCCTTGTGTTCTGAGATAGGGAGAACAGATGCCCCCTGATCTCCCTCCTCTCGACCAGACTAGACTTTATATGCTTTTATTCTGGCCCCTCTTATTCGCCTCCTCTGTCTTTCCAACCTCTCTTCAGAGGAGAGCTTTTCCAGCCCTTGATCATTCTCATTACCCTTCTCTGAAGCCTGGTTTAATTCGGCAAACCCTTTCTGAGAGGGGATGCCCTGTCCTGCACATGGGAGGCCGCCCCGTTGATTTCTAACCTCCCTTGCCTAGACACAGCCTGGTGCACCTTCAGGGGTGGCGCCCACTGAGATAAACACTGTGGCATGTATTGCATTGATTCCACGTTGAGCTCAAGTGGCTCAGGGAGCCCTGCGTCCCCCCCATCACACAGCGGGACGGGATTCCCCCGGCACGCTTCCCTCTCTGTCTTTGTTTGTCAGCCACATGCTTTGCTGCACAAACCTCCATCCAGCTGAGTTTCCACGGATGCCACGGGTCAGGGGATCTGGGTGTTTCCCATTGCAAGCCCCTCTCCCACCCTCTTCTCGGTCCCTCACCCCGAGGCAGCTTTTCCAGCCCACACATTGTTCTTGCTCTTCTGCATTGGACCCTTTCCAGTTTCTCAGCATCCTTTTGGAAGCGTGGAGCCCGGTCTTACTGACACGCTGCAGGGTGGTAGTTCGACTCCTACGCCTTAGTCCCCTGTTTCTATCGCTGACGATCGCCTTAAGCTCTTAGCAACAGCGCTGCCCTGGGAGCTCGTGTTTAGTCGTTTGTCTACCCTGACCCCCAAGACCTTCTCAGAGACGCTGCTTTCTAGAATACAGCCCCCCCCGCCCCCATCCAGCAAACGTGACCTGCATTCTTTGTTCCTTGATGGATGGCCCTTGTGACGAAGTGGGACTGTTCTTAATGTTTCCTCTGAATAGTGTGGGGGTGCCTCAGTTTCCCCTAGGCAGTTCTTAAGTATCTAGGGGGTGGGGTAAGGGTGTATGATCATTGCAGAGCCCTAGAGGGCAGGTGTGTGCAGGAGTCTGGACACAGAGAATGGCCAACACCCTGTTTCCTGGCAACTGATGGCCTGGGCCCTTCCCCCCCTGCAAGGTGAAAGCTGAAGGGTTGGAGAACAAAGGAATCAGGTGCCCTCCTGGCCCCGGAAAGGAACAAAGCCCAGAGGAGGAGGGGCTGGAGGCAGTTTCAGTTTGGGGCTGGCTGGGACATGGAGTGAAGTGCAGACGTGGTTGTCTGGCTCACTGCCCCCAAAATGGACCCAGCTGAGGGGTCCCGTTCTCTGCACCTGCAAGCTCTGTTTTAGACCATGTTCCTGTCGTCTAATAAACCTTCTGTTTTACTGGCTGGCTGAGAGTCACGTCTGACTGCGAAGTTGGGGTGCAGGACCCTCTGGCTTCCCCAGGAGCCCCGCCTGAGCGGACTCGCTGGGGGGAAGCGCACGGAGGGGCAGAGGATGCTGAATGCTCTGAGGTCAGACCCAGGAAGGTGGAAGCTGTGTGAGCTGTGTGTCCTGAAGACAGGCTGCTCAGAGAAAGGCGACTGCCCCAGAGTCCTGACTGGCTTCATGGGGAGCAGTTCCAGAGCATCGCCCAGGGACTCCGTGACAACTGGTGGCAGCGGTGGGATGTACTGCACCCCGTGGATGGCGCTTCCTGCAGTAAGTGACTGGGGAGCAGTAACACGAAGGGGGATTGCCGAGGACCAGGCCTGCTGAAGGCTCAGAGAGGAGCGGTTTCGGGGGGCGGTTAACCCCTGGGAGTGTGTGACCAGCGAGAAGGACTGTGCAGTAATGGGGTCCCCCTGGGGACTGCAGTGAGCAGTCTCAGGGGCGGAGGAGCCTGCAGCTTGGCCCGGGGAGAGAGAAGGACTTTTGCAGTAACAGGGTTCCCCTGGGGATTGCAGCAAGCAGTCCAAGGGGCGGAGGAGTCTGCAGCTCGACCCTGGCAAAGAGGTGGTGACCTCGAGAAGGGCTGGCACACTAGGGGTTCTCCCTGGAAACCATGGGGAGCTGAGAACACACGCGCCTGTGAGTCCACAACAACTTGGGAGGAGCGGAGTGACGGCCTGTCACCGTCTCCTTAAGAAGGACATTGTAACCCTGTGCAAAAAGAGAGGGTTGAGCGTTGGAAAGTTCACCAAAGCAGAGTTAATCGTGCAGCTGGAGGAGGATGACCGCTCTAAGGAACAGATTCCTGACCCCAACTGGGGCTATAGCAGGATCTGGGAGCAGCTGGAGTGGGAGCCAGGCATCGCCAAGACTCCTGTCCCCGACCAGATGGGGGTCTTCACGATCGGGTTCCCCATCGGGGGATCGAGACGGACGGGATTGGAGCTGAGTCTGAGAGAGCAAGAGGACCATGGGAGACAGCGAGAGCCCGAGAAAGAGCTGCAGAAGCAGCAGCAGCATGAGCTGGCGGTGGTGGGGCGGAGAGGCCTAGGGGACCTCCCCAGGGTGAGTGGGGATAGATCCCGGGGGGCCAGTTCCGCAGGGAACCTCGAGACTAAATTGCTGCCCCTGGTTAAGGGGGGGGGTTTGGATGCCCACCTCACTGCCTTTGAGCAGGCTGGCAATTTGAACCAAGGGGACCCTGCGGAAAAGCCCCGGTGTCTAGCTCCCTTGCTGGGTCCCAAGGCCATAGACTCCGTCAGCCAGATGGTTGGGGATGTGGACAGGCTCCCACTCCTGACCCCAACCTATATGTCTGTGTGGAGTTTCCTGGGGCCAGGCCCCTCGGACCTCCAGTGGGAGCAGAAGGTGATGGTCAATGGGGAGACATTCTTGGGGTGGCCAAAGGGCATGGGCTGCATAAACCTTCCCACATGCGGCCTGCGAGTGCTATCGACCACCCCTGACCTAAGGGAGGGTGTGAAAATGGAAGGGCCTGGTGTAACTCCTACCAAGGAATGGGAGAGATGCTGGGGCATCCATGGGAACGTTGGTGGCTTCGAACTTCCCCAGGTCACCGGCTAAAGTGACCCCGCTCAGTTCGATCTCGAAGGGGGGAGAGATGTGACGAAGTGGGACTGTTCTTAATGTTTCCTCTGAATAGTGTGGGGGTGCCTCAGTTTCCCCTAGGCAGTTCTTAAGTATCTAGGGGGTGGGGTAAGGGTGTATGATCATTGCAGAGCCCTAGAGGGCATGTGTGTGCAGGAGTCTGGACACAGAGAATGGCCAACACCCTGTTTCCTGGCAACTGATGGCCTGGGCCCTTCCCCCCCTGCAAGGTGAAAGCTGAAGGGTTGGAGAACAAAGGAATCAGGTGCCCTCCTGGCCCCGGAAAGGAACAAAGCCCAGAGGAGGAGGGGCTGGAGGCAGTTTCAGTTTGGGGCTGGCTGGGACATGGAGTGAAGTGCAGACGTGGTTGTCTGGCTCACTGCCCCCAAAATGGACCCAGCTGAGGGGTCCCGTTCTCTGCACCTGCAAGCTCTGTTTTAGACCATGTTCCTGTCGTCTAATAAACCTTCTGTTTTACTGGCTGGCTGAGAGTCACGTCTGACTGCGAAGTTGGGGTGCCGGACCCTCTGGCTTCCCCAGGAGCCCCGCCTGAGCGGACTCGCTGGGGGAAGCGCACGGAGGGGCAGAGGATGCTGAATGCTCCGAGGTCAGACCCAGGAAGGTGGAAGCTGTGTGAGCTGTGTGTCCTGAAGACAGGCTGCTCACAGAAAGGCGACTGCCCCAGAGTCCTGACTGGCTTCATGGGGAGCAGTTCCAGAGCATCGCCCAGGGACTCCGTGACAGCCCTGCATTACAACGCACGTTGGTCGAGTCTCGCTTTCGAAGCTCTGTAGAACTGACTTTTTCCCTCATTTTTTACCCCCCGTTCCCCCAGTTTTTGTGTCACCTGTCAAATTGACCAGCAACAAGGCTATATTTTAAAGATATTGAATAGTGTTGGGCCCCTCTAGAAATACCCCTGTGGGATGGTGATCCCCTCTTCACAGGCTCTTTGGGAGATCTATCAGCTAGCCAGTTTGTAGTCTCACGTGGTGAATTGATTGCATACGTTTTTAAAATCAGAATGTCTTGCAGTGCTAGGGGCAAGGAGGGTATTAACCGTTAAGGTGCAAGTTCACACACAAGGTGACGACAAAACCCTAACGCTATCCCATAGAGATGGCAATAAGAACATCACAGTACCTAGCCTTTCGTTTACAAACGGTGCCATTATTTCTGAGTCCACCACAATTTCGCACCTGGACTCCTAGTCAGACAGCTCTGTAGGACCCTTGCCGTGTGTCAGTACTAATATGGGGAGCAGCTGCTGCCGGTTTACAGAGATCACGCTTCCGCCTTTTTTCCTGCTGCCCAGATGCAATTAACGAGGCCAACGTTGCGTCGGGCAGTTTGCTTCCTGCACTTGAAGCCACTCTCCCTCCCTCCCGACAGAGTGATCCTCCGGGGGCATAGAATCATAGACTATCAAGGTTGGAAGGGACCTCAGGAGGTCATCTAGTCCAACCTCCTGCTCAAAGCAGGACCAATCCCCAATTTTTGCCCCAGATCCCTAAATGGCCCCCTCAAGGATTGAGCTCACAACCCTGGGTAACCACTGAGCTATCCCTCCCCCCAGAGTGAAGGCCGGCTGGCCATGCTGGGGGAAACCTCCCTGGCGGGTCCAGGTTACTGGGGAGATGTGGGAAGGCTTGAACTGACTGAGAATTTTGGGGGTGTCTAAGGGTGAGTCTGGGTTGATGTGGCCCCACGTCTTGGTGGTATAGGGGGCCCAGCTGGGTGGCAGAGGTGGTAAGGGAATCAAGGTGGTCTGTAGGGAGATCTCCGATGTTTGGGGCATGTTAGCTGAACAGACACTCTCCAGTGGTTGGACGCTGATGTTAGGAAAATTCAAACTGGAAACAGAGACAACTTCTGAAGTGGGGGGCGAGTAGCCACCGCAACCGATTCTCAAGGGGCAGGATGGGGCGGACTCTCCGCCACACCGGCTCTTCGCAGCGAGAGCGGATGTCTTTCTAAACGCCACGTGCTCGCGAGGGGTTACTCTGGCTAGCGTCAATCCCCTGGCAGGGGAGAAGAAATCCCAACACGGCAGGACTCGCTGGCGGAGGTTCTCTGGCTTGTGCGATGCAGGAGGTCAGACTAGATGGTCACGATGGGCCCTCTGGCCTTGAAATCCATCCGTCCATGACCCTGGGCCTGCCTGAAAGCCCTCTCCCACGTGAGCTCCCTGGCGGCCTTGGGAAGGAGAAGAGGGGGCTTTTGCCCTGCACTGCTGATGTAGCTTGGCTTCTGATACCCTTTCCCCCTTCCCCGCCAATCTGCTTGCTGTATTAAAGCCCACGCCCTTTGGCCCGGTCCCGCTCTCAGGACGGGAGCCTTGGGCTCTGGTTGGGGTGCTTGGTGGCCCTTGATAAGCGGTATAGGTGATGTGTGCCCCTCTTTGCCCCCAACCCGCCAGGGCTTGCTGAACATGTGGAATGGCTGCGTCAGGCGATGCCATTAACGGGGCTTGTTCTCTGTTCCGTCTCCAGATCATCAGAAGTTGGAGCGCGAAGCCCGGATTTGCCGTCTCCTGAAGCATTCCAACATCGGTGAGTGCCTGCCGCGAGGACGGGGTGGGGAGTGCTTGCCGCGGGGTGGGGGAGGGTGACAACCCCCCTAGGAGGGCCAGAGGAGGGGATGGAGGAAGGATGCCTCTCCCCAGGATTTTGGTTGACCCAAAACGACCTGAATTTGACCCAATTTTGCTCATGGTATTGGCACGCCCAAAAATGCATCTTCCGGTGAATGTACTGTTCGCCCCAAAAATGTCACCCAGCTCTAGCCAGATGGGGTAGAAGTAGCAGGCAATGCAGACACGTCCTTGGGACACTGGGGGTGGGGGGGGATGTCTCTCATTCCCAGAATGCCACTGTGCATGTCGCTCACCACCCTGCCCTCTCCAAAGGCCCAGCCTAGCCAGGGTTTCAGACCTGCTGCCCCAGCTGCCGGCCTCAGCCATTCGGGATCCTCCCCGTCTACCAGAGCTCAGCTGGAGCATCGCGTGCCTGGGACCCTGGCCAGAGCTCGCCTGGGCACCCTGGGGAGTCCTCACCCCAGCCACACTCGCACCCAGTGCAGAGAGAGGGGCCACTGAGGACGCAACCGAGGATGACCCCGAACAGCCAGGCTGCCTCCTGCCGCACACCGTCCCCATGCCTCCGCCCTGCGCGGGGCGTGATCCGGGCTCCCCGGGGAGCCATTGCAGCCTGGGGGTGCAGACCCAGGGCCTGGCCCGGCGCTGCATTGCTCATGGCCAAGTTAACAGCCCCATGGAAGAAGGCCACAAGCCCACGCCTGCCCTCAGCTGCTGCTGACAAGCGGGTGATTAAAACAGGAGGTTTTAATCAGCAGAGCACTGGGCAGGTCTTTCCTCCCATGCAAGTGGCCAATTCAAACTTCACCCCCCCACACGCCCCCCCCCCCCCAGCACCAGCACGCTCTGGTGATGCCAATTATTTGTTCTTTTTTTTTTTTTTTTCAGTTTTCCTCTGGTCCCCCCCCTCTTTTGAAGTACATCAGTTGCTATGGCAACCGTGTCCTCATGGCCACCTTCAAGGTGGAGATGGCCACAAGTGCAGGAGAAAATCAGTGTATATAATGGGCTGAAACTGACCCTGGGAGACGTGGGAACGCGAATGGTGGGCACGGGGGGGAAGGGGGAGAGAGACCGACACACACAAGCTCAGCTAAGGGTACACCACAAATGTTTGTGTCCTGGAACAAATGTTTGGGGTGCGTCTGGACTGGCCTTCACCGCGACTTTAAGGCCAGAAGGGACCATCGCGATCCTCTAGTCGAATCTCCTGCACAGAACCTCGCCCACCCGCCCCTGTAACCGACCCCGAACCTCTGGCTGACTCACTGGTGTTCTCAACTCAGGGTTTCAAGTGACAGAGAGTCCGCCATTTCCACTAGTTTAACCCTGCAAGGGGCCTGTGCCCCATGCTGCAGAGGAAGGCGATTCCCCCCCATAGGGTCTCTCTGCCAGTCTGAACTGGAGGAAATTCCTTCCCCACCCCAAATCTGGCGATCAGTTAGACCCTGAGCACGCGGGCAGGACCCACCAGCCAGACACCTGGGAAAGAATTCACTGGAGTAACTCAGAGCCCTCCCCATCCAGTGTCCCGTCTCCAGCCATTGTGTTAATCGCCCTGAGTTAGCTGGCTATCTCAAGTCAGTAAAAACCATCAGCGTCGACAAGCACCTTGGGGCAAAGAGATGCAATAATAGGGTCCCTGGCTCCTTACGAAGCCCTCAACACCAGCCTGTGTGCAATAGGCCCCTTCAGGGCTGGTGGCGTCTTACGCTCCCTTAAGAGCCACGTGAGGGCCTAGGAAGTTAGGGCATCCCCACATGTGAGTAGTAGCTCCAAGCCGAAGCACTATTCATTGTATTTCTGGCAGCTGGAACAGCCCTGGATCCAGATCTGCCTTTCTCACGAGGGACCCTTTCCACTCGTCTGCAGAACCTTTGCCATGTTGCAGTTATTGCAAAAACCATTCCCACCCCACCTGATCTTCAGTTAACCGCATTCTAACATGAAATAGCCCTGAGGCTGGACAAGTTGAAAATACAAGAAAGGGCTCCAAGTAGCCACAACATCTTCCCTCAGGCCGGAGTCGCTTCCCCTCCCTCCAGAGGAATCGGATTGCTTTTGTTTGGCAGTGGAAGAGTCCCGCTTCTTCCCTGGCCCCGAGCTCTTTGTCAAACCCCTCCTGGTCCGATGGCATCACAAAGGGGCCGGGGAAAGGGGCCCCGTTGAAGTCACTGATCAGGAAAGCTGATTTCGGAGCGCTCCAGCCTCTGCAGGGAGGTATCTGAGCTCCTCTTCAGCCAGCTCTGAAGAGCCCCCGCAGTGCCAGTTACAGGCTCTCACCACTGCCAAGCCCACCGCGTCAGTGCGTTAGCTTTGAGACGCATGTGCTGGCTTTAGCTCACGCTGCTTGTGTTTCTAACCGGATGCTGCCCCCATTTGTTCCTTTCCCTGGTTTCTCCTGGTTCTGTCTCCCCCGGATCTCATCGAGAGCCTGATTCTGGGCTTAGATTTTTAGGCGCTGAATCGAATTGGGATCTGAATCGCACAGGCCTGGGGCTCCAATGGCAGGAAAAGTGGTTTGCAAAGAAACCGACAAGTTGCCAGTGGAAACGGATTGTCTGGAATGAGCCTCTCCCTGGGCGTCTGTACTCCGGGGCCAGCTGCATCTGTTCTGTTTCTTTTCCCTGGCCCCCCTTTTTGCCATCGCTGCCCCAGTCCCCCGCTCAGCCTCTCTTCCCGAGCTCGCCCTGCTCCTGTGGGTACAGTTAGTTGTGGTTCTCAGTCCAGTTCCTAAAGGGATGGGCACCCACCTGTCCACACCACCCCAGCAATGGGGCAATAGCCTGCACCCCATCTTTGGGAAGCGTGGCTGCCTGCACCCCGTCCATCCTGCAGCCCTGCCCGCAAAGATGAGCTCGGCAAGGCTGCGTGGTGGAGCCATAAGGAAGCTGCAGCTAGTGTAATGTGGCTGCTTTGCTTCTTGAGCAGGTCGTGGGCAGAGGTTGTACAAGACCCCTGTGCTCTGAGATGGGCACTGGCTGCTGCTTGGCTTCTGGAGGGAGCGGACGGGGTCTCTGGTGGGGCATCTGCCTGGGGGATGTCTCTGGAGTGCCACTGTAGGTAGGATCAGTGGAGGCGCTGGAGGCTGGGGAAGGACCTCGCTCCACCAGAGCCTGGCTTTGCTAAGCTTTCGGGCCCAACATCTTCTCTTGGGCTGTGGCTCGGGCTGGAGCTGGTACCGAGGGCGGTGATCCACCTAGGCCGCCTGCCCCTAGCAGATAGATCCTTTGCCCTCTATGTACCATAATGCACCACATGCCCGAGCGCTGAGATCTGCCATCAATACTGAATTGCCAGCCTTGGGGCCCCAGGTCTTGGTAACGCCCAGATCTGGGCTTGATGGAGAACCATCCCTGGAGAAGATATTGGCAATGCCCTCTTTGCCCTTGGGGCAGGGAATGGGGGTCAATGATGGCTGGGCAGGCTAGAGGCTGAAATCCCCTCTCCACTCCAGGGCAGTTCTGCAATTATGGCAGGGGGTAGCACTCTCCGAGCTGAGCTCCAGCCTCAGGATTGTCCCTCCATCCCCGTGCCCCAGAACTAAAATTCCCCAGGACTGGCCAAGCATCACCACGGATTCCTGGGCCTGGCTGCTAGTGCCCGATTCCAGAGCGGAGTCCTGGCAGCTCTGCGAGCCTCCGGAAACGTGTCTCGTGGGAGGCATCATCCCGCGACCGAGTGAGAGGCCGGTCCCCAGGGCTCCATCCGGGCACCTGTTCCTAGAGCAAGGCAACAGCTGACGCTTCCCTGGGGCCTGATGTCTCCTCTGTGCTCCATTGCAGTGCGTCTCCACGACAGCATCTCCGAGGAGGGCTTCCACTACCTCATCTTTGATCTGTAAGTAGCTAAAGCGCCTCCCTGGGGGTGGGGGGTTCTGGGGCACGCGGCTCTTAATTCGCCTGCAGAACCGGCCGTAGCGTCGTCCATTTGCTGTAACAGGGAATTCAGGACAGCCGTGTCTGGCTGTGTTTTTCCAAGGGTTTGAATTCAGTTCTAGCATAGCTGCACTGCAGCAGCTGTCAGGGCGGGGACTGGTGTGAGGGTGAGATGGGGGTGGGGGCCGGCTATGGCATAGGGTGGAAGGGGCTGGGGAGCTTTTGCCTCGCTGGGCAGGAAGGAGACTCCCGTCTCTCCCCCCAAGGAGGTTTGTCTTTCTCTCTGCTTCTCCTCCTGGGCGGGGGAGGGAAGTTACTGTTCCGATGTACATTGTTGGAGCTCCTGATCCTGGACCAGGACCCCGTCGGGCTAGGCTTGGTCTTAGGAGCTTCCAAGTCTAAGACCAGGGACAGCTAGTGGATACAGGCAGATGGGAGAGGACATGGAAGCGAAAAGGAAGGCTACGATTTTGTCACGGAGGTCGCAGTAGTCACGGAATCCGTGACTTCCAAAGACCTTCGTGACTTCAGCCCCAACAGCTGGGAGCTCCAGGGTCCCACCGCCTCCCGCAGCAGCAGGGAGCTGTGAGGTACCCCACAGCTCCCAGCCATCTCGGGCAGGGGGGGTACCCTGCAGCTCCCAGCCTCTGCGGGGGACCCTGGCAGCTTCCGGGCCACTGCTGTAGGACAGGGGGAGCCCGGTAGCTTCCAGGCCACTGCTGCAGGACAGGGGGACCCCGGCAGCTTCTGGGCCACTGCTGTAGGACAGGGGGACCCCGGCAGCTCCCCATGCTGCGGGGGGTGGGGCAGGGGGATTCCCACAGCTCTCCGCCGCTGGGGAGGGGGCAGGGGGACCCTGCAGCTCCCCTCCGCTGATGGGGGCAGGGGGACCCTGGAGCTCTGAGTCCCCACGGGTGGTGGGGGGCCCCAGAGCTCCCAGCCACCCCGCAGCTGCCCAGTCCTTTCCCATGTTATCATGGATATTTTTAGTAAAAATCAAGGACAGGGCTTCCGTGAATTTTCCGTGACCTGCCCCCGACTTTTACTAAAAATATCCATGGCAAACCTTGGCCTTAGCGATGCGACAGCATTGGTCAGCCGGGCAGGCGGGGTCTCCCACACTGGGGACACATTCGCCGGGAGGCCAACCGAAATCGAGTTTTAAGGAGGGGTCGGAAGGTGGACAAGGAGGTGGCTCTGGGGCTGTTTCAGGGGAGCGTCTCCCAGGCGGGAGGGGCAGCTGGAGAGACGTGTGTATGAAATGTAACAAGGGGGCTGGCATGACTGGCAGGGCAGAGGCAGGACCGGAGAACGACACAGGAGAGGCAGGGTGGGGAGAGGCTGGGCAGGGCCTTGAAAGGAGTTTGTCTGATGCACGGGAGAAAAGGCTCCTCGGCCTGGCCCCCGGCAGGAAGGGCGAGTGGAGCCTAGCCAGGTGACCATGCTTCTTTGTATTGCAGTTGTGCCCACGGGTGCCAGTCAGGATCGGACACAGGAGTCTCTGTCCGGAGCAGCCCTGGCCCCTGGTTTCTCGGAGGAGGCCGGGGGCTGAGGCCAGGCGTGGCCCACGGGCTTAACTGCCTCTCCCAGCGCTGGTGCCAAGGCAGGCGACCAGCACGAGGCGGTTAGGCCTGGCCCCTTGGCTCCGGGGAGCCCTGGGGCCCGGTGCTTTGTGCCGGGATGGTGCGGCGCATCTGGGGGGTGGCGGAGACCCGGTACGCTGTGCTCAGCTGCCTCTCACCTCGTTCCAGATATAGCAGCTGGTGAGCTCATCGCACGGTGCCTCTGACAGGGCCAGGGAAGCAGCAGGTTATATTTAGCTCTCCTCTGAGTCACGGCAGCTCCAGGTTCCCTGTGCTGGACTCGCACAGACCTTGGCGTGTCCCCAGCCTGCAGCGGGAGGGGAATCAAGAGACACGGGTTTGCCCCGGGGCACTGGGGGCTGAGCTCCCCCCCCCTGGCACCTGCTCCCCCCGCGCCGTAGGGCCGGGACATGAACTCTTCACCTCCACTGCCAGCCAGGGGTTGGAGGACAGTGAAACGGGAGGGCTGGGGAGGGCTTGCCCTGAGCTAAGGAGGAGGGGGAACGGCGCTCTCCCCCGAGTACTGCGTCCCCTGCTAATACCCAGTCAGCACCGTGTCACCGCTCAGCAAGAACAGAGCTCGCTCCTCCTCCCAGCCTTGGCCAGGCCTGGGGTAGCCGGGAACTACCTCCACAGCCAGCGCCCTGCCCCGCCCCCCACAGCGCCCCCTGCTGGGAGAGGCCGGGGCTGGAATAGCTGGGAGCTCCCCCCAGAGCCAGCGCCCTGCCCCGCCCCCCCACAGCGCCCCCTGCTGGGAGAGGCTGGAGTAGCCAGGAGCTCCCCCCACTGCCAGCGCCCTGCCCCGCCCCCCCCCCCCACAGCGCCCCCTGCTGGGAGAGGCCAGGGCTGGATAGCCGGGAGCTCCTCCTCCCAGCCAGTACCTCTGCCCTGCCCCCACAGCGCCCCCTGCTGGGAGACGCCAGAACTGTCCCTGTGATCACACTCTTGTGTTGATTTTTGCCATCCGTTCCATTCAGGAGCGCCGGCTCTTTCAGCCCCTCCTGGCCTGCCATGGCTGTGGACTGAATTTGCGTTGGCTTCCACTGGGGTTTGATTATGAGACAGACCAAAGTGCCCACAAGCCCCGCTGGCGTCGGTGTCGGCGGGCAGGTGCCTGGCCTCCCCGGGAACCCAGCCTGCAAGCTGCCCTGCCCCTCCTCCTGTCCGCACGAGGCCCGTGGAAAGTCACACCACAAGAGGGAGGGGAAGACGCACCTGGGGGATGTCGAGGTGCAGACGGATGCCTGCGGTTCTGTGGTGCGGAGACGTGGGGAGAGATGGCGGAGAAACATGGAGTTGTCTCCCTTCCTGCCACGTGGGAGTTGAGCTCCCTCACGCTGGGGCTGGCGATGAGCTGGGGGAGGTGGGCGGGTGGCTGCCACGTGGGCAGAGTGGAGACAGCCAGCAGAGGCAGGCAGCAGCAGAGTGCCAGGAAAAGCAGGGCTTGGCGATCGGAGAGGAGCGAAGAGGGATGGGGGGAGTCCAGTGTCCCTTGAAGTGAGGGTGTCCTGGCACTGGGACCTCAGCCAGCCAGAGGGGACTTGAGCCGTGGCAGAGACTGGGGTGGCATGGGGCTCCGTGGGCATCACCAGAGGGGACTTGACTCCTCTTAGCTGCAAGGAGCTTGCTTTGATCAGGCTCCACCCCCATTGCCCAGCCCCTGCCCTGTGGCCCCCACACCTGGCATGCCCCTGGTCCAGGCTGATTATTCTCTCTATAAACACCCCCGGGTAGGGGGAGAGTCACTGGAGCTACAGGCCAACGGGACTGGACTCGGTGACCCAGGATTCCCTTGCTGCCTGACATCCTATGGCCGTGTCCCTCAGGGGAGGAGCAGGGCTGGCCTCGGCCCGCTGTCACTGACTCGATGGGCTGGGCACAGCCTGGCAGCTGGGTCCCTGCGTAGGATGGACAATGGAGGAGGCCCAGGCCCTGCCTGCTCTCCCCCGCCCTCTGCCAGGGGCGCAGGGCACAGAGGGGCAGGAAGTTGCAATGCTCCCTTCTCCATCCTACGTGCCCCCCACTTGGCACCCGATACCCTTCGCGTCCCCGGAGTGGCCCTGGGCTTCAAGTCGCCCGCACCGAGGGGCTTCCCAGTCGGCGTCGGGGCTGGGGAGCATGGCGGCTGTCGGGAATGCCAGGGCTCCGGGCGCGTGTGCCGTGCAGCCCGCGCTCTTTGCCTTGGTCGTGCTGGTGAGCCGGGGGTGTGCTCTCGGGGGGAGCAGAGGGTGCAGCTCACCGGGGCCTGGCTGCCAGCTGCGGGTGGAGCTGTGGCCTGCTCTGGTTCTCCAGTGCCGGGCTGGCGCCATTCAGCAGGTGCCCCGCGAGGGGTTTGGGTGGGAGCCGGGCACTGGGGCCAGGGCACTGGGAGGGTGAACTCTGCCTCAT
This sequence comes from Caretta caretta, assembly GCF_965140235.1. NCBI lineage: Eukaryota > Metazoa > Chordata > Testudines > Cheloniidae > Caretta > Caretta caretta. The sequence goes on along the minus strand of NC_134231.1, from coordinate 14,437,478 downwards.
CCGATGAAGTGAGCTGTAGCTCACGAAAGCTCATGCTCAAATAAATTGGTTAGTCTCTAAGGTGCCACAAGTCCTCCTTTTCTTTCTGCCTCTCTGTGTTTCAGGGTCACTGGTGGGGAGCTTTTCGAAGACATCGTGGCCCGGGAATATTACAGTGAGGCCGATGCCAGGTGAGTGGCAACTCCCCACCCCCCACATCCCCTCCGCCCTCCTCCCCGTCAACATTAACCCATTCATGACCTGGGCAGAGGGGGGGAACCCCAGAGGTATCGCCAGGTGATAGCCAAGTGCCTATGCCTTTGGCACCATTGTGCCATGTGTCCTGCTGGTCACACCCAGCGCGGGGTCCCTCTCCTGCGGTTCAGTTCCAGGGGCCCCTCAGCCGGCCTGGGCCTGAAAACAAATGTCTACCCCATGCTCCCTGAGGACGAGGAGGAGAGTGGCGGCAACTCTCCCTCCGGGGCCCAGCTGGCTTCTGGGGCGCAGCCAGAGAGGCAGAGGGGTGGTGGGACCCGGGGGGGTTCGAGCTTTCCCCTCTGGGTTGTCAGTGGGACGAGTCTGGTCTTAGCCTGGTCCCTTAGGGAGCACTCGCGAAGCCACCACCCAGCAGGGCACGGTTGCCAGCCATGCACCGTGGGCCAGGGCTGCTGGAGGGCGGGGCGGAGGTGCGTTGGCACAGCAGCGGGGGGGGACGGGACGGGGGGAACGTTCTGGATCAGAACCGAGGGGCTTTGCCTGGGGAAGAGGGCTCAGGACCGGACGAACTACTGGTGAGGCTGGAGAGGCTCCGGCAGAGCTGTGGGGCAGGGCCAGGAGCGGGGCGGGATGTAGGGGCGCTCAGAGTGGGCAGGGGAGCACGGAGCTGCAGGACCGGAGAAGGGGTCTGTCCCAGAGAGGGAAGGGTGCAGCATCCCTCCCTCTGGTCTCAGCCTGGCTGTCGGGCCCTGGCAACTGGGAGGCCACTGACCCTCCCACAAGCAGCTGGCGTCTGTGGGGCTTGTCTCAGCCATCGGGGAGCAGCGGGCACAGAGCAGCCGGCTGGTAGAGAGCGCGGGGGACTGGGAACAAACTGCAGGGACAGGGCGCGTCTGAGGGCAGCCGGCAGGGTTTGGGGGGCATTGCTGACAGGGGCCTGACCTGGTGACCTGGTGACTGGTCACGCGTGGGCTCGTCTGGTGACGTGCCCGTTCCTGGTCCCGTCCGACTGGAGCACGCTGGCCCCCTCCCTCCGTGTGCTGGCCCCCAGCATCTCGCTGTTTGCTGCTTGTCGTCTCTCCGGCCCCCTTGTGAACCGGTGGGGAGGGGGGGGACTGTGCCAGAGGAGGTCAGACGCCCGTCACGCTTCTCGGGCTCAGACGGGTTCCCAGCTCCAGGGACCTGGCCAAGCTGGGCTCTAGCTAATGACCTCACACGCCGCCCCGTCTAGGCTCTGCTGGGAAGACCCGAGCTCATGGCCCCCTCTTCATGCAGTTTCATTGCCGTTCCGGGCATCTGATGCTTTCCCCAGGACGGGGGGTAGCCTAGGATAGCGGGCGGGCATCAGATCAGGATTGAGGGGCCGTGGCAGAGTTATAAGTGTGGGGAGCCCAGGGCTGGGATAGCAGGGGGCTGTGGGTCAGGATTGAGGGGCAGCGGCCGAACTCTGTGTTGGGAGAAACCAGGGCTGGGCTAATGGGGTGGGGGCTGGTGGCAGGTCCCTCTCCGTGCAGCTCCCGCTTCCCCCATCCCTGGGCTGTCAGTGGTGGGAGCCCCCTGTCAGGGCAGCCCGTGTGGGGCAGCCTGTCACGGAGTCCCTGGGCGATGCTCTGGAACTGCTCCCCATGAAGCCAGGCAGGACTCTGGGGAAGTCTCCTCTCGGGGAGCAGCCTGTCTGCAGGACACACAGCTCACCCGGCTCCACCTTCCTGGGTCTGACCTCGGAGCATTCAGCATCCTCTGCCCCGTGTGCTTCCCACAGCGAGTCCGCCCAGGCGGGGTCCTGGGGAAGCCAGAGGGTCCTGTGCCCCAATTTCGCAGTCAGACGTGACTCTCAGCCAGTCAGTAAAACAGAAGGTTTATTAGACAACAGGAACATGGTCTAACACAGAGCTTGTAGGTGCAGCGAACGGGACGCCTCAGCTGGGTCTATTTTGGGGGGCAGTGAGCCAGACAACCACATCTGCCCTTCACTCCATGTCCCAGCCAGCCCCAAACTGAAACTTCCTCCAGCCCCCCCTCCTCTGGGCTTTGTCCCTTTCCCTGGGCCAGGAGGTCACCGGATTCCTTTGTTCTCCAACCCTTCAGCTCTCACCTTGCAGGGGGGAAGGGCCCAGGCCATCAGTGGCCAGGAAACAGGGTGTCGGCCATTCTCTGTGTCCAGACTCCTGCACACACCTGCCCTCTAGGGCTCTGCAATGATCATACACCCTTATCCCACCCCCTAGATACTTAAGAACTGCCATGGGGAAACCGAGGCACCCCCACACTATTCAGAGGAAACATTAAGAACAGTCCCACTTCGTCACATCTCTCCCCCCTTCGAGATCGAACTGAGCGGGGTCACTTTAGCCAGTGACCTGGGGAAGTTCGAAGACACCAACGTTCCCATGGATGCCCCAGCATCTCTCCCTTTCCTTGGTAGGAGTTACACCAGGCCCTTCCAGTTTCACACCTCTCCTTAGGTCGGGGTGATAGATAGCACTTCCAGCTGCATGTGGGAAGCTTTATGCGGCCCGTGCCCTTTGGCTAACCCAAAACCCCAGGGGGTCAAACTGGGACTGGGTCTTCTCCCCAACAAGCTGGCCAAACACAGCCACTTGGTTATAGGACTGTTTAACTTTCTTAACAGCTTTCACTTCATCTGAGACCTTCTCAAAGCTATTCACACTGGATCTTCAACAGGAAAGTCAGTGGATCCATTCACAACCAAAAATTTCTGGCTGTTAGGAACTGAAACTTTCTTGATTAAATCACTTTCACACCCTTCAGTTGCAGTAAACTGCTTGCAAAGACTCCATGAGGATTCCTTTCCCTAGGGCTTTTCTATGCAACAATTCACCCCTCCCAGAAATTCTGCTCTTACCCTCTTTACCTAGGGCTTGCTCTAGAGGAACACTTTCCTGAGCAACAACAGACTCTTTCTGTGTCTCCCTTACATCCTGAATTACCTCTGGCCCATCCGGTGGATTCCTACACAATCCCCTTTCAGGCAAACTTACAGACTTCCTAGATAAACGGTCAGAAGCATTCGCCTTCCCTTTGCCACACACAAGTTCAGGAATCTTTTCCTCCTTGCTACAGGTTTCCACACCCTCCGTAGGTAACACAATCAAATCACCTTCGTGCTCTCCTTGTATCCTGGCTAGGATCTTACCCTGATTAGACAGATTTGCTAAACCCTTTCCCAACAACACACTAGCAACAGGCAGAATACAAGCACCAGAATTGTCTGGTCTCTGGGGTTTTACATAGACACTAACTGGATGTGACCTAGTTACAGGGCCATTCTCCCGAGCAGACACAAACTTGGGACCCTTCCCTTCCTGGGCTTTAGCTGAATCCAGAACCAACTCTGAGACAACTGCACGACCCTCAACCGTCACAGGCTGAAAGGCCCCTTCTGTCTACTCCACAGACAAAGAAGAGCCGGACACACTTTCTCCTTTCCCAGGCACACAGGTTGGGATCTCATTCCCCTGGTCCCAGCACACAGGGCTGGTCACAGACAACTGCTTGGAGATCAGGGTAGCCCCCTCCATAGGCAAGTCAATACCCCTGACAGACACAGGCACGTTTCCTTCACTGTCACACTTCTCCACCCAGCTAACAGGTAAGGTCCAGGGACACTCATCTTCCACTCTCCTCGCCTTCCCACCCTGCTGACTGGACAAAGCCATCAGCTCACAAGGCTGCCTAGGCTCATCCAGACTTTCCTTACCAAGCACCTTGCCACTCCCCACAGATCCCCTGCCCTGCCTGTGTCTCCCCCCACTCAGCTGGGGTCTCAGCTCCCCCCTTGCTCAGCGCTGCCCTTGCTGTCCCAGTGGGGTAGGCAGCGAGCTCCCTGCTTTCCTCACTACACCAGAGCCAGCCTGAGCCCCTGAGCCCCCCTCTCCGGTGTGCAGGGGAGCAGAGAGCATCTCTCTGTCCCACCCAGCCCCAGGGGGCTGGTTACAGGCAGGCAGGTAGCCTGAGCCTAGCCGATCCTCCCCCCTGCCAGCCAGGTCATCTGCATTTTCACTGACCATTTCCCTCTCCGCCGATTGGTTCCCTGGATTCAAATTCAAACCCTCCGCCGTTACAGGAGCAGGGCCTGGATCCTGTCCCAAAGAGACACAGTCACCCCACAACAGGGTCTCGCAGCTGGTATCCTGGAGAACCCCAATGACCAGCCAGCCCCACCCCTCCTGGGTCTGCACAGGGATCTGGGCCATAGGCAGGGCGAGGGGCTTCGTCCCTGGGACCCTCACCCAGCTCACACAGCCCCTCAGCCTCTGAGGCTGCACCACCCAGGGCCTGACCACAGTTCTCTCTGTCCCAGGATCTCGCCACCCCAGGAATGTCTCCCCATTGACCATCACCTTCCGCTCCCACTGGGGGTCCGAGGGGCCTGGCCCCAGGAAACTCCACACAGACACATAGGTTGGGACCAGGAGTGGGAGCCCGTCCACCTCCCCACCCATCTGGCTGACGGAGTCTATGGCCTTGGGACCCAGCAAGGGAGCTAGACACCGGGGCTTTTCCGCAGGGTCCCCCTGGTTCAAATCGCCAGCCTGCTCAAAGGCAGTGAGGTGGGCATCCACATCCCCCCCCTCCTTAACCAGGGGCAGCAATTTAGTCTCGAGGTTCCCTGCGGAACTGGCCCCCCGGGGTCTATCCCCACTCACCCCGGGGAGGTCCCCTAGGCCTCTCCGCTCCCCCACTGCCAGTTCATGCTGCTGCTGCTTCTGCAGCTCTTTCTCGGGCTCTCGCTGTCTCCCACAGTCCTCTTGCTCTCTCAGACTCAGCTCCAATCCCGTCCGTCTCGATCCCCCGACGGGGAACCCGATCGTGAAGACCCCCGTCTGGTCCGGGACAGGAGTCTTGGGGATGCCTGGCTCCCACTTCAGCTGCTCCCAGATCCTGCTATAGCCCCATTTGGGGTCAGGAATCTGTTCCTTAGAGCGGTCATCCCCCTCCAGCTGCACTATTGTGACCACAGGAACATGGTCTGACACAGAGCTTGTAGGTGCAGAGAACGGGACCCCTCAGCTGGGTCCATTTTGGGGGGTAGTGAGCCAGACAACCACGTCTGCCCTTCACTCCATGTCTCCAGCCAGCCCCAAACTGAAACTCCCCCCAGCCCCTCCTCCTCTGGGCTTTGTCCCTTTCCCGGGCCAGGAGGTCACCGGGTTCCTTTGTTCTCCAACCCTTCAGCTCTCACCTGGCAGGGGGGAAGGGCCCAGGCCATCAGTTGCCAGGAAACAGGGTGTCGGCCATTCTCTGTGTCCAGACCCCCGCACACACCTCCCCTGTAGGGCTCTGCAAGGATCACACACCCTTACCCCACCACTTAGATACTTAAGAACTGCCTAGGGGAAACTGAGGCACCCCCACAATATTCAGAGGAAACATTAAGAACAGTCCCACTTCGTCACACAGCCCCATGGGTTAGATCTCTCCCATGGCATCTGGCTACTCAGGCCTGTCCCTGCTGGGTTTGCTGATAGCCGGGGGAGGGGCGACGGGGGACATCCCAGGGGTTTCCAGCTCCCAAGCTCTACCCATTAGTCCCTGCTGCTTCTGTTAAGACTGCTCGTTACGCCAGCGTCCCAGGGGCCCTGCCCTAGACTCGTAGCCCAGCTTGCTTTGTGGGTGGCAGGGGAGGAGGCTCGGAGTTGATTTGTGAGCCGGCAGGACAGAGGGGAGCTCTCCCTGAGAGGCCATTTCTGCAGATTCTCTCCCATCACCCTTTGTTCACCAGAGAGCTTCCAACCCTGTGCGAGGCCCTGCCCCACACCCCTGTGGCCTCCCCCTGCCTCGGGGGGGGGGGCTCCCAGGCTGTATTCTGGCCCTCTGGGCACCAGCCCAAACCCGAGCATCGGGCTGCAGCAAAGGGAGGCAGAATCCAGGCAGGACATCCCAGTGGCCTCCACCCACTCCCGGTGCTCCCCTTAGGTGCAGCGAGGCCAGGCTGGGATGGAGCCGTGGGACTCTCTCCCTGCAGGGAGCCCAGCTCCTCCCAGTGGGCTCACAGATGGGGCCTTCCCCTTTCCATGTCATGGCTGGAGCGGTGCCTTCCCGCGGCTGCGATCCGGAGAGCACCCCCAGATTCCACCCCCACGCATGCCGAGGGCTCCCCTCCTCTGCCCTGGCCATCGGTGTAGCCCAGTGGAACAGACCTGGAGGCTCTTGGTCCGTATCAAACCAGCCCGATGGGGCGTAATGGGCAGTGTCCGCTCCTGAGAGGCCCAGGACTGGCACGGACAGAGCTGAAGCCAGGGTGCCCAGACTGGAATAGCAGGGAGAGCCACTGGGCCGGACTGAGGTACTTGAGCAGAGCTGTGTGGTACCAGTTAGGAATAGCCGCCGGGGCTGTGGGTTGGGGTTGAGGGGCACTGGCCGAGATGGGGAGCACAGGGCTGGGACAGCAGGGGCTGTGGGTCAGAGTGAGGACACCTTGAACCCGGGGCTCGTCGTCCTTGGTTGGGGGTGGGGGCAGGAGCTGGGTCTAAGTGCTAGGGCTCCACGCAGGACTTGTGGAGCTGGGATTCCTTTCCCCTTACTTAGCACCCGCAGAGCTGGGGGGAGCCAAGGGCTGGGGTAGCAGGAGGTTGTGGGGCGGGAGTGAGGGGCACCAGCAGAGCTGGGGGGGCAGGGCCGGGCTGGCAGGGGGTTGTGGGGTGGGACTGAGGGGCACCGGCAGAGCTGGGGGCAGGCCAGGGCCGGGCTAGCAGGGGGTTGTGGGTCAGGAGTGAGGGGCACCGGCAGAGCTGGGGGGAGGCTAGGGCTGGGCTGGCAGGGGGTTGTGGGGCGGGAGTGAGGGGCACCCGCAGAGCTGGGGGCAGGCCAGGGCCGGGCTAGCAGGGGGTTGTGGGGCGGGAGTGAGGGGCACCCGCAGAGCTGGGGGCAGGCCAGGGCTGGGATAGCAGGGGGTTGTGGGGCGGGAGTGAGGGGCACCGGCAGAGCTGGGGGGAGCTGAGAGCTGGCGTAGCAGGGGGTTGTGGGTCGGGAGTGAGGGGCACCGGCAGAGTGGGGAGGAGCCCGGGGCTGGGCTAGTAGGGGGTTGTGGAGAGAGCTGCTGTTTGCAGGGCGGGCAGGGCAGCCCCAGCCCGCACGACCCCTGACTAGATAGTGGGGTCACCCTGCCAGCTCGTCAGTTCCCAGAGCCCCCAGACAGTGACCCTCCTCCCACAGCACCTGCAGCCCGTTCCCTGCTCCGCGCTCGATCTGGGGCCGTGTAGCCGGACTCGGCCCTGCTAGCCGGGGGCTCTGCTCACCCGCTCTGCCCTCCGCACCTTGGGTCCCAACTGTCCTCTCAGGGGGCTGCCCCCTCTCTGCCCGCGCCCCTCCCTCCAGCCCTGGCAGCATGCAGTTCCTGGTGCCATTAACAGCCATCCCCGCACCCCTTGTGATAACCCCCTGTGGTCTCTGAGCTTTCACAACATTGTTTCTCTCTCTCCTTCTCTCGTCCCCCCATCTCCACCCTGTCTCCCCATCCCTCTTTGTCTGTCCATCTGTCCCTCTGGACCCCCCACCCCCCCGTTCCCTCTACCTGCTTATCCTATCTCTGGAATTCGTTCCCTCTCATGCATTATTTCGGTTTCCTTCTGTACATTTGATCGTCTCTCTCATGCCCTTCCTATCCGCCCCCCCCCCGCCCCCTCTCCTCATCGGGACCCTGCCCTGCCCGTCTCCCGTGTCTGCCCCCTCTCCCGCCCCTCCCTGACCCACTTTCTCTCTCCTTTCCTCCCCGTTTTGTTTTGCAGTCACTGTGTCCATCAGCTATTAGAAAGCGTAACTTACATTCACCACTATGCCATTGTGCACAGGGACTTGAAGGTCAGTATATGCCTTTCGCCCGCTCCTGGCGTCGGGCTGGGGGTGCTGCTGCCCCCCAGCGCTCACACGCCCCCCCCTTCCCTCCCCGCTAGCTGATTTTTATTTTTGGGGGGTGGGGAGGGAGACAATATCCAGGGCTGGGGCGGGGGTTAGTTCGATTCTCAGCATGCCCGGCCGAGTCCTTCCTGGGCACCGCGCTGCAGCTGGGCAGGGCAGGCCAGGCAGGTCTGAGGCCCTGGACAGGAGGCAGCGCCCGGATGCAGACGTCCCGCCCCGACTCCAGTGCTCGCGGGACCAGACACCATCCTCCCCCCTTCCCCCCCCCGATAATAATTTGCAATCTCAACTGGGCGGCTTGATTCGATTCGCATTTCACTGTCTCATCCCCCCCCCCGCCCCCCTCCCTCTCTTTCTCTCTCTCTCTGCCCCCCCCCCCCCGCCGTCTCTTGTCTTGTTTGCCACCCCACGCCCGCATGGCTGCCAGTCCTGTCTCCCAGCCCGAGCACCTAGCGGCTGGCTCCGAGGCCAGAGCTCGCCACGCCCCGTCGTGGCCAAGGGGCTGTGGCGGGCACATTCTTCCTTCCAGGCACCTGCCCAGCACGGTCTCCCCAGGCCAGGGACTCCCTGAGTGACGGCAGGAGAGCTTGAACCTGCGGCTTGTTGGCGTTGTTGGGTGCACAAGCTGGGCCTAAGGCCGCTCCCCACCCACCGAGCGCGGATCTGCCCTCTACCCACGTTGCTGTCTTATGCCAAAGTGCCCTCTCCAAAGCCACCAGGGGATTTCACAGGCACCTTCCCCTGGCCCCTTCCTCTCTGAGCTGGGCAGTGATCCCATCTCTCACTGCTCAGCCCCTCTTCCCGTCCGTCCTGGGTGGCCTCCTCGCTCCCTGTGCTGCAGTTTGGAAGAGCTCCCCACCGCCAGGCAAGGCCATCCCCTGCTGAGCGAGGCCTTTTGCTGTCAGGACGCAGATGCCCGCTCAGATGCTGGCTGCTCTCTTGCCTGACACAGTGGGGCTTGAACCAGGGACCTCCAGAGCTACGGGCAGGAGCTGCTACTGTGTGGGCTAAAGAGCCAGGGCACCCTTACTGGGGCAGTCCCAGACCCTGCCCCTCTGCAGAGCAGGCCGGGGCAGGGGATCTATAGTGCCCCTGGACCAGTGAGTTATGTCAACACAGTGCCAGGGGATCCCCCGTGGGGCTCCAGAGTGGGCAGCCCCAGGCAGCAGTGTCCTCTCCCTGGGTGGGAGGCGCAGGGATCTCGGCCGTGCGAGTGGGCCCGGGTGGGAGGCGCAGGGATCCCATCCGTGCAAGTGGACCTGGGTGGGAGGCACAGGGATCCCGGCCGTGCGAGTGGGCCCAGGTAGGGTTGCCAACTTTCTAATTGCACAAAACCGAACACCCTTGCCCCGCCCCTTTTCTGAGGCCCCACCCGCCACTCACTCCAGGCCCCCTCCCTCGGTTGCTCACTCTCCCCCACACTCACTCGCTTTTGCTGGGCTGGGGCAGGGGGTTGGGGTGCGGGAGGGGATGAGGGCTCCTGCTGAGGGTCTGGGCTCTAGGGTGGGGCTAGGGATGAGGAGTTTGGGGTGCAAGAGGGGGCTCTGGGCTGGGGCCAAAGAGTTTGGAGTGCAGGAACGGGCTCAGGGAGAGGGCTAGGGCAGGAGGTTGAGCTGCAGGGGGGGTGCAGGCTCTGGCTGGGGGTGCAGGCTCTGGGGGTTTGGGGTGCAGGCTCGGTTGGGCAGCGCTTACCTTAGGCAGTTCCTGGTCGGTGGCGCAGCAGGGCTAAGGCAGGCTCCCTGCCTGCCCTGGCTCCGCGCTGCTCCCGGAAGCGGCCGGCATGTCCGGCCTCTAGTTGAACGGGCCAAGGGGCTCTGTGTGGTGTGCGCTGCCCAAGCCCGCAGGTGCCGCCCCCGCATCTCCATTGGCTGCAGTTCCTGGCCAATGGGAGCTGCGGAGCCGGCGCTGGGGGGCGGGGGCAGCATGCAGAGCTTCCCTGATCACCCCTGCACCTAGGGGCTGGACATGCCGGCCGCTTCCAGGAAGCTGCACAGATCCAGGGCAGGCAAGGAGCCTGCCTTAGCCCCGCTGTGCTGCCGACCGGACTGGCCGCCAGGGTCCCTTTTCAGCCGGGCGTTCCGGTCGAAAACCGGACTCCTGGCAACCCAGACCCAGATGGGAGGCACAGGGATCCCGACCATGCGAATGGGCCTGGTGGGAGGCACAGGGATCCCAGCCGTGCGAGTGGGCCCGGGTGCGAGGTGCAGGGATCCCAGCCGTGCGAATGGGCCCGGGTGGGAGGCACAGGGATCCCGTCCGTGCGAGTGGGCCCAGGTGCGAGGCACAGGGATCCTGGGCATGGGAGTGGGCCCGGGTGGGAGGCGCAGGGATCCCAGCCGTGCGAATGGGCCCGGGTGGGAGGCACAGGGATCCCGTCCGTGCGAGTGGGCCCAGGTGCGAGGCACAGGGATCCTGGGCATGGGAGTGGGCCCGGGTGGGAGGCGCAGGGATCCCAGCCGTGCGAATGGGCCCGGGTGGGAGGCACAGGAATCCCAGCCATGCGAGTGGGCTTGGGTGTGGGGCACAGGGATCCTGGCCGTGCAAATGGGCCCGGGTGCGAGGCACAGGGATCCTAGCCATGGTAGTGGGCCCGGGTGCAAGGCGCAGGGATCCCGGCCGTGCGAGTGGGCCCAGGTGCGAGGCGCAGGGATCCCGGCCGTGCGAGTGGGCCCAGGTGCGAGGCGCAGGGATCCTGGCCGTGCGAGTGGGCCCAGGTGCAGGGTGCAGGGATCCCGGCCGTGCGAGTGGGCCCAGGTGCGAGGCGCAGGGATCCTGGCCATGCGAGTGGGCCCGGGTGCAGGGTGCAGGGATCCCGGCCGTGCGAGTGGGCCCAGGTGCGAGGCACAGGGATCCTGGCCGTGCGAGTGGGCCCAGGTGCAGGGTGCAGGGATCCCGGCCGTGCGAGTGGGCCCAGGTGCGAGGCGCAGGGATCCTGGCCGTGCGAGTGGGCCCAGGTGCAGGGTGCAGGGATCCCGGCCGTGCGAGTGGGCCCAGGTGCGAGGCTCAGGGATCCTGGCCATGCGAGTGGGCCCGGGTGCGAGGCACAGGGATCCCGACCATGCGAGCGGGCCCGGGTGCAGGGCACAGGGATCCCGGCCGTGCGAGTGGGCCCAGGTGTGAGGCGCAGGGATCCCGACCGTGCGAGCGGGCCCGGGTGCAGGGCACAGGGATCCCGGCCGTGCGAGTGGGCCCGGGTGCGAGGCGCAGGGATCCCGGCCTTGCAAGTGGGCCCGGGTGCAGGGCACAGGGATCCCGGCCGTGCGAGTGGGCCTGGGTGCAGGGCACAGGGATCCCGGCCGTGCGAGTGGGCCCAGGTGTGAGGCGCAGGGATCCCGACCGTGCGAGCGGGCCCGGGTGCAGGGCACAGGGATCCCGGCCGTGCGAGTGGGCCCAGGTGTGAGGCGCAGGGATCCCGACCGTGCGAGCGGGCCCGGGTGCAGGGCACAGGGATCCCGGCCGTGCGAGTGGGCCCGGGTGCGAGGCGCAGGGATCCCGACCTTGCAAGTGGGCCCGGGTGCAGGGCACAGGGATCCCGGCCGTGCGAGTGGGCCTGGGTGCAGGGCACAGGGATCCCGGCCGTGCGAGTGGGCCCAGGTGTGAGGCGCAGGGATCCTGACCGTGCGAGCAGGCCCGGGTGCAGGGCACAGGGATCCCGGCCGTGCGAGTGGGCCCGGGTGCGAGGCGCAGGGATCCCGGCCTTGCAAGTGGGCCCGGGTGCAGGGCACAGGGATCCCGGCCGTGCGAGTGGGCCTGGGTGCAGGGCACAGGGATCCCGGCCGTGCGAGTGGGCCCAGGTGTGAGGCACAGGGATCCCGACCGTGCGAGCGGGCCCGGGTGCAGGGCACAGGGATCCCGGCCGTGCGAGTGGGCCCAGGTGTGAGGCGCAGGGATCCCGACCGTGCGAGCGGGCCCGGGTGCAGGGCACAGGGATCCCGGCCGTGCGAGTGGGCCCGGGTGCGAGGCGCAGGGATCCCGGCCTTGCAAGTGGGCCCGGGTGCAGGGCACAGGGATCCCGGCCGTGCGAGTGGGCCTGGGTGCAGGGCACAGGGATCCCGGCCGTGCGAGTGGGCCCAGGTGTGAGGCGCAGGGATCCCGACCGTGCGAGCGGGCCCGGGTGCAGGGCACAGGGATCCCGGCCGTGCGAGTGGGCCCGGGTGCGAGGCGCAGGGATCCCGGCCTTGCAAGTGGGCCCGGGTGCAGGGCACAGGGATCCCGGCCGTGCGAGTGGGCCTGGGTGCAGGGCACAGGGATCCCGGCCTTGCAAGTGGGCCCGGGTGCAGGGCACAGGGATCCCGGCCGTGCGAGTGGGCCCGGGTGCGAGGCGCAGGGATCCCGGCCGTGCGAGTGGGCCTGGGTGCAGGGCACAGGGATCCCGGCCATGCGGATGGGCTGTCGCAGCTCACAGTAAGCACAGGGGAGGCTGCACAAAGCACAGAGCCAGTGTGTGACTCATAGTCTCTGCTGTCTTCTTGTCTTCTGCACTAACTCACTTACCAGCTCAGTGACCTGAATCCGAGCAGAGGGAAGACCCAGGGCCCTGCAGTCTCTGCCCCTCCCGAGTCCCCCCCTCCCCGTCGGGGGGAAGGGCAGCCTGTCCATGTAACCAGGCAAGCAGGCGAGATCAGACCATTTAACACTACTTCCCTGCAGAACGCACAAGCACAGGACCTCCTTTCCCCTCCCCGGGGCCAGGGGTGCATGCCCCCTCCATGCTGAGGCTATGGATCTCTGCCCCTCTCCTGAGCTCCAAGTGCCTGACCCCCTGCATCTCTCGTGGCCCCTTGCTTCCCCACCAAATCCGCACTCCAAAAGGAAAAATCAAGGGGGCAAAAACTAGCCCCAGAGCAGGGGCCTGTCCAGCTAGCCAATCCGCTCCGCTAGCCGGAGCGACTTAGCAACCACGCCGAGAGCCTGGCAACCGGAGCAGCTGCACCAGGAAACCCACAAAATACTAATGAGCTGGGCCGGAGCCCTCCGCAGTGTGATCGCCCACCCCGGGGAAGCCGACCGGCCGCGCAGCGATGGCAGCCAGGCAGAGCCTGGCCGTGCACTCAGGCCAGCGTGCAGTGGGGCAAACCGTGACCCCCAGAAGGGCAAGGACAGTGCCAGAGATGCTCAATTCGCCCTCCAGAGAGCAGGGCCCTCCCTGTGGAAGGGAGCCCCCCGTCAACACCAGCAAGTGTCTGTGACGAAGTGGGCCTGTTCTTAATGTTTCCTCTGAATAGTGTGGGGGTGCCTCAGTTTCCCCTATGCAGTTCTTAAGTATCTAGGTGGTGGGGTAAGGGTGTATGATCATTGCAGAGCCCTAGAGGGAAGGTGTGTGCAGGGATCTGGACACAGAGAATGGCCGACACCCTGTTTCCTGGCAACTGATGGCCTGGGCCCTTCCCCCCCTGCAAGGTGAGAGCTGAAGGGTTGGAGAACAAAGGAATCAGGTGACCACCTGGCCCGGGAAAGGAACAAAGCCCAGAGGAGGAGGGGCTGGAGGGGTTTTCAGTTTGGGGCTGTCTGGGACATGGAGTGAAGGGCAGACGTGGTTGTCTGGCTCACTGCCCCCCAGAATGGACCCAGCTGAGGGGTCCCGTTCTCTGCACCTGCAAGCTCTGTTTTAGACCATGTTCCTGTCGTCTAATAAACCTTCTGTTTTACTGGCTGGCTGAGAGTCACGTCTGACTGCAAAGTTGGGGTGCAGGACCCTCTGGCTTCCCCAGGAGCCCCGCCTGAGCGGACTCGCTGGGGGAAAGCGCACGGAGAGGCAGAGGATGCTGAATGCTCTGAGGTCAGACCCAGGAAGGTGGAAGCTGTGTGAGCTGTGTGTCCTGAAGACAGGCTGCTCACAGAAAGGCGACTACCCCAGAGTCCTGACTGACTTCATGGGGAGCAGTTCCAGAGCATCGCCCAGGGACTCCGTGACAACTGGTGGCAGCGGTGGGATGTACTGCACCCCGTGGATGGTGCTTCCTGCAGTAAGTGACTGGGGAGCAGTAACACGAAGGGGGATTGCCGAGGACCAGGCCTGCTGAAGGCTCAGAGAGGAGCGGTTTCGGGGGGCGGTTAACCCCTGGGAGTGTGTGACCAGCGAGAAGGACTGTGCAGTAACAGGGTTCCCCTGGGGATTGCAGCGAGCAGTCCAAGGGGCGGAGGAGTCTGCAGCTCGACCCTGGCAAAGAGGTGGTGACCTCGAGAAGGGCTGGCACACTAGGGGTTCTCCCTGGAAACCGTGGGGAGCTGAGAACACACGGGCCTGTGAGTCCACAACAACTTGGGAGGAGCGGAGTGATGGCCTGTCCCCGTCTCCTTAAGAAGGACATTGTAACCCTGTGCAGAAAGAGAGGGTTGAGCGTTGGAAAGTTCACCAAAGCAGAGTTAATCGTGCAGCTGGAGGAGGATGACCGCTCTAAGGAACAGATTCCTGACCCCAACTGGGGCTATAGCAGGATCTGGGAGCAGCTGGAGCGGGAGCCAGGCATCGCCAAGACTCCTGTCCCCGACCAGACGGGGGTCTTCACGATCGGGTTCCCCATCGGGGGATCGAGACAGACGGGATTGGAGCGGAGTCTGAGAGAGCAAGAGGACCGTGGGAGACAGCGAGAGCCCGAGAAAGAGCTGCAGAAGCAGCAGCAGGATGAACTGGCGGTGGTGGGGCGGAGAGGCCGAGGGGACCTCCCCGGGGTGAGTGGGGATAGATCCCGGGGGGCCAGTTCCGCAGGGAACCTCGAGACTAAATTGCTGCCCCTAGTTAAGGGGGGGGGTGTGGATGCCCACCTCACTGCCTTTGAGCAGGCTGGAGATCTGAACCAGGGGGACCCTGCGGAAAAGCCCCGGTGTCTAGCTCCCTTGCTGGGTCCCAAGGCCACAGACTCCATCAGCCAGATGGGTGGGGAGGTGGACAGGCTCCCACTCCTGACCCCAACCTATATGTCTGTGTGGAGTTCCCTGGGGTCAGGCCCCTCGGACCCCCAGTGGGAGCGGAAGGGGATGGTCAATGGGGAGACATTCCTGGGGTGGCGAGATCCTGGGACAGAGAGAACTGGTGTCAGACCCTGGGTGGTGCAGCCTCAGAGGCTGAGGGCCTGTGTGAGCTGGGTGAGGGTCCCAGGGACGAAGCCCCTCGCCCTGCCTATGGCCCAGATCCCTGTGCAGACCCAGGAGGGGTGGGGCTGGCTGGCCGTTGGGGTGCCCCAGGACACCAGCTGCGAGACCCTGTTGTGGGGTGACTGTGTCTCTTTGGGACAGGATCCAGGCCCTGCTCCTGTAACTGCCCAGGGTTTGAATTTGAATCCAGGGAACCAATCGGTGGAGAGGGAAATGGTCAGTGAAAATGCAGATGACCTGGCTGGCAGCAGGGAGGAGCCGCTAGGCTCAGGCTACCTGTCTGCCTGTAACCAGACCCCTGGGACTCGGTGGGACAGAGAGATGCTCCCTGCCCCCTTGCACACCAGACTGGGGACTCTCGCTGGCTCTGATGCAGTGAGGAAAGCAGTGGCCTGCCCCCACTGGGACAGCAAGGGCAGTGCTGAGCACAGTGGGAGCTGAGACCCCAGCTGAGTGGGGGGAGACACAGGCAGGGCAGGGGATCTGTGGGGAGTGGCAAGGTGCTTGGTAAGGGAAGTTTGGATGAGCCTAGGCAGCCTTGTGAGCCGATGGCTGTGTCCAGTCAGCAGGGTGGGAAGGCGAGGAGAGTGGAAGATGAGAGTCCCTGGACCTTACCTGTTAGCTGAGTGGAGAATTGGGACAGTGAAGGAAATGGGTCTCTCTGTCAGGGGTATTGACTTGCCTATGGAGGGAGCTACCCTGATCTCCAAGCAGTTGTCTGTGACCAGCCTTGTGTGCTGGGACAAAGGGAATGAGATCCCAACCTGTGTGTCTGGTAAAGGAGAAAGTGTGTCCGGCTCTTCTTGGTCTGTGGAGCAGACAGAAGGGGCCTTTCAGCCTGTGATGGTTGAGGGTCATGCAGTTGTCTCAGAGCTGGTTCTGGATTCAGCTAAAGCCCAGGAAGGGAAGGGTCCTAAGTTTCTGTCTGCTCGGGAGAATGGCCCTGTAACTAGGTCGCATCCAGTTAGGGTCTATGTAAAATCCCCGAGACCAGACAATTCTGGTGCTTGTATTTTGCCTGTTGCTAGTGTGTTGTTGGAAAGGGTGTAGCAACTCTGTCTAATCAGGGTGAGATCCTAGCCAGGGCACAAGGAGAGCAGGAAGGTGATGTGATTGTGGAACCTACTGAGGGTGTGGAAACCTGTAGCAAGAAGGAAAAGATTCCTGAACTTGTGTGTGGCAAAGGGAAGGAGAATGCTTCTAACCTTTTATCTAGGAAGTCTGTAAGTTTGCATGAAAGGGGATTGTGTAGGAATCCGCCTGATGGGCCAGAGGTGATTCTGGATGTAAGGGAGACCCAGAAAGAGTCTGTAGTTGCTCAGGAAAGTGTTCCCCTAGAGCAAGCCCTAGGTAAAGAGGGTAAGAGCAGAATTTCTGGGAGGGGGTGAATTGTTGCATAGAAAAGCCCTCGGGAAAGGAATCCTCATGGAGTCTTTGCAAGCAGTTTACTGCCACTGAAGGGTGTGAAAGTGATTTAATCAAGAAAGTTTCAGTTCCTAACAGCCAGAAATTTTCTGTTGTGAATGGATCCACTGACTTTCCTGTTGAAAGATCCAGTGTGGAGAGCTTTGAGAAGGTCTCAGATGGAGTGAAAGCTATTAAGAAAGGTATACCGTCCTATAACCAAGTGGCTGTGTTTGGCCAGCTTGTTGGGGAGACAAGGTTGTTGGGAAAGGGATGTCTCCATGCTAGTTCTGTAAGTGAACAGTATGTGGCCCAGGTCAAGATGGGGGCCCTTAACCAAGAGAGCCCGAATTGCAGCCCTCCAGACTGGAGCTCTGGGAGAAAACCCAATCCCAGTTTGACCCCCTGGGGTTTTGGGGTGGCCAAAGGGCATGGGCTGCAGAAACCTTCCCACATGCAGCCTGCTAGTGCTATCGACCACCCCCGACCTAAGGGAGGGCGTGAAACTGGAAGGGCCTGGTGTAACTCCTACCAAGGAACGGGAGAGATGCTGGGGCATCCATGGGAACATTGGTGGCTTCAAACTTCCCCAGGTCACCGGGTAAAGTGACCCCGCTCAGTTCGATCTCGAAGGGGGGAGAGATGTGACGAAGTGGGCCTGTTCTTAATGTTTCCTCTGAATAGTGTGGGGGTGCCTCAGTTTCCCCTATGCAGTTCTTAAGTATCTAGGTGGTGGGGTAAGGGTGTATGATCATTGCAGAGCCCTAGAGGGAAGGTGTGTGCAGGGATCTGGACACAGAGAATGGCCGACACCCTGTTTCCTGGCAACTGATGGCCTGGGCCCTTCCCCCCCTGCAAGGTGAGAGCTGAAGGGTTGGAGAACAAAGGAATCAGGTGACCACCTGGCCCGGGAAAGGAACAAAGCCCAGAGGAGGAGGGGCTGGAGGGGTTTTCAGTTTGGGGCTGTCTGGGACATGGAGTGAAGGGCAGACGTGGTTGTCTGGCTCACTGCCCCCCAGAATGGACCCAGCTGAGGGGTCCCGTTCTCTGCACCTGCAAGCTCTGTTTTAGACCATGTTCCTGTCGTCTAATAAACCTTCTGTTTTACTGGCTGGCTGAGAGTCACGTCTGACTGCAAAGTTGGGGTGCAGGACCCTCTGGCTTCCCCAGGAGCCCCGCCTGAGCGGACTCGCTGGGGGAAAGCGCACGGAGAGGCAGAGGATGCTGAATGCTCTGAGGTCAGACCCAGGAAGGTGGAAGCTGTGTGAGCTGTGTGTCCTGAAGACAGGCTGCTCACAGAAAGGCGACTACCCCAGAGTCCTGACTGACTTCATGGGGAGCAGTTCCAGAGCATCGCCCAGGGACTCCGTGACAGTGTCACCAGCCGCAGCGTGAGACCGCTCCCAGCTCCGCTCTCCGACCGGAGAAGGAGCCGGGGCTAGCGGAGCGATGGTTGCAGCTCCCTCTGGACCCCTGAATTCCCAGAGCCGGGCATGGCAGATCTCCCCGAACTCACAGCGTGGTTTCCTCCTTTCCGACATGGCTTTTTAAAAAATCGGTCATTTCGTGCAAAATGCAGCCCCCACTTTGCCTGCCCAGAGCTGCGTAAAGAGACAGGGGCAGCCCTGGTGGGCAGTAGAAAGCTGAGGGCAGCCTAGGAGAAAACCCACTCTCCCCCACTCCTTTTGAATGCAGAGGCATCACACAGCTGGGACCATTCATCCACTCTAAGCGCGGGGGCCGCCACGTCGCAAACTGGGCTCTGTGTCGCTGATGCCGTCTCTGAGGGAGCGGGAGGGGGGTATCTCGGCTAGCGTGTCAGATTTCCCCCACATGCTGGTGGTTTCGTCGCAGCTTTGAGGAAATGCCCTCCTTGGCTTTTATAGACGCAGAGCAGTTGGGCGAGGATGCAAGCTCCAGGGGGGAGCTGGTTTCATGCAGATACATAGATTCCAAGGCCACAAGGGACCATTGTGATCATCGTGGATGACGCTAAGCTCGGGGGAGGGTAGGGATAGGGTCCAGAGTGACCTAGACAAATTGGAGGATTGGGCCAAAAGAAATCTGATGAGGTTCAACAAGGACAAGTGCAGAGTCCTGCACTTAGGACGGAAGAATCCCATGCACCGCTACAGGCTGGGGATAGACTGGCTAAGCAGCCGTTCTGCAGAAAAGGACCTGGGGATTACAGTGGACAAGAAGCTGGATATGAGTCAGCAGTGTGCCCTTGTTCCCAAGAAGGCCAATGGCATATTGGGCTGTATTAGTAGGAGCATTGCCAGCAGATCGAGGGAAGTGATCGTTCCCCTCTATTCGGCACTGGTGAGGCCTCATCTGGAGTACTGTGTCCAGTTTTGGGCCCCCCACCACAGAAAGGATGTGGACAAATTGGAGAGATTTCAGAGTAGCAGCCGTGTTAGTCTGTATCCGCAAAAAGAAAAGGAGGACTTGTGGTACCTTAGAGACCAACAAATTTATCTGAGCATAAGCTTTCGTGAGCTACAGCTCACTTCATCGGGTGCATGAAAATATGCATCCGATGAAGTGAGCTGTAGTTCACGAAAGCTTATGCTCACATAAATTGGAGAGAGTCCAGCGAAGGGCAACAAAAATGATTAGGGGACTGGAACACATGAGTTATGAGGAGAGGCTGAGGGAACTGGGATTGTTTAGTCTGCAGAAGAGAAGAGTGAGGGGGGATTTGATAGCAGCCTTCAACTACCTGAAGGGGGATTCCAGAGAGGATGGAGCTTGGCTGGTGTCCGTGGTGGCAGATGACAGAACGAGGAGCAATGGTCTCAAGTTGCAGTGGGGGAGGTTTAGGTTGGATATTAGGAAACACTATTTCACTAGGAGGGTGGTGAAGCACTGGAATGCGTTACCTAGGGAGATGGTGGAATCTCCTTCCTTAGAGGTTTTTAAGGCCCAGCTTGACAAAGCCCTGGGATGATATAGTTGGGGTTGGTCCTGCTCTGGGCAAGGGGTTGGACTAGAACCTCCCACGGTCTCTTCCAACCCTGATCTTCTGTGATCATCTGGTCTGAGCTGCTCTAGGGCACAGGCCATGGAACTTCCCCCAGAATAATCCCTAGAGCAGATATTTTAAAGAAACAGCCAGTCTTGATTCTAAAATTATCAGTGATGGAGAATCCACCACGACTCTTGGGAAATTGTCCCAACAGTTAATTACTCTGACTGTTAAAAACGTACATCTTACTTCCAGTCTGACTTTGTCTAGCTTCAAATTCCAGCCATTGGATCATGTTAGACCTTCCTCAGCTAGACTGAAGAGCCTGTTATCAAATATTGGTTCCCCACGTAGGTACTGACAGACCGGGATCAAGTCACCTCTTAACTGTCTCTTTGTTGAGCAAAACAGATGGCGTTCCTTGTGTCTCTCACTATCAGGCAGGTTTTCTAATCCTTTACTCATTCTCATGGCTCTTCTCTGCTCCCGCTCCAACTTATCAACATTCTTCTTGAATTGTGGGCACCAGAACTGGGCACTGGATCCCAGCAGTGGTTGCACCAGTGCTAGCTACAGAGGGAAAATCGCCTCTCTGCTCCTACTCGAGATTCCCTTGTTTATGTGTCCCAGGATCGCATTAGCTCTTTTGGCCACAGCATCACTGGACGCTCATGTTCTGCTGATTATCCACCATGCCCCCAAATCTTTTTCAGAGTCGCTGCTTCCCAGGATAGAGTCCCCCATCCTGTATGGCCTATGTTCTTTGTTCCTAGCTGTGTACATTTACTCATTCTGTTTCCTTGCACCCAGTTTACCAAGCAATCCTGATCTCTCTCTGCCAGTGACTTGTCCTCTTCATTATTTACCACTCCTCCTAATTTTATATCATCTGCAAACTTTATCAGTGATGGTTTTGGTTTTTTTCCACATCATTGATTAAAAAATGTAAAATAGTGTAGGGTCAAGACCTGATCCCTGCAGGACTGCGCTAGAAACACACCCGCTTGATGACAATTGTCCATTTACAATTACATTTTGTGACTTATCAGTTGGCCGGTTTTGAATCCATTTCATGTATACCATGTTAATTTTAGACTTCTAGTTTTGTAATCAAAATGTCACGCAGTACCAAGTCAAACGCCATACAGGAATAAAATATATTACATCAACGTTATTACCCTCATCAACAAAAGACATCAAGTTAGTTTGACAAGATTTTTTTCCATAAACCTGTATTGATTTGCATTAATTACATGATGCTCCTTTAATTCTTTATTAATCGAGTCCTGTATCAGCCACTCCATTATCTTGCCCGGGATCGATGTCAGGCTGACAGGCCTATAATTGCCCAGGTGATCCCATTTACCATTTTGAAAAACTGGCCCAACATTAGCTTTTTTTCTAGTCTTCTGTAACTTCCCCAGTGCTCCAAGACCTATTGAAAATCAACCTTAATGGTCCGGTGAGCTCCTCAGCCAGCTCTTTTAAAACTCTTGGATGCAAGTTTTCTGAATTTGCTGATTTAAAAATGTCCAACTTCAGTAGCTGTTGTTTAGTGTCTTCCTGAGATACCAGTGGAATGGAAAGCATGTTATTATCATCTCTATATGATGAGACTACATCATCTATTTTTTACTCCAAACACAGAACAGAAATATTTATTGAACACTTCTGCCTTTTCTGCATTTTTAGTGATAATTCTATCATTTCCATCTAGCAATGGACCGATTCCATTGTCAGGATTCTTTTTGTTCCTAATATGTTTTTAAAAACCTCCTTCTTATTGTCCTTAACTCTGCTGGCCGTAGATTTCTCCTTGTGTCCCTTGGCTTCCCTTATCAATTTTCTACAATTCCTAACTTCTGATTAATAGTTATTACTGTCAGTGTCCCCTTTTTCCCATTTGTTATATATATATATATATATACATATATATATATATATTGGTTCCTACAATTGATTCCATTTGTTATATATATATATATATATATATATATATATATATATATATATATATATATATATTGGTTCCTACAATTGATTCTCCTAGGCTTTGTCCAGCCCGGTCTTAAGATGTCCCAAGTGAGGGGGTGCCCAACCCTTCCCAGGGAAGACTCTTCCATGCTAGGAAGAATTTCCTGATTTTCAGCCAGAGTTCATCCCCATGCACCTAATTCAAGCCTCTGGCCATCCCTGGACAGTTCCTCCCCATCCTCGCCATGTGCATCCTTTTGTGGGTGTAGATGGCACCCCGTCCCCTGGGTCATCTCTTAACCGGTCAGGACATTTTTCATTCTTTCCCTCTAAGTCAGTCGCCCCGACTGAGCCCTGTGGATGATGGGTCCGTTCCATCAACGTGCGACGTTTGCGCTCTGCGTCTTTCCCCTTGCAGAGGGACACTCTTGGCTTGGCTTGGAAGAGGAGGCTGTGTGAGGGCAGGGTGATTGTTCCATCCCCGCTAGCCCTCAACCTATTTCCCACCATCCGCACTCCCCTGCAAGCAGACACCTGAGAAGACAGAAGGGGTCTGCTCTGCGTTCAGAAGTCCAGTGGGCTCCATGTTGGGCAAAGCACAGAGACGAGGGCCCCCGGATGAGATTCCCTTGCACCCAGATGTTCCCAACGAGGGGCTCCTCTTCCCAATGCCGTGGGAGAAGAGCCTTTTCTCCAAGAACAGGAACCCACAGCAACAAGGACTTCAAAGGACACCGGGAATTGGTCCTGGAAGAGAACTGGAAACCAAGGCGCTCAGCAGAGCCCTAGGACAGCTAATGGGCCAGACATGAGCTCTGGCCCAAACTCGCAAGCTTGAAAGGACAGCGTTTGCTCTGGGGCTGCGTGGTGGCACCATGGCTGTTGGCTCCTGCGGTGCACCTGGACCACCAGGAGCTCAGCCTGGGGCCCGGGGGGTCAGATGCTGAGGGGCGAGGCTTGGCGTGGCTGTTAGGAAAAGGGTTGGCAAGCAGGGCCCTCGTCCAGGTGAGGTGGTTATTGCGGGGCAGGCCCAGGGGCCACAAATCAGAGACCGTGATTGGGGGGGGAGGTTTGCAGGGTCCTGTGCAGATGTCCAGGGGACTCTGAGAGCTCCCCACAAAGGTGTTCTAGCAGAAGGAAAGGCCTTGGGGCCGCTCTAGCCTCAGCCTCCCGGGGAGGAAGGTGGCTTGGCTGCTGGACTGGCTCACAGGAGACCCAGGTTCAATTCCTGGCTCCTTCACGCCCTTCCTCTGTGAGTTTGGGCAAGGTCACCCTGTGCCTCGGTTTCCCCTCAGCACACTGGGGATAGCCCTGCCCTGCAGCACAAGAGTGTGTGAGCGTCTGCATCACCCCTAGGTGTGAGGCGCTCAGGGGCTGGTACCTGGCTGGAAGAGGGCACCTTCCGAGAAGGTTAAGGACCAAATGGTTCCAATGCGGGATGCCCTCCTGGGCGGGACGGGGGGAGGTCCTATGAAAACGTGGCTCCCTGGGGCTGAAGACAAGCCATTCTCAGCATTTCTATAGGGCCTACACAAAATATGCTTCTGCGCTCCCTTTCCTGCTGCCCCTATAGTCGTGAGCTGAGCCCCAGCTGCTAAGAGAGCGCGAGGTGCAGGCCGTGTATTAAAATCTCTTTGCCCCAGTGTCCCCCAGGATGACGGCGTCCAGCCTGGGCTCTCCTCAGTTGCTCACAGGAGTGCTACACGTCAGGGCACCGCTGGGCAGGAAGCGGATCCACGCCGGACTCGCGAGGAGACTTGGGAGCGGAGGCTGGGCAGGGGGGCCGCAGCTGGTGATCGCTGGTTATTTGGACTAGGCTGGCACCTCGCAGAGCCCCGGGCTGAGAGACGGGCCCTGCCCTACGTCAGATTAGTGACCCTGGTAGGCTGGCAGGCTCAGCCCAGCCGGGGTGGGAATAGAGCTCAGCTGGGCTGGATCCAGACTGGGCAGGGCTGGTTACTTGCACGGAGGGGCGGGGCAGAAATTCAACAGGCCCAAGGTATCAGTTCTACTGTAGCTACCAAGGTGCGCCAGGGCCGGGCAGCCGGGGGAGGAGGTACAGACAGCCAGGCCAGGGCACAGAGATGCCAGCTGTATCCCTGCTGATCTCCATCCTCTTTCAGGGGGGCACCGCGGGGTGGGTCTCCGGTGGGTGGCTTCCTGCCACGCCTAGCTCTGCTCCTTCCCTGGTGGAATGGGGCTGAAGGGACAGAGACAGCAGGACTTTGCTGGGGAGCGGGGATTTGGGGGTTCCCGGGATGGCACCTCACATCCCCTGCCTGCAGGTCCCCCCCGAGAGCCCAGAGCAGGGGGAAGGGCAGTGCCGGAGGCAGGTGGATGGCAGACCCCCTCCTCCATCACCGCCTGACCCTAACGCTCCGGTGCCCTTTGTGTCTTCCCTCCTGGCTCCTGGGCCCCTTTCCCTGGCACAGGGCTGCTCCCCCATCACTGGGCGTTTCTTCCCCGACCCCCACCTCTCCCTGCCCCGTCCCCTGCCCTGGCTCCTCCGGGTCCGCTCGGGGCAGCTCCTTTGCAATTAGAGACTGAGACTAAGAGGGAGTCCGACTCCATAACCTCCATTCTCCTCTTCCTCCTCCTCCTCTTCCTCTTCTCCTCCCGTCCCCCGCGCCCCCCCCCCATCATCCTCCCTCTCACCTCCCGCCCCCCACCAGCCTGCCTGGTTGTTGCCACTCACCATGAACTAACACGCCCCCTGGTGTTTGCATGCAGTCATTGCATCCAGCAGATCCTGGAGGCTGTTCTCCATTGCCACCAAATGGGGGTCGTCCACAGAGACCTCAAGGTGAGTTTTCTACCCCGCTGCTCTGTCCGTCTGTCCGTCCGTCCATCTTTGTACCCTGTGCATGTTTCTGAGCGAGAACTGGAGCGGTTCAAGCCCCGCGCCGCGGCAGGGGCCTGTGGGAAAGGGGCCGGCGCAGGGGGCCCAATCAGAAATCAGCTCGGCTCGGCTCAGCCATGGGGACCCGCCGGCCAGACCCTGCCCAGAAGGGGGGACAGAGCGCCCTGTTGGCACCTCCAGGCACTTGGGGAGGCGGGGCGGGGGTTGGGGTTTGTCGCCACCCAGAGGCGAAAGCGGGAGCTGCTGCTGTCTAGCCGCCGGCCACGTGGAGAATTCCTGGGAGAGAAGATACCGTGCTGAGGGGGTGATGGGGCGGCAAGGGAGCCGGCCCTTTAACCGGGGGATACAGCTGGCCTCTCACAGCCACCTCCTGGTGCTGGAGCAGGCAGCGGGCTCTTTACCCCTCTCCCGGCACCCAGGCCCCGCATAGATCGGTGCAGTGGGTCACCCGCTGGGTGCCCCCACGGCTCACGCTGCCCCTTGGTATCGGACAGGCGCCCAGCCCCGGTTGCTCGGAAGGATTCGTTCTGCTCAGCACGGCCTGGCTAATCTGAGTTGCTTCCTGTGGCCGCTGCCTGGCACCAGCGTGTGACCGGGGCTGGGGGGCCAGGAAGCAAATGGCCGATGAGATCAGTTCCCCAGCCAGCCTCTTCCTCTCTTTTCGCCCTCCCCTGTGCCTCGTGCAACCTCCCTCCCTGCCCCGAGGCGGCACCTGCGGGCAGGCGGGACTCCTGCGGAGGAAGGCGCTCGCCAGCTGTCTGCATGCCCTGTGTCTGGTTTGACCCTGTTGCCTGTTCTCTGTGACGCCCGCTGTCGGCTGCTTGTCTTCCGTCTGCCCCTCATAGAAAGCCCCTGGGCGTCGTAAATCGCGCTGGGCCTCCAAGCGTGAGGAGCAGGGACGTGGTCTCGCGTGGCCGAGTGGGGCTGGGATAAAGGGGTGCGTATGTGTCTATGACAGACCCAGAAACAGCGCTGTGAAATTAACGGGGGGTGGTGGGGGTGTAGACCTGGTGTAGACCCTGGGGTTCCCCCTCCTCTGCTGTGGCCCACCTTCCCCGTCCAGGCTTTGTTCAGCTGTTCCTTGCCCCTTCAGTGACACACCAAGCTTTTCCGGGAGGCTCCTGCCCCCTGTGAGTCGGCTGAGGCCAGCTGGGGTCCCCAAGGCCACAGAACCGCTCTGGGGTGTCCCTACAGAGCGTCCCCTGCAAACCCGGGAAATGTTACTGGGCAAAGATGACGTTCCCCGGGAGCTTGTGGCTGTCTGTGTCCTGCCTGGCGAGGGGGGCAGGGCAGGACATTTTCATGGCTGGGCTCTGGTGCACAGGGTCATGCTGTAACGGGGTGATGGAGCCAGGCCCTGGTCATGCCTTAAGGTACTAGTTGAGCCAGAGTCTGGTGCCTGGAGTCATGCTGGAACGGGGTTACGTAGTTGGGCCTTCACTTGTGGGGTTCTACTGTAATAAGGCGATGGAGCTGGGCTCTCGCCTGTGGAGTTGGGTCGTACTGGGGCGATGGAGCTGGGCTCTTGCCTGTGGAGTCGGGTCGTACTGGGCGATGGAGTTGGGCCGTACTGGGGCGATGGAGCTGGGCTCTCGCCTGTGGAGTTGGGTCGTACTGGGGCGATGGAGCTGGGCTCTTGCCTGTGGAGTCAGGTCATACTGGGGCGATGGAGTTGGGCCATACTGGGGCGATGGAGCTGGGCTCTTGCCTGTGGAGTTGGGTCGTACTGGGGCAATGGAGCTGGGCTCTTGCCTGTGGAGTCGGGTCGTACTGGGGCGATGGAGTTGGGCCGTACTGGGGCGATGGAGCTGGGCTCTCGCCTGTGGAGTTGGACCGTACTGGGGCGATGGAGCTGGGCTCTTGCCTGTGGAGTCGGGTCGTACTGGGGCGATGGAGTTGGGCCGTACTGGGGCGATGGAGCTGGGCTCTCGCCTGTGGAGTTGGGCCGTACTGGGGCGATGGAGCTGGGCTCTTGCCTGTGGAGTCGGGTCGTACTGGGGCGATGGAGTTGGGCCGTACTGGGGCGATGGAGCTGGGCTCTCGCCTGTGGAGTTGGGCCGTACTGGGGCGATGGAGCTGGGCTCTTGCCTGTGGAGTCGGGTCGTACTGGGGCGATGGAGTTGGGCCGTACTGGGGCGATGGAGCTGGGCTCTCGCCTGTGGAGTTGGGCTGTACTGGGGCGATGGAGCTTGGTTCTGGCTCCTGGAGACATGCCATAATGGGGTGATGGAGCTGGCCTGTCACATGAGGCATTGGGCTCTAACAGGGCGATGGAGCCGGGCTCTCAAAGGCGGAGTCATGTTGTCATGAGGTGGTGGAGCTGGGCTCTTGGACATTGAATTGTGCTGCGTCAGGATGATGGGGCTTGATTCTGGCACATGGATAGCGGGTAGCTAGAGCAGGGCACTCAAACAAGGGGTCGAACCATAGCAAACTGATGGAGCTGAATGCTGGTGCCTTGAGCCATGCCACCATGGGATGATGGAGCTGGTCTCTGGCGCATGGAATGGCTGTAACAGCCTGATGGAGCCAGGCTGTTGCATGTGGCGTCCTGTCCTAATGGGATAGTGCAGCTAGGCGCTTTCACCTGGAGTTCTGCTGAAACAGGGTGATGGAGCTGGAGCGGGTGCCTGGAGTCCTGCCGTGATAGGTGATGGAGCCGGGCTGTGGCTCGTGCCGTCCTGCTGTCACGAGGTGACGAAGTTGGGCTCTTGTGCCTGGAGCCGGGGCGTGGGATCATCGCGGAGCGGGGAGGTGCAGCGGCGTCGTGCCGCGGCAAGGAGATGGAGCTGGGCTCGAGGGAATGGAATTGCGTTCTGGGAGTTGGAGCGGATCCCGGGGCCGGGGGAGTGGACGCTGGAACGTGCTGGAGTGGCACCCGGGGGAGCTGGTTTCTTGCCCGCTGTGCCATGGTGCACTGGTGAGGGCAGGGGGCTGTGTTGTACACAGTGGCATGGTGCCAGTGGGCACTCGGCTCTGGGGTGCAGCCAGTGCCATGCTGATGCAGGGGCTGGGCTGAGAAGGGGAATGGCAGCAGCCTCCTTCATAGAACAAGGAGGAGCCCAATCAGCCCTCTAGCCTCTGCCCCCTCTGGACTGGCTCCGTAAGGAGCGGCCTTTGGCCTCTAGGGGTGTCCCTTGCAATCTGGCCCCAGTGCAGGGGGTCCGGCTGGCACGGGGAGCAGGGAATGAACAAGAGGGTCTTTCCCCTCCTGGGGGCACTGGCTCGGATCACCTCCGGGTTGAGGGGACTGGCGGGTGCAGGAATGGGGTATGGCGCCTGTCACCTCTAGGGGGCATCGGCTCCGACCCAACCCCAGGGCGGGGTGTCCGGCTGGCACAGGTCTGGGGGCCCGAGGCTCTCATCTCTGTGTGGCTGGGGCTCATTCCCACCTGCTGCCTGTCTGTGTGACCTGATCTCAGGCCACGGCACTCTGGACAACGGGAAATTTTGAGACTCCCGTCCCGTCCCTGCCCCGGCAGGCAGCTGGTCCCGGCAGGGCATGGGCGGGGCTCACTGGCACAGTTATGCGGGGTCACCCCCCTGGCCAGCGCTCTTTGTCAGGGGAGGTGGGGCTGTGGTCAGATGTGTACAATCCAGCTGTTGTCCCCTGTCTCAGAGCCAGCGCTCCCGGCCCTTTGAGTAACATTTCCAGAGCTTCCTAGGGGACGTTCTGGTTTCTCTGGCTCTGCTGAGCTCCGACAGATCCATGTGGGGGGTTAGGGGCACCAGCGAACAAGCCAGGCCAGCCAACCTGGGGGGGCACCTGCTGCCGGAGACTGTGCGCCCGGGAGGCGGCGGAGAGGGGAGGCCCTTTCTGCATATGCTTGGTGAAGAGAAGCGTTGGCTTTGGGGGCTGGGGAGTCCTGGGAAGGGGGGGCTGGAAGGAGGGGCTGCTTCGGTCCCCCAGATTGCAGCCAAAGTTGGTGGTGTTTTCTTGGCTCTGAGAGCCTGTTTCGTGCCACCTACTTCTCTTGTTAGGCCAGGTACCTTGGCAGGCCATCCCGAGGGCTTTGGGACATGATGCCAATCCCAGAGGGGGAACATGGCCTCCCAGCCTGGTGGCAGAGCGCCACCAGGGTAAGTGGGCAGGCAGGGTCCCTGCTTGTCCCCCCGCACAAGCCCAGAGCAGCGTGAGCCTTTGGGTGGCTAGAATGTGCCCAGAGGCCATGCCAGATGGGCACAGCAACACAGGCCAGCACTTGCCCATGGGTCAGGAAGCTGGAGGCTGTACTGGCCTGGAATAATCCCAAAGCCAGAGCTGGGTTTCTGCCCCCCCCCCCCCCCCCCCGTAATGGCAGTGGGTGTAGGGAAGGGGAGCTGGGGGTGGGCATCAGTCTGGATCCCAGCCCATCAGCCGAGAGAGCACAGGGGCTGGAAGGTACCAGCCGAGCCAGTCGGGCTGTGGGGACGCACCAACAGCCTTATCGCTGGTCAGGCTCGCACGTGTCTCGCCTGCTTCTGCAAACCGTCTGGTGTTGTTCTTCTGTTTTGTTTTCTCCCCCCTCCCCCCTTCTCTGCCCCCCTCCAACCACGTGCCTGGTCCCACGGCGCCCTGTGCCTGACGGCTCCGCACGACAGCCCGAGAACCTGCTCCTGGCCAGCAAGTGCAAAGGCGCGGCGGTGAAGCTGGCGGATTTCGGCCTGGCCATCGAGGTGCAGGGGGATCAGCAGGCTTGGTTTGGTGAGTGGCAGAGCCCCCTCTCCCCCCATCCTGCCCCGACTGTCCAGGACAGCCGTGCCAACGCGGTCTGTGCTCTGTTTTTTCTCCCCAGGCTTCGCCGGCACCCCCGGTTACCTCTCGCCTGAAGTGCTGCGCAAAGAAGCCTATGGCAAACCCGTGGATATCTGGGCATGTGGTAAGGGCCGGCGCCGAGAGACATAAACTCATAGACGGGAAGGCCAGTGGGAACCACTGTGGTCGTCTAGTCTGGCGTCCCGAATACACCCGGCCTGCCCTGCCGGGATCCCTGTTTGAACTAGGCCAGATGTAGAAAAACATCTAGTCGTGATTTCAAAATTGTCAGTGATGGAGAATCCACCAAGATCCTTGGGAGATTGTCCCCTGGTTAATTACCTTCCGCGTTAAACATTGGCACCTTATTTCTAGCTTCACCTTCCTGCCATTGGGTTGTGTTCGACCTTCCTCTGCTCTCACGTAGGTACTGGCAGACTGGGATCACGGCCCCCCTTAACCTTCTCGGTATTAAGCTACATAGATTGAGCACTGTGAGTCTCTCACTGGAAGGCAGGTGTTCTAATCCTTTAATCATTCTTGAGGCTCTTCTCTGCCCTCTGTCCAGCTTATCAATGGCTCAGGGTCAGGGATCTGCCAAGTCTCCTTCTCCCTGCCTCTGGGCTGCCTTCAGTTCTTTGGGACGGTCAGTGTTCACAGACCGGTAGTGGGCTGGCCTATTGGTTAGGGTGCTGGCTTGGGAGACATGGGTTCAAGTCTCACCACTGTCAGTCTCTCTCTGGCAAATCACTTAAGGCCAGATTGCCCAAGGTGTTTAGGCACCCAAAGACGCAGAAAAGGCACCGAGTGGGTTTTTTAAGCAGGTTAGGTGCCTAACTGCCATTGGTGTTCCATTCCCGCCCGCATGGAGCCCAGAACGTTACTGTTTATTGAACTCTGTGTCCAAGATGCTGCATGAACCAGCCAGCCCAAATCCCCCAGTGGGCAGTTTGGATCCTAGTCCCTAACCCGTGCCTGATAACGGACGCTAAAAGCTGCCTCTGCCCCATGGCTCATCCTCTCCCTGGAGCCTTTGCTAGCCCCAGACCCCTCCTCGTCCTCCAGGGAGAGGAGATCTAGAGGCATAGACAGATGTCAGCAAGGGGGTACTGGAGGCAGAGATAGCAATCGGGCCCTGGTCAGGTCTAACCCCCTTGCTGCAGGCTCTCACTCCCATCCCGTGGTGGCCCCCTGGCATCCGGGCACTTTGCTGGGCACCTGCTCAGTGCCGGGGCTGTGCTCCTTCCCTGCCGCAAGTAGGGTGTGCTAGGGGGGTGGGTAACCAGCAGCAGGTCAGTGCTGGAAATTTAAAGCCACGTTGCATTAAGGCAGGAGAGAGGGAGTGGGGCCTGGAAGAGACGGGGGTTCCCCGGGAGATGCATGCTGGCAGCAGGCTGAGCAGAAACCCCCATATCCCTGCCTAAGTCCAGGCCTAGGCCCCCAGGAGCTGGCGGGCGCTGACTCTTTGCTCTCCCACCCCTCTCCCCAGGTGTGATCCTTTACATCCTGCTAGTTGGTTACCCGCCGTTCTGGGACGAGGACCAGCACAAACTGTACCAACAGATCAAGGCTGGTGCCTACGACGTGAGTACCTCCCTGCCCCCAGGTCCCAGAGCACTGCGACGGGGACCCACTGCCACGGGCCAGGAGTCCCGTACGCCACCGGCTTCGTCTCCGGCGTGTCAGCCTGCCCCTCTGGCTTCTCATTTGCCTCACCTGCTGCCGGACCTTGAATTGCTGGTGTCCCCCCAGCCGTAGGCCTGTGCTCAGCCCTTCCAGGGTAGGACACGTCCCTCTTCCTCCTCAGGGGGCTGACAAGGCTGTGTCCAGCCAGCCTCCTCCCACAGCCCACGCATCCCCCACGGCTTGCCCCTATCACGGTGCAGTTGCCCGGGCCCTGTCCACGATGCATATGGAGCCGCTCCCCCGCCATGTAGACAGCCTCCCAGAGAGCCCTGGGTGTGAACACGGGGCTAATGCAGGTTGGCGCTCACTGGACGTGCCCAGCCTGCGGGGATAGGATGTGTTTGAAACCGTGTTGACTAGCAGGACTCCAAGAGGACTTGTTCCCAGTGTAGACGGGGCCAGTGGGTTTAGGATTGTGTTAGCCGGTCGGGATCAGGCCCCGTGGCAGGGCCTGTCTGCGCCACGGGCTGGACTGGGGGGATCTTATGCTGGCGCGGGCGGGCATCATTTCCTGCCCAAGGAGCAGGGCCAGTGCAGGTCCATCTCCTCAAGCTGGAACCGACCCCCCTTTGCCGGAAAGCCGTTCTGTTACCGTCGGGGCTGGGAGGCTCGGGGAAGCCGTTTTCCATTACACCCAGAGACCAAGCAGGGGGTCTCAGTTCTTTGCCTGGGAGGGGCTGTGGCCCACCAGCCGTGCTGCAGGGTCGCGTGCGCTGTGGTTCCTGCGGTTCCTTGAGCCCGGAGCCGTGTGCCCGATGCTGCCACGCGGGGTCCACAGGAACCACACACAGAGAGCTCCATCCCGTCCCCACTCCCAGGCCCTCCTGCCCTCGGTCCCAGGCTCAGGGAGCCGGCCGCAGCCCAACAGAAGCCCGGCTGTCTGCACAATCCCCGTGGCAGGCCAGCACCTGCCGTGGGGCACGCTGACCAGTATGGTAACCCGCCCTCCTGGCTCCCTTGCAGACACTGGGCAGGTGTGACGATGTGACTCAGCAGGGAGGGGGGAGTGTTGACCTGGGAATGTGCCCTGGGGATGGGAGACCTGAGAGCCTGTCACCTGAGCCAGGAGGGGGAGGGGGAGGTGACACCTCTGCCCAGGAATGTGAACAGAGGCTGCAGCAGGGAACCTGCTGGGTGAGTTTAGTTGGCAGTTTGGAGGCTGGGGGGAGGAACACAGGGAACCCCAGGGCTGGGGTCTAAGCTCCCTGCTCCCCCAGAAGGACGTGATTGAGGGGTCCTGGTTGTACCCACAAGCTCTGTTGTGGACTGTGTTCCTGTTGTCCAATAAACCTTCTGTTTTACTGGCTGGCTGAGAGTCTCAGTGGATCCCAGGAAGAGGGGTGCAGGGCCTGGACTCCCCCACACTCCGTGACAACTGGTGGCAGCGGTGGGATCTACTGCACCCCGTGAACGGCGCTTCCTGCAGTAAGTGACTGGGGAACAGTAAAACGAAGGGGAATTGACGGGGACCAGGCGTGCTGAAGATTCAGAGACGGTTTCGGGGGGCGGTTAACCCCTGGGAATGTGTGACCAGAGAGAAAGACTTTTGCAGTAACAGGGTCCCCCGGGGGATTGCAGCGAGCAGTCCCAGGGGCGGAGGAGTCTGCAGCTCGACCCTGGCAAAGAGGTGGTGACCTCAAGAAGGACTGGCACACTAAGGGCTTTTCCTGGAAACCGTGGGAAGCTGCCCGGCCTGCGAGTGGCCAGCAGGGAGATGTACGCTAAACGCCTTAAGAGTGACCTGGTGGAGCTGTGCAGGCAGAGGGGGCTGCGCATCGGGAGGTCCACCAAGGAACAACTGATTGCCCAGTTGGAGGAGAGGGATCGCTTGGATGACCCGATCCCTATCCCTGAGGGGAGCCGCCCGGCAGACGCAGCGTGGGCCCTGGGGCCTGACCGGGCTGGGAGGGGTCAGACTGCTGCCGAGGACATCCCGAGACCCTTCCTACCTATGTCTGGGGGAGGGGTTGGGGGAAGCCCAGCGAATACCGAGGGCACCCTGACCCCAGCACCCAGCAGGGGATCCTCCCGGCGGAGCTCCCCATCCCTGGAGCGGAGGCGGCTGGAATGGGAGAGGGAGATGAAAATGAGGGAGCTGGAGGATCATGAAAAACAACGTCAACATGAGCAGGAGGAGAAGGAGAAACAACGTCAACATGAGCAGGAGGAGAAGGAGAAACAACGTCAACATGAGCGTCAGGAGAAGGAGAGGGAGCGTCAGGAGAAGGAGAGGGAGCGTCAGGAGAAGGAGAGGGAGCGCCAGGAGAAGGAGAAACAAAGACAGCACGAACTGGAGCTGGCCAGGCTGAAGAGCAGTGGGGCCCCGGCTGTGGTGAGTGAGGGGGGACCCAAGACTGCAAGGAACTTTGATAAGTGCTTCCTGGCCCAGCGTAAGGAGGGGGAGGACATAGATAGCTTCCTGACGGCCTTTGAGAATGCCTGCGAGATGCACAGGGTTGACCCTGCAGACAGGCTCCAGTTTCTCACCCCCTTACTGGACCCCAAAGCCGTGGAGGTGTACAGCCGGATGACAGGGCCGGAGGCAGGGGACTATGAACTGTTCAAACAGGCCCTGCTCCGTGAGTTTGGGCTGACCCCCGAGATGTACCGGAGAAGGTTCCGGAGTCAGCGTAAAACGCCTGAGGTCACCTACCTACAACTGGCCAACCGGATGCAGGGGTATGCCCGCAAGTGGACAGCGGGGGCCCGAGCTAAAGAGGACCTGCTTGACCTAATTGTACTGGAGCAGCTGTATGAACAGTGCCCTTCCGACCTGAGGCTGTGGTTGGTGGACAAAAAGCTCGAGAACCCCCAGCACGCAGGGCAGCTGGCCGACGAGTTTGTGAACAGTCGGTCAGGGGGTAGCCGGGAGGAGTCCCAAAAGAACAGGCCCCCCCCGATGCAGAGAGAGAGTCACCAGGGGGCCTCCCAGCGGGGAAATAGGGAGAACCCCCTCCCAAGGGGAACGCCTGGCGTCGGGCCCCTCCGACCCGCTCGAGGGGACCAACGTGACCTGAGCTGCTATCACTGTGGCCAGAGAGGCCACGTACGGTCCCAGTGCCCTGGGCTCAGGGACAAACTGAGCAGACCCAACCTACCCAGGGTTAACTGGGTAGGGACCCAGCTGGACGAGGGGCAGACGACTCAGGCAAGGGGGGCTGCCAGTTTACCACCTGCCCCGGAGGGAAGAGTACCCCAGGCCAGCCCCACCAGAGGGCTGGAGGCTCTGGACTCAGGGCGCTCAGTTTACAGGGTGGGCGCGGGGCTGTCCCTCCGGAGAGAGTGCCTTGTTCCCCTGGAGGTGGATGGGAGGAAGGTCAATGGATACTGGGATACGGGTGCGGAGGTGACGCTGGCCCGGCCCGAGGTGGTGGCCCCAGATCGGGTGGTGCCCAACACCTACCTGACCCTGACAGGGGTGGGTGGGACCCCATTTAAGGTGCCCGTGGCAAGGGTACACCTGAAATGGGGGGCCAAGGAGGGCCACAAGGATGTGGGGGTACACCACCATTTGCCCACTGAAGTTTTGATGGGGGGAGACCTAGAGGACTGGCCAAGCAAGCCCCAGACCGCCCTGGTTGTGACCCGTAGCCAGAGCCGGCGAGGGCCACTGCTCCCTGACCTCGGGGAGGGTACCGCACCGGAGGCGCAGGACCCTACCCTGGTGGGGAGGGAGCGCCGAGGGGCACGGCTCAGAGAGGCTGAGGCCTCAGACCTGGCCACTGAGGGGGAACCGGTCCCCATCCCTTCCCCAGCTGCTGAGTTCCAGGCCGAGTTGAGGAAAGATCCCTCCTTGCGGAAGCTCAGGGACCTGGCCGACCTCAGGGTGGTACGGACCATGAGGAGAGGCTGCCAGGAGAGGTTCCTGTGGGAGAAGGGGTTCCTATACCGAGAATGGGCTCCCACAAGGGAAGTGGAGTCCTGTGGGATCAGGAGGCAGCTGGTGGTCCCCCAGAAGTATCGCCGCAAGCTCCTGTACCTGGCCCATGACATCCCCCTCGCAGGGCACCAGGGAATCCGGCGCACCCGGCAGAGGTTGCTACAGAACTT
The DNA here is from genome assembly GCF_965140235.1 of Caretta caretta. Classification (NCBI taxonomy): domain Eukaryota; kingdom Metazoa; phylum Chordata; order Testudines; family Cheloniidae; genus Caretta; species Caretta caretta. The sequence goes on along the minus strand of NC_134231.1, from coordinate 14,402,630 downwards.
TTACTGGCCCGGGGTCTTTACCACGGTCCGGCAGTATTGCCGATCCTGTGACCCCTGTCAGAGGGTGGGGAAGGCCCGGGACAAGGGGAAAGCGGCTTTGAGACCTTTGCCCATCATAGAGGAGCCTTTCCAGAAGGTGGCCATGGACATCGTGGGGCCTCTCAGCAGGACGACCCGGTCGGGGAAGAAATACATTCTGGTGGTGGTAGATTTTGCCACCCGCTACCCCGAGGCAGTGCCCTTAGCTTCCATTGAAGCAGACACCGTGGCCGATGCGCTCCTGACCATTTTCAGCCGAGTGGGGTTCCCCAAGGAAGTCTTGACAGACCAAGGCTCCAACTTCATGTCGGCCCTGCTCCGGTGCTTGTGGGAGAAATGTGGGGTCCGGCACGACTGGGCCTCAGCTTATCACCCCCAGTCCAACGGGCTGGTGGAGAGGTTTAACGGGACGCTAAAGATGATGCTGAAAACCTTTATGAACCAGCACCCACAGGATTGGGACAAGTACTTACCTCACCTGCTGTTCGCGTACAGGGAGGTGCCACAGGAGTCTACCGGATTTTCGCCTTTCGAACTGTTATATGGAAGGAGGGTGAGGGGCCCCCTGGACCTGATGAGAGACGAGTGGGAGGGGAAGGCCACTCCCGATGGAGAGTCAGTGGTGGAGTATGTCCTGATCTTCCGAGAGAGACTTGCTGAACTCATGGGCCTGGCCAGGGAGAATCTGGCCAGAGCCCAGAAGAAGCAGAAGGTCTGGTATGACCGCACGGCAAGGGCCCGTGCCTACGCCACCGGGGATCCGGTGATGGTTCTCATCCCAGTGAGAAAGAACAAACTACAGGCCGCCTGGGAGGGCCCTTTCAAGGTCGTCAAGCAGCTCAATGAGGTAAACTATGTGGTGGAGCTGTCGAACCGGGCGCACCACCGCCGGGTGTACCATGTGAATATGATGAAGCCATATTATGCCAGGGGGAATGTGGTGTTGGCCGTGTGTGGACAGTGGGAAGAGCAGGGAGATGACCCTTTAGTGGATCTATTCCCTGGGACCAGAGCTGGTTCCCCCCTGGAAACAATTCCCCTCTCGGATCAGCTAACCCCTGCCCAGCAAGATGAGGTCAGGGAGGTGCTGCATCCGTACCGACAGCTGTTTTCCAACCAGCCTGGATGCACTAATCTGACTGTCCACCGGGTGCAGACAGGGTCGCACCCGCCGATAAGATGCTCCCCCTTCCGAGTCACAGGGAAAACTGCTCAGGACCTGGAAAGAGAGGTCTGGGACATGCTGTCTTTGGGGGTGATCCAGCCCTCTGCCAGCCCTTGGGCCTCGCCGGTGGTGCTGGTCCCCAAAAAGGATGGGTCGGTCCGGTTCTGCGTGGACTATCGGAAGCTCAATGCCATCACTGTATCTGATGCCTACCCCATGCCCAGGCCGGACGAGCTCCTAGACAAACTGGGAGGAGCTCGGTACCTCACCACCATGGACCTTACAAAGGGCTACTGGCAAGTGCCGCTGGATGCAGATGCCCGACTGAAATCGGCCTTTATCACCCCTCTGGGGCTCTAGGAGTTCCTGACCCTGCCTTTCGGCCTCAAGGGAGCGCCGGCCACCTTCCAGCGCCTGGTGGACCAGCTCCTGAGGGGGATGGAGAGTTTTGCCGTGGCGTATATTGATGACATCTGTGTCTTTAGCCAGACCTGGGAGGACCACGTGTCCCAGGTTAGACAAGTGCTGGACCGACTCCAGGGGGCTGGGCTGACTGTAAAAGCGGAGAAGTGCAAGGTGGGGATGGCGGAAGTGTCTTACCTGGGCCATCGGGTGGGGAGCGGCCGCCTAAAGCCGGAACCAGCCAAGGTGGAGGTGATCAGAGACTGGCCCGCTCCCCACACCAAAAAGCAGGTCCAAGCCTTTATTGGGATGGCAGGATACTACCGAAGATTTGTGCCTCACTTTAGCGCCATAGCCACCCCCATCACTGAGCTATGCAAGAAGGGGAAGCCAGACAAGGTGGTCTGGACCGAGCAGTGCCAGGAGGCTTTCCGGGCGCTGAAGGAGGCTCTGGTCAGTGGCCCAGTTCTGGCAAACCCAGACTTTGACAAGCCCTTTGTGGTGTTCACCGACGCCTCTGACACGGGACTGGGGGCGGTGTTAATGCAGGAGGATGAAAAGGGGGAGAGACACCCCATCGTGTACCTGAGCAAGAAGTTGCTACCCCGGGAGCAACACTATGCGGCCATCGAGAAGGAGTGCCTGGCCATGGTGTGGGCCCTCAAGAAACTAGAGCCCTATCTCTTCGGGCGGCACTTCACCGTGTACACCGACCACTCGCCCCTGACCTGGCTGCACCAGATGAAAGGAGCCAACGCCAAGCTCCTGAGATGGAGCCTGCTCCTGCAGGATTACGACATGGACGTGGTCCACGTGAAGGGAAGTGCCAACCTGATAGCGGATGCGCTGTCCCGGAGAGGGGGCCCCGAACTTCCCCAGGTCACTGGTCACAGTGACCCCGCTCAGTTCAGTCTCGAAGGGGGGAGAGATGTGACGATGTGACTCAGCAGGGAGGGGGGAGTGTTGACCTGGGAATGTGCCCTGGGGATGGGAGACCTGAGAGCCTGTCACCTGAGCCAGGAGGGGGAGGGGGAGGTGACACCTCTGCCCAGGAATGTGAACAGAGGCTGCAGCAGGGAACCTGCTGGGTGAGTTTAGTTGGCAGTTTGGAGGCTGGGGGGAGGAACACAGGGAACCCCAGGGCTGGGGTCTAAGCTCCCTGCTCCCCCAGAAGGACGTGATTGAGGGGTCCTGGTTGTACCCACAAGCTCTGTTGTGGACTGTGTTCCTGTTGTCCAATAAACCTTCTGTTTTACTGGCTGGCTGAGAGTCTCAGTGGATCCCAGGAAGAGGGGTGCAGGGCCTGGACTCCCCCACACTCCATGACAGCAGGGCAGCGGCACAGGGACCTGGCCGAGATTCCTGCCTTGGCACGACTCATTCTCCACGCACGTGGCAGCACAGAGGGACCCGGGAGCATCCGGACGCCCCATGCGAGCCGCGCTCCTGCAGCTGCCCAGAGCGCAGGTCCAGTGGGTATCTCTCCGCTCCCAATAGCTTGGTGGAATTCGGCAGCCTCTCCCCTCCCTTTCTTCCCCCCCTTTGCTGGTGCTTTCCTCACCCCTGTACGCTTGGCCTCTTCTGCACGCACTTGGGGTCCGCTGGCGGGGACAGAACGACCGGGGCCCTGGGGAACAGTCTCTGCTCGTTTTTGTCCCCGCTGCCGGGGCACCTCCTCTTCCCTCTTGTTTGTATGGAATACGAGCGGGGTCCTCCGGATTGTACAGCGTCTGAACTGGCTGCAGGCTCCCCCTCTCGCTCCCGAATCCCAGCTTTAAACCGATTTCCCTTAGCAAGCCTATGGCTTGCGGGGGAACCCTCCAGAGCGCAGCCTGAATGGAACAGTGCAGCGACAGCCTGCAACAAGAGGTGTGAACAGCCCCCATTGCGCTCAGTCTATCCATTAACTCTGAAACCTAACAACGCACGTCCATACAGTTCACTGCCCGTCTACCAGCGGCAACATCCAGGCAATGTGCTTATCCCACAATCCTGCACACTCCCCGGGGGCAGAAACCCCTGCTGCCCCCTCTCCAGCAGCCAGAACCTCCAGCTTCCCCACACCCACAAAGCCTGCAGACCCGCCCCATGTGGCCAGCACCAGCGTCTGTGAGACGATGAAAACGCAGGGAACAAGGCGTTTAACCAGAAATAACTGTCGAGGCAAAGGGGCGGCAGCGAGGGTGGGAATGAAAGGTTCAAGGCAGGAAATCAAGTCTGGGTTTGCAGTCGCCCTGGATCGGCCACAGAGCTTCCAGCCCGCTGCTGTGCCAGGGCAGAATGCAGGTACCACTCACCTTGGAGCAGATGTGATAAGGCTGCGGGCAGCATCAGCCGGGCAACGGGATCTGGGCAGACTCTGGCGCTGGCTTTGGGCTGCCCTCGGGTTCCTGGGGGGTTGCTGGTGCCTTGGCTGCAAGTGGCCAGCTCCCCGCCCCCGACAGCCACGATCCCCTGCATTTAACCTTCCTGGCCCTTGTTTCTTGTCTGCAGTTCCCTTCTCCCGAGTGGGACACAGTCACCCCCGAAGCCAAAAACCTCATCAACCAGATGTTAACCATCAACCCGGCCAAAAGAATCACAGCCCATGAAGCCCTGAAACACCCATGGGTCTGCGTAAGTGCCACTGCTGCCCCGGACACAGCCAGGGAATGGGGCTGCTGGGTTCTCCCTTGCTTTACGTCTTCTCTGGGGCCACGCCCCTCTAGCTTGGTGTTGGGGGGATGGCAAGAGGGGCTGGCCAGGCCATGTCGATGGCTCCAGCTCGGGTTAGGCCATAGCTCAGGGGCTTTGGGACCAGCATCGTCCCCAGTGAACGGCAGCTGTCAACGGGCTCATCAGAACCTTGGCCGGTTCATCTCAGCCACCCGCAAGAATGTCCAGCCCGTTGTTTCCCCATCACCGAGTGAGCAGATGTTCCCCCGGCAGCGCTCTGAGCTCTGGGGCCAGCTTGCTGTCTCAGGGTATGTCTGTTGCGATGGAAGACCCCCAGCCCAGCCCGGACTGGGGACATGGGGCTCAGGCTGCGGGGCTATAACATTGCAGTGTAGACATTTGGGCTCGGGCTGGAGCCCGGGTTCAGAGATCCCGCAATGGGAGTGTGATGGTTCGGTCACAGAGACTCCCCTTGGGACTGTCACCTGATATGCTGAGATTACATCTGAGCCAGTTTTCTCTGCCAGTTTGGGCCTCCAGAACCCTGCCTTGTTGAGCCAGACATACTAGCCTGCTGCAACACAGACCCAGGGTCTGAACCACGCCCCCAAAGATGCAGACTTAACTGAAAACAGCTCAGCAAGTATTCCTGTCTCCAGCACCCAGACACCCAGCTCCCAATAGGATCCAAACCCCAAATAAATCTGTTTTACTCTGTATAAAGCTTATACAGGGTAAACTCATAAATTGTCCACCCTCTATAACACTGATAGAGAGATATGCACAGCTATTTTCTCCCCCAGGTATTAATTACTTACTCTGGATTAATTAATAAACAAAAGTGAGTTTATTAAGTATAAAAAGTAGGGTTTAAGTGGTTCCAAGTAATAACAGCCAGACCAAAGTAAGTTACCAAGCAAAATAAAACAAAACACGCAAGTCTAAGCCTAATACATTTAAAAAACTGAATAAAGATAAATCTCACCCTCAGAGGTGTTCCAATAAGCTTCTTTCACAGACTAGACTCCTTCCTAGTCTGGGCCCAATCCTTTCCCCTGGTACAGCCCCTGTTACTTCCAGCTCAGGTGGTAACGAGGGGGTTTCTCATGACTGGCAGCCCCCTTTGTTCGGTTCCACCCCCTTTTATAGCTTTGGCACAAGGCTGGAATCCTTTGTCTCTCTGGATCCCCACCCTTCTTCTAAATGGAAAAGCACCAGGTTAAAGGTGGATTCCAGAATCATGTGACATGTTCACATGTCCCTGTGAGAGTTCATTACCCACTGGCCAGTAGGTACACAGGCAGGCTTACAAGTAAACAGAGCCATTTACAGGTCACTGATTCTGAAGCACCCTTAATGGCTTCCATTTAATATGTTAACATCAGTGATACAAGTTTATCTCTTATTCTCCTAACTCCAGACATAGAAATAATACAGGCAAACAAATGGGATGAACGCACTCAGTAGATCCTAAACTTCGTAATGATGCCTTACAAGAGACCTTTTGCATGAAGCATATTCCAGTTACATCATATTCACACTCATAAACATATTTCCATAAAACATATGGAGTGCAACGTCAGGGAGGCTCCCAGAATGTCTACACTGCAATTTAATAGCCCGGCAGCCCAAGCCCTGCAAGCCTGAGGCAGCTGACCCGAGCTGAGACTCGGTGCCTTGGGGTTTTTTTATCGCCACGTAGATGTACCCCGAGGGTCTGTCTGTGCTGCATTGTAACTCTGGGTCTGGGAGACCCGGGCTTGTGTTTCCAAGCTTGTGCAGGAGCAGCCACACTGCCAAATGACAGTGAGTAGGGTTTGGTCCTAGGATCCCGGCCCTGAGTGCTCGCTGGTCCAAGTCAGGCTGATTTGTGTGTGGACAAAAGCGGGAGTCGGGCTCAAACCTGAGTCCCACTCGGGCTTAGTGTGCAGCGTAGACAGACCCTTGGAGCTTTGTCACTGATCTGGTGGGACAGGATCCGGGGTGCCCAGTGCTGGTGGCCTGCCATATCGGCCGTGTTATGGCACCTGTGGTCCCAAGCCAGGACCAGGCCTCTGGGGGCACTAGGGGCATATCTGGGTGGGGCAAGACCCTGCTGGCTGAGCCGTTTCTCCAGCCCCCCATCCCATTCCCTCCCCTGACCACACTCGTTTTCTGGTGCCGAGGCAGAAGAAACTGATTTCTCGCCCCCACCTTCTCTCCTTCAGCAACGCTCCACCGTGGCCTCCATGATGCACAGGCAGGAGACCGTAGAGTGTCTGAAAAAGTTCAACGCCAGGAGAAAGCTCAAGGTAAATGCCCCTGCGGAGCCCTCGGGCCGGACTCTCCTGAGAGCCACGGCAAACAGACACGGTGGGGTCGGGCTGGGGCTGAGGTCCCCACTGCCCCGGGGGCCCCACGATCTCTGCTGCTCAGCCAACAGCCCCAGAAAGGAGCAGAGGCTGCCTGCCTCATTAGCATGGCACATCCAGGGCATAGCATGCCCCGGCGTCTCCCCTGCAATGAGAATTCCTGTGCCAGTGGGTTCGTGCCCAGCCTGGGCCGCGAGCCTGGCCGCACCACAGAGCTTGGAGCCCTGCAAGTCCTCTCCCGGTGCTAGCAGCTGGAGAATTGGTCCCCTCCCAGCGGGGGACTGGCTACCTTTCCCCCAGCTCCTAGCCCTTCCCTTGCGCCTGCCCGTCCTGGGGGAGTGGAATGGCCCCGCCTGCTTCGCACGTTGTCTGTTGAGTGCACATTGCAATGGCAGGGTAAGTCCATTGCCCCCGGAGAGCCCAGCGTCTGGGGGGGTTCCAGCTCCCACTGTTTGTGTAGCCCCCGCCTGTACAGGTGGACGGGCCTGCTTAACAGAGGTGGATCTGTTAGCTCAGGCCGGACTGGCTCATGCTTTAAGGTGCAAAGGTGCCAGGTTTGGTTGCCCCCTGGCAGGCGGCTAGAGGGGACAGGGTGGTAGCTGGCGAGGGCTGGTTTCTCTAGGGGGTATAACGCCCAGCGGGACTCGTGGCCTGGCTTTATGAGCGGAAGGATACGCAGGAGAGTCCCAGGACCATGGGCCGTTCTGTGAAGTAGCCAAGCAGGAGGAAGGTCTGATGACCGTCGTGTGGCAGGACCCATGGGAACTGTGCCTGTACCCCTCCTGTGTCCCGCGGCCCCCCCAGCTCCTGCTGCTAAGTGAGAAAATCCCCATGGGGCCAGAGGGGCCAGGATTTCACCCAGGGTCTCCAGACCCCGCCGTGTCCCTTACAGGCCAGTGCCACGCGTCAGAACCTCAGGGGTTCTGGAGCGTCGGCCCCCCACGGAGGAGAGAGGGAAGAGTCAGGGGAGGATCTGAGGGGAGCAAGGAGCCAAGGCCGGCTGTGCTCTGGGAGGAGGGGGGGCCGTGCTGCGGCCAGTGGAGTCCCACGGGCGGATGTGCAGCAGATTCCGGCCGGGGCAGCGCATTGGCAGGGAGTTACCCCCAGCCTCTCAGGATGTGCTCCGGGGAGCCGCGCCCTGAGCGTGCCCGGGCTCACCGCCTCGGGACTGGCGTGACTTCCCACCGTCCCGGGCTCTGCTGCGAGGGGGGCCAGGGCGTCAGCCCCGCGTCACGGGTGGGAAGCCGGGGCTCAAGGAGCTCACGGGGCTTGCCCACGGTAGGCCACGGCGGAGCAGACCAGCAAACCCAGCATCCCCGTGCGCTAGGTACACTTCCCCACTTGGCCACACCCCTCCTCGTGCGTCCAGGGGGCAGCGCCCAGGTGATCGGCGTCCTGGCCCCGCTCAGGCCAGCTGCCTGTCCCACCATGGTCTCCAGCACTGTGCTGTACCAACCCCTGGCTCTTCTCTTCCAGGGGGCGATTCTCACCACCATGCTGGCCACGAGGAACTTTTCGGGTAAGAGCTCGGCTTGGCGTCGCGCTGCAAAGAGCCGCGCGTCCCAGTGCTTGCCCCCGAGGTGCGAGAGTGACCTCAGCCCCCATCGGGACCAAGGCCACGTTCGCGGGAGGCACGCGCCGCCGGGATTCCACACCAGAAAGGCACAGCCTGAGCGGCATAGCTGGGCTTGTACCAGTTCCGCGAACCGTTCTGGCACCATCCCCCTCTGTGTCCCTCCCTCCGCGCGGGCCCTGGCAGGTCTCGGACGTCACCTGTCTCTGAGCCGGGACCCTGGTGAGCGGGGGTTTTAAGGCTCCCCCGGCTCCCTGCCTTCCACTGTGATATGCGACCGAGGCAGTGTGCCTACCAGCCGGCCCTGTTCTCTCCGAGGGCTGTGAATGGGCTGTGGCCAGCCATCACAGGTGACCGCCCCGTGCTTTCCAAGCAAGCCCCTTTGTTCTTAAGGCAAAAGCATCGCAGAGAGAACCTAGAAAAACAATACAATTTAACCACACACGAAGCATCCTCCATCGGTCTGGGGGGGGCGGGGCCCATCTTTCCAACCCTCCTGCAAGGATTGCGGCCCCCCTTGGACAGATTGGCCCCTGTCTGTGTGCCGTATCGGAAAGAAGGCCCTGCGTTAGTTTAAATACACCCTTTTTACTCCCAAAGCCCCTTCTTCGTGGGTCTCTGGAAAACCCAGTCTGTGCCACCCTCCCCAGCGGTGACACCTCTCTGGAGGTGTTTACAACCTGGTTGACCTTAATCACCCCCCCACACACACACACACTGGTTTGGGTTCCTGGAGGAGCCATGGTAACCTCCCTCCCTGGAGTGGCATACAATCCCTCTCCCACAGCGCTACATAAACTCGCTACAGTGTGGTCCCCGAAGACATGGCATGGGGTCGCTGCAGGCCCCAGGCGAACCAAGCGATGCTGGCAAAAACACAGCTTTGCCGATACCACTGCATCGGCACCAGAGCTGCTCTGCCGGTCAGGGAATCGCTGCTCTTACACCCTGACCGGCAGAGCTGTGAAATCGGTAGTGTCGACCTGTGCTGAAGAGTTCCCAGCGCGGCTTAGAGCCGGACGCAGTCCACGCAGCTGCCGTGGCCAGCTAACCTCGGCCTTAGAGGGCAACATCTTCTCCTGAGCGGTGCCGGTTTGGTGATGTGGGGAATTGGGTATAGAGCTGAGAACTACAGAGCTCATGTCACCTGTGCCTGGCTAGCCTCGGTACACAGGTGCCCAGTGCAGAAACCCATTGTGCCCTGGGCAGGTCTGCGCTAAAGAAGTCCCTCTAGAGCCCACTGTTAACATTTGCACGGAGCTGCCTTGCACACCAAACAGTGGAGGCGTCTAATCGGGATGCCGCCGGGCGCCTGTAGAAATGCAGACGTGCCCGGGTATGTTTCAGGGGAGAGGTGGATGGATCTGTGTCTCTTTCAGCCATTGCAATCCTGTTTTTGTCAATTTCATGGCACAGCGGATCCTCACCTCCCAAATATCCTGCCAGCAGAGTGCTCCAGGGGAGGGGGCTGGTGGGGAAGGGGCATGCCCCTGCCCGCTGGATGTCCCTGAGAATGCTGCTCTAATGCGTACCCTTCCCTCCTGGTCTTTCCTTCCTCGGTTGGCACCCAGTATCAGCTGAAACCGACTGCCTCGGGCCCCTGCTACTGCCCCTGTCTAGCGGAGTGAGGAGAAACATCTACATCCTTAAAGGGAACAAGGCGGGGGGCAGCTGAGTAGATCCCTCAAGCAGGACATTTTGGTTTCTCTTCCGAGGGGCCGTGGCTTAACTCTGCAGCACCCAGGCCGAGAATTCAGCTTTCCAGGGTCATGGCCAAGCGTCACTTAGCAAGTGGGACAAGAAAGGCTAAGAGATAAGCACCCATTGATGGTATCACAGGGATTCAAAGCCCCCACTGGGCTGGGGGGGCAACCTATGGGCATGGGGCTCCAGTGCCCTGCCCCGTGCATCCCTCAGGATCTCAGAGTTGGCGTCTTGTGCGAGAATCCCTTCTCCCATCCATGCCACACAGCACGGGGTTGCGGCTCCTTGGCTGGGATGTTCCCTGACGTCTCAGCGACCCTAGCAGGGCCTGGCAGGGTGGGGGGGGCTGCTGCTGTGTGGCCGACCCTCCATACCACCTCCGGGAGTAGCTTCCCCGCTGGGCACAGAGGGTCTGTCTCTGCTGCAGTTAAACACCCGTGGCTGGCCCGTGTCAGCTGCCAGGCTTGCCGGGCAATACAATTGCAGTGTAGCCATTCGGGCTGGGCTCGGAAATCTGGCGAGGGGGGAGGTTGAAAGCTAGCTCCAGTGTCTCCATGCAGGGCCCCCTGCCCCCAGGCATTGCGGGGGGGACGTGTCCCCAGCCATGGCTCTAGACCGGTCGCCCCGTGGGGCATATGGAACAGGGGCTCAGCTACCAGCAATCTTGCCTCTCCATCTAAACTTTAACTCTAATCTTTTTTTCTGCTTCCTTTGTCTCGTTTCTTTCCCTTTCTCTCCCGCCCTCCGCCTGTCTCGCTCCCTCTCTCTGTCTTTCTCTGTCTCTCTCTCCCCACCCCGACCGCTCTCCTTGTCCCTCCGTTTCCTACCCTGGTGCTGACAGTCGGCAGACAGACCACCGCTCCCGCCACAATGTCTGCAGCCGCCTCCGGTGCCACCATGGGGTTGGTGGAACAAGGTAGACGTGTCCTGAAGGGACCCTCCCCGCTTCCCCCCTCTTCTCCCCCCCCCCCCCCGGAAATCTGAGCGCATGCAACTTCATCCATCATTAACACCGCATCCCCAACCAGCGCCCAGAACCGGGGGCAAACGCAGCTGGGTCTGCTCTGAGGAAGGGCGCCGGGCACTGGAGGAAGCTCCGGTTTATTCCAGCAGTGATTTTAAAAGGTCCAGGGGAAAAGAGGATTACAAAGTGGAATTGGAAAATGTGTAGGGGTCTGGAACGGCTTCTGTATGAGGAGTGAGTAAAAAGCTGGGACTGTCTATGATAGAGGTCTGTAAAATCTTGAATGGGGGAGAAAGTGAATAAGGAAGTGTTATTTACTCCTTCTCCTACCACCAGAACCAGAGATCACCCGATGACATTAGTAGGCAGCCGGTTTAAAACAAACAGAAGGAAGTACTTTGTCACACAACGCAGTCAACCTGGGGAACTCCTTGCCAGGGGATGTTGTGAAGGCCAAAAATGTAACTGGGTTCAAAAAAGAATTAGAGAAGTTCCTGAAGGATAGGGCTGTCCATGGCTATTAGCCACGGTGGTCAGGGACACAACCCCATGGTCTGTATGTCCTTAAACCTCTGACTGCCAGAAGCAGGGCCTGGATGACAGGGGTTAGAGCACTCGGTAAATTTCCCTGTTTTATTCATTCCCTCTGAAGCACCTGGCACTGGCCGCTGTCGGAAGACAGGATACTGGGCTAGGTGGACCATTGGGCTGACCCAGTCTGGCCATTCTCATGTTCTTATTTAAATTCCACGTCACTGAAATTGGGCCTCTCGTCCCTGGGAATCATATCTCAGATGGCGACCAGGATCGACGGGGGAGAAGCCCAGGGCCCTGGCCACACTTTAAAAGCCAGCCTTGTACATGCGGGTTGTAAGGGCACATGGCTCTTTCATTGCCCCCATGGCCGAGGGGGAAATGCCTCTTTTGAAACCCCTGCGTTGACGAAAGCCCTGAAATATTTATGTGCAAGGCGGGACACCTGGTGGTCAGAGTCAGGCACTGCAAGTCGGGAGTAGAGGGACTCCACTTCAAAAGTGCCTAGTTCACTTAGCAGCATCTGAGTAAAATCTTCATCTGGGCCTCAGTGATTTAGGAGCTGGAGTCCAATTCTCAGAAGTGACTTAGGCCTTGAGAGGAGGCTAACTTTCATTGAAATCCAGTGGGACGTAGCATCCTAAGTGACTCAGGGCCAGATTTGCAAAGGTATTTAGGCCCCTAGAAATGCGGAAAGATGCCTAAATCCCTTTTACAACCTGGCCCTTTTGAAAATTTTACCCGTAGCTTCGCCTCATGACATCAGGCAAATCTCTCTCTGTGCCTCAGTTTCCCCATTAGTAAAATGGGCACCCAAACCCTCCCCACCCTCTGGCATGTGGGTTCCTGGCTGTAGTCTAAGAGCCAGCTCCTACTGATTTATTCATTCATCAAAGCCAGCAACGCGGCAGTGACATCCTCCTCCATCTCTCTGTCATGCTGCGCTCAGCGCAGGGCTCTGTGTTCCCTTTGGCAGGAGTTAAAGCCCGTCCCTTTCGCACACAGGGCAGGGAGCAGCTGCTGGTGAAATCATGGCGGTCGGGGGCGGGGGTGGTGGTGTAAAAACCTGAACTCAGGGCTTGGCAGGGTACGGAAGGTGGAAATGGGCTCCGGACTCTGTATTTTAAATACCAGCCTTTGCAGTCCTGGCTGATTGGTTTGGGAGCATAATCAGCTGTGCGTCTCCCCTTTGAAACAAGCCAATCCCTTGGCTGTTTTCCTGCCATGCACAGAGCCCAGGGCACAATTGTACTGGGGTGGCTACGCTGGCTGTTTTTAGCTCGATTAAAGCCAGCTTGCGGATGCCTACCCGTGCTGCTGTCCCACCTCCTGACCGCAGTGCGGACATCCCCGGCCCCTTTAGGCGCTTGTGATCGGTCCCTAGAGCAGGGAGAGGCGAGGGCCATGCATGCCAGCTGCAACCAGTGTCAGGTCTAGTTGCGGACCCTCTTGCATCTTCCAGGCTGTTGGCCTCGCATCCTGCACCAATGGCTTCTCAGGGCAGCGAAGGCCCAGCTGGCTTTCCCAGCGCGCCCAGAGATTCTGTTCCCGACGTGGGATTGGAATTCGTCGGTCGGTTTGCCACGGCAGCCGCATTGGGATTCCTCCCCCAGCGAGGGATTTCCACAGACAGGGGCCGAAACAGGAAGCTGCCCCTTCAGCTGAGTGGCTTGACCAAAAAGCCCGGGGAGCAGGCAGGCGGATCGCAAGCACCGCCCCCAGGCACAGCGACAGAGTCGCCCATCCCACTTTGGTGGGCGATTGTGTGGTTCGTACCGAGAGCAGACAGCGGATAGGTGCTGGGTGCGCGTCATGACTGACATTCACCCTGTGCAGAGGGTCAGCCCGAGGTGCCCCCCAGATGCACTCCCAATCTTCAGAAGACGTCAGCGGGGCCTAGACTCACGGTGGCCCTCGCACGGGGCGAGAGTCACTGGGGGAGCGTTTCAGGGAGCAAGGGGGGGGAGAGCAAAGAGCACACGTTTGCTTTGTGGCGCTGTATTAAAACGTAAAGACTGGAGCTGAAGAAAGTTCCTTTCAGAGGAGATCTCCCTCGTGCCAGGGTCTGGGGGCATCCCCTGCCTGGCAGTCAGGGGGGTAAGTTCCCAGCGGGGCTATAGCACAGGGAACGTCTCCAGTGTAGCGATGTAAGTCTGGTGTACCGCCCCGCCCCCCAGTCATGGTGAAGCAGAGCCTCTGGGTAACCTCTACAAGGCTCCTAAGTCACTTAGGGCCCAGATCCTCCAAGGTACATAGGTGCCTGTCTCCCACTGATTGCAGTGGATGTTAGGCTTTGAGGTTCTGGGCCGCGGGAGCCTGAAGCCCACTGACTTTCTGTGGGACTCGGCACGTCTGAAAATGGGGCTCAGATGAAATTGGCCAAGCACCCAAGTGATTTAGGAGCCTCACTCTCATTTTCAGAAGCCCCGCAGACGCCTGGGAGTCCGTGTCACTGCCAGTCAATAGGGTTTTGGCTCCTAAACAGAGGCGTTTGAAAATTTCCCCTCTATTCATTTCCAAATGGGGTTTAAAAGGGGTTTGGGGCCCTTTCTTGGTACGTGTGGGGCCTGGAGATGGGCTCTGACATGGGCCCATTTGCCTTCCTGCATGAAGTTTCTGCATGAAGCTCGCCTGTCTCCGGAGCACGGAGTTAAAGGAGGTGTTGGGGAAACACACCTGAGCGTGCCCGGGGCTGTCCGGAAGTGGCTGGGCTGACTGGCTAGTCTAGTGAAAGGAGACAGCTGGGGATAAGTGAGAGCTTATCCATATGGAGGGTCTGCGGGCATTCAGACAGGCTTCCCCTCCTCCCCCCGTGCCACCTCCATCCCAAAGGTTCTTCCTTGTGAATGCTGGCTCTCTGCTTGCCACGGCCTCCCGCCCGCTCCTCCCCCTGGCCTTGCCTGGAGGTTGAACTTGGTGAATGATGCATGAGGTTGTGTGACCCAAGTGCATGGTCCAGAGCCTTGTCCGGTTTAATCTGTCCACCCAAAAGGGAAGTGGGGCTCTTTGCTTTGTGTCCGCTGGTGCCCGCCCTGCATGCAGGAGTCTGATCTGCATGGTAGAGACAGAAACTGACCCGCCCGAGCCTGTCTTAATGTCCATGCAAAACTCCGGCCGGGATCCAGCCAACAAATCCAGTGGAAGGGGCACGGGTCCCACTGTGTCCGGCACCAGTTGTAAGCCTGTCCCCTCAGAGCAGACTGGTGCTGGCATTACCTGCATCTGCTTTAAGAAGAGGCCTCTGAATCTCCATGCAGATGTTAGTCCGCAGGGATTCACAATGAACTTGAGGCTGGAAGCTTGCAAGGCGAGAGACCCTGCCTCGTGTGGCTATGGCAGGGCTCAGAGGGGCACGTGGGAACCGCCTGTGACTAAGCAGAGGCCGGTGAGCGGGGGTCATTTAGGGTGGCACCCAGGGGGGTTATATTAGGGGGCTGTAATGAAATCCATTTAAAATTGATCCGGTTACACCCGTGCGACCCCTGAACGGAGATGCATCTAAATTGCTGGCCCTTGCCCGTAAACAGATTTTGCTTGGTGTGGAAAGCTGCTGTCACTCTCCTGACCCCGAGAGCTGCCCTGCCAGCTTTGACAAGGCGAGTTTGAGAAGAGAAAGGCTCCGAAGGCTCAATGGCTGACACCAGAGCAGCTCCCGACTCTCCTGCCCTGCTTGCGTCCTCTCTGGAGTCTCTTCCCTTCCGCCACCAACACCGTTCCAGCCCCTGGTGCCCCCATGGAGCTGGCAGCAGGTGGCCAGAGCGGGGCTGAGCATGCCCGGGCTGTTCGTACAGCAGCCAGGAGGACAAGTGAGCGAGTCGCACGAGGTTCTCCACGGGGGGAAACAATCCGTGTTGTGCTGCGGAGAGGGGCCCGGGAGTTTGGGAAGGACTGGTACCGTCAGCGTCCTAGCAAGCTCTGCAGAAATGGAGCTGCGACACCTCGAGGGGAGCGGTGGGGTTTCTGGCCTCGGCGGGACTGGTGCTGCTTAGCTCGGCATGGCGGAATAGTAGATCTCCAGACTTCACAGGAACATGGGCCTGAAGCGAGTTTGGGGCCGCTCCCAGCTCCGGGATCCTAGACCAGGCCTTGATGGGAAGCAATTGGTGCTGAATGCCCTGTTCCTCTCTTCTCCAGGGGGATCCACAACCTGTGACCCCCCCATTGCTGTCCTGCCTGGTGCTGCTCCCCCAGCAGACGCCCTGGCTCTGATGCGCCGGCTCCTCGGAGGCATGGCTGGCAGTTGCTCTGATGGGTTAAGCGAAGGGTCCCTTTGCTCCTCATCTTACATACCATCCTCCAGGACATGGAGAGTGGCTGCAAGTGCCTTCTGGCCCCTCCGCCCGCGAGGTTCATCTCTACCCCACTCCCTGCTTTGTCTCCTTCCATCCTCTCTGTCTCCAGACGAGCCTCGCCCACGATGTGCAAGGCTTCTTGTCATTGATGTTCAGATGTTCCCCTGCCCTCTGGCGAGAGATCTCTGCCGGAGCACCCACCTTGTTAGCAGCCTCCTCGGCCGTAGACAACAGGCCTGGCTTTGTCTCGCCACTTCCTGCACCCGATCCCGTCACACCAGGGTTGTAGCCCTCCAGAGTCTTCCCATTGTCTCTAGTAACGAATAAGCCCAGAGTGTTGGGTTCTCCCTGCTGGCTTTAAGGTGTGAAGCCCTCTCCGGTTCTGCACCGTCCTCCTTTGGGGAATGAATGCATCACCTCCCCAAAGCTGTCTCCTCTGCCAATCGAGAGCCTCGGGAAACCAAGCTGCCATCTCTCACTTTACACTCAGCTGGGCTCCCTGCCAGTCTAGGAGCCAGCCATAGCAAAGTGACACGCCCAGGGGGCCATGAGAAATCTCAGTCTGCTGGCATCCATCTCCCCTCGCCATGGCTGCTGGGGATGAGCCCCCAAGACGGTCACTGTGGCATCTGGGCCAGCCGTATAGGTAGGTCGGGCTGTGCCAGGCTCTGTGAGTTCACGTGATGAGACCAGGTCCCTCACCCGACACATGCTGTGCAGGGCCTCCAGCAGCTTGCACCTTGTGGACAGGCATTTCTGCTGGCAGTGGCCCGCTAGCCAAAGCGTGACCTTGGGAGTTAGATTTGGAGAGCCCAGGGTCAGGCTGGGCTTTGGAGACCTCGTCCC
Source organism: Caretta caretta (assembly GCF_965140235.1). Lineage (NCBI taxonomy): Eukaryota > Metazoa > Chordata > Testudines > Cheloniidae > Caretta > Caretta caretta. Next base: position 14,386,105 of record NC_134231.1, on the reverse strand, counting down.
CTGCTTTCTGGCTGGATTACTCGTCAGAAATTATCTGAGCGTGTCCCCTTTGCACGGCCAACTTTCTCCTTCGCGGGGATGGGAGCCCACGGCCAGTGGCACGTAGATGCTCTCTGAGGTTGGATTCCCTCCCAGCGCACGCCATGCTCTCGTTTCCCAGCCAGGCGGCTACCCCCTGCAGGAGGGCACCAGGATTGCCAGACCTTACTGGTACCGCCTGTCTGGGTGCTGCCATGGTAGGCAGGGCTCTGCTGAAAGGGGTGAAGGCAGCCTCTCTTCCCGATTTGCAAGGTTCTGCATGGTGAAGCTCCCTGGGGATGGGCCAGCCCTGGAAGAGCTGCTCTTCTGTGTCATGTGGAAGAGCGATAGTTTACAAGGCAGGGGGTGTGCTTGGTGGTTTTGCTCTGGGGAGGCAGGGTGACCCAGGGGATGGGCCGATCGACTGGGGGCCAGGACTCTTGGGTTCAGTTGCCAGCTCTGGCACTGACTTGCTGGGTGAGCTTGGGCGAGTCACTTCTCCGCCCCTCTTCCTCCCTCGGCGAGGGATATTGACCCTCCCTAATAGCACAGCTGGAAAGTGTGGAGCTCGCTGTGTTGTCAGGCCCAGCAGACAGGGCTGGCTTGCAGCAGAACCGACCGTTTCACCCTCCAGATGCGAGGAACGCTTTGCCCAAGCCAGAGCTGGGACCTGTGCCCCCCACATGCAATGCACAGATGTCCCAAGATCACGAGACACTTTCTAATAATGGAGTAACTCGTCGTCCGATCTTGGGGCTACTCCAGATAGACCATTGCATAGAGCGTGACTGTCACGGCGTCCCCGGGCAGTGCTCTGGAACTGCTCCCCATGAAGCCAGGCAGGACTCTGGGGAAGTCTCCTCTCTGGGAGCAGCCTGTCTGCAGGACACACAGCTCCCCCGGCTTCCACCTTCCTGGGTCTGACCTCGGAGCATTCAGCAGCCTCTGCCCCTCCGTGCGCTTCCCACAGCCAGTCCGCCCAGACTGAGTCCTGGGGAAGCCAGAGGGCCCCGCACCCCAACTCTGCAGTCAGAGGGGACTCTCAGCCAGCCAGTAAAACAGAAGGTTTATTAGATGACAGGAACATGGTCTAACACAGAGCTTGTAGGTGCAGAGAACAGGACCCCTCAGCCGGGTCCATTTTGGGGGGCAGTGAGCCAGACAACCATGTCTGCACTTCACTCCATGTCCCCAGCCATCCCTAAACTGAAACTGTCTCCAGCCCCTCCTCCTCTGGGCTTTGTCCCTTTCCCGGGCCAGGAGGTCACCTGATTCCTTTGTTCTCCAACCCCTTCAGCTCTCACCTTGCAGGGGGGAAGGGCCCAGGCCATCAGTTGCCAGGAAACAGGGTGTCGGCCATCCTCTGTGTCCAGACCCCTGCACACACCTGCCCTCTAGGGCTCTGCAACGATCATACACCCTTATCCCACCACCTAGATACTTAAGAACTGCCTAGGGGAAACTGAGGCACCCCCACACTATTCAGAGGAAACATTAAGAACAGTCTCGCTTCATCACAGTGACTACAGGCCAAGCTTGTAGCCTTTTCAGCATTGTGTAGGTATTTGCACAGGGCATTTTATCAAAGACACCAAAACAGCTCCCTTCTGAGTCACAGCCGGTCAGATTTGCTGGCTGGGTGCCCTCCGTGGCTGGGTGCAGCCCGGTGACATGCTGTCGCCCGCAGGATCCGTGCTGCAGAACCAAGGAAGCCATGGAAACGCAAGCTGGGTTCTGCCCTGCTTCCCCGTTACCGGTAAAGCTACCCGCTACCTTTGGATCTCAGCCTCTGTTGCCAGGGCCGAAGGAGCTCAGCTTGGTTAAGGCCAGAAAGGACTGTGACGATCATCCAGGCTCATCTGCACGGCACAGGCCAGCGAATGTCACCCCGTGTTTATCCCAGTACCTCCTGGCTGCACCACAGCGAACCTTTCACAGGGGGCTGTCCTGTCCCTAACAACTCTAAGCGCTGGAGCGTCGACCTCATCCCTTGGAAAGCCGCCCAGGAACCCGCATTGTTACAGATGCGCCAGCGGAGTGAAGGGCTATAGTAGTTACGGCCGCCCTTCCCGTAAATGCTTCCCCGCGGACCTCCCCTTGCACCCTGGGCTCAGCAGAGTGACAGGAAGCCAACCCAGGCTAGATCTGTCGGGGGGCCCTTCCAGCTGTTTGGAAATTGGCTACGTGGGGCAAAGCCAAAGTGAACCCCAGACGCTAGCAAGGGTCACTTCAAACCCCAGATCGGGGGCGGGGGCGGGGGAGGCGGCAACATTAGGGGGCATTGGGGGGGAATATGGCCAATGTGCTTGAATGACAAAGAATTTGGCTTCGGTGACACCGAGAGACACGATCCGGGGAGCGGAGAGCTGTCTCGTTCTGCCTTGTCGCTTTTCTGACTGCTATGGCATTTTAAAAGGCTACTGTCCTCGCCCCCCCCCCCCCCCGCCCCCCCATCAGTGTGACTGTGCTCAGGCCAGGTGTGAGTGGTAACTTCCCTCTTGGAGTCCCCGGAAACTTTGCTCTCTGCCTAAATCAACAGCTCTTTTTGTTCTCTTCTCTCCTCTGCCCCCCACTGCCCCCCTCTCCTCTCACCTGCCTGTCTCTCTCGCTTTCCTCTTCTGTACATTTCTGTCAGGTAAGCAAACTTTTCCCCGGGTTCTCCCCTCAGAGCTGGCCAGGGGACGGGAGGCAGACGTGGCCGTGGGGCAGGGGGCCGGGTGGCGGAGGAGCCCTCTGGGACCGCCCGTGGGGCGCTCCTTGCGTTCCACCTCGTCCCCGGGCCGTCGGGCGAGCGCCGTTAGTCGGGTAGCGTTCAGAGAGGGCTTCTGTCTGCGAATGAGCGACAGGCGGCCCCGGTTAAAAGCCGGCAGATAGAGGCAGGCGGTGTGCCCGCCGTCCCCACACGTAGCTCTGCTAATGCACCTCAGTCTTCACCGGCAGCCCCCCCGTTTCAGTCCTCGGTTCACCACACGCAGCTCACTCCCGACCCACAGCCCCCTTTTATCCCAGTCCTGCCCCCCGCCCCTGGCTATGCCGGTGCCCCTCAATCCCAGCCCACAGCCCCCTGCCAGCCCAGCCCTGGGCTCCCCCCAGCTCTGCCAGGGCCCCTCTCTCCCGACCCCCAGCCCCTGCCATCCCAGCCCTGGACTCCCCCCCGGTCTGTCAGTGCCTCTCACTCCTGACCCACAGCCCCTGCCATCCCAGCCCTGGACTCCCCCCCGGTCTGTCAGTGCCTCTCACTCCTGACCCACAGCCCCTGCTACCCCAGCCCTGGGCTCCCCCCAGCTCTGCCAGGGCCCCTAAATCCCAACTCACAGTCCCCTTTTATCCCCCATCCCTGGCTCTGCCGGTGCCTTCAATCCTGATGGCATCCCCCTGCTATCCCAGCCCTGGGCTCCCCGCACAGCCCTGCTGGTGCCCCTCACTCCTGACTCACAACCCCCGGCATATCCAGCCCTGGGTTCCCACGTCTCTGCCAACGCCTGGTGTCTCAGCCAGGGCTGCAACGTTGCTGACACGGGACAGGTGTTGGCTGTTCTGAATGCAGATTCGGACCCAAGGAGTAAGGAAAACGCGGAAAGCAAAGGGGGGGCGAGTGCTTGAGAACAGGTGGTCCGGCCCAGAGGAAACCGCGGGGAAGCAGGACGCCGAGCCTAGCATGCCGGAGACCCCAGGGCAGGAGGGCTGGGCAGGGCAGTGAAGACGGGACCCAGAGCAGAGCGGGGACCAGGGGTTGCTCCCTGGAGAGCGAGCTTCTGCAGTTTGGGCCCCAGCTGGGGAGGGCCATGGACGCCAAGGCTGTGAGACTCAGGGGATTGGGAGCCCAGGCAGTGCGGGGTAGCGGTTAGAGCAGGGGCTGGGCGTCATCCCTGAGTTCTAGTCCCAGTGCAGGTTTGGCGAAGTACCTTAACCCCTGTGTCTCCACGTGCCCCTCTAGGAGCGCAGGCTGACCCGCCCCCGCCCCCCGGCCTGCCTGGAGGGGGCATGGTGAGACCAGTGGGGGGGCGGGGGCGGGTCAGCCTGCTCTCAAGGGGCGAAACGGGATTGTGCCAAGTTCTGAGCGTGCCTCGGTGCCGCGCTGCCCCGTGGCGTGTGGCTGGGCAGCTCCCAGCCGGAGGGGCAGTCGGTGGCGGGGGGCTGGCTCTCGGAGAGCGTGATCCTGCATGGGAAGGGTCGGGGCAGAGGAAGGACAGCGCGGCTATCAGCTCACTGGCGGTGAGGCGGAGAAGCGCGGAGCCTGGCTGGTGTTAGAGCAGGGGAGAAGGGCCCTGGGGGTGAGGGTAGCTCAGACTGGGGCAGAGGGCGAACAGCAGGAGACCACGCGGCGGGGCCGCTGGTGCCCTCTGCCCAGTGCCTGCCTTTAGGAACCGGGGAAGGGGCTAGTGAAAGGTCCAGCTGGGTGGAGACGTTCTGAGTCAGTGGGTTTCTAGCGGAGCCAGCTGGCCGGCGGTGAGGACAGGGTCCCTGGGGAAGAGAACAGAGACCCCAGGGCTGCCCTACGGCAACTCCACTCAGGAAAGTTTGGAGGGTTTCTCTGGGGCGACCAGGGTGGGGCATCATTGACAGAGCTGAGCACTGTCCCTGGAAAGCCTGCCCCCAGCTCTGCCGGTGTGGGCTCTGGCCGCGCCCGGGGCAGCTCTGCGGAGCTGGGAAACCGAGGGCACGCTGCCCTCGCACAAAACGGAACAGCCGCCAACTGGGCCGGCTGCCACGGCCGCCGCGACCTTTGCTGGGTCTCCATCTCGTGTTCCACCCGAGCCAGGCGGCGAAGGTGGGGGCTCCCCGGGTGCAGGAGGCTGCAAGTCTGGGGGAAGGGGTCGCGCTCCCCTTCTGTGTTCGGGCGTAACCCATCAGGGTTCGGGTTTGAAGGGGCCTCTCTCCGCCCCTCAAGGGCAGGCAGCACTGCGGGTGCTGGCGAGGGGGGAACCGCCACTAACCCTGTCCTTTCCCTCCCCATGCAGCAGCTAAGAGCTTACTGAACAAGAAGGTCGATGTTGGCAAGGTGAGCTGCACGCCGGGGCTGCGGGGAGATCGGTTTTAGATCCCGGGGCCGGTGGGAAATGATTCCGTCGGTGCAGGCTCCTGTCAGACCAGTGCCGTGGCGAGCTGGGGCCCGCCGCTCACAGCTGGGCCCCGCCGCGCACTGGCCCGGAGCCACGACTCGAACCTCTGGGGTCTTTCCCAGGCCAGGAGGGCTTTCCTGTAGACCGTTCCCCAGTTCCCTGTGTCCCACCCACATCTGGGCCTTCTCTGGAGCCCTGGATCCACGCTAGACCCTTGGCTTTCCTGTTCATGTCCGCCTCGGGCTGGCCACAAAATGCAGGGGATCCCTGCTTGCCCCATAGGGTTGGGAAGGTCTGGGGGACCGTGGGCCACCTGAATGGAGCGCGGGCTTTGGAAGCTCAGACCTGTCTTTCAGGGTGTGTTTCTCCTTCGCAGCCACAGACAAACAGCAGCAAAGGCAGTGCTGGGGTCACCAGCCCGAAAGGAACCCTCCCACCAGCTGCACTGGTATGGCTCTCCATCGGTCCTGCTCCCCCTCCGCTTTCCCAGCCGCCGGCTCGGGGGGATTGAGCGGCGCTCCCTGCTCGCGTGCCCCCCAAAGCCTCCTGCGCTGGGCGTGGGCTCTGCATGGCCGGGAGCGGGTGCTGCTGCGCATGGCTCCGGGCCAGGTCCGCCGGCTACTGTCTCTGTGCGGAACCAGCTGCCCGCATGCGCTCAGAGGGTGCTGAGCACACAGTCCGGATGGGGCAGGGTCAGTGTGCAGGCAAGTGGGGCTGAATTGGCTGGCTCCGAGACCAGCCCTGCTCCGAGCACCTCCCTGGGCACAGACCCCTTCTTTCCACGCTGCCCTGCCCGAGCTGGGGACCTGCCACATGACTGCGGCAATCCGGCCGGATGGGGAGGGCTGCGTGTTCCTGCTCACAAACAACAGAGGGGTCTTCCTGCCCCTCTGCATCACAAGCCCAGCCACTGGCAGGTGCCAGGGCCTACCCCACCTGGATGGGCACCTGATGTGCGCCCTGCCTTCCACCCCCATCCCTGGCCCGACTGTGCCATGAGTGCCAGTCCCAGAGCAGACCCCGTGGGGGACCAGAGTCACAGTCGAGAACAGTCCACGGGCAGCTGGCCCAGAGGGCCACAGGCAGACAGCAGCCTGGCCTTGGTAAATGTGTGGAGCCCAGTACCGTGCCCAGCCCCAGGGATGGTGGGACGGGCCTGGGGAGAAGGGTGCCAGGCCTTGCCAGGGGAGCAAGCTATTCCTGACCCAGGCCTCGGCCCGGGGCAGCGAGCGTCCCAGGAGCTGCTCTAGGCCTACCGGAGCTTCCCGTGGCCCAGGTGAGGAGCGGCAGGGTGAGCTGTGTTCACTTCTACCCACGTCCACACACTTCCCCGCTCAGCGCAGGGCCCAGCTGCCACCCCGGGGCTAGTGCCAAGGAGACTGAATGGGGGCGGGGGGGAGATGCCACCGCTGGCAATCGCTTGAGACGAGACCGAGCCGGGAAGGCAAGGCTGACGCAGTGCCCAGCAGCCTGCGCGCTGTCCTGGCTCCGTAGGGCTACCCAGAGCCCTGATCTGCTGCCAGCTGCTCCCTCCGGGGCTGGGAGTCACGGACAGGCCAGAGCAGGACGTCCCTCTGGGCTCCACGAAGCTGTAAATGAAGCAGGGAGAGGCCGTAGCGAGCTGTACAGTACAACGCCCCGGGCCCGGATCCCGGGGACAGGCCTCAGAGACTGAACAGGGCTGCAGTGAGGGGAGGCTGCCAGGGCAGCCACCCAGTCCGAGGGCCTGGCTTTCCCTCGTGCGGTCGTTTAGACCAGCGCCAAGTGGGTATAAAGACGCCCAGTTTGCTTTGGTAGCACCTTACACCTAGCTTGGCATCTGCCCAAGGAGCAAAGCGCTGGAGGCTCGGCCTCCTAGATTTTGTATTCTTGGCAGAAACCTTTAGGGAGCAAAGTCTCTTATAAGTGAGTGCAATGTGCAGGCCTTTGTGTTTAGGCCTTCCCATGGAGTGGCCTGTTTCTCCAGGACACCCTGTTGCTGGAGGATCGTCCGTGCCCCTGCTCTGTCCAGCCCTGGAATCGTTTTCATTGGTACCCCTAGCACAGATCACGTTCTAACACATGTCCACTAACATGCCTTGAAATTCTAATGTGGACAGGACACACCCATGTGTTCCCAGTCATGTTTAAGGGCTAACCCTTCATGGCACGTCTACACCTGAGTTTACAGTCACGCTAGTGTAAAGCTCCCAGCAGTGATGCAAGAGCGTGATACCAAACGCAGGGCAGACTGTTAAACACCAGGGCACAAACCCCGGCTGGGCGATGAGTTCTACCCTTAGATCTACCCGACCAACCAACCAGGCCCAGTGCAAACGTCTCCAGCGCTGTAACAGCCAGTCCCCTGGGGTACGCCGCTCTGTCTCGCCACCCGGGTGAGTGTATCTCTGTGATAGATGGACCCTTCCTTCCGCCGAGACACACAGCAATATTCAGGTTACCCCCAGCTCCAGTCACTTGCCCCAGGTCAGTTGCACCTTGGATCTCCCACCGCAGACGCCTGTAGCCAATCCTGAAGTCGGATTAGCTAGGAAAAGGAAATGAGAGAGTTATATACAAGGGCAGAGCAAGCGAACGTAGACACACACACGAGTCACAGTCGTCGGGTTCAGAAGGTGATATAGGCTTGTGACAGGGTTTAGTCGCCGCTGGGCGCCTCCTGGTGGCCGTGTCTGGGGATTAGTACTTTTCAGGTCATGACCGCTTTCCGACCGCACCCTCCCTCGCTCTCCTGGACTTGCGGTGCTCTCTTTTTGTGACTCAGCCCTCCCGCCAGGTCAGTAACAGTCCTACCCTTGAAGGTATCAAAGTCACGCTGGGTCAGCTGCCTGCATGCCTGCTCCAGGGCCAGGTCCACTGCCACTTCCCCAGCAGCTGGTAGGGGACCCCGGGACCCCCACTACTCCAGTTTCCAGCCCAGAGACTCTGCAGTGTCTAGCAACTACCATCTACTTGATCCCAGATCCTGTTGCTATTTCCTTGGACCCTTTTCTACTCCCCTTCTCCATCTTCCAGCCCCCTCCTCTGGGCTTGCCTGCCCAAACTCCAGATTACGTTCCCTGCAGCCCTCTTCACAGAATCATAGAAGATCAGGGTTGGAAGGAACCTCAGGAGGTCACCTAGTCCAACTCCCTCTTCTGATCTTTCTTTTTCTTCTCCTCTCGTTGTATGCTGCAGCAGCCGTTCTCACACCAGCAAAGTCCTATATCCTCGCCCCTAGCCCAGTATCCTTCGGAAAGCGAAGTGATTCTCTTTTAAGGCTGCCCCACTTTCCTGGTGCTGTCACCAGTCCCTTTCCGACGATCGTCTTTCACCTCGCGGCCTCTTGGTTCTCAAGAAAGAATCTTTCTGTCTGCGTAATCCCCCCTGCATTAGCAGCTGCTCAGCTTAAACTTTTGTGCGTGTCACACAGCACATCTTTGTGCTGGTTTCGTAAATATAAATGACCATTCGAGTCACAGCGAGCTCTTTGAAAAACGGAAGTAACTACAGCCATAAAGTGCTATCGCAGCTATTAATAGACCATTATCCTCGAGCTGAGGACATAGTTCATGGAACCGTTGTCCGTTTTTTCTCTTGCGACCCTAGCTCTTCCCGTTCCTTTGCAAGTTCTCTCTTAACCAAACTTTTGAAGTCCCTGTTTACTCAACCTCCCAACTTTGTAAGGCAGTTTTTGCAGCTTTATCTCCATTTCATTGCCATTTCATTGCCCAGTGTCCTGACACACCCCAGAATCCACACTGTTACTATATAGATACACCCAATCGTGTTATCTCCGTAGTTAAGAACAATATTTCATTGAATAGGTCATTCCTACTTTCCAAAGCTTCCTTTCTAATCGTCGTTACACCCAGTAAAGAGTCAGGTAGGACAACGGCCATAGCCAACAGTACACCCATCAATTTGGCCATCAAACGGCCACAAAATTGGCTAGGCTCCTAGATCTCTTAATTCCAAATTCAGGGGTACAAAGGCCATTCGCACTCTGCCTGTGCTATCATCTCTAGAACGACAGTATAGATTTAGCAAAGCTGACCCCATTTGCTGTGCGTAAACTCATAAATCGTAGTCGGCATATTTGATAGCCCTGCTCCTTCTTATGTTCTTATAATTCCAGCTCCACAACTGGAGAGCCATCTGTCCAGCTGTAAGTGGATTTCCCAGGACTAAAGATTTTAATTTCTTCCAGACCTTCCTTTTCACCCAAGTCTTTTACCCACCTTTTGACCCTGGGAGTTTGTGACTGAATTCCCAGCAGTCCTTGTCTAGTCGTTTAGTACTTTGATCTTCTCTGTTTCGTTAACCTTTGCCCAAAAGGTGAAATCTAACGATTTCATCCTTCCATTTATCGGCATTTCTCCGGTTGCGACCTGCAGCACGCACAACGGAATTGTGATACTCGCCCCACACGCGATTCGCAGAGCTTGGGCTCGGCTCGGCTCGGCTCTGATTGTACGGGTGTTGAGCTAGAAGTGGAATTAAAGGCTTGTCATCCCCCAGGCGTTCCCCTGTCATACCCCAGCGATTTTTTTAAGCAGATTTCATCCTAGCTTTACATTTAATCTTGATATCACCTAGATGACCCTTCCACATGAGTTTGCTGTTGAACATAACTCCGAAGAATGTCAAATGTTGAGCTACTTATATTTTGTCTATACAGATAAGCCCCTTTGTTTTCAGTTTAAACCGATTTTTACCGGAAAAATCCTGTGGTTTACAGAAAGTATTATTCCATTTTTTCTGATGTTCACCCTACTTTTGTATCACTCAAATATATAAAAAAAAACCTGGGTTTTATTGGGAAACTGCTACCCAGTTCACGAGATCTATGGTTTTCTGAACCTCGGAGGTGGCACTGTGTTCTGAGTTCTGTTTTAATTCTGCAGCAAACCACGTTGATGAATGGAGTTCAGAGCATTAACCTATGAATATTCCCCACCACCACCACCCCGTCCTTCCATCCACCAAAATAAACCCCAATATTTACCCGGAAAAAATACCCATAGTTGGGGGGTTTTTTTGCACAGATTTTTGCCTGTTTTTGTTGTTGTAATAAACCCTGTCAATTCCAGGGGGAAATTAAATAAAATAAAAACTGAAAACGAAGGGCACTGTCTAGAGAGAGAGAGAGAGGGGCTCCGTTCCTCCCCAACCTTCCTCTTTGTGAGGGTCATTCCCTTAGCTTTAGCGAGGGAGAACTTAAAGCCCCACATATCTCCCCATTCTGACCCCCCACCCCCACCCCGAGCGTCTCATTGGCTCTCTCCACAGCTATTGGAAGCCTTCTATGTTGGGTCTATATAGCACAGTGATCCGCAAATTGGGTAATAACTATTCCTGCCCGTATACTCCCCAGGGGATCATTAATCATGAAGTTAAACGGGGTTGAGCTGCTAACACCCCCTGGGGGAGAGCCATTAGTACGTTTATAAATGTTTGACAAAGCTGCCCGCACCTTTACTTGTATGGTTCTCTTACCCACTGGAACCTTCTTCCTCTTATTCCAGTCCTGGGTAGTTTCTACAGCAAGCCTTCCCTCCGCTGCATGTCATGCTTTCTCGGTGTCCAAGAAGACAGCTGTCAGAAACGCTCCGTTCCTCCTGGGGTTTTGTATTTCTGCTTTTAATCTTACAGTCTGATCAGCTGTGCATCTTCCTTTCCTGACTGTCTGCTCTGTACATAGTGTGTAATTTCGGTTTTTTTCCCAAGCACGCTACTAAGCTCTCATTTATCATTCTTTCTGTAATTTTGCAGAGTAGATGGATACACATCAGGTCTCGTGTGTATTTTGCCAGGTTTTCCTATCAGTATAACCACTGCTTGCTTCCATTCACCGGTAGTATTCCTCTTCCCGGATATTATTGTATAATTTCAAAGAAACTCTTATGCTGCCTTCCAGTAGGTGCTTAAGCATTGCATTACATATGGTATCTTATATAGGGCTGTGTTTTTCCTCTTGTCTATTAGCTTTTTTGAGTTCCAGTGTGGTGAAATTTTCATTCAGTGTGTCATCTTTATATCACAGTTTTCTCCAGCAAACATTCTCTTTGCTTTGCTTTGGATCACTCCTAACTTTTTGGAACTCTTTGGCAAAAATGTCCCCTTTTTCCTGAGTTAGAACATTCAGCTTTATCATTTACTCTAAGTCCAGGTCTAATCTGGTTTTGTTCTGTAACCCATTCATTTGTTTAAATGATTTATCTCTCTCTGAATCCTTGGAATCTTTGTTCATTTTCCCATAATAATTTCTCCAAATCTCTCTTTGCCTTTTTAATAGTTCTGTGTGTCCCTGCTTTACATCTTTTACAGTTCATTAAGTCCTTGTTATTCATTGTACTTTTGGCATGTTTGTATGCCGTATTTCTTTTTTACCTGCTGCTTGACAATCTTCATTCCACCAGGGAACTGAATTTCGGAGTTTGTGGCAATTCGGTATCTTACATATAGCTAGACTGGCTTCTGCTACCACTCCTTTTATTATATTGTCATGAAATTCCTCTCGATTATCACTTACACAATTGGTACTTAGGTACTCAGCGTTCCCAATTTGTTTTTCGAAGCCTCCAGGTAGGAATTCCTTCAGTGTTTTCAACATTACCTTGGCCTTGATATGTAATTAGCATAGGCAAGTGATCACTTCCCATTCCATCTTCTTCATAGTTTCCCAGCTGCATTACCTTGCCATATTGCTTGTTGCAATTCCCAGATCGAAACATGAAAAGTTCCATCCACCGAGTGAAACCTGCAGAATTGAGCAATACCAGGTTGTGCATATCAGTGAAACGATTCCAGGCATTTTGCCATTATAGTCAGTTTTCCTGCTTCCCCATAATTCATTATGGCGAGTAAGGTCTCCACAAATAATATACGGGCCTTCTTCCAATTCTAGATAGTTTCGTTTTTTTATCTGGGTTGTATGAAGCTGTTGTAATTCTGCAGAGGAATCTCAACAGTATTGACTCAAAATGTAAGTTCTGCACATCGATACCAACATAACTTAGACCTTTCTCCTCTTGGAATTTCTCCGTCACATCCGATTACATCATATCCCAAAAGCCTAAACATGAGTTTTCTCAGTAACCATGTTTCTTGGCCACACATCTTATCAGGTTTGTGTTCCCAGGTTTCAAACCCAGCTTTCTTTCATTCCCGGCCACGTGTTATTAAACTGTGTGCGTTCCAACAAAAAAAACCCCGTGTTGTTTAAACTACATTATTACCTTCATTTAAAATTGCATGCATGCGGTCTACCGAGAGATTGCCGATATGCAAATACTTTCCAGTCGCTCTTGTTGTCATTTTTAATGTTTCAGTCACCTTCTTCCCTGTTCTGTAAACTGCAATTAGTCACTTTGGTCATAAAAGCTATCCACTTCTCTTTGCCTGCAAGCGGTGCAGCTTCATCAATTCGCCTTATATCATCTTCCCTGCCCTGAACTGCTTGGTTTTGTACCAGTAGCCCCTTCTCCTCCTCCTCCAAATTCCGATATGACTATTTTGTGTTACATCTGTGCTGGATGTTTTATGGATCGTTTTCATTTTCTGTCTCTCTCTAGCTTGTTCTGCGCCCACACACCCTTCGTGCGCCGCGCTGGGTTTACAACTGCCGCGCTGTAGTTGTTTTCTTCCCCCACCATTCTCAGATGAGTGTTCTCCACATTTACCACCCCTCGTTTTCCCCTGACAGGCAGCAAAGGGGCCCGGGTATATGGTTTAACCCAGCAGAGCTGAGTTCCTATCAGATAGCGTTGCAGCTTTTAATGTTACTCAGACAGCTGTGGATGGCTTATGGTCTCCCCCTCTCCTGCTAATCAGCACTCGATCCTCACTTATCCCCTTTTTAATTACATCCGCAGCCATGCCTAGTGGAACCCTGTACGTTACCCCTCTTGCTTCTGTCATAAACTTAGGTAGCTGGCAAATTACTTTTATTGCACATAAAATTCTAGTTTTAGGAAGTTTCTCGTCCTGTTCCTCATGTGTCCGTTCTCCTACTAAATTGCCACCTTGCCTGCTTTGAGCTCATCCCAGATCTCTGATATTGCACCTAATCCATTCTGCTGTTTTCAAGGGATTAACATCTCCCAGCATCAGCATAAGATGTCGATCCTTTTCCTTACTCATGTTTCCATCCCCGTCTGCTCCCTGTCCTTCAGAGACAGATCTTTCTGTTCTTCCCAATCTGAAGCTATTCGTCATCCCTTGCTGCTTCTCCCTCTCAGCCTGGATTTCCAGCTCCGTTCAGCCAGCCAGCCGCCAGCCCAAGCCCTGGCTCTCAGCCTCTCCCAGCCTACCCGGCCAGCCCTCTTCTGTTCTCAGCTTGCTGGCTTTATACCAGCTCAGCCTACCCCTCATCATCAGTTAGCTTTTCAGGCTGTCCCCCGGGTGCAGCCTAACAACCTGCTCTGCCCTGTCGGGTGGACACCCCATCACAAGGCTTCTATAATCAGCAAGCACAATTTGACCTTTAGGGCTAAACCCAGCCTGGGGATCTCTTGCTGTCTGTCTAGAAACACCTTGCCCCCCGCCCCGAGTCCATGCAGCATAGAGTTAACCCCAAACAAAAGGAACTAGGTCTTAGCCCCTTCCTGCCATATGCTCTGAGCTGCAAATGCAGCTGATGGGAGAAGTCTGCTTGCAAGACTCATCTTCACGGATGAGCAGAAAAGCCTCGGGTCTTGAGTTCTTTTGTTGATGATCTGGAAGTGGGGAGTTCCCAGTTGTACAACCCCCCCGTCGTCTGTCCGGTGCCCATGGGGCGTGTACATCCTGAACACTTTCCAAAGGGGCATGACAATTTCTGTGAAAGAGCAGCTCTTCACACTCCATCATGTCCCTCTCCTGCATGGCGATTCGCGCCCCCACCGAGGCACACGATGCAGCCACTCAGGTATTATGCCACAGGGTGGACCAGGCATATGACGAGTGAGATTAAGGCAGGCAGCAGCTCACCAGCGTTCAATGGTGCAGACGTTTTCTGGTCATTCCAATACCTGTTTCATCAATATGAACCCACATGTGAGCCAGAGAGAGTCCAGCTGTGTGGCTGATGAGACACAGGGACTTTGCTGGCAGCCCTTTACTCCCAGGTAAGTGCATGGTAAAGTTCCCGCGACCCCGCCATGTTCCGGCAAAGGTTAGAGCTCTGTGCCGCCGACCTGCAAGCCCTTGGGTGCCGAGAGAGGTGAGGGCCGCACATCCCGAACACAAGGCTGCAGCAAAGACAATCCCCCAGCTGGAGGGCTGGCAGGGCCCTTCCCCTCTGGCTGGACCCAGGCTCCTTCAAGGCTGAGACTTGGGCTGGCTGATGATCGCTGAGAGCGCTCCCCAGAGACAGGCGCATTGAAAGGGCCATTCCTTCCATGCTTGGGCAACTAGCTGCCTTCCCGACGGCATATGGAGCAGGGTGCCCCTTCCCTGTGAGTGGCGCTGGCCTTGCCCTCGAGACCGCTCTTGGGCTCACGGGGACTTGCAGGGCTCCCTGGGGCAGCCTGTATCGGGGTGCTGGCAACACAGATCCCCAGCAGCCCTGCCTCCTTCCTGCCGTGCCCCCCTGCCTCAGAGGGCTCCGATCCAATTTCAGCTTCACGCTCTCCATTTCCTCCCCACCCCCTTCGCCTAGATGCTCACGCCGCCCTCGCCATGGCTTGGGCTATGAGTCAGTTTCATTCATGGAGATCCAGCCCCCCCCGTTTCTCTCTTCCTGGTTTACTCTGCCACTCTCTGTTTTTTTAATCATTTGCCTTTTGCTGAACTAATTACTTTTTGCTTTTCTCCCTCCATCCTACCTCCTCCCTGCTCTCTTCTGGGTCCGTCCCCCCTCCGTCTCCCCCCTTCCCCTTCACGTTCTTGTCACCATTTTCTGATCCATCTTTCCCTCTCTTCCAACGACGACTGTTTTCCTTCCTTTCTGTCTCTCTTCTCCTTCCTCTGTCTCTCTTCCATAGGAGCCTCAAACCACCGTTATCCATAACCCCGTGGACGGCATTAAGGTACTGGTGCCTGTCTTTCCTTTGCCCTTGGCCCCGTTGCGAGCTTGGATAGGTTCTGACACAGCTGTGCGCTCTCCCCTCTGGGGACCGAGCCTGGGCTAAGGCTTTTCCTCCTTAGCGTGCTCCGGTCTCTCTCTGGAGCGTAAGAGAACAGGAGTTGGGTGCCTCTCGGGGAGCTGTCCAGGGGCGTAGATTGGCCCTGAACCGAAGCCGTCCCATCAGACGCTTCCGCTGGGCATCGGCCTCCTTGCAGAGGAGCAGGGTCTGTGGGTGAGCAGGCTGGAGGGTAGACCCTGGATGTACACTGGGGAGCTTGGGGGAAACCTTGCCCCAGTGCAGTCGGTGGGAGTTTTGCTGTTCGCTCCCACCAGGTCTGTGGAATTGCTGCTAACAGCGAGAGATGACCCCCCATCCCGCCCCGGACCACCCCTCCTCATCCGCACTGTTACCAATCAGGCACAAACGCCCCTGAAGTCGGTGGGGAGATGCCAGCTGGGGGCTCTGCCTCCCATTCTGCTCCAGCCTTAGTGGCTCAGGGTTCAGAGCCCCATGGGGGCATTGGGGTCCGTGCTTGGAGCATGCGCTGGCTGCCTCTCGGAGGGAGAGGTGCATGGTGTATTGCTGGGCCTGCCCCTCTGTGTGCTCCTCACCCTGCAGCAACAGGCCTAGAGCCATGTTTATAGTCGCAGAACCGGGGTCTGGGGGAGTCTGGCTATCCAGGGGGCGGGGGTGGGTTCGTTGGCCCAACCGGCAGCCAGCTGGAAGTGGGGCACTTGCTCAGGGTTGGGAGAGGGGTGGGGAGCCTCTGCTCTGACCCCAGAGGAGCCAGTCCGAGAGCAGAGATCCTGAGCCGGCTCCGAGCACAGCCACGGAGAGGAAAGTGAGAAGACAGCCCAAGAGATGGGACTGGCTGAGGACTGACAAATTCCCTCCATGCCACGTTCATCCATTGCTCTCACACAGCCCCAACCTCTGCCCAAGCCTGCATCTCGTCCTCACCCATCCTCCGCTGCAGGGATTTATCTTTTCTTGACATCCCCGACTTCCGACTCATTCCCTCGGCGCATCTGGCCATACCCACTCCCTGGGGCGGGGGGGCACAGGCAGATTCACACTTTGCAATTCCCTGCCCTCTGTCCCCTCCTGCCCGCTTGGCCCAGCTGTCTGACACTGCAGCCTTCTGCCTCGCTGGGCAGTGCATTCACGGCGAAGGGTGTGCAGGATCAGGCCCTTCGGAGCTAATCCATTGCCCCAGCGCTGTATCTGCCTCAGTGTCCCCTTGACTGGACTTTCCACCTTCCTGTGCAGCTTTTGTAAATAGCCTGATCGGTCCCTTACCCTGGTCTGTGGGGCCAGTGCCCCACGGCTTGACTGATCCCAAGCCGAGAGTGCTGTTCAGGGAACACCCCGTGGGCCACAGGCTGCTTCCCCTGGCATCAACCTGCCCCCAGCGCAGCCCCATTGAGGGGGAGCGACGCCTAATTTGTGTCAACGGCCGGGAGAGCAGGATGCTGCCATAGCTGACGGCATGTCTCCAGCGCGGGCCGTGTATCAAGGGACCTGGGGTCAGCCCTGGCAGGTGTGCGCCCAGCAGGGACCGGTACGTCCCCAGGTAGGGCATTGTAATTCCTCTGCTCCCTTTGCCCCCCCCCCCCCGAGGAATACAAAAGGAGCAGGGCCTGGACCCTGCCCCAGCGTCTGGGCTAGACACACCAGTCACTCAGCATCCGTAAGGAGTTGCTTTTTAAGGAGCTTGTCTCTTAAAGGTGCCCTGCAACGGCCGGGTCTGTGCCCTTGGTTTGGTTCTCTGGGACGGATAAAAAAGGGCTGCAAAGCCGGGGAGATTCTTACACTCCCCCTTAGTTCACTGAGCTTCACTCTGCTCTGATTCGTGCTGTCACAATCCGGCTGGGTCGCCGGTCGCCGCAGAGACTCCAGGGTAAAAGGGCTTTCTACATCACACGGAAACCACCGGGAGCACAGAGCTAGTTTTGTTCCCCTTCGTGCATTGCAGAAATTCGGTGGAGAAACAGGCAGCCTCTTAGCTGCTTTCCTCACCGCGTAAGTGAACGAACAAGGGAAGGTGGAGCGAGCAGGACCTGGCCTATTGTCTCCAGAGACCTTTTTGTCTCATTGTCCAGGTGGCACCAGGCAGCCTTGCCATGCAGGTTATTCTGCCCTGGACAGCAAACTTGGCAGCTGGTGTCGGTCAGAGGGAAGGTGGCGTCTCTGTTCCAATTGAGGGGGCAGGGGGAGGTTTAAGGGCCTTTTCCCTGGCCGAGCTGTGGCTTGATGATTTTAAAATTTTACTGCGGGGGGAGGCGGCGGGAGAAGGGGAGAAGGGCTTTTTTCCCACCGTGCAAGTCTGGCAGATCGGCCCAATAATTAGCTACGTCTCAGTTACTCTAAGGGAAGGCAACTGGTGGCAGGGCATAGACTGGACTTGGGTCTGTTTCTCCATTGCCCCACGCCACATTGCGGCCCGAGGGCTGGCGATTGCCTACCAAGCAATGGAAGACGTGGTGGGAATAGCGAGGCCACAGAGGGATAGTGTGCCATACGGAGCAGCATTGTTACAAAGGCTCCTGGGGGAGACCGGGCGATCTAATGGGTCTCGTCTAGTTCCTGAAGGCCCGGGCACGGTGCTGGCTGCGTGGTTTTGCACGTTCTTCTCGCTGAAGGGGCTGGCTAGCTCAGAGCGTTGGTAATGGTGCTGGGGCCTTGGTCGCTGGCTTGAATTCAGGCTCCTTCGCTGCTTGGCGGTGGACGTTGGTGACCAGATGGCCCCGTCCTTTAGACACGAAGCCGAGGCCTTGGCCTTGCCTGGGCACTTCCTGCCCATCTTCGTTGGTGTGGCTCCCAGCCCAGGCTGGCTTGATACCTGTCTGCACAGGCTGGGAAGCGCTCGTGTCCGACAGCTTTTCAGAGCAGGTCTCCTCAGTGGGCCCGGGACGAGAGGGGGCTCCCAGCAAAACCCCTCACTCGAGCTGTTCCTTCCCCTTAACCCAAGAGACTGGCCGTGCATTAAACTAGCCGGAAGGTGCCATAACAGGGGCGGTTCCTCTCCTTCCCCTTCCGTGCTGACTGAGGCTGGCCTCCAGGCTCTCACCTAAGGTCATGTATTCCCAGGACCGCCCCCCCCCCCCCCCCCCCGCCGGAGCTGGGATTGTTCCTGGGGTCGGGACACGACGGGATTTTCCAACACAGGCGACAGCTGCCTGGAGTGAGAGTGGGAAACATTTGCTGTCCAGTCAAGTCCGGACGCAGCCACCTGATGTAAATGTGTCTGGAAAAGGGCAGATTCCATTTTCCCTTCGTTCTGGAGGGCTGTGCAATCCGCCCTCCTTCCCCAGAGCCTCTTGCCGGGGGGGAAGACCCGGGCCCCACGCTGCTCCTGCCTCCCTGCTGATGGCGCAGGGTTGGGCTGCATGGAACCCTGATCCAGAGCACCAGTGGACGGAGCTCGGGGGGGGCGCCCAAGGAAGGGTTCTGGGGAGGGCTGTCGGCCCAGAGTCAAAGGGCAGCTTTTCTCCCTGCAGTCCTGCCTGGCGCTGCCAGGGGTCCCTGGCGCCGTTCCCCGTCCTTCCCTGCCGCACCAGCGCTGGAGGGGCAGGGCTGCAGGCAGGTGGCACGAGTGGGAGCCTCAAGAGAGACCTGGCTACCGTGAGCCATGCCTGAGTCCCCCCCGGGCTAGCTAGCAGCAGTGCCCCTCATTCAGGAGCGTCAGGGCAAGCAGAACTCCCCGCCCCGATACCACGGTGAGGGGCTTGGGGCCAGATCTTCAGCTGACTAGATTGTGCCTGGCTGCCATCGTGGGCACAGCTGTTCCGGGCCACTCCCGTTCATTCCAGGGAGGAATTAAGGCCCCACTGGGGGAAGATATATCTTCCTAAAGGCCCCAGCAGGGAAGGTCACAGACGTGGCTCTGAGGGCCCCAGCGTGGGTTTGGGGGCCTGGATCTGAGGGGCCTGGGGGGGGTGACGAAGCAGGACTGTTCTTAATGTTGCCTCTGAATATTGTGGGGGTGCCTCAGTTTCCCCTATGCAATTCTTAAGTATCTAGGTGGTGGGATAAGGGTGTATGATCCTTGCAGAGCCCTAGAGGGCAGGTGTGTGCAGGGGTCTGGACACAGAGAATGGCCGACACCCTGTTTCCTGGCCACTGATGGCCTGGCCCTTCCCCCCTGGAAGGTGAGAGCTGAAGGGTTGGAGAACAAAGGAATCCGGTGCCCTCCTGGCCCGGGAAAGGGACAAAGCCCAGAGGAGGAGGGGCTGGAGAGAGTTTCAGTTTGGGGCTGGCTGGGGACATGGAGTTGTGACGAAGTGGGCCTGTTCTTAATGTTTCCTCCGAATATTGTGGGGGTGCCTCAGTTTCCCCTATGCAGTTCTTAAGTATCTAGGTGGTGGGGTAAGGGTGTATGATCATTGCAGAGCCCTAGAGGGCAGGTGTGTGCAGGGGTCTGGACACAGAGAATGGCCGACACCCTGTTTCCTGGCAACTGATGGCCTGGGCCCTTCCCCCCCCTGCAAGGTGAAAGCTGAAGGGTTGGAGAACAAAGGAATCAGGTGACCACCTGGCCCAGGAAAGGAACAAAGCCCAGAGGAGGAGGGGCTGGAGGGAGTTTCAGTTTGGGGCTGGCTGGGACATGGAGTGAAGGGCAGACGTGGTTGTCTGGCTCACTGCCCCCAAAATGGACCCAGCTGAGGGGTCCTGTTCTCTGCACCTGCAAGCTCTGTTTTAGACCATGTTCCTGTCGTCTAATAAACCTTCTGTTTTACTGGATGGCTGAGAGTCACGTCTGACTGCGAAGTTGGGGTGCAGGACCCTCTGGCTTCCCCAGGAGCCCCGCCTGAGCGGACTCGCTGCGGGAAGCGCACGGAGGGGCAGAGGATGCTGAATGCTCTGAGGTCAGACCCAGGAAGGTGGAAGCTGTGTGAGCTGTGTGTCCTGAAGACAGGCTGCTCACAGAAAGGCGACTGCCCCAGAGTCCTGACTGGCTTCATGGGGAGCAGTTCCAGAGCATCGCCCAGGGACTCCGTGACAACTGGTGGCAGCGGTGGGATGTACTGCACCCCGTGGATGGTGCTTCCTGCAGTAAGTGACTGGGGAGCAGTAACACGAAGAGGGATTGCCGAGGACCAGGCCTGCTGAAGGCTCAGAGAGGAGCGGTTTCGGGGGGCGGTTAACCCCTGGGAGTGTGTGACCAGCGAGAAGGACTGTGCAGTAACAGGGTTCCCCTGGGGATTGCAGCGAGCAGTCCAAGGGGCGGAGGAGTCTGCAGCTCGACCCTGGCAAAGAGGTGGTGACCTCGAGAAGGGCTGGCACACTAGGGGTTCTCCCTGGAAACCGTGGGGAGCTGAGAACACACGGGCCTGTGAGTCCACAACAACTTGGGAAGAGCGGAGTGACGGCCTGTCCCCGTCTCCTTAAGAAGGACATTGTAACCCTGTGCAAAAAGAGAGGGTTGAGCGTTGGAAAGTTCACCAAAGCAGAGTTAATCGTGCAGCTGGAGGAGGATGACCGCTCTAAGGAACAGATTCCTGACCCCAACTGGGGCTATAGCAGGATCTGGGAGCAGCTGGAGTGGGAGCCAGGCATCCCCAAGACTCCTGTCCCCGACCAGACGGGGGTCTTCACGATCGGGTTCCCCATTGGGGGATCGAGACGGACGGGATTGGAGCTGAGTCCGAGAGAGCAAGAGGACCGTGGGAGACAGCGAGAGCCCGAGAAAGAGCTGCAGAAGCAGCAGCAGCATGAACTGGCGGTGGGGGAGCGGAGAGGCCTAGGGGACCTCCCCAGGGTGAGTGGGGATAGACCCCGGGGGGCCAGTTCCGCAGGGAACCTCGAGACTAAATTGCTGCCCCTAGTTAAGGGGGGGCGGGTGGGATGTGGATGCCCACCTCACTGCCTTTGAGCAGGCTGGAGATCTGAACCAGGGGGACCCTGCGGAAAAGCCCCGGTGTCTAGCTCCCTTGCTGGGTCCCAAGGCCATAGACTCCGTCAGCCAGATGAGTGAGGAGGTGGACACGCTCCCACTCCTGACCCCAACCTATATGTCTGTGTGGAGTTTCCTGGGGCCAGGCCCCTCGGACCCCCAGTGGGAGCGGAAGGGGATGGTCAATGGGGAGACATTCCTGGGGTGGTGAGATCCTGGGACAGAGAGAACTGGTGTCAGGCCCTGGGGGGTGCAGCCTCAGATGCTGAGGGCCTGTGTGAGCTGGGTGAGGGTCCCAGGGACGAAGCCCCTCGCCCTGCCTATGGCCCAGATCCCTGTGCAGACCCAGGAGGGGTTGGGCTGGCTGGCCGTTGGGGTGCCCCAGGACACCAGCTGCGAGACCCTGTTGTGGGGTGACTGTGTCTCTTTGGGACAGGATCCAGGCCCTGCTCCTGTAACTGCCAAGGGTTTGAATTTGAATCCAGGGAACCAATCGGTGGAGGGGGAAATGGTCAGTGAAAATGCAGATGACCTGGCTGGCAGCAGGGAGGAGCCACTAGGCTCAGGCTACCTGCCTGCCTGTAACCAGACCCCTGGGGCTGGGTGGGACAGAGAGATGCTCCCTGCCCCCTTGCACACCAGACTGGGGACTCTTGCTGGCTCTGATGCATTGAGGAAAGCAGTGGCCTGCCCCCACTGGGACAGCAAGGGCAGCGCTGAGCACAGTGGGAGCTGAGACCCCAGCTGAGTGGGGGGAGACACAGGCAGGGCAGGGGATCTGTGGGGAGTGGCAAGGTGCTTGGTAAGGAAAGTTTGGATGAGCCTAGGCAGCCTTGTGAGCTGATGGCTGTGTCCAGTCAGCAGGGTGGGAAGGCGAGGAGAGTGGAAGATGAGAGTCCCTGGACCTTACCTGTTAGCTGGGTGGAGAATTGGGACAGTGAAGGAAACAGTGCCTGTGTCTGTCAGGGGTATTGACTTGCCTATGGAGGGAGCTACCCTGATCTCCAAGCAGTTGTCTGTGACCAGCCTTGTGTGCTGGGACAAAGGGAATGAGATCCCAACCTGTGTGTCTGGTAAAGGAGAAAGTGTGTCCGGCTCTTCTTGGTCTGTGGAGCAGACAGAAGGGGCCTTTCAGCCTGTGATGGTTGAGGGTCGTGCAGTTGTCTCAGAGCTGGTTCTGGATTCAGCTAAAGCCCAGGAAGGGAAGGGTCCTAAGTTTCTGTCTGCTCGGGAGAATGGTCCTGTAACTAGGTCGCATCCAGTTAGTGTCTATGTAAAATCCCCGAGACCAGACAATTCTGGTGCTTGTATTTTGCCTGTTGCTAGTGTGTTGTTGGAAAGGGTGGAGCAACTCTGTCTAATCAGGGTGAGATCCTAGCCAAGGCACAAGGAGAGCATGAAGGTGTGTGATTGTGTTACCTACTGAGGGTGTGGAAACCTGTAGCAAGGAGGAAAAGATTCCTGAACTTGTGTGTGGCAAAGGGAAGGAAAATGCTTCTCACCTTTTATCTAGGAAGTCTGTAAGTTTGCCTGAAAGGGGATTGTGTAGGAATCCGCCTGATGGGCCAGAGGTGATTCTGGATGTAAGGGAGACCCAGAAAGAGTCTGTTGTTGCTCAGGAAAGTGTTCCCCTAGAGCAAGCCCTAGGTAAAGAGGGTAAGAGCAGAATTTCTGTGAGGGGTGAATTGTTGCATAGAAAAGCCCCTAGGGAAAGGAATCCTCATGGAGTTTTTGCAAGCAGTTTACTGCAACTGAAGGGTGTGAAAATTATTTAATCAAGAAAGTTTCAGTTCCTAACAGCCAGAAATTTTCGGTTGTGAATGGATCCACTGACTTTCCTGTTGAAAGATCCAGTGTGGATAGCTTTGAGAAGGTCTCAGATGGAGTGAAAGCTGTTAAGAAAGGTATACCGTCCTATAACCAAGTGGCTGTGTTTGGCCAGCTTGTTGGGGAGACAAGGTTGTGGAGAAAGGGATGTCTCCATGCTAGTTCTGTAAGTGAACAGTATGTGGCCCAGGTCAAGATGGGGGCCCTTGACCAAGAGAGCCCGAATTGCAGCCCTCCAGACTGGAGCTCTGGGAGAAAACCCAATCCCAGTTTGACCCCCTGGGGTTTTGGGGTGGCCAAAGGGCATGGGCTGCAGAAACCTTCCCACATGCAGCCTGCTAGTGCTATCGACCACCCCCGACCTAAGGGAGGGCGTGAAACTGGAAGGGCCTGGTGTAACTCCTACCAAGGAATGGGAGAGATGCTGGGGCATCCATGGGAACATTGGTGGCTTCGAACTTCCCCAGGTCACCGGGTTAAGTGACCCCGCTCATTTCGATCTCGAAGGGGGGAGAGATGTGACGAAGTGGGCCTGTTCTTAATGTTTCCTCCGAATATTGTGGGGGTGCCTCAGTTTCCCCTATGCAGTTCTTAAGTATCTAGGTGGTGGGGTAAGGGTGTATGATCATTGCAGAGCCCTAGAGGGCAGGTGTGTGCAGGGGTCTGGACACAGAGAATGGCCGACACCCTGTTTCCTGGCAACTGATGGCCTGGGCCCTTCCCCCCCTGCAAGGTGAAAGCTGAAGGGTTGGAGAACAAAGGAATCAGGTGCCCTCCTGGCCCAGGAAAGGGACAAAGCCCAGAGGAGGAGGGGCTGGAGGGAGTTTCAGTTTGGGGCTGGCTGGGACATGGAGTGAAGGGCAGACGTGGTTGTCTGGCTCACTGCCCCCAAAATGGACCCAGCTGAGGGGTCCTGTTCTCTGCACCTGCAAGCTCTGTTTTAGACCATGTTCCTGTCGTCTAATAAACCTTCTGTTTTACTGGATGGCTGAGAGTCACGTCTGACTGCGAAGTTGGGGTGCAGGACCCTCTGGCTTCCCCAGGAGCCCCGCCTGAGCGGACTCGCTGCGGGAAGCGCACGGAGGGGCAGAGGATGCTGAATGCTCTGAGGTCAGACCCAGGAAGGTGGAAGCTGTGTGAGCTGTGTGTCCTGAAGACAGGCTGCTCACAGAAAGGCGACTGCCCCAGAGTCCTGACTGGCTTCATGGGGAGCAGTTCCAGAGCATCGCCCAGGGACTCCGTGACAGGAGTGAAGTGCAGACAGGGTTGTCTGACTCACTGCCCCCCGCCCCCCAATGGACCCGGCTGAGGGGTCCTGTTCTCTGTGCCTACAAGCTCTGTTTTAGACCATGTTCCTATCGTCTAATAAACCTTCTGTTTTACTGGCTGGCTGAGAGTCACGTCTGACTGCGGAGTTGTGGGGCAGGACCCTCTGGCTTCCCCAGGACCCCGCCTGGGCGGACTCGTTGTGGGAAGCACACGGAGGGGCAGGGGATGCTGAATGCTCTGAGGTCAGACCCAGGAAGGTGGAAGCCGTGTGATCTTTTTGCCCTGAAGACAGGCTGCTCACAGAAAGGAGATTCCCCCAGAGTCCTCACTGGCTTCGCAGGGAGCAGTTCCAGAGCATCGCCCAGGGACTCCGTGACAACTGGTGGCAGAGGTGGGATGTACTGCACCCCATGGATGGCGCTTCCTGCAGTAAGTGACTGGGGAGCAGTAAAATGAAGGGGGATTGACGAGGACCAGGCATGCTGAAGGCTCAGAGAGGAGTGGTTTCGGGAGGCGGTTAACCACTGGGAGTGTGTGACCAGCGAGAAGGACTGTGCAGTAATGGGGTCCCCCTGGGGATTGCAGTGAGCAGTCTCAGGGGCGGAGGAGCCTGCGGCTTGGCCCTGGCAAAGAGGTGGTGACCTCGAGAAGGGCTGGCACACTAGGGGTTCTCCCTGGAGACCGTGGGGAGCTGAGAGCACACAGGCCTGTGAGTCCACAACAACTTGGGAAGAGCGGAGCGATGGCCTGTCACCGTCTCCTTAAGAAGGACATTGTAACCCTGTGCAGGAAGAGAGGGTTGAGCGTTGGAAAGTTCACCAAAGCAGAGTTAATCGTGCAGCTGGAGGAGGATGACCGCTCTAAGGAACAGATTCCTGACCCCAACTGGGGCTATAGCAGGATCTGGGAGCAGCTGGAGTGGGAGCCAGGCATCCCCAAGACTCCTGTCCCCGACCAGACGAGGGTCTTCACGATCGGGTTCCCCATCCGGGGATCGGAGACGGACGGGATTGGAGCTGAGTCCGAGAGAGCAAGAGGACTGTGAGAGACAGCGAGAGCCCGAGAAAGAGCTGCAGAAGCAGCAGCAGCATGAACTGGCGGTGGTGGGGTGGAGAGGCCTAGGGGACCTCCCAGGGATGAGTGGGGATAGATCCCGGGGGGCCAGTTCCGCAGGGAACCTCGAGACTAAATTGCTGCCCCTGGTTAAGGAGGGGGGTGTGTGGATGCCACCTCACTGCCTTTGAGCAGGCTGGAGATTTGAACCAGGGGGACCCTGCGGAAAAGCCCCGGTGTCTAGCTCCCTTGCTGGGTCCCAAGGCCATAGACTCCGTCAGCCAGATGGGTGGGGAGGTGGACGGGCTCCCACTCCTGACCCCAACCTATGTGTCTGTGTGGAGTTTCCTGGGGCCAGGCCCCTCGGACCCCCAGTGGGAGCGGAAGGTGATGGTCAATGGGGAGACATTCCTGGGGTGGCGAGATCCTGGGACAGAGAGAACTGTGGTCAGGCCCTGGGTGGTGCAGCCTCAGAGGCTGAGGGGCTGTGTGAGCTGGGTGAGGGTCCCAGGGACGAAGCCCCTCGCCCTGCCTATGGCCCAGATCCCTGTGCAGACCCAGGAGGGGTGGGGCTGGCCGGCCGTTGGGGTGCTCCAGGACACCAGCTGCGAGACCCTGTTGTGGGGTGACTCTGTCTCTTTGGGACAGGATCCAGGCTCCCTGCTCCTGTAACTGCCAAGGGTTTGAATTTGAATCCAGGGAACCAATCGGCGGAGAGGGAAATGGTCAGTGAAAATGCAGATGACCTGGCTGGCAGGGGGGAGGATCGGCTAGGCTCAGGCTACCTGCCTGCCTGTAACCAGCCCCCTGGGGCTGGGTGGGACAGAGAGATGCTCTCTGCTCCCCTGCACACCGGAGAGGGGGGCTCAGGGGCTCAGGCTGGCTCTGGTGTAGTGAGGAAAGCAGGGAGCTCGCTGCCTACCCCACTGGGACAGCAAGGGCAGCGCTGAGCAAGGGGGGAGCTGAGACCCCAGCTGAGTGGGGGGAGACACAGTCAGGGCAGGGGATCTGTGGGGAGTGGCAAGGTGCTTGGTAAGGAAAGTCTGGATGAGCCTAGGCAGCCTTGTGAGCTGATGGCTGTGTCTAGTCAGCAGGGTGGGAAGGCGAGGAGAGTGGAAGATGAGTGTCCCTGGACCTTACCTGTTAGCTGGGTGGAGAAGTGGGACAGTGAAGGAAACGTGCCTGTGTCTGTCAGGGGTATTGACTTGCCTATGGAGGGGGCTACCCTGATCTCCAAGCAGTTGTCTGTGACCAGCCCTGTGTGCTGGGACCAGGGGAATGAGATCCCAACCTGTGTGCCTGGGAAAGGAGAAAGTGTGTCCGGCTCTTCTTTGTCTGTGGAGGAGACAGAAGGGGCCTTTCAGCCTGTGATGGTTGAGGGTCGTGCAGTTGTCTCAGAGCTGGTTCTGGATTCAGCTAAAGCCCAGGAAGGGAATGGTCCTAAGTTTGTGTCTGCTCGGGAGAATGGCCCTGTGTGAAGGTGATGTGATCGTGTTACCTACTGAGGGTGTGGAAACCTGTAGCAAGAAGGAAAAGATTCCTAAACTTGTGTGTGGCAAAGGGAAGGAGAATGCTTCTAACCTTTTATCTAGGAAGTTTCAGAGTAACAGCCATGTTAGTCTGTATTCGCAAAAAGAAAAGGAGGACTTGTGGCACCTTAGAGACTAACCAATTTATTTGAGCATAAGCTTTCGTGAGCTACAGCTCACTTCTTCGGATCTAGGAAGTCTGTCAGTTTGCCTGAACGGGGATTGTGTAGGAATCCGCCGGATGGGCCAGAGGTAATTCTGAATGTAAGGGAGACCCAGAAAGAGTCTGTTGTTGCTCAGGAAAGTGTTCCTCTAGAGAGCAAGCCCTCAGTGAAGAGGGTAAGAGCAGAATTTCTGTGAGGGGTGAATTGTTGCATAGAAAAGCCCTAGGGAAAGGAATCCTCATGGAGTCTTTGCAAGCAGTTTTCTGCAACTGAAGGGTGTGAAAGTGATTTAATCAAGAAAGTTTCAGTTCCTAACAGCCAGAAATTTTCGGTTGTGAATGGATCCACTGACTTTCCTGTTGAAGGATCCAGTGTGGATAGCTTTGAGAAGGTCTCAGATGGAGTGAAAGCTGTTAAGAAAGTTGAACATTATAACCTATAACCAAGTGGCTGTGTTGGGCCAGCTTGTTGGGGAGACAAGGTTGTTGAGAGAGGAATGTCTCCATGCTAGTTCTGTAAGTGAACAGTATGTGGCCCAGGTCAAGATGGGGGCTCTTAACCAAGAGAGCCCGAATTGCAGCCTTCCAGACTAGAGCGCTGGGAGAAGACCCGATCCCAGTTTGACCCCCGGGTGTTTTGGGGTGGCAAAACGGCATGGGCCGCATAAACCTTCTCACATGTGGCATGCGAGTGCTATCGACCACCCCCGACCTAAGGGAGGGCGTGAAACTGGAAGGGCCTGGTGTAACTCCCACCAAGGAACAGGAGAGATGCTGGGGCATCCATGGGAACGTTGGTGGCTTTGAA
Source organism: Caretta caretta (assembly GCF_965140235.1). Classification (NCBI taxonomy): domain Eukaryota; kingdom Metazoa; phylum Chordata; order Testudines; family Cheloniidae; genus Caretta; species Caretta caretta. The sequence goes on along the minus strand of NC_134231.1, from coordinate 14,358,448 downwards.
CTTCCCCAGGTCACCGGCTAAAGTGACCCCGCTCAGTTCGGTCTCGAAGGGGGGAGAGATGTGACAAAGCGGGACTGTTCTTAATGTTTCCTCTGAATATTGTGGGGGTGCCTCAGTTTCCCCTATGCAGTTCTTAAGTATCTAGGTGGTGGGATAAGGGTGTATGATCATTGCAGAGCCCTAGAGGGCAGGTGTATGCAGGAGTCTAGACACAGAGAATGGCCGACACCCTGTTTCCTGGCCCTTCCTCCCTGCAAGGTGAGAGCTGAAGGGTTGGAGAACAAAAGAATCAGGTGACCTCCTGGCCTGGGACAGGGACAAAGCCCAGAGGAGGGGGGGCTGGAGGGAGTTTCAGTTTGGGGCTGGCTAGGGACATGGAGTGAAGTGCAGACATGGTTGTCTGGCTCCGGCCCCCCCCCGCCCCCAAAATGGACCCGGCTGAGGGGTCCTGTTCTCTGCACCTACAAGCTCTGTTTTAGACCATGTTCCTGTTGTCTAATAAACCTTCTGTTCTCCTGGCTGGCTGAGAGTCCCGTCTGACTACAAAGTTGGGGGGCAGGACCCTCTGGCTTCCCCAGGACCCCACCTGGGCGGACTTGCTTTGGGAAGCGCACGGAGGGGCAGAGGCTGCTGAATGCTCCGAGGTCAGACCCAGGAAGGTGGAGCCGGGGGAGCTGTGTGTCCTGCAGACAGGCTGCTCCCAGAGAGGAGACTTCCCCAGAGTCCTGCCTGGCTTCATGGGGAGCAGTTCCAGAGCATCGCCCGGGGACTCCGTGACAGCGGGGTACTGAAGGGGGTTGCCACATCACAGTTCTGCTGAGCATCACTCCCGGCTCAAGAGTGGGCAGGAGCGGGGCCCTAATAGACCACTCCCAGAGGGGCCACATGTGGGGCAGACGCAGGACAAGGCTCGTGGGTTGAGCTGGGGCCGTGGCTCTGGCCCGGACACCGGGGGACCCTGGCCCAGCCCTGCCTAACGCTCTCTCTGGTCTCTCTCCCTCTCCCGCCTGTCTTCGCAGGAATCGTCCGACAGCACCAACACCACCATAGAGGACGAGGACACGAAAGGTAACAGCCCCGCCAGCAGCCAGCCAGGTGCCCCCCAGGGCTGGCCGGGCAGCAAGGTGTGGCAGGCCGTGCCTGCCAGCTGGCATCTCTGCGTTAGCAGCCTTGAGTGATCAGCCAGGAGAAGGACAGTTGTGGGGTCGGCTGGGAGCGAGGGGGCAGAATGGGGGCCAAGCGGGGGGCCTGGGGAAGACGAGGGGGCAGAGACAGGAGAGGGGACACTGAACCAGAGACACTTCAATCCTGTGGGATCTAGGGGCAGTTTGGGGGGGTTCACCCAGCTTGGGGCACTGCCGTGGCTCAGAACTGGCAGGAGTCAGTAGAGAGGACCCGGAGCTGAATTCCATGGGTGAGTCCCAACGATACCTATCAAACGACGGGGTCTAAATTAGCTGTTACCACTCAAGAAAGAGATCTTGGAGTCCTTGCGGAGAGTTCTCTGATAACATCCACTCAATGTGCAGCGGCCGTCAAAATAACGAACAGAATGCTGGGAATCATTAAGAAAGGGATAGAAAATAGGACAGAAAATATCATATTGCCTCTATATAAATCCATGGTATGCCCACATCTGGAATACTGCATGCAGATGTGGTCGCCCCATCTCAAAAAAGATATATTGGAATTGGAAAAGGTTCAGAAAAGGAAAACACAAATGATGAGGGGGATGGAACAGCTTCCGTATGAAGAGTGATTAATAAGACTGGGACCTGTCAGATTGGAAAAGAGATGACTAAGGGGGGATATGCTTGAGGTCTATAAAATCATGCCTGGTGTGGAGAAAGTGATAGGGAAGTGTTATTTACTCCTTCTCATAACACAAGAACTAGGGTCATCAAAGGAAATTAATAGGCAGCAGGTTTAAAACACACAAAAGGAAGTATTTCTTCACACAATGCACAGTCAACCTGTGGAACTCCTTGCCAAAGGATATTATGAAGGCCAAGACTACAACAGGGTTCAAAAAAGAAATAGATAAGTTCATGGAGGATAGGTCCATCAATGCTATTAGCCAGGATGGGCAGAGATGGTGTCCCTAGCCTCTGTTTGCCAGAAGCTGGGAATGTGGAGCCTGTGGGGATTCTGGGACGGGGCTCCCTCTGCGTGTGCCGGGGTGGGGGGGTGAGTCTGGGATGGGGCTCGCTCTGCGTGTGCCGGGGGTGGGGGGGTGAGTCTGGGATGGGGCTCGCTCTGCGTGTGCCGGGGGTGGGGGGTTCTGGGAGGGGGCTCGCTCTGCGTGTGCCGGGGGGTCTGGGACAGGGTGCGCTGTTTGTGTGCCCTGGCTGGGCCGGAGTCTCTCTGCATGCCTTGGGCTGGAGCTTGCTGCATGCCGATGTGGCTGCCGTTGGGCTCCTCTCCTGTTCCCTGCCGGCACTGGGCTGGCCCGAGCTGGGACTCCCCCAGGGATCCAGGTCGACGTCCCCTTTTCCTGCAGGGCTGTGGGGCTTGGTTTTCAAACCGATTTTCTCTGCCGTTCCACAGCTCCTGCGCCCTAGGTACCTGGGCTGCGGGATCCCGGCCAGCATTCCCCACAGCCTCTGGTGGGTCTCTGGGTCACCAGCCCCATGTCAGAGAGCGGGCGATGCCACGGAGCGCCTGGGAGTCAGGGGCAGAGCCGGGCGTAGAACCCAGGAGTCCTGGCTCCCAGCCTGGGGCCTCAGTCTCTCTCTCTGTATTCATGCCCCCTCAGGGCTCCACGGTCATCTCTCCGCAGCCCGCAGTGTGAAACCCAGCGTTCCTCCTTTCCCTGGGATCTCTCCCTCTCCTGCTGTATCCGCTCGCTCTCCCCCACTCCCCCAGCCAAGAGCCCTGGTACAGCCCATCTCCTCTTGCCCTGTGTAAGTCACCGGGACTGCTCGTCCTGGGGGTGCAGGGCCTGCTCCCACACAGCCCGTCCAGCCACTCTCCCATCCCAAGTGGCCTCGTGGCCGGAGCGCTAGAAAACGTCCTGGGGGAACAACCCTGCCTGGGCCCCGGGGGGAACTCGTGGGGCTTTGCCATCTCGTGTGGGGCATCAGGCAGGCCCAGGGGCCCACAGTCAGTGTCCGACGGGGACGCAGCCGGGAAGTGGGATATCGGCTCCGGCAGGAGAGCCGTGCTGGGGCTGGCTGTCGTGCGGGTGGACGCAGGGCAGGACTCGCCTGGGATCCAGGGTTAGGGAGGGGATTATAATGGCTAGCCATGCCGAGGACAGGGCACCTAGAGGGCAGGGAGTAACCCCAGCCACTCTGCCCTGTTCAGCGGCTGCGGGGGCAGATACATCCCCTCCACCCCACCCCGGAGCACGCGAGGGCTGCCCTAAATCACACCCCAGCCTCTGGGCCTTTGCAAAGGGTGCAAAATTGTTGCGCTGCTCTCTGCTCCTGCCACATCCCTTCTGGTCTCCACTCTGCCGGGAGCTGGCACAGAGCCCTGTGTCTGGGCAGAGGGGCTGTCTGCACCAGGGGATGCCTGCCTGTGGCCCCTTTGTGCCCGCTCAGCTGGGCAGCATGGGGGCGTGGTCTGCGTTTAGCGTGTTAGGCGTTCATCTCGACGCAGTGAAGTGCCCCGGGAGCCTTTCCTTTCCGCCCGTCGCCTGCCCCCCACCCCTCGCCCAGACTGGGATGCAGGGGTGGGTTCTGGAGGACGAATGCAGCCTTCTCCTGCCGCAAGGCGACGACCTGGGCTAGCCCCTTGTGGCACCGAGGGGCTTTGCCACGGCAGGTTGGTTTTGGTATTAATACCAAGGGGTCCTTAGAGGGAAATTAGCGCCACGGAGTCCATAGTCTTGCTCCCTGTCCCTGACAGCACCGGGGAAGCCCTGCTCTTGGAAATCAATACAGACCCTCCTCCCACACCAGCTACTCCCACACCTGCTCCTCCCCTGCTTTCCTCCTGTCTGCCGCTTTTCCATTCCATTTGTTTTCTCATCCTTCTCTCCATTCTTTTGTCTGTCCTGTCCCAGCTGCCAGGTTCTCTGACATTTTATTCACGGTGAGGAGGGGCTCCGGGCCCCCGGATGCTGAAGGGCTGCAACCTACCACCAGCCAGCCCTGCCCATCTCCAGCTGTCACAAACCCTCCGCCTCCCCAGCGTAAGTAGCGGGTGTGACTGGGGCCTCTGTGGCAGAACAATCAGCCCTGCAGGTGACTGTCCCCTGGGGCTTGGGCAGGAGGTCCCGGTGTCCAGGAGCCAAGCTAGAGAGACGGATCTGCCGCCTCTCGTGCTTTGAGAGTGAGTCTTGCAATGGGTGCAGTTTTCCTGGAAGGCCCGGCTCCTGGAGACGCTCACGTTCAGTGCTGCCGGCGTAAGACAATCAAACAGGACGAGCCAGGCCCTCAGAATCCGGAACGTGGCCTCGTCAGACCTGACTGAGATTTCAAAAAAAAAGACCCAATGAAGGTTGGGTTCCATTTCGTTGCCGCCCGGTTTCTGTGCCTTTAGGTTACTTGCCAAGCTTTTCTCCACAAGGCAGGTGATGCCGGTGGCGGGAAAGCTGAGCCTTTATTGGTAATCACCTGCCTCCAGGAGCTGGGGCTTCAAGAGAGAGCAAACATCGCGAGACTCGCTCTAAAGCCCCTGCCATGCTGCCCCCCTCCCCAGCACGACCTCTTCCCTTTCATCTCTGCCCTCGGCCCGTTCCTACAGTACTTGTCTGAAGTCAGCCGGCATTTCCCCTGGGATGCTGCCTGAACTCTTCCCTAAACCCCAGGGGAGCAGAGCTGAGCATTTCTCTCCCCACTTCATCAGGAACTTGTTTGCTGGCTTAGCCTCCTGCTGCCTTGCGCCCCTCCAAACAGCAGCGTTATAAGCTGGATTTGCCAGGATCGCTCCCTTCTATTGATCGTCCCAGTACCAGCCTCCAGACTCGTGCACGAGAGGTCACTGTATTATTTGTATTACTGGCACGTCCACGTGCCCCAGGACGCCACTGCGCCAGGCGCTGTACAGACACGGAGCAAAAGAGGGGGTTAATCATTACCATCCCCAGAATGGCAAGGTACCACTGTGCGCCCGGCCCAAGTCACGCAGCGAGTCCATTGCAGGGCTGGGGTTCGAAGCCAGGTGTTCTTGGCTCTCAGCCCCCTAGGGAGCCCTGACACTAAACCACAGACCAATCCCATTCCCCAGGGTCATAGGCAGAGCGCAGGGCACGCTGGCTATCGGAACCAGTGCGGCTGGGCCAGCCAACTCAAAAAGCCCCCTGGCCTCCCCGCAGCTCCGGGCTCTTCCCCGCACTCCTCCTCTCCGTCACGCTTCCATTCCACCTGTCTCCTCATCCTTCTCTCGTCTGTCCCATCCCAGCCACCAAGTTCTCTGATATTTTAAGCACGGTGAGGAAGGGCTCTGGGCCCCCGGACACTGAGGGGCCGCAGCCTACCGTAAGCCAGCCCTGCCCGTCTCCAGCCGTGGCGAACCCGCTTGTTCCCCAGCGTAAGTAGCAGGGCTGGGGGGCCTGCGGCTCGGCACTGGAAGCGCTGTGCTTGTTTCTGTGGTCGCCATGACCGGGTGAAGTCGCCCGTCGGGTGCCTCCCAGCGGCATGCGGTGGGGACTACGGCTCATCTGCCCCTTTGCTAGCTTCTTTCGGGGCTCCTGGTCTGAGCGCCGGGCATTTGTTCTGTGCTCTGTGTGTGGAGGCCGAGCTGGACACCACTTGTGGGGACTCCCCTGTCCTTAGCCTTGAGCCTGCCATCCCAGGGCAGCCAGCCGGGGACGTTGCCCCGAGCATTGCCACCGCTCTGAGCCTGGGCAATTCCCCTTGGTCCGATGGCAGCTGACAGCCCCGGTTCTAGTCAGGCGTGCCTGCTGGGATTGGGCAAGCAACGGGCCCCAGGGTTTTCCAGCGGGACCCAATCACTGTCCCTCTTCCGGGCCAAAGCAAAGGCCTCTAGACATGCTCTGTCTCCTTTGGCTTGAAAGGAACCGGGCCCCTTCTGGTGCGGTTCTGCCCACCGCAGCCCCTCACCAAGGCGGGGCCGGCTAGGTCCCAACGTGGGCATCCGCCACCCCCATTTCACCGCTGCCGAATGGTGCCCGGGCCAGGAGCTGGCCTCCCTTCGCTGGGCTAAACAGCAACAGGGTGTGCCCACCCCACGCCCGCTGCAGAGCTGAGTGCCGCAGCAACCACAGTGCCCGCCTGGCAATGCTGCGCCATGAGCCCTGCACACAGTTGGAGCAAAGCCGGTGCGGGCCGCTCCGCTCCCCATAAGCCACCCCACCACGGGGATGGGGGGGTCAGGGCTGGGGCCCCTCGCTCCTTTCCAGCATGGTGCCAAGGGCCGGCAGGGCAGGTATCAAGGCTTCTCCTGCTGGTTTTTGCCTTTAGAAGCAGGCTCGTCCCTGACTCGGTGGTGCTGTCTTTGGGGCGGGGGGGGGGGGCGTCTCGGGGCACATCTCCCACCAAAGAGGGGCCATTTGTGTCCAGCTAAAACACTAGCTTGAGCTAAAACTCTCCGGCTGGGGCTGGAACAAACTCATCCCTGCAGGTCGGGCACCGAGGGGAGCCAGGAACATGCAGTCCCCAGTGGATTACCAGGGCCATAAACAAAAGCGGGGGGCTTTCACCAGCCCTCCCCTTCCCGAACCCCTCCCTGGCACCTCGATCACAGCCCTGCGTGGTCTGGGCTCCGGAGAGCTGGATTTTTGAAGGTAAAAACAACCAGCGCTCTCCCCTTTTCGGCTCCTCTGCTCAGCCGGAAGGTGCTGGGGAGAGACCCGTGCCCGAGGGGCTCCGCCCGGCCTCGGTGCTGCCGTGACTGGGTCTGGCGGGGAGGGCATGCGTCCCAGGCCAGGTGAATCCCGTCTTTCCCTGGGCTCCTCCCCGTGTCACTTTTCCATTCCATGCATCTTCTCACCCATCTCTCGGCCTTCCCGGCCCAGCCGCCAGGTTCTCTGACCTTTTGAACACGGTGAGGAGGGGCTCCGGGCCCCCGGACACTGCCGCCAGCCAGCCCTGCCCATCTCCAGCTGTCACGAACCCTCTGCCTCCCCAGCGTAAATAGTGGGGCTTGGGGAGGGGGGCTGCGGCTCGACCTCAGTCACCCAGCTTGGATCCGCCCTGAAATCTGCCCTGGCAGCTGCCCCGGGGCTGGGTCTCAGTGTGTCCTCTCCTGGCACGGAGCCCAAACCCGTCCGCAATGCCCAGGTGGGAACCAGTGGGCTGGCACGGCAGCATGGAGGGCCACTGGCAGAGTCGGGGGGCGGAGCGGGGGTATCAGAGAGGGCTGCTGGGTCAGGACTGAGGGGCGTCGGCAGAGCTGTTTGGGGAGGCCAGGGCTGGGCTAGCAGGGGGCTGCGGGTCAGGACTGAGGGGCGTCGGCAGAGCTGTGTTGGGACATGCTGGCGGGAGGAGAGTTTTGCTCAGTTCAGGTTCACACTTGTTTCCCTGGAGCGCTGGGCTCCGGGCTCCTGCCCAGCCGCCGGAGAGGCGGGTGTCCTGGGCACCGGGAGTCCCGGCGCGGATCGTTTACAGGGCTGGATGACAGGGGCAGACACAGGGAATGGGAGCTGCCGTGCCCGGCAGCTAGCACTGAGCCAGGGGTGGGGAGCTGAGCAGAGAGGAGCAGGCATGGCCGGCAGGCTCCCAGGTAAGGGCTGGTTTGGCTGGGGCCGGGGAAGGATTTGAGGAGTCTCTGGAGCGGGCTGGGGTGGGGACAGAGCGTTCCCTTCCCCTGAAGGCTCTGCTGGGTGCTAAGGACGATTAGCCGGAGCTGATGTGGAGGGGCAGGGATTTGAATTAACTCAGGGGTGGGGGGCAGACCCGGGGCAGGGGAGCAAGGCTCAGTAGGGGTTGTGGCACTCGCCCCAGGAGGGCATGCTGGGTGGTTTCTGGGCAGCGAGGACTGGTGCTGGCTGGCTGATCCCAAGAGGGTATGGGCTGTTCAACCCGGGGCCCAGGGCGCAAGGTCCCTCCCGCAGGGCAGGGCTGATGTCCTGATACGGCCGTTCAGGGGGCCTAGTTCTGCTCCCGTCTGCGTGGTGTGAATCTGAGAGAGGAGCTGGGGTTACAGCACAAGGGCTCAACCCCAAGGGCCCCTCGCATCTCCTCTTCCTCGAAAGTGTCAAGGCCCTGGGCTGGGACCCTGGCATCCAGCTGGGCCCGGACACGGCATGCGCCGCGTGGTGCTGAGCGGGAGGGGGCTGTAGTGCGTGGGCTGGGTGCGGGAGGAGCAAAGGTTACCAATGCCATTGGAAATGAGGGCAGCGAGGCAGGGAGGCTGCAGGGGAGAAGGCTCTTGCGCCCACGCTGTGGAGGGGACCGGGAGGCTGGAGCCAGAGCAGGGGCAGGGATGGCGAGCCAGCGGGTCTGGGGACCAGCCTGGAGAGCACGTAGGGTAGCACCTGGGTCCGGGTGAGGAAGTGAGCAGCGGAGGGCAGGGGGCCTGTGGGGGAAGCCCCATAGGCAGGGAGTTAGGAGGGCCTGGGGATTTCAGCAGTGGGGCAGTCGCATGGAGGGCCCCAGGCAAGAAGGATGGGTGCAGGCTCTCGGGGGGGGTGGGGGGGGGAGTGTGTTGGGCAGAGGAGCGGGGATGGGCTTGCCCCTGGGAAGTCCCTGCTGGATGTTCCTGTGGGTCTGGGCCAGGCCTCGCTCACCCTATCCCTCTCCAATGGTCAAGGGAGCCAGGAGAAGCCTGGCACACGGCGCCCAGAGGGGCCGCAGCGTCCCACGCCCCCTGGGCCTGCCTGTCCATAGAGATCGGCTGGCCTGAGGGTTTGGCTCTAGTTGCAGCTGTCCAGCCCTGGGGTCAGTGTGTCTGTGCGGGGAGCTGTCCTGGTCTAACCACAGCAGTATTGTCAGCCTGAGCTGGGTACCTGGACCGTGGCTACAATAACATGACTTGTAACTAATAACTGAGCCGTCAGTTCCCCACGCAGACCCACCCAGAGACCTGCAGCCCCAAAATGCTATTCACACGCACCTGGCTCCACCGGGCCGTGTGGCTTAGAGGGGCTTTCTTAGACACTTCCGAAAAATACTATCAAGCCATTCTAGAAATCAGTGGGGGAGCCCCATCTGGCTCTGGTGGGCAGGACCAGGCCCCCCAGCTCAGTGCACAATGGGAACGAACAAGGGCCTGGAATAACACTCCTGTGACGAGCGATTTAAAGGACTGGGCTCATTTCCCTTCGTGAGGCGACAAATAAAAGGGGACCGGCTAAAAGCATATAAAACAATGGCCGAGCTAGAGCAGGGGAAGCGTCTGTTCTCCCATCTCCAAACACAAGAACAAGGCGACATTCAGGGACACTGAAATTCAAAACCGATAAAGGGAGCTGCTTTGTCACACCGTTAGCCGGTGGAACTCCCTGCCACTGGAAGCAGTTGAGGCCAAGAACAAGAGTCAAAAAGGATGAGACGGTTATGTGGCTAACAAGAACCTCCAGAGTCAGCACAGTTAATGGCAGCGAATTTGAGAAGGGATAGCAAAGCTCGTGCTTCAGGGCTAAAACCAGCCTCAGGCAGGGATGGAGGGAGACGGATTAGCCCCCATCTGCCACTGTTGGCTTCTGCTGAACCATCTGGGGCTGGCCACTGATGCAGCCAGGAGCCCGGATGAGACGGGCCATGACTGTGTAACTCCTCCGTGTGGGCCAGCTGGCCCTTCACCCTTGCCCGCGGCAGGTGGGACATGCTCTGCCTTGGCACCTGCTGGTATTGATGCCTGGTGTGCCTCCCGTGTATTCCCCCAGCTATGCTGGGCAGGGAGGGGGTGTCCCCACACATCACTCCTTGCAGGGGCTGTTCTGTGGGTGAGCAGGGACCATGGCCAGACAGCGAGAGAAAGGGGAACCGGGGTGCCTGGCAAGAAGAGCCCCTCTGGGGCAGGCTCCAGGCCCCTAGGAGCTTTGAGGCCGGGGGTGCCGGCTAGAGAGGGGTTAGACTAGAACCCCCCACTGCACTGGATTGAAGTGTCTCAGGGCCTGCATCTCCCCTCCCTCGCCCCGCTGTGACTGGGAGCAGGGCAGGATGCCCTGACCCCAACCCCTGCCCCCTGGAGAGGCTCAGCTCCGCTCTGCCCCAGCACAGGAGGGCACAAGGGGCAGGGCTGGCTGGCTGCCAGGCCCGTGGGGAAGGAGGGGGGATCCCAGCAGGGCCCGGGGGCAGGAAATGGATGCCGCGGGGCAGGCCAGAAGTTTCCGAGCGCCGCTCCGAGGAGCCAGCCTTGGCGGGGAGCTGAGCCGCGGCTCTGCTGCATAATGCATGGGCGCTGAGCTAAATGGGTCACCTGGGCTTCTCCCAGGCCCCCTTCCTCCCCCCAGGCCTGCTTCACAGCGATGGGGGTCAGGCATGGAGCACGGGGGGGTGGTTTGTGGCATGGGCTGCAGGAGGGCTATAGGGCTTGGCTGGGCAAGGGGCACCAGAGGGGTGGGCATGGGGCATGGGAGGGCTGTGGTGGGCATAGGGTGCAGCAGGCTTGTGGCTTTGGGCTGGGAATGGGGCGTGGGAGGTTTCTGGACCCGGGCTGGATATGGGGCACAGGGGAGCTGGTGGGCATGGGGCGCGGGAGGGTTATGGGGCTGGGCCGGGAGGGTGTGAGGAAGGGACGCGAGCTGACTGGTTTTTCAGGGCATGCTGCTCTGGTGGGCGGTGCCCGGTTGTGGGCCCTGGAGGCAGAAGCCCTGGGGGCGCCCACCAGGCAGGGCCAGAGCGGGCGTCCCCCGTATGCACCCCCCAGACACACACCCACACACACAGCGCCTCGGCCAGGGCGGAAGGGGGCGGGCCCGTGTGCCGGGCTCTGCCGCGGACCAGCAGATGGTGGGTCGCGATGAGCCAGCCCACCCGTGGGTAACGGCCAGGTCTGGCCCAGGGGGCCACGAGCTCCCCACGGTGCCCGCCCCCTGCTGACACCCCCCGTTCTCCGCCCTGCAGCCCGCAAGCAGGAAATCATCAAGATCACCGAGCAGCTGATCGAGGCCGTGAACAACGGGGACTTCGAGGCCTACGCGTGAGTCCCCGGGGGCCGAGCGGGGCTGGGTGGGGGGCTCAGCGGGCGGCCTGGGTAAGGGCCCCACCCCACCCCCCGGGCCATGCTGAGAGCCAAGCCCAGGCGGGGGAGGAGGCAGGGGCCCTGCCCACCAGGTGGGGAGATGGGGGGTCCCGGCGGAGGGGCAGCGGGTTCTCTCTGGGTGGGGCTGGGGCGCGGCCAGGCGCCCTGCCCGGTGGCTCACCGCCCAGCTCTTCCCTTCTAGGAAGATCTGCGACCCAGGCCTGACGTCATTCGAACCCGAAGCCCTGGGCAACCTGGTTGAGGGGATGGACTTCCACCGATTCTACTTCGAAAACTGTGAGTGAGCGTGCCCGCTGCCAGGGCCGGGCTGGGCCCCCCGGAGCCTGCACCCAGGGGTGCTGACGGCCAGCCCAGCTCGGCCTCCAGGCTCACCTTGGCCAGCCCAGCGCAGGGTTCGGGGGCCTGCTGGCTGGGCTTGGCTCAGTGCCCGGGGTTGCTGGCAGCCGGCCCAGCACGGTGCCCAGTGGTCGTATCGGCCAGCACGGCACAGGACTTGGGGGGACCTGCCCCCTGGCCCCTCTTGGCGCTCAGAGGTCCTGCTGGCTGGCCTGGCTTGGCGCCCAGGGGTCCTGTCAGCCCAACCCAGCTCAGCACCCAGGATCCTTCTGGCTGGGCCCTGGCCCTTGATTTGATGCTCAGAGCAAGACGCCTCCTGACTCTGACTCAGTGGGCCTCACCACAGCCCTGCCCCCAAGACCTGCCCCCTCCCCATGATCCTCCAAGAGCTGCCCCCACCCCAGGGCCCCCCCGTGACCTGCCCCCACCCCAGGACTCCCCACGACCCGCCCAGGCTGTAATCGCGTTCCCTGGGCTCACCTCTGGTCCCTTGGGCCCGTCCCCCTGGCCCGGGGGTGCAGGCCGCCCCCCGGCTCACAGAGGCTCTCTGCCTCCCCAGTGTTATCCAAAAACAACAAGCCCATCCACACGACCATCCTGAACCCCCACGTGCACGTGATCGGGGAGGACGCCGCCTGCATCGCCTACATCCGCCTGACGCAGTACATCGACGGGCAGGGCCGCCCCCGCACCAGCCAGTCCGAGGAGACCCGCGTCTGGCACCGCCGTGACGGCAAGTGGCAGAACGTCCACTTCCACTGCTCGGGGGCACCCGTGGCACCGTTGCAGTGAAGGTGAGGCCAGGGCCCGAGCGACCCCCCTCCCCCCCCCCCGCCGGGCGGACCACCCTCACCCCCACCGGTGCCGCTCCAGGGATGGTGCGACCAGAACCAGCCCCTGCTGACCCAGCCCTGCTTTGGGCTGGCAGAGGGGGCTGTGCCCACGAGGAGGGACCCTCGACGGGGTGGGTCAGCAGGTCTGGTTCTGGTGGAAGCCCCCAGCAGGAGCAGCTAGGCCCGGTCTACAGTAGGAAGCTCTGCTGGCTTGGAGAGTGACAAGACTCCCCTCCTGCTACGGCAGCCAAACCCTGGTGTAGACGCAGCCTGCGGCCGGGGCAGAGCCCCTGGGGCCTCCCGCTGCGTCTGCCCCGGGGGCCGTCCCAGCACGGGCTCTGCGGGGTGGGCACGGCCCACGGCATGTGTGTGTTTGTGTCTTGCAGAGCTACCGCTGGCTGTTTTGGTTTCGTCCCGAAGGAGACGGTGATTTGAGCTGAGCCGCTAGCCGGGAGCAGCGGTGCCGAGCACGCGCCCGCATGCACGTGTCCCCCCCTCCCCCTGCCCCTTTCCAGTGCCTGTGTTTGCAGAAAAAAACCCAACAAAACCAACAAAAAAATCAACAGCAACAAAAAAAAAACCAACCAATCAACCCCGCCCCAGCCCAAGCCCGGCCGTGACCTCTCCAGACCCAGCCGCCCCCTCTCCCCAGCGCCCCCCGTGTCCGTCCAGCCAGGTGAACGGGTGTTGCGATGAAAATGTTCCAAAACTCTGATACAAACCTTCCTTCCAAAGCCCCGCGCCGCCCGCCCCCCGCGCTGCCCGCCCCCGCGCTGAGCGGCGCTCCGCCGAGACGACTTGCATTCTCTGTCGAAGCATGGACCTTCCCCGTGGTCGTGTCCCGTGGTCGTGTTTGCGCTTGGACATCTGTGACCTGTTTTTCGAACCGTTCCTCGACAGCGGACTCTGCTCCCGAGCGCTCGGGCATCCCCGGATCTTCCCCTTCTAGCTGTGCTTGTGGATTGTTCTGATGACGATGACGATGATATTACTATTCTTCGGACGCCTCGTTCGTTTCTTCTTTGGTGGGTTTGGTCGCTGGAGCCGTGGCTTTGCTGGGCCTGGATGCCCACTCCGGCCCCCCGCTAGCCGACGGCTGGCTTTCCCTATACACCGCCGACCAGGGGGGGGAGAAGGGGGTGTTGCGAAGTGGAGATATGCCAAATTCTTGCCAAGGCCCAGATCTTGTGAGATGAACCCACTCCCCCGACCCCCTCGCCTGCAGGTGGCATGGCTGTGCCGGGATTTGCTCAGGGACGGTCCCGAGGTGGTGGGGAGTGGCGGAGCTTGGAGGCCTGGCACGGGGGTGACACGCCAAGGCCTCTCTCTCGGCTATTGCTGGACGCTGAATTTCCAGAGGGACGGGCAGGGCGGGGAGGCCCTAGGTGGAGCGCAGAGTGCAGCAGGGCCAATCCTGCTCCCCCAGCGGCCGCAGGGGATCTCCAGCGTCCCAGCAGCCCAGTCCCAGGGGAGCCGTGGTCTCCAGCTAAGCCCACCTCTGGCCAGCGCTCCGTCAGATTCCCCGCAGGGGAGAGGAAACCAAACGGGGGTTTCTCTGGTCCTGTCTCCAGCTCGAAGGCCTGGGCTCTGGGGCTGGACTCCCTCAAAAGCGAGGGGCTGAGCTGCCCTTCCACGTGCCTGCTGCATCTGGGTCCCCTCCTCCTCCTCGCCCTGTCCATGTTCAATGAGCCGGTGCCCCCCATCCCAGCTCAGCCCCTTGCCACTGCTGCCCCCGGGATGTTCGATTGGCCCCTCTCCCAGAGAGGGGTTGGCTGGACAGTCCGGGCTGAGTCACAGGTAGGGGCAAAGGGGACAGGCTGGGGCTGGGGTGTTGAACGGGCACAAGGGGCCAACAGTGGGCTCCCCCCCTCGTCAGCGCCCGACCTCTGCTCTGTGGAGCCAGCTGGGCTTACAGCCCCTCAGCGTGTTGGTGAGCCCGGCCTTGTCCCGTTTGCTGCCATGGCCGGCTGTGCCCATGGGCCGTGTGAGTGCCAGGCGACGTACCCGCGTGGGGCGCGCTCCAGAGGTCCCAGTTGAAGTGGCCTTTGGGGAATGGGTTGGGAAAGACCCTGGCACCACTGAGGTCTTGGGCAGGGGGCTCGTTCCTGGAGCCCTGCAGCCTTGCTCCCAGCTGGGCCGCTGGCTCTGTGGGATGGGGCTGGCCGTGTGCCCTGGCAGGGCTCGCTCAGTGGGGTCCTTGGAGCCGCGTGGCGCCCGCGAGGCAAGCCCAGGTTTGGTGTGGGAGGCAGGGACGGAGCCTGTGGCTCCTGACTCCCTGGGCAGCTTGGCGCACATGCGATGGCTCAGGGATCCCCGTCTCCCATGGCATGAGCAGGGGGCAGAGTGTTTGGGCACAGAGACGGGTCACAGGCAGGTGGGCGGGGCTTCTGGAGGTGGCAGGGTTTTGGGGGTGGCGCTGGGGGTAGGTGGGGGCAGTAAGGGTGGGGCAGGAGGAAGGGGGTGGTCCAATGCGGTGAGCAGGTGGGGCAGGTGTAGGTCAGGGTGAGGCAGGGGCCGGGGCAGTAGGGGTGCGACTGGTGGAGGGGCAGAGGTGGGCGGAGCAGTAGGGGAAGGATGGGGGCAGTTGGGGTGGGGCAGGGGGCAGTGGGGGGCATGGGGCAGGTGGGGGATGTGATGGGCAGTCAGGACCAGGGGAATTGGATAGTTTGCTCACAGGGCGGCAGGAAGTCCTAGAGGAGCAAACGGGGGACACGTCGCTCCAGCCCCATGGGGCCAGCACTGCCCGGTGGAAGTGAGGGGCACCGTGGGTCCAGGTGACTGGCCATGACGTGCAGAGTGTGGAGGAGAACTGCCTGGGGAAGGGGCAAAGCCCACTTGGCATGAAAGTGCCCAGGCAAGAAGCAGGTGGGAGAATCAGGCACAGGATGGACGTGGGGGCACGTGCCCTGTGGGGATAGGGCACAGGGGGTGCAGTGTGCTCTGTGGGGATGGGGCGTGGGCCTCATGGGGGTCGAGTACAGGATAGCGCATGACCCACGGGGCTGGGGTGCCGGGGGTGGTCTGCGTATTGTGGCAAGCCAATCCGGGCGTTATCGTTTATATCGGGGGGCAGAGCATGGGGGATGGGACGGGCGCTGTGTTAATGGGGGGCGGGTGTGGGGCTGGCCGGGAGGCTCGGCCTCCCTTTGTTATTGGGAGGGGGCTCTGGGGGCTGAGCTACAACTAGAGAAACTAACCCCCCCCCCAACTTCTCTCCCCCCAGCCCACGGCCACAACCACCCTTTCCTCTTCGCGGGCTGGGCCCTGCGTGTGCCAGCCGTGGGCGCGCCCTGTGCCCACGCTGGGCGATTGCGTGCGAGCCGGGCCCGTCGCGAGGGGCCGGCACAGTGGCTCTCGTGCACCGAGCCGAGGGTATGGTGGGGGGGTCATTCCCGTGCCGGGGCCGCACGCTCTGGGCCTGCGGCGATCTCCGTGCTGTTTGTCGCGACGCGGTGTGAGCAGAGTTGTTCGTCTCGGTGTGGTTACCATGACCTGGCGTCTCCTTGCCTCGGGCTGTGGCTCCCCACAGACAAAGACTGCCCAGCAGCCGGGGTTTAAGGAGAGCATCTCCGAGCACCAAGAGGCACGTCTGTCCGCTCCATGAAGCATCTGCCGCTGGTTGAACCCGCGAGGCACAGGGCCGCCGGGCGAGAACCCACCTTCTGGGCAACCCGACCCCAGGTCGATCCTGAAGGGGCCGGTTCGACCCTTCCCACCAGTGGGGAAACTGCCCCACCATGGGCCCTGTGCCTTGGACGAGCAGCACGTACCGGGCCACCGTTTGACCCACTCGCCTTTCCAGGACAGTCGCCCCGCGCGATGCCATCCCAGCGGCTGGCGGGGTGAGCGACCTGGGGCCGCACCTGGCTGACCCGCCCACCGCCACGAAGAGAATTCCCTTCCCCCAGACTCGGCCCTAGAGGAATCGCTGAGTTTCACAGCAACCCCCCCGGGCCACTCCGTGCGTCCCTTCCCCACACTGCCAATGCTCGTCAGCCGGGCTCCGGGGTCCTAGCGGCGAAGGACAAGGGCGAGTCGAAACTCCCCAGGCTCTTGGTCGCTGGTGCTGAGCGGTCGTGACAGGTGGCACCAGCTGCTCGGAGACTCTCCAAGGTGTTGTACACCTGCCCCGGCTGGGGCCTATTACCGGTGAGGGGCTCGGCACGCGGCACCTTCCCTTCTCCTGGGACGGGCAGACGAGGCCAGTCTTCTCCGCCAGTCGGCCGGCCTGCACGGCACAGAGCAGAGAACCTGCATGGAGCCCGTGACTCCGTGGGCTAGAGCGGAGCTGTCAGCTGGACATCCGGGCGCGAATGCTGGAGGCCGTGGAGGCTCACCACCTTCTCCTCTCCCCAGCCGGGTCGCAGGAAGGGCCAGCTGCCTGGTGGGAGGCCGATGGAGGAGAGCCCTGCCAGCATCTGAGCCTGCACCTGCCTGGGGCAGCCCTCGAATGGAGCACGAGCCCCTCATGAGGACCCTGGGGTTTGGGTCGTGGGCCTGCCTGGCTCCGTCCATGAGCAACGGCCCTGGGTGCAGCTGCCCCTCCAGTCCCAGCTCTGGCTCCACAGGGAGGAGCAGAGATTCTCCTGCGGTCCCGGCTGCACTCACTGGACAGGCCCCCTCGTCACTGACCGAGCCCAGGGCTGTGGAAGGACCTACCCTTGGGACCAGTCAGAGGGGTCCACAGGGCTAACCTCACCGCTGGCCCCGGCTGCAGGGCCGGCTGACGCCACGGTGGTGCAGCAGCCTGGAAAGTTGTCCCCACAAGGTTGGGTTTTCAGGCTGTGGAGGATGGTGGGTGGGTGAGCCTGCCGCCCAGCGTGGCTGACACAGCAGGGGTCTGCGTGCCGGCACTAAAGGTGGGAGCTGCCTCAGCTCCTCCATGGAACGGGCACAGAGTCGGGGACATGAACCAGCCCCCCCATGGTGTTGTGCGCGGTACGTTAGGGGTTTTATGGTCCTGCCTGGGGACCCCTGGCATGGCCCAGGACTGCATGGTGCCAGGTGCTGTTCATTATTAGGTGTATTACGGTTATGCCTAGGAGCCCCTGGTGTGGCCCAGGACCCCATGTTGTTATGCATGCTCCATTATTAGGTGTATTATGGTAGTTGTAGGAAGGGGAGAGGGACCCCTCTGGTATGGCCCAGGACCCCACTGTGTTATACGCGGTCCATTATTAAGTGTATTACGGTAGTGCCTAAGAGCCCATGGCATGACCCAAAACCCCATGGTGTTATGTGCTGTGCATTATTAGGTGTTTTACGGTAGTCCCTAGGGACCTCTGGCATGGCCCAGGACTGCATGGTGCCAGGTACTGTACATTATAAAGTGTATTATGGTAGTGACTAGGAGCCCCTGGCATGGCCCAGGACCCTATAGTATTATGCATGGTCCATTATTAGGTGTATTACTGGAGTGGTAGGATGGGAAGGGGGGCCCCCTCTGGCATGGCCAAGGACCCCATGGTGTTACGTATGGGCCATTATTAGGTGTATTATGGTATCATAGTACCAGATACTGTCCATTATTAGGTGTATTATCGTATCATGGTTCCAGACACTGTTATTAGGTGCATTACGGCAATGCCTAGGAGCCCCTGGCAGGGCCCATGGTGTCATATGTGGTCCATTATTAGGTGTAGTATGGTAGTCCTAGGAGGGCCTCTCCAGCATGGCCCAGAACGCCGTGCTGCCCATTATTAGGAGCATTACGGTACCATGGTGCATGACAAACGGAACTTGGGCCTGGCCCAAGTTTTGCAAAAAAAAAAAAATAATAAAAAAATCCTCGACTTGAGACCCGGTTCCTGGGACCCTCGTGTCGCCCTCCGCTCAGCAGCCCGTCACTGCTGGGCTGTAGCACCGGGCACCCGCTGCCAGCCTGTGCCCGTCCCCTAGGGTCAGACCCAGGTGTGGGGCTCTCAGCAGGCGGCCTGCTCCCCTCCCCCCCCGTCCAGGTGCCACCTTGAGCCCGGGGGGCGGTGGGGGGGAGCTGACAGCCAGGAGAGGCCCAGTGCTAAACGCTGCCGGGACAGCACCCGGGCCAGGGCGGCCATGACAACAGCAGCTGCCGGCAGCTGAGCTGGTGGCAGGGGGTGGCAGGGCAGGGGGTGGCTGGGTGGATGGTGGCAGGGCAGGGGGCGGCAGGGCGCAGGTGGGAAAGGGGTGGCAGGGCGCAGGGAGTGGCAGGGCGCAGGTGGGAAGGGTGTTGGCAGGGCAGGGGGTAGCTGGGTGGATGGTGGCAGGGCAGGGGGAGGCAGGGCGCAAGCAGTGACAGGGCGCAGGTGGGAAGGGGGTGGCAGGGCAGGGGGTGGCAGGGCGCAGGTGGGAAGCAGGTGGCAGGGCAGGGGGTGGCTGGTGGCAGGGCAGGGGGTGAGAGGCGCAGGTGGGAAGCGGGTGGCAGGGAAGGGGGTGAGAGGCGCAGGTGAGAGGTGCATGAGGAATTGCAGTCACTGGATCCCTGGTGTTTTTCACACGGCTCCAAGTTCCTCTCCTCCCCCCCCGCATTCCTGTGCCCCATTGCCCCACGATACTCATGTCCTCCCTCCGAGGTGCCGCCGAAGGGGCTCGCGTGGGTGGGACTCCACCTGGGGTGGCTGGACAGCCCGCAGCGCCGTGAGCCCTGCAGGATCGTGCTGGGGGGTGTGTGCGTGAAATGCAGAGCAGGAGCTGATCTCCCGCCCTCCCCCCCAAGCCAGCGCTAAGAGCCTGGGCATTATACCCACTGTGGGCATGGGCTGGGCTCCTCAGTCATGGCAGGACAGTGGGTGGAGTTGCAGGGCGGGTGGGTGGCTGGCGGCGAGCTGCGGGGTGCAGTGCTGAAGCAGGGGGCAAGAGTGAGTAGGGGAGCGAGGTCACGGCTCTGGAGGGCCACCCTGCCCCAACTCGGAGAGGAGCCAGCCGTGCGCACCTGGGATGGCATCAGCACCTCGGCCGCTGGTCCAGCCCTCGCAAGCCCTGTTAGGTTTGGATCAAGGACATTTGCACAGTCCTGGCCTGGCTAGGGACAAACGGGCATCAGGTGTGTCCTGCATAGAAGGTTGCTGGGACCTAGCCTGTGGCCGTCTTGACTTGGTTCCTGCACCTTGCTGGTGGGGTTATAGTCCAGGGCCCTGTGCCGGGGGTCACCAAGGCAGGCAGCATGGCTCAGGGGGAGGGCAGGCCTCAGCATTCTGCCCCACAGCATGGGCTCCCTGTCCCCCTTTGCTCTCCCAGCTGGTGCCAGGGCCCCCCTGCAAAGTGCAGGGAGCAGTTCCTGTGAGTGCCGAGGGGTTTGGGGTGTGCTGGGAGCAGAGAGCTGGGCGTTTTCCTGGTATGTGCAGTGAATGAGCCGGGCTCTTGTGGGGGGTTGGGGGAGGCTGGCCCCCTGGCACCAAGCTGGATCCATGGGAGAGGAAGAGCTCTCCAGGGATACAGTGAAACAGCAGGGGCATTGGACCAACGCAGCGGTGTGCGTCCAGCCAGCACGGACACCGCATTGAAAGAGAGCAGGGCTCTTAGAGGGAGTGGGTGGCTGCCGGCCCTACCCCATAGTTTGGGCTTTGCCCAGCATCGCCAACCCGCCTGGAGCAGTGGGGCACTGTCAGGACAAGCTGACCTCTGGTCTAGCCAAGGCTCAGGAGGGGTGTCCCGGAGGGTGGTTCCCCACCCAAGGCTAGGGCTAGTGCAGGAGAACAGAGCACAGGGAGGGGGGACGTCCAGTCCTACACCGCGCCCCTCTCCCAAATGCATTGGATCCCAGCAAGAAGCCAGGGACTGGGCCTCACTTTGCTCTCGCCCACCCCCTCTTTTCCCGCATATCCTTTGGGGGCGGGAAGGGGGCATAGGCTGCTCAGGAAAGGAGAGGGGGGAATTCTGAGGCTGGGGGCTTCCTCCAGCTGCTTGTGCACCAAACCCAGAGTGGGGGGGCGCCCTCCACAGCCGCATGGGGAAGCAGGTGTTTCATTCGCGCCCTTGGTACCCCTGTGCGCTGCTGGGGACCGGGGGGGTATCGCTCTTCTGCATGCCCTTTTCAGAGCAAGCCTCTTACTACTCAGCTGTAGGCCGAGGAGCTGTTTGTCCGTCCCCTGAATGCTGGTGGATTGTTGCTGAATTTCCCTCTTGCTTTCTCTTTGGTTCTTTTGTCTGGGCTTCTCACTGTCTTTTCTTTCTGAGCCTTGTAAGTGTAAATGGTGAGTCCCATTTTGGGGGGAGGAGGGTTTGTCTTGGGAAACTGCAAATAAATTTAAAAAAAAGGAAGTGAAATGATTGCGGCTTCTTCTGTGGGCGAGACCCCCGTGCCCTCACCCCCCTGGACTGTGCCACGGCTGGGAAAGGGGAGCCCAGTCCCTGTGCTCTATGCCCCTGGAAACACCCCACGCTGACATTGGCTGGGGCAGATTGGCCTCCCCCCCAGTCAATGCTGATTAGTTACCATTCTGGGGCCTTGGCTGCCTGCCCGCGGCTTTGGTGCTGCAGTCCCTCACCGCAGCGTCTGATCTCTGCCACATAGCGCACTAGTAGAGGCCCGAGTGGCCTTTTCGGAGGCTCTGGTATCTGCCCGTGAGCAGTCAGCACCGAGGGATCGATTACGAACCGGCTCAAGGGCATAGCCCAGAGGACCAACATGGGGGTCATGGCCCATCCCTCCTGTCCCCCCTTTAGCATGTTGTGATTTGGGCACCATTGACTCCGCTGCAAAAAAGCCCCACCGGGCAACTACCCCCCTACAAACACCACTCCCAGCAAACCCAGCCCCTCCCTGCAGTGCCGCCCATTAAACTGTCAATGGCAGAAGCAAAGGCTTGGGTTTGGAGGCCAAGGCCTGCCTGTGGCAGGCGGCCCCTGGGCCAGGAGCCCTTGAAGCGGCATAGGGAGCAGGCCCGGTGCATGCCCCCAGGAATAGGCAGGTGTCTGCATTAAGAGCAAGCGGGTGGTTTCATGCCCAAGGCAGCTCCGAGGGAACAAGAGACGGGGCTGGAGGGGGAAGAGTGAAAACCAGCAGCTGGCCCACATTCAACCCCCCTGCCTGAGATCCTGACACAGAACAAGGGCAGCCGCTGGTGCCCCAAAGGATGAGCCTCGCTGAAGATGGGCGCAGCATCCAGCGATCCCCCAGGGCCCAGGTGTGAGGGGACCCCTGGCGCCGAAGAGCCCTGCTGCACGGCTGGTTCACCGCTCAGGATGGTGAAGGCCAAGGGGCGGCTGCACTGGCCCCAAGCAGCGGGAGGCAGCAGGCTCCAGCTCCGAGGCTTAATGGGGCAGCAAGGGGCCCCAACTGTGAGAAGCATCCTCCCACCCCCTCTTCACCGGGGCCCAGGCCCATTTCCGCTCTGCCCGCCACCTTCCCAGGTCTGGCACTGGCTCAACCCGGCCTGGGGTGGGGGCTGCTGCCGAAGAAATTGCTACAGGGTCACCCCAGGGCTCCACTGCCCCCCGAGCAGGGAACTGGGAGGTTAGATGGATGCCTCTGTCCTCGGGCGGGGGCTGAGGTAAAGAGGCCCTGGGCTAATGCTGCCCACATTGTAGGGCACAGGGGGACCTAGGGGCTCAGAGAGCAGCAAGCCCGGTGGCCCCAGAGGCAGTGGAGGGGCACTCACTCCAGCTGTACCTAGTACCCTCCCGCCTCCAACAAGTGGCCAGGGCTGTGGCTTCACAGCCAGCCAGGGACTGGGAGATCTGGCAGGCTACAGGCCCTGGTCAGCCAGCTGGAGAACCGGAGTACGAATGAGAGCCCAAGCCAGCCGAGAACGGCGAGAAGACAAACTTTATCCAGACGGGCACAGGCCAGCCAACATCACGTACAGAGAAGTCAGGCAACGGTTACACAGTCTCCACAGCCGCTAGCCAGAGCTTTTCCATTGGAAACGGTAGGAATGGGGGGATGGAGTGCAGAGCCAACACGGCCACTGAACATCAGTGTCCAGGGGCACGGCTGGGAGCTGGGGCTTCTTCCTTCCTTCCCCCAGGGCTGGGCTCACACCCTTCGAGCCCAGCCACCAGGTACATGAGGGAAAAGGCCAATGCCACGGGCCTGGGAACGCGAGGGGCAAGAGGGCACTCGGAGAGCCAGGCGGTACAGGCCCAGCTCCACGCTTCCAGTGGGGAGGAAGTCACCCCCATGGAGAGGGTGGCTCTGCCATGCCTGGGGCTGGCTCCCTGCCTGCTTGCCCAGAGAGCAGCGCCAGGCGCAGCTGAGGATTCTGCCAGGAGCACCCACCCCCAGAGCATTACCAAGCCATGGCTTTAGCACGTGGTCCAGTGGCCTTGAGCCCCAGGCTGGATGTGCAGCTCATGGCACCAGGTGGGCAAGCAGGCACACGCTCTGCTGATGCCCCTGTCCTGCTCTTCCCCAGCCCCAACAGAGCCAGCCCAAAGTGCAGCGAGGCCCCCCCAGGTGACCAAAGCAGAGGCCAGTGAGCTCTCGCTGCCCCAGGGATGGCACCCACAGCCTGCGAGCAGCATCCCAGGGCATGCACGCTCAGGTCACCTCCCACTGCACAGCAGAACCGCCCCGAGGTTGGCTCGCTGCCGCTCTCCCATGTGCAGACGAGCCAGGTGCTCAACCTGCCCACAAGAGTGGTGCTGACATCCTCCATGCAGCGAGCAGGTGCCTGGCATGCTGTTACTGTCTGCCTGGTGCCCCTCCCCAGGTGATTGCTCCCCTTTCAGAGCCCCACCCAAGGATGCTGGTTCCCCCCGCCCACTCCCAGTACATCAGTGCTGGGCAAAGGCAAGGATAAGCAAGAGGCAGGTCCAAGGCGGGAAGAAAATGCAGCTCCACGGACAGGATGGAAGGATCGAAGGGGTGGGCTCCGCTCAGCCTCCCTCTCCAGAGGGAGAGGGGACGTGAACATCATGGTCTAGTTTTTCCACCAGCCAGCAGGAAGCTCAGGGCCTGGCAGATCAGCGAGACCCACGTTCCATGGCACACGCACATGGCACACACTTGGCACAGCGGGAGACAGCACAGCCCCGGGGGCCAGAGCCGCAGGCGAGGACGAAGTGATGGGGATGCTGGCTGACGAGAGGCCGGAGGACAGACAGTAACTGTGAGACAGCCCAGAGACCCATGGAGGGCAGAGACCCACCAACCCCTGGGCGAGGAACAGGGCGACAGGCAAAAACGACAGCATTTCCTGCTGCTCCGCACCAAATTGTGCCACCCCCCCCGCCCCCGGGGACTCTCTCTGCTCACTGCCGGTGGCAAGACAGATTCCAGGCCTGACTGGCCGAGACTCCAGTCTGAGCACTCCTGGGAGCAGCAAGGCTACATCCCACAACACTGACGCCTGTTCTCAACGCTCCTCAGAGGCCCAAAGCAACCAGGCCCCTCGCCCAAGGCTTCAGTCACGGGGTGGGTAGGAGTCGGAGGCTGAGCCCTCAACACTGGGCAGTGGCGTCGGCTGGTCTCAGTTACTGGAGTCCCTCTCTAGTGTTATGATTGTAAACAACAAGGTGACTAGAATGCAGTCTGCGTCTGATCTCTGGAGATGAGGAGTGAGAGCCCCAGGCCAATTCAGCGCTGCAATTACAAGCCAGAGGTCAAAGCAACAAGCCCTTCGGGGCCAGAAAGGGCTGGTAGGAGAATGGTCACGCTGTCTCTTCAGCCTCGCTGGCCTTTCCGAGGAAGAGCTGTTTAACTAGACGGGCCTGGGGTGCCGAGAAAGCCCTGTCCCAGCCCCACCGCCCGCAGTGGTGTG
Organism: Caretta caretta; assembly: GCF_965140235.1. Taxonomy (NCBI): domain Eukaryota; kingdom Metazoa; phylum Chordata; order Testudines; family Cheloniidae; genus Caretta; species Caretta caretta. The sequence continues at coordinate 14,334,540 of NC_134231.1, read as the reverse complement.
GCCTGGAACCGGGGATCCCCACCCACAGACGGTCTTTTTGTCCCATGTACTTTAAAGGTCTGAACGTGAGAGAAGGCCAGGCGGTTGGGAGCAGCGGTCTCAGCTGGCTGGGTCACATGATCTCGCAGCACGAGTTCTGCTTTCGGGCCTGAAAAGGAAAGAAGAACTGAGAGGCTTCTCGGTGGAGTTGCCCTCTGGGGACAGGCCGAGAGCCCGTGTACTGGGCTCACAGCCGGCTCCTCCCAGGCCAGCTCACACTGCGAGCACCCTGCAGTTCGCGTGCCGGAAAGTCAGCAAGATACAGGGACGCCTAACCCTGCCCACTGCCCCTATGCTACAGGGCCGGTGAGTCGGAGCAGCTGTGGGACAGGCTGGGTTTGGATCTGGGAGGGGGTGACCTATGCGGGGCTTGTGACCCATCCAAGGTGTTTGATGCTCACTAGCAGAACTGAGCACAGCTGCAAGGCCATGGCTTTAGCTAGTTCAGTGCCCTCCACTCCAAGTTCCACCCCCTCCCACACATATTATCCTCTTCTGTTGGGAAACCCCCTTGTCACAGCACTTCTGTAATGCCTGGCCCTCCTGCCTCGGGCTGGGCATGGGGACATCGCTGCCCTGTCAGCAGCTCAGACACTTCCAAACCTCAGCAGGGTAGCCTGTGCCGTGTCACCAACTCCGGGCTTGCTGGAGCAAGGCAGAGGGAAGGGTATTTCTGAGAACCCGCCACCTCTGCCCCTCCCATCAACACCCACCTCGAGGGTCACCCAAAGACTCACTAAGGGAGTTTGCAAACAAACCGAGCACCTTAGCTTCACCTAGAAGTCACTGTGCTCTTCGGAGCAGGGACCAGCTTTGCTCAGCACCTGGCACAATGGGGGCTGGCTCCAGGAGGAGGTCTCTGAGGCACTGGTGCATGCAAACAATAAAACGTCTGGAAGCCAAGGTAGCTCACAGAGCCCTGGCACAAGGGGGCACTGCACTCTGAGTGGAAATCCCTGCAGCCCAGAGCAAAGCTGCAGCCTTCTTGCCAAAGAGAAGCATGCTCCTGGCAGCTGGGACCAGAGAACAGCCCCAAGGAGGTGACCATCTCTAGTCTTGGTTCACACTTCTCCTACACACTTAAGCATCCACACTAAGCTAGATTCAGCCTTAGCCAGCCAGCCAGCCCCGGCATCCGGGGCCCAATGCCTGCCCTACATCAGACACCGGGGTAATATCTGAGTGCCTACTTAACAGGATTTATGTCTGGAGCTTTGCCCATGGTAAATTGCTCAGTCATGCCAAGTGCTGGCCTGGCGCAGCACACGGCTGGCCCTCTGCCCTCGCTACCCCCTACCTCATGCTTGTTGGGCGGCCGCGCCGAGCCACTTACAGTTTTGTAGAAGTGTTTGGAATGCAGCCCAAGCACCTCCGACTTGGCCACCAAGTCATCCAGCTTCTCCCCGCGCTCCAGCAGAGACTCCATGGTGTTGTGCTGCAGAGGGCGAGAAGTGACACCAGAGCTGAGACCCCCGCGCCTCACCCAGCGGCTGTGACGGCACCAGGGCCAAATACTTTCAGTTTCTCCCCAGCTGGGCTATTGGCTCTCCATGCCCAGAGCCCTCAGGGCAGCCCTCGCCAGGCTGCGCACCAGCCACTTTCCAATCACCACGTGGTTAGCTCCCAGGACACTGCATCGCATGTGTGAATGGCGATGCCACCTTGCCCACCCTGGGAGGCCACAAGGAAATCCACGGTAAAGAGCACGAAGAGGCCTCGCATGGGCTTGTGACTTCTTGGGTCCTTCAAGTCCCCTGCTTCCCAGTCTCGCCCCCATTAGAGGGGAGGATAGCCAATGCCTTTGCTCTTTTCCCTGGTGCCCTGGCAGCTTGATACCTGGGACTCAAATGCAGCCCCACAGTCTGGTGCTATGTGATCCAGCCTGCCCTATGCAGTCTATGGACGGTTATCAAGCTAACTTCAGACTCCAACACATCTGCTTATTTCCAAGTAATGGCTAGGAACCCACACAACTCCTGACAGTCAAGCCATCCCAGGAGTTCAGGCCAGTCTGGAGTTGGGTTCAGCTGACTTCATGAATGGAGACAGGGGGTGTCCGCAGCACAGTCCTCAGGCAGGGTCTAGTACCAGACTGACAGCACCAATTCCCAGGAGACAGCCAAATGCCCCCACGGAGGCTAAGGGTTCACAGCAGCGGCTGCCCCAGGAAGCCCTCCTCACTTCCCTTTCCCACGCATGCAGCCCTTACCAGAATGATTTTGGTCTCGTCCAGCTCCGCCTGCACTTTCGTCATTGCATCTGCCTCCCGGGGATTCTTGGAGAGCAAGAACACAGCACATTACGTAGACACACTATTCCAAGGACAGCGTCTGCAGGCCCATGAGCCCAGACGCAGCCAAGCAGGAAGCTGGACTGCCCCCCTCAAAGCACTCCACGCCCTGCGGGTGCACAGGGAGACAGTCTTTTACCCTGCCCAGATACAAGCCCCTGTGGAGGCTGCAAATGGAGCTGATGTTTCTCAGTGGGATTGCTGGGGGTTCCCAGCTAAAGGCCTTCCTCACACTGCCAGGAAGGCCTAGAGGCCAGGAGCAGACTGCAGAGCTGGTCTGAGCAGTGAGAGGGAACAGACCTATTCATTCACCTTAGGCACTCCGCCAGCCCCATGACTGCAGTGGCTGGACACCTCACTACTGCTGGCGTACTGACCCTCTCTACCCCGAGAGGCAGGGCAGAGCTTCTGGCCCTATTTTACAAATGGGCAACTGAAGCCCGGCACAACTAACCGATGTGCTGGAAGCCTGGGGGAACAGGGAGCTGAACCCGGTACTCCCAAGTTCTAGGCCAGCAGCCTACCCACTAAGACCACCCTTTTCCTACTGCTTCTCTGCCTTCTGACATCCAGACAGTCAGTAAATGCATGTCATACCTGATATTTATTAAGGTAACCGTCCAAGGCTGCATAGTTAATCGTAGTTGGAGAGCCTGAGGGCCAGTTTGCCCTACTGACCTGCGTGGAGAACTCATCCAGCACCTGCAATGCAAAGCAAACCCAGTGGTGAGCACACAGCTGTCTTCTCCACTCAGACACCCACAACAGGGCTTGAGATCTCAGAACCGTTAAGAGTCATTCCTTGGCATCCTGCTCTCTACCAACAGACGGAAGAGGGTTGGGACCCAACTCCTGTCTTGCAACCTACAGAGGAATGCAAGCTGGGAGTATATTAAGTGTCCCATGAGGAGACACTTGTCACTAGAATTCAGATAACATACCAAGGACTTCCCCTCTCCTAAAAGCCCCATGGTCTTCATGGACACGCAGGACACCCTGGCGTCCAGATGCGTGACTAACAGTGACCATGCAACACAGACAGAGGCCATGCAAGTTGTGATACAAGTCGGACAGAACTGTAACATCCAGGCACCAGTTCTGACCACTTGAAAGCCTGGGCCAGACTGCAGAATGTTTCTGTGAGAACAAATACTCACTAAGTATCAGGCTAAGAGCATCAGACCCTTCTTTCTTGGGGTCTAATCAGGATTGAACCCAGGTCAGCCAAGGTAAAATGCATTAACCCACTGCATCACCCAGCCCATGAAGAAGTCTTAGGCCTGAACAGATCCTACCCCGCTCACTCCTACCATCACCATGTAGCTAATTTGTGACAGTAACGTCAGCAGACAAGAAAAGATTTGTAGAGTCTCAAATGCCCAAGCAGCAAGTCGCTTTTCAGCTAAAAGGGAAGCAAATTCAGGACTCTGAATACACAGTTGAAGTCTCCTCCTGCCGTGCATCGTCCTAGCTGCACAGCTCATCTCCAGAAACAAAGAGAACCCTAAACTGAGTTTACCTTCTCCAGCAAGGTGAAACACACGCGCGGTGGATACTCGTTGTCTGCAATCACCACTCCAGCCAGTCGGTCACTCCGCACGTACACATGGCAGAGGTATTCTGAACCAAAGACCAAGAGCAAAGGTTTCACAGAGAAGTGCACAGCATGGGGTCATCAAGCAGCATTCAGAGCAACCCACGTGTAAAAATCAGCCAACTGTCATGGACTAGCACTCCGCTGTCCAAACTAAGATCACATTTTGGCAACGTTTAGCTCAGAGGCAGCATGTGGGTTTCACTAGGAAGGAAGCAGATGGGGATGCAATGCTTTTCTCCCCAGGGAAGACCAGGGGCAGCACACAAGAGTGCCGAGTGAGTTAGATCATTTCTGTTCCCCCATGGCACGCATGGTGCATGACAAATGTAACCAAGGCAGAGCGTGTACAATCTAAGTTAAACAAAGGTGGGGAAGGGAGGTAACATACAACTAGGCCATTCAGGTCGTTTGCGTTACACATTCTATTGGTTCTGGGGGGGTTAATATTTCATGACTCACTATTAGTGAGAACACAGATTTTAGAACGTTTGGAGCAAGGCGATGTGGCATACAGGGAGGTGTACGGAATGAGGCTAGGAGTCAGGAGTTTGGGCAGACAGGTGATGGCAGAGAAGAGTACAAATGGTGGGATAGGAAGACAAGGGCTGTATCAGGTGGAGCATCACAGTTCACAGCCTGGAGCACAGGGACATGGAGTTTGAACTCTACACAGGAGAAGCCAGCAGAGGGCTGGGGATGAAAGTAACGGCAGGAAGATCTGAGCAGCTCTGTGGGCTGGAGAGGGGAGTTCAGGCAGCGCACATGTGAGGCTCAGTTCAGCAGCAAGGCTTATGTGGAGTTAGGGTAAGGTGAGGAATGAAGCGCAAAAGCAGCATCTGGTAGTCAGGCAGGTTCCTGCGCTTACTTGATTTTCCAGCTGGGACAGCAGAAGCACCAGTCAGCATTGACTTGGCTGGGGTCCAGCATGGATTGAAATCCAGACTCCCTCCCACCTTGCAATCTTTTGCGCACCTCCTGGCCCGATGGAATCAAAACTACCAATCAGAGACCAATACCGTTACTCAGGAACCCCGAGTTTATTCTACAAACGGAGGAAGTTCCCAGATACTCTACAACAGTGGTTCTCAAATTTTTTTTCTTCTTCTCCATGGACCACTTGAAAATTGCTGAGGGTCTCGAAGGACCGCTTAATGATCTTTCCAAATGTTGTTTGTACCATTAGCTAACTATTGTAAAGCACTTTGGATAAAAGCGCTATATAAAAAAAACCTTAATAATAATTAGCTTTTTTGTTCTACAAATAAAAGCCCACAACTCATATTTTAATGTCAGTAGACTTACCTTTCTAATGCGACGGATGTGCCCTCTCTCCCCTGCCACGGCTGAGGCTGGGAAGGAGGGCCATCTCTCCCCGGCAGCTGCAGCCCTGAAGCTGGGCAAAGTTGCCTCTTTCTCTGGCCGCCACAGCCCTGCATGTCCCAAATTCCCCCACCCCCTCTTCTCACCCCACTGCTCCATCCCACCTGCCTCCTACCCCCCCCCCCCCAAGGCCACCACCTCACTTTACATGTGTGTCTTCTCCAGGGTCCAGATGCCTAATTAGTGGAGCCACGCCTGTGCGGCTCCACTAATTAGGTGGGTGGCCCTTCATTCTCTTGTCTGCGGCCGCCTAGGCATGCACCTTAGAGGAAACTATCCGCAGACCACCTGAATGGAGCCCGCGGACCACTGGCGGTCCATGGACCACAGTTTGAGAACCTCTGCTCTACAGCACACACCCAAAAGATAGGCACGGTTAACCCTTTGGTGCCAGATTTCTCATGCACACACCACAATGCCACGAGGGGATGCCAGAGCTACTTGGGCAGAGGAGAGGCCGTGACAGCAGCAGCCAGGAATGTTCAGTACTACAGCAGGAGAAGGTGTGGCTGTCACTGTGGAAACTCCTACAAGTCATGCCACACCTCAGGGTGGATGTTAAGAGCTGTGCCGCATCCAGCCAGGACTCTAGACGTCCACTTTTCATTGGGCATTAGGTGCTTTGCAATTTAATCAAGCGATTTAGGCCGGATGTTTGACTAATCCTGCATGACTTGCGTAGCCAGAGAAACAGCTCCTGCCGATCGCAATGAAAGGGAGGGGGACAGTAGCCAGCAACAGAGTCTCTGGAGAAGCAGATGCCCAGGGAAAAGAATTAAACTCTCCAAGGCACACAGCTGCTCTGTATCTCGCAAGATACAGAAAATCTGCATTCCGGTACGTTACCCTTCGTAACCCTGCGCGATCAAGACCCTTGCGTCCTCTCTTACCTTGCTCCTTCACTGATGCTCGGCTGCCCAGCACCGAGCGCTCTACAATCAGCTGGCTCGTGAAGGTCATGAATTCCTGAACACTGCAAACACAAAGCATTTCATTACTTAACATTCTTTTACACTAGCATCTCCCCACCCCCAAACAGACCGATCGCCACAATGGTGCCGAGAACAAAACGACTTTGCCAGCAGCTGCTGTATTAACTCACTGCAGAGCAGGTGCTCATGGGAAAATTGTGGTGACCAATAAAAAGGGTTCCTTTAAATCTTGCACTCAGGATAGCGCCTTGACCACTTTGAGAACCGGGCCAACTAGCAGGAGCCAACTACAGACCCAGACCACCAGCGTCGGCTCTGCTGATTAACATAAATTAACTCACAGGTCTGTGTTACTACCCAGCCCTACCATATGCACTTCAGTATGTGTACTGCGTGGAACTGAAGGGCGGGGGCTACACAGAAGGCAATGCACCTTTGCTGCCTAGCGTTAAAAGGTGTGCATGAAGCCTCGGTTCTCATCCTAGCCTACTCTCTTAGGAATGCCAGTGAACAGCATGTGGGACACAAGTGGTGGTCTCCATGAAGAGGGTCTTTTTCACACACTGCTAAGGCATTCTGCTTTCTTATATACTGTACGTAAGTTTCTTTTTCCATCAAGCCCCAGTATCTTACAATGGTTCTCTATTAACTCCTAAGCTTGTGCGGTGGTTTAGATATTGGGAACACGGGTGGTATTCACGATTACTTTACAGTAGGCGAACTACAGGTGCAGTGGCAGGGAGAGGCCCTCTTGGTCAATCAGTCCACCAGGAAGGACTCTTTTAAAGTATCCTGTCCACAAGTGTCTAACCATGACACCTGACTTTAGCCCAGAAATTTCATTAGACCATTCCCATTTCACAGCCTTATCAGAGTTTTCTAATCTCCAAGTTGAATTTGTCCCTGATTGACTTAGGAACGAAGTTAACTGACACTGTCAAACTTAAGATCTGCCCCGTGCGTATTTAAAGAGACCTCCTGATTTTAGTGACTAAAAATTAATTGCTTTTCTTTACTCCTGAGAGCCCTAAAGTGCCAAGACATTCGGGGAGAGTGAATTGAATTTAATCCCTTTTTGTGCATCATTGGAATTTACCAAGGTCTAATCACTTGACCTTCCTTGGCTTTCCAGAAGTGTCACAGAGTCTGTTTGGCCGGGAGAATCTTTATTACTGGGGATGATGCATGAGAAAGACACTAACTTAATGCAGATCCCAGAGCAACTGTGCAGGGGTGGAGTGCAGGAGAGACATTTTAGTGGTAACTGAACACCTGAAGCAGAAGTCTTCATTACTAACATGGAAGAGCCCCAAAAGCTATTTCTCCTGGTTTTAACCCCATAAAAGGAGGGAAGGAAAAGACTTACTTGCCTTTAAGGAGAGGGGGAAGGGGAAAGAAGGGGAAAGTTCACCACCATTTCAGTTTAAAAACATTCAAGTGCCTTTAATCTTCCTCTTAGTCTCAAATTCTTTTCCTCAAAGCTGTCTTCAAGTTGTATTTCCTCTTGTTCCGGCTTTAAAAGCAAGTGCACTGCATCCCAGAGCAGTCTCACTAACGTAGCGTGAAGTGCACTAAAATAGACGTGTCATACATTCATCCTGGTTGATGTATTTTTGGGGCCTGCACAGTATACTCAGACTCTGCAAAAATCTAGGCTTTCATTTCATAAGTACATTATTTCTAGACCTCAGTTATAAGGATAGCCTTGAAAACAGGAACCAAGAATAAACAGATAGCCGTGTCTTGAGTCTGCAAACTGAAACAATTGGGGAGAGATGTAAACCCACCCCTCCATTTAGAATCCTGGAAGCAGCTGTGAAACTGCCAAGACTTCTGTCAGTTTCACACTGCTCTTGGGGAAGACTAGGAGCACAGGCAGGCGCTGGAGTTAGTCACAAGGAAGCACCATGCTTGTTAGCAGAAACGTACACTCCATCAATTGTCAGGAGGCTTTGGAGGGCTGAGAAGAGAGAAATTCTTCTCCCTTTCAGCTATTGGTTTGCATGGGGGAAGGGGCAGGATGTGGACATTCACATTTATCAGACACCTACTAGTCAGACATATAAAAGATGGTGCTTCTAAGCAGAGTCCACCAGGCCAAAATCCCAGCTACCTCCCTCTTCCTAGGGGCTTCAGGTGCAAGGATCAGCAGGTTCTAGTCAGAGCACAGTCCCGAATCCCACTAGGGAGGCTAGAGTCTAGCTAAGAATCTGGTAACTTCAAGCCCCACAACTGGTTTTAGTGGGACTACTCCCCAGGAGTAAAACACAGATTAGAACAGACTAACCAACCAAAGGTAGCAAGTATGGCCTTTATGCAATGCTCTCTTCCCACCAGAAGCCCAGAGTCCCATACTTTATTTTCAGGTATGCTACCTGGCCTTTTTGAATAACTCAAGTCAAAAACAGCTTCTGGAAAGGATAATTTGCACCCCCCTATAGCTCCTTTACTGCTGCCTTATTCAGCCATCTTCCCCACATCCCACAATAGCTCTCCTGCCCTCTTTCAAGCTCCAGTACACAGAAAGCTGCCTTTATAACAAACCATTCTCGGCACATACTTGTTCAGACCACAAGTTTTGTTTAAATCCACGCTGTTGCAATGCATTCCACATTTAGACAGTTTCTACACCCCCACCTCTACGATATACAACTTAGATGAAATATATGGATTAATGCAATCATATACTGCTATAAAGTGACAATGTTAATGTGTAGTTAGCCAGTTTGTTTTACCCATTTTCAATTATTGAAAGTGAAAGTTTTAAGTAGTCAATTCACTTGTTACTATTTACTTTTTGCATTACTCCCAGTCTGGACAATGGGGAATCAAAAGTCAGTTTCACTTTCAGATTCTCAGTACTGCAACATAAGGCTTCCAAAACCTGCAGGGGAAAATTTGCTCAGGAAAGTGTTCCATCGGAGCTTGAAATGAAAGACTGCAGAATCATTCCTATTGGTCTCAGGTTTTGTAATACAGGCTGCCAGATGATGTATGAATTTGAAATTCCAGGCACGTGCAGATTTTTAAGGAATAAGACCAAGGTCTGATTACAACACAACACAAAACAAACCTAATTCCTGGTAAAAAGAAAAGGAGTACTTGTGGCACCTTAGAGATTAACCAACTTATCTGAGCGCATCCGATGAAGTGAGCTGTAGCTCACGAAAGCTTATGCTCATATAAATTGGTTAGTCTCGAAAGTGCCACAAGTACTCCTGTTCTTTTTGTGGATACAGACTAACACGGCTGCTAATTCCTGGTGACAATTCTGAAAAATACTCAAATTACGATTCTGATAAAAAAGTGCAGGTGGGGCATTAAATTAGGTACTCTGTGAGGTACCTGATCACAGTCTCTCTCCCTCACCTGCCCCTCCATGTTTAATTATGACATTTTAGTAAGTCTCATGAAAGACATCACTGGACAAGATTGCCATGAATTAAAAAAAGCATTTAAACATTCACTTTAAAATCCTAGTACCTTTCCAGGACCAGGAGACACTAAAAACTTAAGACAAAATTCAAATTTTAGGCCAAATTTGTTAATCCTTAATACTGCTTGCAAGCGTTTACACACTGAATTCAAAGGAGCTACTTGTGCACACGAAGTTAAGCACGTGTGTGTTTGCAGGATTGGGATACTAGCAAGGAAAAAAAAGCAGTACAAGATTATGCATGTGTAAAGCAGTCAAATTAATAAGGCGGGGAAATTATTTTCCCCCACAATTGAGATTTTTTTTAAATGAGTAAGAGAAAACTACCTGTTCTTTATGTCGTCTTTGCATCTGAGTGGGCCTGAGTTAGGGGGAGATACGGCAGGACTCCCTGGGATTCTACTAGCGTTGCTCAATTTACATTGAGGTGATTGTAAATTTTGAAAATAAAAAGAAACTGATTCTTTAAAAAAAAAATAAATTCCCATTAGCAGCCTGTTGTAGAACGCATCAACGACTCTGGACAAATTGTAGGATCTGTGACTTTTTCCTGCATCTGTGATTTTTTTCTGCCTCTAACATTAAGGCAGTTCTTCCAGGAGGATTTTATTAACTTTATTTCAATTAGCAAATTGCAGTTTCCCCTCATGCATCAGCCCTCGTACATGCAAGATCTCTGGTCATGCCAAACAGGGAAAATATGTAATGATGTCAGAGGGGTACAGCTTCCTTAGGCACAGGTAAATCGCAGAAGGAGCACAGGAGTGCGTTTGTTTAATGCTTATCTTTTAAAAAAAATCCCCCTAACATAATCCACCATCAAGTAAAAGCCCCAGCAGGCCTAAGTATCAAGTAATGGCCAAGATTCAAATCTCAGCTATTTTTGTGTAACCTTGGCAAAGGAAGTAAACATTTATAAAATAAATTCTAACAATGGTATTCCTCCTCCAAACTCACTCTGCCCTCCCGCACATCAGAACCACAGAAGAGAGAGTTTGCTCCTGCTTCAAAAGTCACCTCTGGACACACACCAAGCATGGAAAATTTCAGGGCAGAAGGCAAATGTTTCTTAAAATTATGAGCATCTGAAACCAGGAGGTTAGAAGGGAAGTTGTTTTGCAGTCAGGCACTTGCGAATACAACTACTTCTTTCAAAAGCTTTAGGGGTATTACCCCATCTTAATGGTTGGGGGCTGTACTTCTAGCACAGGTTAACTGACATAAGGGTAACATGGGTAAACTCTTCTGCAAGTACAGATTACACCCTAATGCTGAGAGCATTGTGAACCACCAGGATGACAAGGAGCTGGGATTAGCATTTAGCTTTGAGCACTCTGGCCTGAACCATCAGCAGTAGTCTCTACACAACTAAACACCTTAAGCAAAGTACATAGTATGTTATCACAAGTGGGACAATACTAGCAATTGCTAAATACAAATACACTGATCGCTCCAGCTGGATTGGTAAAGCGAAACCCACAAATTATCTCCCATTTGTTTTTCAAGTCTCTTCATGAGCTGAGAAGCTTGTGAGACTAAACAGATCTGTTGACACATTATCTAGGATATGGATTACAATTCACATCAATATATGCTCTCTTATTTTGTATACCCCACTGCATCAGCCTTGTAAAACCTGCAAAACATACCAGCTCAGACACTGATCTATTCACAGACCTTTTGCTGTGATAATACAAAAAACACCTTATTCACCCATTTAAAAGGTCACTCGTATTGGATGTTCGTTCTACCCATCTTAGGTACTTCTATGGGCCCTATTACTGTAGTATGTGACCACCACACAATCTCTCATGCAGTTACCATCACCATACCCCACAGGGACAGATTACCATCCCTGTTTTACAGACTGTTCCACTGGGAATAAATACTGAACGAGCCACTGGGTGTGAAAGAGAGAATGGCACTGCAGCCTGACGCTTAGAGGACTCACTTGGGAGGCAGGGCACACATGACGCAGACCCCTTTCTCCAACCAGTGTGTCACTATTTATCCACAGAGGAATAGCTCCAAATGGAAGAACTGAGAGAGCCCCACAGCACAATACCCCATAGCTCAGGGGTTAGAACACCCCCCTAAGAGAGGAGACACCTCTGGTCAAATCCCTTCTCCCCATCAGGCAGAGGGGGAACTGAACTGAGGTTTCCCAGATCCCAGGTGAGTGCTCTAACCACTGGGCTAAATGTTATAAAGGGGAGTGGTATGAAGACCACTTCCTCCTCTTTGGCCAGATTTTGAACGGGACCTAATCCAGCAGGCAGCCTCTGAGCTTGCTTACTGGATTGCCTCCTGTACTCATGATAGGTAGGGGTTTGTCCCCAGTCGGTGAAACCAAAAATGAGATGTAGGCACCCACCTACCTTCCTTTGTGGATCGACCTAAGTGACTTGCTGGGGTTCACACAGGGAGCCTGTGGCAGAGCACGGGCTTGAACCCCAGCCCCCCAAGCCTGCGCACCAACCCCTGGTCGCCCTTATGGAGCTATTTGTTCCAGCCAGGGAGGCGGCCGCTCAGCACAGGGGAGGGAGTTCCCCAGCCAACACCTCAGGGACCGACCGACCCACCTGGTTTTCTGGAAGAAGCTGAACGAGGACAAGTCGAAGGCAGCTTTCAGCAAGTGCACTTTGGGGTCGCCTTTGTAAAGGACACTTAGGCTGTAAAGCTTCATCCTGGTGCCTTCCCAGCAGCCGCCTGAGCGAGAAGGTCGGAGTCAGGGCCGGTGAAGAGACCCAGGAAACAAGCCCTGACCACCCCCCTCACCCCTGAGAGCCCCCCCCAGCCCAGACCGCCCCCCACACCCCCGAGAGCCCCCCCACCTCCCAGACCACCCCGAGAGTGCCCCCCCAGCCCGGACCACCCCCTGCACCCCCCACCTCCCGGTCCACCCCCCGCACCCCCCGAGAGCCCCCCCACCCCGGACCACCCGCCCCCTCCCCCCCAGGCCGGATCCGCCCGCCCCCCCCAGGCCAGACCGCCCCCCAAGAGCGCCCGCCCCCCCCCCCGGCTGGACCGCCCCCCTCGCCCCCGAGAGCCCCCCCCCAGGCCGGACCGCCCCCCGCATCCCCGAGAGCGGCCCCCCCCCCGGCTGGACCGCCCCCCTCGCCCCCGAGAGCCCCCCCCATCCCCGAGAGCCCCCCCCCCCGGCCGGACCGCCCCCCGCATCCCCGAGAGCCCCCTTCGCCCCCCCCCCGGCCCCACCGCCCCGACACCCGCAGCAGAGCAGGGCCTGGCTGCGGCCCCCCCCGGCGCGCGGGGCTCGGAGACTCCCGCTCCCGCCCGACCCCGCCGGAGGCAGGACGGACCCGCCGCCCCGCCCTCAGGAGCTCGCTCGCTCGCACCCGGGGGTCGGTACCGGGCGGGTCCCGCCTCCCTCCTGCGGCTCCGGCGGTTGCTGCGACGGCCTGGGCAGTGGGCGGAGCAAAGAACCGCCGCCGCCCCGCGCTGACCCGGAAGCAAAATGGAGCGGCCGGAAGTGCCGGCGGGGAGGGGGGGGGGTCAGTGCCACGGGGCGCTCTCGCACTGCGCATGCCCGCGGCCGCTGGGGGACCCAGCCAATGAGCGTCCGCCTGGCCGGCAGCTTCGCCCACCTGCCGCCACGTGCGGGCGGCTGCTGAACAGCTGTTCCGCCGTGTGCAGGAGGCGCTGCGAGGGCGGGGAAGGAGCTGGGGGGGGGGTTATCAGCCGCGCCGGGACCCCCCGTGGTCCACGTCCCCAGGTTGAGTAATGCAGGCACGGAGAGTACGCTGATCATAGACTCCTAGACTATCCGGGCTGGAAGGGACCCCAGGAGGTATCTAGTCCAGCCCCCTGCTCAGAGCAGGACCCATCCCCAATTAAATCATCCCAGCCAGGGCCTTAAAAACCTCTAAGGAAGGAGATTCCACCACCTCCCTAGGGAACCCACTCCAGTGCTTCACCGCCCTCCTAGTGAAAAAGTTTTTCCTCATATCCAACCTAAACCTCCCCCACTGCAACTTGAGACCATTACTCCTTGTCCTGTCCTCTTCCACCACTGAGAATAGTCTAGAGCCATCCTCTCTGGAACCACCTCTCAGGTAGTTGAAAGCAGCTATCAAATCCCCCCTCGTTCTTCTCTTCCGCAGACTAAAAGCTGGGAGGGGTTGCAAGTGCTTTGGAGGATAGGATTAAAATTCAAAATGATCTGGACAAACTGGAGAAATGGTCTGAAGTAAATAGGATGAAATTCAATAAGGACAAATGCAAAGTACTCCACTTAGGAAGGTTGTGTGTCAACAATCGAAATGCAAAGTACTCCACTTAGGAAGGTTGTGTGCAACAATCGGTTACACACATACAAAATAGGAAATGACTGCCTAGGAAGGAGCACTGCGGAAAGGGATCTGGGGGTTATGGATCGCAAGCTAAATATCAGTCAACTGTGTAACACTGTTGCAAAAAAAGCAAACATCATTTTGGGATGTATTAGCAGGAGTGTTGTAAGCAAGACACGAGAAGTAATTCTTCTGCGCTACTCTGTCCTAATTAGGCATCAGTTGGAGCATGGTGTCCAGTTCTGGGTGCCACATTCCAGGAAAGATGGGGACAAATTGGAGAAAGTCCAGAGAAGAGCAACAAAAATGATGAAAGGTCTAGAAAACAGCACCTCTGAGGGAAGACTGAAAAAATTGGGTTTGTTTAGCCTGGAGAAGGGAAGACTGAGAGGAGACATGATAACAGTTTTCAGGTACATAAAAGGTTGTTACAAGGAGAAGGGAGAAAAATTGTTCTCCTTGGCCTCTGAGGACAGGACAAGAAGCAATGGGCTTAAATTGCAGCAAGGGCGGTTTAGGTTGGACTTGAGGAAAAACTTCCTAACTGTCAGGGTGGTTAAGCCCTGGACTAAATTGCCCAGGGAGGTTGTGGAATCTCCATCATTGGGGATTTTTAAGAGCAGGTTAGACAAACCCCTGTCAGGGATGGTCTAGATAATACTTAGTCCTGCCATGCGTGCTGGGGACTGGACTAGACAACCTCTCGAGGTCCCTTCCAGTCCTAGGATTCTATGGGCCCCACTATACCAGGGTCAGCACCAATAAATCAGAATGGGCCCTGCTATACCAGGGTCAGTATTAATATAACAGGGTGAACCCCACTAGACAGGGGTGAGCACTGATACACCGGGTCATCCCCAATATACTGGGCTGGGTCCCACTATGCAAGGATTGGCCCCAACATAGCAGGGTCAGCTCCAATATACTGGGGTGGGCGCACCAGACAGGGATCAACCTCAACATACTGGGCAGGGTTGCCAACTTTCTGACCCTTGCCCTGAGGCCCTGCCCCTTCCCTGAGGCCCCACCCCTGCTCACTCCATTCCTCCCTCCCTCTGTTGCTCACTTTCCCCCACCCTCGCTGATTCGCTAATTTTCACCAGGTTGGGGCAGAGGGTTGGGGTGCAGGAGGGGGAGGGCTCCGGTTGGGGATGCAGGCTCTGGGGTGGGGCTGGGGATGAGGGGTTTGGGGTGCAGGAGGGGACTCTAAGCTGGGGGGGTGGGGCCAAGGGGTTTGGAGTGTGGGAGGGGGCTCCAGGTTGGGGCAGGGGGTTGGAAATGTGGGAGGGGGTGCGGGCTTCAGGATGGGGCCATAAATGAGGGGTTCAGGGTGTGGGAGGGAGCTCTGGGCTGGAGCAGGGGGTTGGGGTGCAGGGGGGTGAGGGCTATGGCTGGGGGTGGGGCCGGGGATGAGGAGTTTGGGGTGCAGGAGGGGGCTCTGGGCTGGGGCTGAGGTGTTCGGAGTGCGGGAGGGGGCTCAGGGCTGGGGCAAGGGGTTGGGGTATGGAAGAGGGTGCGGGATCTGGGATGGAGTTTGGGTGCAGGAGGGGGCTCAGGGCTGGGGCAAGGGGTTGGGGTATGGAAGAGGGTGTGGGCTCTGGGAGGGAGTTTGGGTGCGGGAGGGGGCTCAGGGCTGGAGCGGGGGTTGGGGTGCGGGCTCTGGGAGGGAGTTTGGGTGCGGGAGGGGGCTCAGGGCTGGGGAATGGGGTTGCGGTGTGGGAGGGGGTGCGGTTCTGGGCGGCACTTACCTCAGGCAGCTCGCGGAAGTGGCCGGCATGTCCTGCCAGCTCCTAGGCACAGGGACGGCCAAGGGGGCTCTGCCAGCTGCTGCGGCAAACTGGACGTGGTCAGCTGGGCTGACTGGAGCTGCCAGGGTCCCTTTTCGACCGGGTGCCTGTCAACCCTAATACTGGGGTGAGCACTGATATACCAGAATCTGCCTCAATATATCGGGGTAGGCCTCACTATACTGAGGTGAGCCCCAATATACTTGGGTTGGGCCCCACTATACCAGGGTAGACACACTATACCAGTATGAGCCCCACTATACGTGAGTAAGGCCCTTTGTACCAGGGTCATCACCTTGATACCAGGGTAAGCACGGATGTGCTGAGGTAACTGCATCCACACTAGAAGCGATACAGATCTACCCATCTTGGTTTCAAGTCAATATTATAGCGGAGTGATAGCACCACCATACTCAAGGGTGAGGCTTGTTTGCTGTGTACCCTCCTCCACAGAACAGAGAACCCCACCCCAAAATTTCTGCATCAAGCCCCGAGCTTCTGTAAGAGCTACATTATATCTACATCTAGCCTTAATTTAAAGTCTTCAAGTGACGGAGATGCCACCACATGTTCTGCAAAGCCGCCTAAGAGATCTGCTGCCCTGCTGGTGTGCTCTGTAACCTGGTGTGTTACATCAGTGGCTCCGTCTGAATTAGACTGGAAGCTTTTGGGGGCAACTGCCTTGTTTTCCTCTTCGCGCTGGCTGTGCTCAGCTTCAAGAACGAAATAACTGTCTGGGCTTCATTTGTGATCCCAGGACTGTGCCTTAGCAGGATCGCTGGGCCAGGCGGCTCCTTGCCTATTCCAGATCTCGTTGGCCTCTGAAAGGGGAGCAATGCAGAGCTGGACCCTGGTTTCATTCCCGTCACAGCAGATGCTTCCCGTTTACCCTCGCCTTTGCTCAGACTTCTCATCTAAGCACCTTCCTCCTCTTTTTTAACCTTTGTCACTTGGAAGTGGGTTTCTCTGACCCAACATGGTCACCATGGGAGCAGAACAGGTTGCTAAGTCTTGCAGTAGAGTGGTTACCGCAGTAACAAGGAGATAAAGTGGTTGTTATGACAATTTGAAGGAAGACTGATCACCATGGCGGTGGCCTTCTGCATGAGAGCCCTAACGGACAGATGGGGAGGGGGCTCGATGAAGCAGGACAGCAGCAGGATTTCCCTGGTTGCCCCAGTAATGCGAAGTTAATCTCAAGATCTCAGGATGCAACGTGGGACCCCTTTGAGGGCAAAAATGGGAGGGTGTCAGCAAGAGAAAAAGTAAATAAACTTCTTGGTAGGTTGGGAAGTGACTGGAGGAACCGGGCAGGTGGGTGAGTGAAGCTGATCCCCCATGCTCCATTACCCCGAGGAGAGGAGGAGACCTTCAGTCGCCAGGAAGGGACTCGTTGCTTCTCTTCTGACAAGATGCAGGGTGACAAAATGGATCCCGACGTGACGGACGTCCCTTCACCCCATCCCACCAAGTGAACCCCCAAACTAGAAGGAGGCTGAGATCCTGGGGGCTGGGGCAAGACAAAGTCCAGGGAAAGAAGGGGAAACGGGAGCAGAATTGCTTTGGTTTTGATTTTGCGTACTAGAAAAGAGGAAACCAAACAATCAGCCTACAACTGAAATAAACCAGCGGGGAAAGTGGAGGATTCACAAGCACAGCAGGGGGGACCTGTCTTCTCAGCCCAGGACCAGCTGCTTCAGGGGCAAGAGGTGGAATATTTCCGGGGCAAGGAAACAAGTGGTGGTGTGTGTTTTGACTCAGTGCATGACAGATTTGCCAGCAGCCCACCCCTTGCGGACAGCTGCTCCAATGCTGGATCGCAGAACCAGGATGGACAGCTCCAAGAAGGAGAAGGTAACATATCTAGTTCTGGCTCTTTCCCTTAGCTTTGTGGGGCGATGAAGGTGCTGCCTGGATGGATAGCTGATTAATCAGTAGGCCCCATCCTAAGCCCATGGTGGACTCCTTCGGTGCACCTCTGCAAAAGGCAGCCCTTTCTGGGAACCCCAGCTTCATTTAGTGCCCATCCATCACCCCTTGTTCCACCCGACTCCAAATCCTGCTGGCAGGGAAGTTGACACCCAATTTTTCAAGGATGTCTCAATTTCTGGAGACCCAGTTAGTGCCCGGGTCAATTTTGGCCGCCCAAAATCTGAGGCATCCAAACTCAGAAGGCGCCTTTGAACGTTCAGGTTTCAATTTCCAGCTTCGCTAGTGAAGCAGCTTTTCGTGGGGTGTCCGGACAGACGGCAGAGTCTGGGGTGTCCGTGCTGCTGGGTTGTGATGAGATTGCACCCCGGGTCGCGGAGCTTGGCCGTCAGCGTTCTGCTTCACCTGGAAGCCGGCATGTTCGGTGCCGTCCCCGTGCCAAGAGCACAGAAGGGGGACGCACATGGCAAATGGTGGGCACAGAGGGGAGGCTGGCACAGAGGGGAGAGTGCCCCCTACCGAACCTCCCCACGCTGCTCCCGGTATTACAGTGCCCCCTTGCACCGGATTGGAGCCAGCACTGGCTCAGAAGAGAGAGCTCCCCCTCCGGGTCCCCCCGTGCAACAGCCGCTGTAGGCTCAGGTCCTGTGCAAGCAGTCTCGGTTCCTTTGAATCTACAAGATCTGGCAAGATCACAGCTCCTCCAAGGTGTGGAAGAGGGGACTCGGGGGTTCTGCAGGTCGGGGGGTTCTGTGCCCAGGATGTTTAGTCCCGGGGAAGCGATGCACAGCTCTGTCAGGAAGGCTTATGGTTCGGATCTCCGATTGGGCTGTTTGCCTGCTTTTCGGCTTGGCTGTCTACTGTCCAGCCTTGTTCCAAGCCCCAGTGATGGCTCGTCTCCCACCCCGCCTGTCCCTTGGGGCCCATTATAACCAGCCTGTCTGCGATTACTCCAGGCTTAGCAAACAGCTTGGATTTCCAACCCAATCCGGGGCTGCCGTAGAGTCTAACTTCTCTGGGTAGTGGGAAGGAGAAGTGTCTCACAGGGCTCACTGCGTCCTTGGCCCACTGACCTCGTGCCATTGACATCTGCAGCATCCTGCCACCATGTGACCTAGTTAGAGCTTGAGAACTAGAGCAAATAACTACACCCCCCACACACACACACACACCATGTGCATCCCCCTTGTGTGCTCAGAGATCACAGTCGATCTCAGCAAGGGGGTGAGCCAGAGGGAGCAGTCAGTATGTGCTGTGATCTCCCTGGGTGGGGGAGCAAGAAGGAAGGAGACAGGAATCTGTGTCCCCTCGCCCCCAAGCTGCGATGTTGTTTGGGGAAGCAGTGTGCCCATCTCAGGGATTGCAACATCCTATCTCCCTGCAGTCGGGGGAGTCAATGGCAGTGCGTGGAGTGGGCAGGGCCCATGGAGCCCCAGCAATCGCCCATCATGTGATCTGTGAAATATTAACTCTGCGGCAGCAGGCACCTAGCGCAGGGAGATCCCAGCTACACAGGGCCCAGAGCCAGGGGGATTCGTGGCTCGGCTCATAGTCTGCGTTCGCCGTGTGCTGGCCTGTGCAGGGAGCTGGGCTCCCCAAATTTCCATCCACTGCAGCGCCCCCTGCTGGCTGAGAAATGAGTGGTCCATGCCACTTGCGCCGTGCTCCCTGCTGGCCGGGGCATGGGTTGGTCTCTGCCAAGGCAGGGGCCTCAGGCATTGGTGGCACCTTGGTCTCTCCTGCTCCCTGCCTGTAGCACCCAACAGTTTGATCTCCTGAGGACTGAAATGCTTTGGTCTAAGCAAAGGAATTGAGCCCAGCACAGGGGTATTTGGGTGACCGGTAATGCCTGCGCTAGGCTGGGGGTCAGCCTACATCATCTCATGGTCCCTTCTGGCGTTAAACCCTAGGAAACGATGAAAAAGAAGAAAAGCAGCACATTGGGAGCTGACGTGCGTTAAGAAGCATCGTGATACATGTATGAAGGAGAATTACGGGGCTGCCAACAACAGCCGAGGCTGAACTCAGGGATGGCCACAGCTGGAGATGGGATGCTGGACAGGGTGGGCCAGGGCTCGGAGGTGGTACCCAGTTTCTCTCGGCTGCCTGGTTCTTGCTCATGTGCCCAGGGGTCTCCCTGATTGCCGTGTGTGGGGTCAAGAAGGAATCCCCCCTCGGGTCAGATTGGGAGTGAGCTTGTGGGTTTTTTGCCGGCCTCTGTAGCATCTGGGTGCAGGTCGCTTGCCAAGGTGTATCTCATTTAATCACTTTCCTGCTCCTGCATGGGCCTGGAGCACGGGTGCACCTCAGTCCCTCCTATTCTCCGCGTGTGGCATGGAGTAGTCTATCTCCTTTCTGCGGCTGGTGGCCTGTGATATGCAGGAGTTCAGACCAGATGACCTAGGGCTCCCATCTGGCCTTAAACTCCATGATGCCTCTCTGTGCCTCAGAGCTCTAGTGATACCCTAGAGCAGTGGTCTCCAAAGTAGGGTGTGTGCACCCCAGGGGGTGCGCCAGAGAATCCTGGGAGGTGCGCGGCAGGAGGAGCGCCTCCAGACGACACTCCGCCTTTTTTTCCTTCGGCGGCAGCTCTGCACGCCTGCGGCAGGTCTTCCCCCCTTCTTTCTTCGGCAACACGCCTGCGGTAAGTCTTCCCCTCTCCTTTCTTCGGCAGCACCGTGGGGGTGCGCGATCCAAAAACTTGGGAGACCACTTCCCTAGAGCCTTCCAAGCTACATGTGGACAGAGACAAGGGACCCTCCCTCCTTCCTTACACGTTGCATCAGAGAGATCAGCTGGCAGCTGTCTAGCAACTGCTTGGCCATGGTGGAGCTTCCTCATTTTGTCCTTTTCCTTTGGACCCCCTCTCTTCAGGATCCGTGGGACCGGAACCTAGGTCTGCAGTGCCTAGTGCCTGAAGTTGTCTGGGCAGCTCCACTGATGTCTGGCCAGCTGTGACTCCCGAGCACACCATCTCTTTTGGTCTCTGACCCTGACTCTTGCTTATTGAACCCGGCACTGATGGTGGTTGTTGGGGACCTGAGCTCAGTGCTTGAGATGAGCAGGAGTGAGTTCTGGGGGGCAAGTGCCTGGTTTGCCAAGGGCAGTGCTTCCTCTGACCCCAGCCTATGTAGTACAGTCCTGAGGCTAACCTCTATGTGTGGACACCACCAGCCCGGCTGTGACTGCTAGGCCAGACTGCCTCCACCCCAGTTCCTTACGCTTTCCTCCAGGAGGTTCCATCCAGAAAGCTCTATTAAAGGGCGCTCAGAAGTCAAGACAGGAAGGCGTATCCGTTAGCTCAGGAGACCCAGTATCCCAGGGCTTGGCTCGCTGCTGAGCTGAACACAAGTTCCGTCACAGCAAGTGGAGATGGAAAAATCTGTTGCCCTGGGGGAACTGGGCAGGGCTGTGCCCTCCAGTGAACTTTCCCTTTCTGAGTCTCGTGCTCAGCGAAGTGGGTGATGCTAATAGAGGTGGCAGTATGGGGAGCAGGCTGCCCAGCTGCCAATAACTATCCCACCTCGCTCTGATCAACCACTTTACATCAGTAGATGTCAAAGCCCTTTACAAAGCAGGTCAATATCATCATCCCCACTTTACAGATGGGGAAACTGAGGCACAAGGGGGGTGGTGATGCAGTCAAGGTCACCCAGCAGGCCAGCAGCAGAGCTGGGAATAGAACCAGGTCTCCTGTGTCCCAGTCCATTGCTCTGTCCACTAGGCCTCATTGCCTCCCATTGTTGCTTCCCAAATCCCCCCACAAGCCCACATTTGGGGTGCTTCATCTCAGAGACTTTCCTTTAATAAGTTTACTTTGGAGGGGCACAGGGCCATATTTCCACAGTCTGATTTGTGTCCTGAAAAAGGGCCGGAACCAGGAACAGTTCAGAATCACTAACAGAGCCAGTCCTGTGTCTGAAACGGCCTGCAAGAGACTGAGCACTACGGAAACTCTGCCAAGAGTCCTGGCAGCAGAACGTATGTCAGTGATCTGGCGACGGGCCTCCAGGCCAACCCCCACCTCCCAAGTCCCAGGGCACTGAGACTTTTTCAACAGCTCCTGAGTCTTTAGTCTCTTTGGGTTGGAAGAAGCTGTCGGTGCTATCTGCAGCCCTCAGCCTGGAACTTCAGCAGCGGTTCAGCACCAAGAGACACGGGCTCAGCCAGTCTGTTCAGCTTCACAGCAGGCATCCAAAAGACGCCTTTGGTGCCTGCGGAGAGCAAGAGGATTCCTCCCTGTCCTCAGAGCAAAGCAGACCCAGCCGATCTCTTGGGGGCAGAAGGACTGGAGCAGTGTCAAAGATGAAACCAAGCCAGGAGGACACCTTGCACCTGGTAAGCTCAGAATCCTGCCCACAGGAACCTCCGCCATCTCCCTTACGCTGCGTGATTTTCTGTTCGAGGTAGTGTGGACAAGCAGGCACTTGGTGGGCTGTTCCCTGCCGGTCAGACCGTGCTGGGTGGGAGTCATGCCTAGCTCCAGGCATGCTGCTTTGCATCAGCAGATCACAAAACTCTTTACAAAGGAGGTCGGTCGCATCACCCCCATTTTACAGATTGGGAAACTGAGGCACGGAGAGGGGCGGGACATGCCCAAATAGGCAGCAGCAGAGCCAGGGAGTGGGTCCTACTGCCAGCCTGGGAGTCAGGACTCCTAGCCTTTTTTCCTGACTTTGCTGCTGGCCCTGGGTTAGTGTGTTTAACTTCTCTGTTGCCCCTCCCCTGTCAAATGGGGGTGCATTAATCCTCCCTCGGTCACAAGGCTGTTGTGGTGAGTGATGTCTGGAAAGGCCTTGGTGGTCCTCAGGTGAAAGACCCCTCCTCGCTCCCCTCATCTCCGGCACGCAGCCCTGCTTGGTCGTTTTCAGTGCCCCTCTGTGCCCTGGGGACTCCCAGCAAGGGTCTCAGAGACGGTGCTGGGTTCATCATTTTTCCCCAGCATGCTGTCTGCGGCAGAGCAGGGCGGGGTGCTCCTGGCAACGCCTCAGGAACCAAAGATCCCAGCTGGCATCGACCTGAGCCAAAGAGAAACCAGGGCACTCGAGCCGGCATTTGCTGAATGGTGGTGCCTGGGTTAGGGCCCGAGGTGGAGGACCCTGGGGGCCTGGTGTCAGTCCCTGTGGTGGGCAGGGATAGCTTGGATGGTGGTTGTTGGGGACCTGGGCTCAGTGCTTGAGATGAGTAGGAGTGAGTTCTGGGGGGCAAGTGCCTGGCTTGCCACGTGCGCTGCAGCCAAGGGCAGCTGAGAGACCAAGACTGGCATCAGCCAAGGGCGGGCTCAGCCCTGCCAATGGTTGGCAGGGTCTGAAATTGGCAGGTGCCTCCCTAGCAGTGGGTGCTCCTGGGGTTTGCACTGTGGCTGGGAATGACCCTGGGGGCTTCATGCCTTTCCCCTTTGTTTGGAACCCTTGGAGAGCAGCAGCTGTGCGGAAGGCCCAAGGCGGGCAGGGAAGATGGAGAATCCCTGAGGGACACTGCTCTGCGTGCTTCTCCGCCGGAGGGGCTGGGATGACCCTCCCCGAACTCGGAGTGCTCGCGATGTGGGTGCGGGGTTTCCTGTGCTCATCCATGTGCCTGGCCAGCTTTGCTGGCTGCTGCACCGGGTGGGAAGCAGCGTGGCTTAGTGGTTGGGGTATCAGAATGAGACTTTGGAGCCCTAGGTTCAAATCCCACCTCTGCTACTAGTTGGCTGGATGACATTGGGCAAGTCATTGCTCGCTCTGTGCCTCAGTTTCCCCATTTGTAAGTTTAAACATTGGAACAATTACCCAGGGTGGTGGTGGATTCTCTATCCATGGCTCCACATTCTAGCTGCCACCGCTTAGGGGCTTGGGCTCGCCGCGTCCCAGCTCAGCAACACCCTTTCATGCCATTCACAACGTGCCAAAGGCGCGTACGCTTCTCATTGAATGGGGAAGACCTGGCCAAACAGCTTGTCGCTGTGGTTACGGCGGAGCTCTGTCTAGACACCGGCAATGGGCTTGCTTCCCTGGCCGCAGCAAACCAGAAAGCAGCCTGGCCGTTAGCTCTGCAGGGCTTAGCTGGGTAGCTGTGTGAGCGCTCCCCTGGCTGTTGGTCTTGCACAGATCTAGAAAAAAACGTGTCCGAGTTTTGTATCCTTGCACTCAGCACCAGCGAGTTGTGAGTCCCCGAGAGAACTCCTCAGGCAGCATCGCACCAGCCGTAGGTTGTTTGCAGGGGATCCAAAGGATGGGGAAGTTCATAGAGTCACAGACGCACCGAATTTAAGGGCGGAAGGGATCAGTAGGTCATCAAGCTCCTAGATATCATCACCAGGCCGGAGAATTCCACCCAGGGCAGCACGAGAATGGGAACATAGACAGGGAAAGGGGCTCAGATTAGCTCACCCCGGTGCAAAGCGGGGGTAAAACACAACCAGAAGGGCAGTGTTTGTGCCCACTTTGCTCTTGTTTGAGGGCTCTTCTCATCCTTTAAATCAGTCACGTTTTGCGGTCCTGGAGGTCACAGCCAGGACGTGGCCCCAAGCTCTGAACACACACCAGGAACTCAATTCTTTTAAGTGCCACGTTTCCAAACGGGCCTCTAATTTGGCAACCAGCGAGTCTGACCTGAGCAGGTCACGATGAACACTGGGCCATTTGGTCTCACAGCTAATTGCAATGGTGCATGTAACGTGTGAGTCCAATTGTGGACCTAGTACAGAAGTTACAAGGCCAAGCCCATCTCTTCCCTGGGCACGTGCAGGGGATTTTGCTGAGTCAAACTGAGATGCCCCGTGTGGATGGGCTTTTATAATGATCTGCTGGGGTAGGTATTTTTGGATGGGAAGGAAAGATTATCTTATTTGATGGCTTTCTCCTTCTGCCCGTCACCGTGGTATCTGGGCACCCTCCACATGAAATCAGTAGCAGTAGCGAAGTCCCATGGTGTCTCTGGCACTCCTCCTCTTCAGAGTCAAAACTCTGTTTTGGTTTTAGACATTACGAATTTGCTCTTTTGGGTTGGTCGGGGTGTGGGGGTTGGAAGAGGGGTCTGTTGGGGTGCGAGGTTGGAAGGGGGAGTCAGTGTTTGGTGGTTGAGGGGAGGAGGGGGGTCAGGGTTGAGGGGTCAGGGTTGTCAGTCCTATGTTGGAAATACCCTTGTAACTGTAGGGCGCCCCCTTGTGTCTTCTGTGCATCCTATGCTACTGTGAGACGGCCATTATGGAAACGGGCCCAGGGCATCGCATGCAGCTTATTGCTGTTTTATGCATCTCATTAAATAACGAGGCAACATGCACTTTGATTCCACATCACAGCAACAAGAGCACAGATGCTGTTTTAGTGAGGGCACTAGCCTGGAGCCCAGGAGATGCAGGCGCTCTTCCTGCCCTCTCGGACCAGCGGCTCCATCATTTACAGGGGTCTGGTGGTTGTTAAGCACTTCCAGCTCCCGGAGACGTCAGTTTGACCGTCAGTGCTCTGTGCCTCAGTTTCCCCAACTCTGGAATGAAGATCGTTAACCCTTCCCTACCCTGTGGGGGAGTTGCAAGGATAAATTTGTTAATGCAAGTGGTGCACCCATACTATTCGACATTGGTGAGGCCTCATCTGGAGTACTGTGTCCAGTTTTGGGCCCCACACTTCAAGAAGGATGTGGATAAATTGGAGAGAGTCCAGCGAAGGGCAACAAAAATGATTAGGGGTCTGGAACATATGAGTTATGAGGAGAGGCTGAGGGAGCTGGGATTGTTTAGCCTGCAGAAGAGAAGAATGAGGGGGGATTTGATAGCTGTTTTCAACTACCTGAAAGGGGGTTCCAAAGAGGATGGCTCTAGACTGTTCTCAATGGTATCAGATGACAGAACGAGGAGTAATGGTCTCAAGTTACAGTGGGGGAGGTTTAGATTGGATATTAGGAAAAACTTTTTCACTATGAGGGTGGTGAAACACTGGAATGCGTTACCTAGGGAGGTGGTAGAATCTCCTTCCTTAGAGGTTTTTAAGGTCAGGCTTGACAAAGCCCTGGCTGGGATGATTTAACTGGGAATTGGTCCTGCTTTGAGCAGGGGGTTGGACTAGATGACCTTCTGGGGTCCCTTCCAACCCTTATATTCTATGATTCTATGATTCTACTATATGACAGGGCCAGAGGAAACCCTAGAAAGGAATGAAAGCCTAAATGGTTGTGCACCTCCTCAACTTGGAGCAAGGCTCACTAGGTAGAGACTTACCTGGCCCCCATCACTGGAGCATTTCAGCAGCTCACAGTCGTTAGCACATTTATTGTCACACGTCCCTGAGAGGTAGGTCAAGGCTGTAATCCCCATTTCACAGATGGGAACTGAGTGGCAGAGTGACTAAGTGACTTGCCCAAGGGCACACGGGACCTCTGTGGCAGAGCAGGGTCACAGCTGGCTGAGTAATGGGAAAGATATTTCAGGCTACTTTCTTTGACCATCAGCAAGAAAACTTACTGAATACATCCTTCCTGGATAGCCGCCATCGTGCTCTGCTTCCATCTGTTTCCCAGGCTGGGAAAGATATTATATTAGTTTAAGAAGAAAAGCTTTTTTTTCTCCCCGACTCAGCCCAAATATGACAGCACTTTAAATGCCAGTGAGGCCTTCAGCTACTGCTGTGAACTGAGCGTTGGCCTTCACTGGCAATACAGCAGGTAGCGTCTCTCAGATATTTTGGCTTGACATATAAATTGCGGTTGCTAAAGTGGAGCTGTGGTGTCTGTCCTGCACTCCCTTTTTCAGTGGCTCCTAATTCACCCCAACAATCTGCTTCGGCAGTAATACCTCCCAGACTCAGCCCAAAGAGGAAGGAATGCTCCTGGAAAGTTTGAGCAAAATCAGATCAGACACTTTTGAGTGATGTGAACAGGGGGTGGGGGGAAAAAAGACCAGTTTCCCCTGTGTTCCAGTTGAGGTTTTGGAAACTGAGGCACAGAGCAGTGAAGGCAAAGGAAGCATGTTCATGCTCTCTCCCATGCTGCCCCTTGTGTTTGGGAGGAGCTGCCCGTAAACACTCTCCTCCAAATCTCTCCTTAACATTCTCCTTTGTCACGTACCCTGCAAAAACTTGACAACAATTTGGCCGCTGGGGTGCTTCTGTCACTTCTGTCAGGCTGGCCAGCGTCTCATTGTTTCCTTGTACTCCCGCATTGGTCTGTTGGCATCTATCTGTTGCCTCTTGTCTGACCCTTAGATAGTGTGTTCTCTGGGGCGGGGACCATCTTTTTGCTCTGTGTTTGTACAGCGCCTGGCACAACGGGGACCTGGTCTGTGACTGGGGTGCCGACCTATCATCATAATAGATGCATGAAATTAAAAAGCCAAAATTAACCCACAGGAGAAATAAATGCCAAACCTTTTCTGTCCTATCCAGCTTCTCCTCCTGCCCTCATCCCCAACTCTGTGTTTATATCAGAGAGGGCAGGGTGGAGGGGTCCACCTGGCACTCAGAGCAGAAAGTGGTCATCAGCAGAGGTTTGGGGTACTGGTGATTATTAGTCTTAGCCAGACATAGTTGGCAGACCACTGTGTGGGCCAACACCAGGAACCTCCAGAGCTCAAAGCGGGATGATCTCTACAGCTTGAGCTGAAGAGCCAGGCTAGATCTAAGTGACTTGAAAGAAGCAGTGAAACAGTAGAACAGGGAGGAGTGGGGAGAGTGTCTGGTAGTCGAGACCCAAAGGGGAAGGGGCAGGTGGGATGGGGAGAAGAGGATGGTGTCATGGGGCCACCTAAGAGGAGAAAGTTGGGGAGAGGGAGAAAAGAGGGGGCCATGTCCTATAATCACAGATGAACCCATGGGGAAGCCGCTGGCTCAGGGAAATGGGGATTACCCCAGGGCCTGCCACAGACAGAGGATCGGGGGTAGTGTGTAATGAGGGATCTGTGGGGTTCTGGCTGACAGATCAGAGCACTGGGATGCTGTGGCATGCTCCTTCCAGAAATGGGATCTGAATCTCATCCTGTGTCTTCTCCTTCCTGCAGAGGGTGCAGCAAGGGGTAATGGCCCTGCCTGGCCACTGGGATTAAGTTCCCCACTTCTCGCCCCTCTTGAGGCTCTGGAGTGTCCTCGGTGGGGCCCGCTCAGTGCAAACGCCAGACCCAGGAGTTCGCGAGCCATTCACTACGCACAGTAGAAGGTGGGGAGGAGGGGTTCTTTGCGTGAACTCTTGGGAGCGGGCGAGGTAGGGAGGCTACCAAACGGCAGGGCATTGCAAACACGAGGGTGATGCAAGGCTTCTATATTTAGGAACTGGCATGAGCCTGTCCTAAATATAGCACGAAATATGGGGCGCTGGCCTCCCTGCAGACCGCTGGCGGTCCCTCAAGTTACGAAAGAACCGCTCCATTTAGATTAGATGTGGAAGAGCGCCCAAGGTCCCATCCCGTACCGCCCTGGGGGACCAGTACAAAGTCCTTCTCTAGGGGACTTGTATAATGTTTTCTTCAGGCTCGGTTTAAATGCCCCAAGGGTTACGCTCCAGCCGTTTCCCTTTGGGAAGCAATGGTGATCGTCCCGCTGTGGTGATGTTTTCATAGTGCATCGGAACTGGGAACTGTCCTCTGAGCTCTAGGAGGGTGTACACAGTGTTCTCTATTCCACGGTGTGTATCTGGCCCTCACTGGGCGTATGTGGTTCCCTCACAGTATTTATGGCTGTGTTCTACCCATTAAAATAGCCTCAGAACCCACTGGACCTACTGTCTGATTGATTTGCTTTACAGTCCATTTTCATTTCATCGAAGCATATTTGATCTACGGTAAATATAGCAGGATGCAGATGAGCATGTGCCATTGTTTGTACGTGTGTCCAGGAACAAACAAAATGGTTAGGATGGAATTGAGATTGGAAATACGTAGCCATCATTCCAGACGGAAAAGAAACCATTAAAAGGAATTTATAAATTAATAACCCAGACACCAGGAAATTCAAAGTGACATCAAACAAAGAGAAAGTGGGACATGGCGGGTTAAGGAAACTGCAGATGAGTTTAAAATCCCCTCCCATCCCCTCTCCAAATCATGAGACGACTCTACAACATCAAATGGACCTGATTCTGCTCTCACTGGCGAGTGCAAATCCGGAGTAACTTCACTGAAAGCAGGGGAGTGATCCCGGCACAAAATCAGGCCCCATATCTTTTTCACTTACCAGATTGTCCCTCACGAAATACTGATGGCCTACAGCAGCTGTTGCCTCGGGGTTCTGACATCCCTCACCCCCTGCCCTATGCCCTGTCCTCCTTCTCCTTCCTGTCAGTCACGCCTCCCCTGCACTGTCTGCCTAGGTCATTTTGAAACCTCCACTGCGGCATGAGTCTCCTCACAGAACCTGTGAAGCTGTCCCTGGGGGAGGAGAGGGACTCATTCCATCACTTGGGGGATTTTATTCCCAAGGAGAGCAGGACACCCTGGAAGGGAAAGAGAGGTTGAGCGGCAGAGAGCCGTGCTCCGAGTGGGAGTGAGAGGTGACGTCTGCTCCGGCTGCTGCCCCACAGCGGAGGCGTGGGTGCAGGGAACAGATACACAGTTGGTTGAAGCCTGTGTGGAGTGACTGGCAGCAGATTGCTGACTAAACTCTGACACATCATTGTTTTCTGTGCAAACAGCAAGTCAAGGTCAGTGGTGATGGTCCTTACAGCTCAGTGACCGTACTCTGAGGACAAGCCAGAAGATCTGGGGTCCTCTTTGTCTAAGATCACTGTTGCTTACTTTGGGACAGGACCTCTAGGAAATACATTTCAGCCGGAGAGACTGGTGCCAATTCCAACATTACAAAAGACAGATCAGACCAGTGGCTGCAGTTCTGCGCTGTTGGCAAGGGTGGATGTTAACATATGCTACATCATATGCTGGGAAGTAAACAGGGTGTTTTAAGGCGGCGGAATTACAATGTCCAGCCTGGCGGGCTATAGCAAAGCAGACATTAAGCATAAACTTTAATTGGCTGTATTTGTAATAAGTTTAAGGTAATGGGGTTTAAAAGTCGCTTTTGAAGCAACTTAGCTTTGGTAGGGGGAAATACGAAGTTGCCCAGACAGATGACAGTTTTGTAACTTCTTACTGTGGTCGTGAGGTCTCCTGGGCCTTGAGAAAGCAGAAGCATGAGATGTGTGATCTAGTGAAGAATAATGGATTATGAGTTATGACCAGGAAAGTGGCCAGACCCTAATGGTCAAGAAGCCATTGAGGAGCCTGGATTGTTGACTCAACGGGGCTTGAGACAGTTTGGTGGAGGCGTCAGCTCCTGTTATTTCCTTATCACTTGCTTGGGATAAACATGTGGACTTGTGGATGGGACACAGAAGCAGTCCCCTAGGAAGGAGGGCCCCCAAGAATGGACGAAAGGTCAGCCTGGCCTCACTTGATCAGGACTGGACAATGCAGTTGAGGTGCAAAACCTGTGATCACCTGATTTGCCCAGAAGATCTCTGGGGAGGTCCTATCGGATGTGACCAGCTTGAATCTCAACCTTAAAAGACCAGGTAAGCAAGGAAGAAGTGCGCTCCTCTCCAGATCCCCGTAACAACAACCAAACGGCTGACACTCCTGTTTTCCCTGGGCTGGTCCCATGGGCAGTGAAGCCCAAGACACCACAAACCAGCCAGTTGACCAGAGGTTGATACCCGCTCACGTGATGGTACCTGAGCCAGAAGACATTGCCTGCTTCCCTACACTGCAGTTCTTCATTGGCTCTCGGAAGCTCAACAGATCAAGCAAGACAAAGAGCAGATCCTTTTTCTTTTCCCCAGTGACTTTTCCTCCTTTTGTTTCCTTCACAGAATTCCTGATACCTGTGCAGGAACGCCTGCGAGGAGAGGCTTGTCGTGTGCGTGTGTGAGAGCCCATAGTACGAAATTAACCTAGGTTACTGCAAATCTTATCACAGATCACTGAAGGCCATTTTGGGTTTGTAAAAATTCCAGTTTTAGCCCATCCTTTCCACAAGGGAAAGGATACAGATTGAAAACGTCAGCCATTCAATTACTGGTATGATATAGTTTTGTAATTTAATGATTAACTGGGCTCATGCAATGATTTGAATCCACTGTTGGTCTCAACTTGTTTTTATTGTTAGTTAACCAATTTAAATTTGTACTATTGTTAACTCTTTGATTGATTAATCTGATTTACGTTCTAACCTCAGTCTGATTGTCATATTGTTTAGCACTTTAGGGAAGTATAATTAACTAATTAGCCTTATAGTCATTTAGGCTCTTAAATAAAAGCCATAAAACCACATTGAGTTGATTTTCTCTAATCAAAAAGCTATGAGGTCAAAAGAAACTTAGTTAAGGGGATTTTAATTAAACATTAACAAATAATTTAACTGAGGCCCTGAAAACCTTATTATTACTGCAGTTGACAGCACACGAACCTAAAGCTTGGACAGTGTGAAACTCATAACTACCCACCTCCTTCTCCCATGGCTGCTCTGTCACACTACCCCAAATCACACCCAGGCAGGAGTGGCTGGGTTGAGCTGTTATCTGGTTAGTTTCTTGATCTCTACTCTGATCACTTTGGATGCCCATGCTGCGTTCTAGGCTTTCCCTTTCTCCTGGGCGGCCAGAAGACCTCTTGGATTATGCACTGCCTCTGACGAGCTCCCTGCACAAGGGTCCCTGATGCACCAAGCCTGTCCTTTCTGCACAGGCTAGGTGTAAGTGAATGAGGTCTTGGGCGTTAGATCCCCTGCTCCTCGTCCTTCCCGGGCACAAACTCGCCTGGGTCCCTCCCCGCTTACCTGCACCTCTGCTGCCGTAGGTAGAGCAGATCCTGTCTGAGTTCCGGCTGCAAGAGGAGGATCTGAAGAAGGTGATGCGTCGGATGCAGAAGGAAATGGATCGGGGGTTGAAGCTGGATACACATGAGGAAGCCTCTGTGAAAATGCTGCCCACTTACGTGCGCTCCACACCCGAAGGCTCAGGTAACACATTATCCTACAGGGTGTGGACGCCCATGGGGAAATGAGAGTGCAGAATTTCCCACCCCTACACCTCTCACTGGTCCCATGGGTACACGGAGACAGGGACCCACCCAGCCTGGGGTAAGAATTTGATCACCATCCCTCCGCTACTCTCCACCGAGGGCGTGCTGCTCGCAGGTTGGGGGAGGGATCAATCAGTTGTGGCAGATGACAGAACAAGGAGCAATGGTCTCAAGTTGCAGTGGGGGAGGTCTAGGTTGGATATTAGGAAACACTATTTCACTAGGAGGGTGGTGAAGCACTGGATTGGGTTACCTAGGGAGGTGGTGGAATCTCTATCCTTAGAAAGAAAAGGAGGACTTGTGGCACCTTAGAGGCTAACAAATTTATTTGAGCATAAGCTTTTGTGAGCTACAGCTCACTTCATCGTATGCTCATGCTCAAATAAATTTGTTAGTCTCTAAGGTACCACAAGTACTCTTTTTCTTTTTGCGGATACAGGCTAACACGGCTGCTACTCTGAAATCTATCCTTAGAGGTTTTTAAGGTCAGGCTTGACAAAGCCTTGGGTGGGATGATTTAGTTGGGGTTGGTCCTGCTCTGAGCAGGGGGTTGGACTAGATGACCTCCTGAGGTCCCTTCCAACCCTAATCGTCTATGATTCTAAGCGCGCTGGCCTTGGAATCCATTAAAGACCCACTAGAAGAAGGGCTAGAGAGGGCTGAACAGCCTGTTGAACCTCAGTCCTGCCACCGTCTGCTGAGAGGGCCCTCCAGTGCCAGTGAAGTCTGTGGGAGATGAGGAGGTTCTGCCTTTCTCAAGAGGTGCCCAGCACCTTCCAGGATTAGGTGATTTCAGGGCACCTGTCTCCACTCCTTGTTATCTTCTAGATCAGAGGGGAGCATGGCAGTTGCCTGATCTTTTGCAAACTCTGCTGGCTAGCACAGAGGCCAGGGCTTGTTTGGGAGAGGCGAGCGCTGACTCTGTGGCACGAGCCTCATTCAATCAGTGGAAGGCAGGTTTGTCGTTATGCTGGCCCCCAAAGAGACGTTTTGTGGATCTTTACGCAATCTCCTGAATTCCCCCCACCTCCCTCCAGCAGTAGCAAGAGATAAGTGACAAACCCCGTGGCAGGAACTGTGTTGACATCAGGGATGGTGCTGGCTCACCTGGTGTGCTGGGCTTCCTATCAAAGAGGCTGGCCGGAAACTGAAATTGCCAAACAGAACCCAGCCATGTTCGAGTCATTTGGACGCATAAGAGAGAAACCAACGTGTCTGTAAAATGGAGGGACAAGCAGAAGGGAAAAGACAGGTCTTTCTCCATTTGCTTTCTAAGCAAGTCTTCCAAGTTATTAACTGCCTTCCTTTGCAGGGGTCCAGGCGGTGAACGTGACAAGTCAGGAATAGAGCTGGTCGGAAAATGGGATTTTTTTCTCCATGAAAAAAGTTGACCTTTTGTTGAAAAAACAAACATTTGAGGCCAAAACCCAGAAAATGTTTGGTCAAAACCCCCTAAAATTTCAGTGAAAAAACAAACCGTTTTTGACAGAAATATTTTTGATTTTTAGCCATGGTTTTTCAGGTTTTGGTTTTTGACAAAAAGTAGAAATTTTCCACAGGAAGGGGAGGGAACAGTTTGGGTTTTGGACTGAAAATTTTCTGTCCTTTTGATGGAAAAAACAAAAACATTCCCCCCCCCAAAAAACAGATACTTTCCATGAAAATGTCCATTGAATCAAATCCCCAATTTTCCAACAGAAAAAAAGTTTTGGGGGGAATTTTTCAACCCTGAATTCTACTGTTAATTTTCGTAGCGTCTAGGAACCCAGTCATGGGCCAGGGCCCATTGCGCTAGGCGTAGTACAAACACAAGACAACAGCTAAGTAACTCTTGAACTGTTAAGCTTCATCCTGACATTGCAGAGGTCGGAGACTTCCTGTCGTTGGATCTCGGCGGCACCAACTTCCGTGTGATGCTGGTGAAAGTGGGTGAAGGGGAAGAAGGGCAGTGGAGCGTGACGACAAAGCATCAGATGTATTCCATCCCAGAGGACGCCATGACGGGAACAGCCGAAATGGTGAGCGAGTGCTTGGCCAAAAGAGCCGTGAAAACAAGATGCTGGCAGGCGTCCCCTAGACAAACTCTCCAATCCGAAGATGGGCAGGTGACAGCTGGGGTGGGAAATGAAAAGGCAACTGGACTGGAGAAATACTAAAGGTGCTGAAGAAAAAGCTAAGTTGTCTGTTTGATTTTCTAGATCTATCCAACTCCAACAGGCCATGGAAGGTCTCCTTCAGAGGGGCAGAAAGGATGGGGGAGGGTCCACTTTCTTTATGGGATATTAGGAGTAATGTACAGAGTAAAACATGGATATATCCTTACTTTACCAGAAAGGAACCATGCGGGAAGTCGCTGTAGCAGGGCTTCCAATATTCTGTGCTTAGTGTGGTAAATATCGCTGAACAAATGATTTTTTTGGTTTGGTGGCTAAACTGAAAAATCTTGGGGGGAAATTGACCCGAAACAGAAAATTTTCAGTTTTTCTCACTGAAAAGCCTCCAAAAATTTAATTTTACATCCAGCAAAATATTTCGTTCACGCCAAAACAGTTTTTTTATTATTTCATTTTTTGTGTCATTTTGTTTTCAAGTCTTCTTATCCTTTTTTGAAATCTAACTAAGTTTTAAAAGAAACTTTGTTTAGAAAGGAAAAGTGGAAATGTTTCATTCCAAAAGGTCAAAACAAAATGGTTTGACTTTACTGAATGTTTTGTTTTGTTTTGTTTTGTTTTGTTTTCATTTTTGTGCCAAAACTCTTTGCCAAATTTGGCCTGAATTTTTGAAGAGTTTCAGTTGGCCTAAAACTGCATTTTTTGGTAATCAGCTGTTCTTCTGAAAATTTTGCCCAGCTGCAGTGGTGAGGCAAGGGTACACGGTAATTGGCCATCCTTTAGGGAGCCTGTGTGAAGCCATAAGTCCGTTATACAGCCCACACTAAAGGAAAGCCAATACAACCTTTATACTCCTGCACCTCAGCACGAGTTCTCTTTGTGTCACAAAGTTTGGAGAACTTGTCCTAGTTGATTTTTAATTGTTTATCCTTCATGAAAACTAAAGAGACAAGCCTCTGAGGACAGACCAGGTTTAGCTAACATTAGCCATACAAAGACTGAGGTAGGGTCTTGAAGAGATCAAAAGACCCCAGTGACTTTAGGATTTAAGGCTAGACAGAATATGGGTAGCCTGGCAGATTCATATTGATTTTTTCTGGTATAATTTGTAGGGCTGGACAAAAATTTTCTGTTGAGACTGTTTTTCGATGGAAAATTGGGTTTTAGGCAAAACAAAAAGGGTTTCTTGCTTCCCACATAAAATATGGGTGTGTGGGTTTGGGTTGTTTTTTTTTTTTTTGTGGGGGGGGGTTCAAAACAAGAATGTTCAAAAATGGAAACATTTCAGTTGTGAAATGCTGCTGGCGTGCTTCATGGGAGTTGTAGTTTGCATGTCTAATGCTCTCATTTTCTTCTATGGCAGGACTTCATCTCCCATGATGCACCACGGCCAGGCCAGGGCCACAGTGAACCACCTCCCTGCACTAAGAAGGGAGGCTGTGGTGCATCATGAGAGATGTAGTATGACTGGGGAGCCCGGCCTGTGGAGGAGAATGGGAATATTAGGGACCTGAACTACAACTCCCATGAGGCACTGCTGCAGCCATTACCAAATTGAAATGATTTTTTGCCAAAAAACTTGAAATTTCTCATTTTCCGACCAGCTCTGTTAATATGTAATTATTCAAATGGCAGCTATGACAGGCAATACATTCTAAGGTCCTCAGATTGGGGTACCTGTGTGTTTGATAGTCCGTTTTTAGGTGTAACCTCAGTGGCAGCTTGATTAGACAGCTGGGTCAAAAAAGTTTTAGCTTCATCCAAGCCATAAAACAGATAGGATTTTTGTTTTGATTTTTGCTAAAGCGTCTTTGTGATAAGAATAAAACGGAGGTGCAAAAGTCCTGTTCTCACGTATGGGTCTTTAGGAGCAAAAGCTGCTGCCTCTGAGTTTGTAGATTTTGACACATCTGGAAATTAGGAATCTTTTATTTTGGAGGCCCAGTTTAACCCTTTTATCTGCCCCCTCCCATCCAGCTGATTAATATTTCATGATCAGAGAGGTACAATAATTGTGTGGATAATTAATTTTACTGGCTGCGTTAAAATAGCCATTACTAGGGACACAAAATACTTAAATATGTGAAGGGGAGGACTGAACTAATAAAATTTTCAAATCAAAACACAGAATTATACCATCCCTCTACTCAAATTCCAGCACTCACCAGTCACAGATCTCGGTATTGTTCCCGAAGACTTCAGCTTCTCTGTGTAACAATACATTCCACCCATGACATGGCAGCTACATCATCTAACCACTTGCCTGGCACAGACACACCAAAGTCATGTCAGAATTTTTCTCCCCCACCCCAAAAAGGTTTTGACGAGGAAAATTTCACCCAGCTCTATCTAAGAGTAATTCCTTCAACGAATCTGCATGTCAGAGGAAGGCCAGTAGGGTACAGACAACTGGATTTGGGGCAGAGATAAAGTCATCTGCTCTCACATACACATGTTCACACACACCAGGCTCTGCCCAATCCCAGCCTCCTCTACCAGTATTCATTTCCTCTGTACCTCCAGCTAGGACTGGGCAGCTGCACACATCAACTCAGCCGAAGAGGCGTGGCTGGAAGCCATGGCCAGCGGTGCTAGCCCGCGTGCTCTTGGCAGCTCCGAGACAGGCAAGAGCTACCCTTGAGCACAGATTTTGCCGATCTCCAAAGCTGGAATTAGGAAATGCCATCGCAATGGCTGCTACATTATACCAGAGGGCTGGGTGCCATCTGGCGGGCAATGCTGCGACTGCAGACATCTGCCTGTCTATACCGTGTGCGCCGTAGAAATCTTTATGTAGTGCGTGTGGTTTTCCGGGTAATAATCACTGACAGTCTTTGTTACTGAGGCAACATGCAACAGAAAGTCAATCAATGGGCCTGTGTAGAGGCTAGAGAACTGGGCAGCATGGAGCAACAGGGAGCGTGGAGCCAGCTGTCCCATAGAGGAGGTGTCAGTGTCTCAAAGGCAGGAGGAGGTTGGTGGTTGGAGGGCTGATGGGAAATGCCCAGCAATGCTGTTGTCGTGATTTTGGAATGACTTGGGGCCTCCCTTTTCCAGCTCTTCGATTACATCTCCGAGTGCATCTCCGACTTCCTGGATAAACACCAGATGAAACACAAAAAGCTGCCTCTGGGCTTCACATTCTCCTTCCCCGTGAGGCATGAGGATATTGACAAGGTGAGGCCAAGGCAGGGTGACTCCTGCGGGCAGATCAGAGGTGAAGGGTGAGAGAGGCTGCAAAGAATAGTGAGGGAGTGCGACTGTGGGCAGACTGGAGGAGCCATGCCTGATCTTCACTGCCCCTTCCCATGCTGAGCCACGGAGCTGCATCCCGCATCTCCAGGGAAGTGGTTCACAGTGTGAGCGTGAGCCCCCATCTGTACACAGCAGATCCCTTAAACACTCAGGCCCAGGTCCTCAAAGGTATTTAAGTTCCATTGATTTCAATGGGAG
This sequence comes from Caretta caretta, assembly GCF_965140235.1. Lineage (NCBI taxonomy): Eukaryota > Metazoa > Chordata > Testudines > Cheloniidae > Caretta > Caretta caretta. The sequence goes on along the minus strand of NC_134231.1, from coordinate 14,297,298 downwards.
TTAGGTACCTAAATACCTTTGGCCTTTCTTCATAGGGGCTGGCGTCTTTATTTGGAGGTGAGCAACGACTGATCCCCCGTCACGTTCACACTCGTTGCTTCCTCTGTACACCCATGTGCTCCCTTGCACACTTACACTAGATCTCACACTTCAGACTCCAAAGCTCAGTCCGTGCTGATAAGGCCTCAGATAGAGCATTGTGTCCAGTGCTGGGCGCCACATTCCAGGAAAGATGGGGACAAATTGGAGAAAGTCCAGAGAAGAGCAACAAAAATGATGAAAGGTCTAGAAAACAGGACCTGTGAGGGAAGATTGGAAAAATTGGGTTTGTTTAGTCTGGAAAAGAGAAGACTGAGAGGGGATATGATAACAGTTTTCAAGTACATAAAAGGTTGGTACAAGGAGAAGGGAAAAAAATTGTTCTCTTTAATCTCTGAGGACAGGACAATGAGCAATGGGCTTAAATTGCAGCAAGGGCAGTTTAGGTTGGACATTAGGAAAAACTTCCTAACTGTCAGGGTAGTTAAGCACTGGAATAAATTGCCCAGGGAGGTTGTGGAATCTCCATCACTGGGGATTTTTAAGAGCAGGTTAGACAAACCCCTGTCAGGGATGGTCTAGATAATACTTAGTCCTGCCATGAGTGCAGGGGACTGGAGTAGACGATCTCTCGAAGTCCCTTCCAGTCCTAGGATTCTCTGATTGTGGGAGCTGGGACTGCCCAGCTGGACATGCATGAGCAGTAATGCACCGCCCCGCATCCATTGAGATCAGAGAACTGATTGCTTAGCTCTCTGCTTTCTCTCTTTGTAGCACTTTGATCTAACCCTTTTGTCCCCTTGTCCCGCAGGGGATCCTTCTGAACTGGACGAAGGGTTTCAAAGCATCAGGAGCTGAAGGGAACAACGTTGTGGGGCTTTTGAGGGACGCTATCAAGCGCCGAGGGGTGAGATGAAAATATGGTTTGTGCTGTTCGTGCTGGCTAGTTCCCCCGGCGTCTCCGCACAGATGCGCCCTCGTGGGGTAAGACTGGGGCTTCTCCGGGCTCACCAGCTCCACCGGGGGCACGTCGCAATCCTCCTGCTCCTTCAGCCTCAAGGACATCCTCAGTGGGAATGTGGGCTGGAGAGATCCTCGCTCAGCAGAAGCGTTCTTGGCTGCTCAGTCTGGATCAGTGGACTGGGCACTCCACATGCCCCTTACTAGCGGCAGGGTCCTGCCCTGGAATTGTTCTGTACCCGGGTGCGTGCTTCCTTTTGTCTGGGCTCTTCTCTGGAACGCCTGGGGGATCGTGACCTCTCTTTTGTATGCTCCTCCGCAGGATTTCGAGATGGACGTGGTCGCCATGGTCAATGACACGGTAGCTACAATGATTTCCTGTTACTATGAAGATCACCGGTGTGAGGTTGGCATGATAGTGGGTAAGATACCTGCCCACCTGGGCGTTTCCCCTCATCCCAGAGTGCATTGGGCGCATTCCCCACCTGCCCATGGACACCGCGGGCTCTCTGATGTGGATTGTCCAAGTGGAATTCCTGCTGGTCCATTCTCAGGGCTCATTCCAGTCCTGTTGGCATCAGGAGGAAGCAGAGTAGTCCTCAGTCCCGCTCAGTGTGGGAGTGGGCGGGAGGCTATTCAGTTGATTTGGAGCAAGGCCATGCCATGTGTCACCTTTGGTAACACTCAGGAGGCGGGTTGGTTGGAGGAAAGCCCCACCGCTGAGCTGCTCTGACATCATCTGTTTGGCAGCGGGCATTCTCAAAGGCCTGGCTCTCCAGCTGGATTTCTCTGGACACAACTACTGTTGAGCATCCCTTGAGGCTAACAATGTTGCAATGTCAGGCTCCCTCTAGATGCAGCAGCTGGTCTTAGTAACCCTGGGGTCCTCAATGATTCTGCTGATGCCGATGCGCATTCCCTCCTCCCTTGAGTTGTTCCTTGCGGGATCCAGTTGTCTTTTTCTCCAGGATCAGTCGGTACCGGGGGTGTCTCTGGTATTTCAAGTAACCGTGCTGATTTCTCTGACCCTCTGTTTCTGCCCTCTATGATGGTGGCTCCGTCGTGGGGGAGCAGTGAGCACACTGGCTGACTTCCAGCTGTTATTGATTGTTGGGCTGAACCGTGGATTTGTGTATCTCCCAACGTCACGTTACTGCTCTGTTTGCGTTTCTTCCAATTGAAGTGTTAAGCCTGGAATTGACGTAGGTTTGTGTAATGGAGATCTTGTGGGAAATAAAGTCCTTGCTCATCTGTTCTGTGGAAGCTGCTCTCCTACTGGTACCTGTCTACGCTCCAGTAGGTTTCAATCTATTTATCTATCTTAGGGTTGAATACTTCCACCCATCACCATAATATCTGGGTGCCTTTCCCGTAAAACAGATAGTGACAGCGAAGCCCCTAGAGGACTGGCTAAATAAAGATCATTCTTAGCTTCCTTGGAGACAGGCTTCGCTCCCCGCCTCCCCATTGCTCTGGGGATACTGTGGCGAGAAAGTGCTGGGCTCAAACAAGGAGATCGAAGTGAGCTCCTGCACTTCCGCATCTGGAACCAGGGCTTAGAGCTCAATGATGGTGTGAATTGTGATCCAGGATGGGGAATGACCGTTCTGTTGACTGTGCCTGTTTGATTTGAGATCGCCGTTCATTGAGTAATCGGTTAGCTGGGGGCACGTCTGGGACACTGAGACTTGATACCATGTGTGGACATTACCTCTTCCATCTCTGACTTCTGTGAGCTGATAACCTGCCCTACCAAGAGCAGTTAGCATCACCTTGAGAGTCACTGCCGGCTGCTGGTTCCCATGAGGAGGACAGAGCAGAGCTGAGGGAGTTACTCACAGCCCAGCCCCTGTGTGCCAAATGGGCTCTATGGGTGGAGAGCTGCCAGGTGGATCAGGGAGGCAGAGCTCCCTTGGAAGGACTTGGGAATGAGAGGACGTAGGAAAGCTGGCAGGAGAAAGGCTGGGGGGTGGGCCCAAAGTTCTGGGCGAGGCCCAAAGCAAATGGGCAGAGTCCCTGTTATAGAGTTCTGGAGTTTTAGGCCAGAAGGGACCACCAGTCCAACAGCCTGTGTATCACAGGCCACCCACCCCACCCAGCACCTGAACACTAACCCAACAACCCAGGTGTCACAGCCCACAGGACACGAGACTGTGGTCTGCCACAGGCTGAGATTAGGAGTTACCAGGGTGCACCTGTGCCCTGTAAGGGCAGGGAAACGGCTGTGAGATACCCTCAAATAATCCTGGCGAGGGACCTGCACCCCATGCTGCAGAGGAAGGCAAAAAACCCCGAGATCACTGCCAATCTGAGCAGGGGGGAAATTCCTTCCCAACCCCAGAGACCCTGGGCATGGGAACAACAACCAGCCAGTGACACTAGGGGAGGGACTACTTGGTGCCCCCTCAGAGCCCTGGCCCACCCCACCCAGTGTCCCGTCTCCAGCCATGGCCATCCCGTAGTGCATTGCGGGCGGGATCCTTCCTGACCCCGGCAGGCAGCCGGCTGACACCTTGAGGGACCCGAGAGTCCGATTCAGCTCCCGCTCACCCCGTGTTCATCAGGAGTGGTTCCACGGAGCACCCACTGGTGCAGGTGATTAGAGGTTCAGGCCCGTTGCATTCACCACGAGATCCTTGCTGAGCGGACACAGCTGGCAGCGATGCCGAGCCGCCCGCCCGGAGATGCCGCAGAGCGCCGGGTGTCGGAGAGGCACCGAGCCTGAGCCAAGCACAGTGACAGCAGGTCGCTGTTAGAAATGCTGGGATACCCTGTGCATGAGCAGGCTGCAGCCTCCTGGAATGGTAGCAGCCGACAGCAGCCCGGGGCCCCTCCTGCAGCAGCCGGGGAGGGAGCCCTGGGTGTGGTGCCCACTCCCCCTCAGCGGGGGCAGGTGGAGAAGCAAGGCCGCCTCCCCCATGGGGCACGGGAGCCACTCAGTGTCGTCAGCGACAGCTCCATCTGGGCCTTTCGCATGGCTGCCTCTTCCGCTCGCCCTGGGTAAACAACGCTCGCTCAGCAAACACACTAAGAATAGAGATGAGCTCATCTCTGAGTGGGAGCTGCCAGTCAGGTGAGTTTAACACATAGGCTCCTTCCAAGCAGCCACAGACCTCCCCGGTGGGTGAGGGCCGCGGGCTCCCCCAACAGGGTATTGTCACTGCTGGCATCACCAGGGCAGGCCATGGATTTATAGATTCCAAAGCCAGAATGGACCCCTGTGATCAGCTAGTCTGACCTCCTGTAGACCCCAGGCGTAGACCGCAGGCCATGGGATTTCCCACAATAATTCCCATTTGAACTAGGACAGATCTTTTACAGAAACATCCCATCCTGATTTAAAACTTGCCAGTGATGGAGACTCCACCACGTCCCTTGGGAAGTTGTTCTGATGGCTAATGACCCTCACTCATTTGTACCCTATTTCCAGTCTGAATTTGTCTAGCTTCAACTCTCAGCCATTGGATGGTATTAGACCTTTCTCTGCTAGATTGCAGAGCCCAGTATTAAATACTTGTTCCCCATGTAGGCACTGACAGACTGGGATCAAGTCACCTCTTAACCCTCTTTTTGTTAGGCTAAATAGATTGAGCTTTTTGAGTCTCTCCCTAAAAGGCAGGTTTTCTAATCCTTCAGTCATTCTCGTGGCTCTTCTCTGACCCTTCTCCAATTTATCAACATGCTTCTTGAATTGTGGTCACCAGAACTGGACACCGTATTCTAGGAGCGGTCACACCAGTGCCAGATACAGGAATCAATATGGATTGGCCAGTGCTGCCATGTCACTGCCTCCAGGTGGGATTTCCTGCACTCTTACCTGTGACCTAGTGGGGGACTTGCTTATAGACCTGTAGGCAGTATTTTCTCATGTGGACAAGGATTCGGTTTCTATCGTTTCTTTTCCTCAAAGGTCAACACTATGGTACAATGATTTGGAGGAGCGGTAAGTGGTAGCTATGCCCTCTAGCGGCTGGCTTGTCAGACTGGCTCAAGTATGTCTCACACGTAGAGAACCACGTGAATCATCTGTATCCAAGAACTTATTTGACAAATGTTGCCTCTTTCTGCTGGAGATCTTGTCGGCTGACTGCAGCTTTCTGAGTTCATTTGCCAGCAGAATGTGTTGCTGATCTTTTTGCGGTCGTTTAGTCAATGAGTTCACCCTCGTCCGAGATATTTAAATTCAAGCGGTGTGACTTAGTTGTGATAGATCAGGTAAGTTACGCAGTCTGGTTTCCGCTTATTGTTAGAGGAGGGTGCAGGCACTTCGAAGATGACGATTTGTGTGCTTGAATTTAACACTTGGTTTCCAAGAATATTCATGTGAGCAGCTTGCTATCTAACATGCTTATCGGGCCCGCAGCACTGTGGTATGTGAGCACCTCGCAATCGTTAATGTGTATATCCTCACGGCAGCCCCCTGCCGCCAGGAAGTACTGTAATCCCACCGTGCAGACGAGGAGCTGAGCACAGAGAGGCTGGGGCCCCACTGAGTTCAAACATTTGTGCCAACGAAGCTCAGTTACTTGAAAGTTTGTGGGATGTGAACGCTAAAGGATGAAAGGCGCCATCATAAACCCGAGCCAGATATGCTTTATATGTGTGCCCAGCTCTGGCCCTGAGTCCCTGCGCTTCGGGGAAGACCCCAGTTCTGCCTCTGCTTATGCTCTGGTGGTAGCAGGTAGCGTAGGGGTAGCCCTGTAGGCAGATCTAGCCCCTCCAGACCCTCCCAGCTTGTTCCTCTATCAGACTGGTGGGTTCCCTGCTGCCAGCGTTCTGCGTACTGCAGGAGGCTTGAACCTGCTGCGGTGCCCCTTGGAGGGAGTACGGCTGCTGGGGGCATGGGCCGGCCATGGCAGCCCAGTGAGGGGAGCGCTCCCACTGCAGGCCTGGGGCACCTGGCTGACCCTGGGGATGCCCCAGGGAGGCTGGGGCTGCAGGAGGCAGCAGGAGCCTGGGGCAGCTGCTGCCCCCCGCCCCACATGGACGTGGAGGAGAAGGGCAAGAAGCCTGCAATAATGTCCCCTTTCAAATGAGTCTCCCTGCAAGGTGAAAAGGGTCGGGATAAAAAGGCCCAGGAAAAGATACGGAAAGAGAACTTCATACAGTAGTGCTGTCCCGGTCCCATCGGGGTGAGCCAGACACGATGCTGGGCTTAGTCGATCTGCCCACAATATCAAGCCAGTGTGGAGGGATGGAGAAGATACCATACGTGGGTCCCCATCCACGACACCGCATTAGACCTGAAGAAGAGCACTGTGTACGCTCGAAAGCTTGTCTCTGTCTCTTCCACCAACAGAAGTTGGTCCAGTAAAAGACACTGCCTCACCCCCCTTGTCTCTCTCAAGCACTAGTAGGCGTTTTCCATTGCTGGTCAAGCCAGTTTGGTCAACTCAGCAGCTCATACTTCTGTCACTGTCCCTTAGTGACTCTTAAGTCCACTGACAGGTGACCAACTTGAACCGTCTTCTTTCTCCTGCCTGACAGATCCCTAATTTAATTGAGAAGCACTTAAATCCAAAATATTCTGACAGAAATCATCATCCCACGGAGCAGAGTTGCCAGCTCTCGTGATTGTGTCATGCGTCTTATGGTACTTAATGTTTTTTTCTCAAAGCCCCAGTTCCTGGAGTCACGGGATTAGAATGAGAATCTGCACTTCTGTTGTTGTTTTTTTAAAATACATTTTTAGCTTTCCTGGTTGCAGAGAAAAGCATCAGAGTGTGACCTGGGTAAACTCGAAAGGCTCAGAACCCAGAAGACAAGGAAAACGAACCCAAACTTACTATTTTTTAAAGATCTCGTGATTTCTAAGCCAAACTCATGATTTTTGGAGGCCTGACTCCTGAGTTTTGAGCTGGGAATATATGCAGGAGTATTAAATTATGAAAGAGCAGCTCCATGTTCGTCACTTACCAATGCAACCGGAAGAAGTGCACAAGGACGAACAGACTGCCCAACCCAAGGGCCCGGCTTCCAGGGGACACACCAATAACCGCTCAGCTCTGCAGGGCCACCATTACAGAGAGCAGAGTCCGAGAAAAAGATCACCATGGTCCCTTGACTTTCACTTTCAAGGTCCTGCCCACCCTGCTTCTTTGGGTCACCACTGAGCTGTTGACCACCATGGTCCCAGCCTCCGTCGCCCACTTGTTAAATTTGCAAACGAGCCTCTGTGCGTTTCCTCCCCTGCTGTCCCTCACGCTCCCCGTAAACATCCCCAAAGCTACCTCATTATCCCCCTTCAAACTGCTCCTTAAAACTCTCCTTTGCCTGCAAAAAACATATTGGCCAGGCAGTTGCTGTGCTGAGACCCCTGCTGATCAATACTATCCCACTGTTTCCTTGTACTCTCCCGTCTGCCTGTACCCGTTTGTTCTCTCTCAGGGCAGGGACAGTCTTTTGTTGTGTTTGGACGCAGCACTTCGCACCAGGGAAGCCTGGTCCATGACGGGGGCTCGTAGGCGCTATGGTCAGACAAGTAATAATACAAGAGACACCCCAGATCCCGGTTGCTCCAGGAGAAAAAGGTGACACCGTAATCCCTCAAGGAGCGATAACCAACTGACCAGTGGGGCAGATCCTCAGCTGGGCTTAATTGGCAGAGATCTACTGATCGCCCCCGGCTGTGGATCTGACCCAGGGCTTGGAGAGCTCTGCATCGGCCAGGCTATTTCAGAGCTGGGTCGCTGAGAGTGGGTGAAAGGAGGAGTATGGACCTTGCAGGGCTTTCGCCTTCTTCCACAGCGTGGGGCATGGGTGGTCTGCTGGCATCATCTGGGCATGTCTCACCTAATCCATTCCCTGCCCTGGCAGGGACCTCAGCCATTGGTAGCACCTCAGTCTCTCCTGTTCTCTGTCTGTGGCTGCAATACTTCAGCCTCCTGAGGACCGAAACCCTTTAGCCTAACTGGCCTCATTGGGCTCAGCGACGGGTATCGGCTGAAATATAATGGCCTGTGCCAAGCAGGAGCTCAGACTAGCGCTCCCTTCTGGCTTTAAACGCTATGAAACAGGCTGTAAGGACGGGGCGTGAAATTGTATCGGGGGCACACGGACAGTACAGCCTGTGTTAAACCCGTGCCCCTGCCCCTTGTAAACCGGATACCCGCACAGACTCAAAGTCAGCTGGCTGCTCGGGCAGTGAGTAAAGCGCAGGGCCCTCTCTGCCGAAAAGCCCGCATCGCCAGCTGTCACAGGGCGCTTTGCCTGGGACTCGCCATCGTGAGACTAATCCCCGGCTTGGTGTCCCCTGCCAGGTACCGGCTGCAACGCTTGCTACATGGAGGAGATGGAGAATGTGGAGCTGGTGGAGGGGGACGAGGGCCGGATGTGCGTGAACACCGAGTGGGGGGCCTTCGGCGCCTCGGGGGAGCTGGACGAGTTCCTCCTGGAGTACGATCGCGTGGTGGACGAGACCTCACTTAACCCCGGGCACCAGCTGTAAGGGACACGACAGATAAAATTATTGCTTTCCCTGGGCCTCACTTCCTCCCTGCTGTCGCCCAGGCCGCAGAGCCGGACTCTGCCGGCCGCGGCTCCTAATTCAGCGGAGGGTGGGCGCAGTTCATCTCCAACGTGGTTTGCTCAGCTCTGGTTCTGAGAGTGCAGCTTTAAATTCCCTGGCAGGCAAGTCGGCCCTTGGTGACAGTGTGGGCCTAGGGGCCAAGAAGTGGGTCTGTGGGGCTCTCCCCGAATGGCCCTCTCTCGGAGGTCCCAGTGTGGGTGTTACCCAGGCGCGCTCACCTGGTCACTGAGGTGCAGTAGCAGGGGAGCAGGAGGCTGATATGCTGGAGGTGTTTGAAATGTGCAGAGCCCAGCAAAGAGGAAAAATGGATGTTTTCTTGCAGCTCAGAAAATACCCTCACTAACTGAACAATCAGTGTCGGCAGTGTTAAAACCAGTGAGAGCAATTTCCGCTCACCGGCCCGACCTCCGGCTCGCTCTCTCTCTCTCACATACCCTCAAGTGTGTCTAAACACATACTCGCAGACCCACAGACACACCTCAAATATACCAGCACGTGTAAACACCCCCCACACACAGACACACACACGCTCTCAAATGGACACACACCCTCACACACCCATAACTGCACCCATGTCCGCTTACCCACCCACGCGTCTCCCTTCAGAAACACAAATGTGCACACACGCCTCACACACACCTCCATACACAGCCATCCACTCCCAGCCACGTGCACACTCACCCCAGGACACAGATACCTTTACACACACACCCCCGCACTCTACGCTCACACACACCTGTGTACACCCCCTGTACACAACCATCCACTCCCAGCCACGTGCACACTCACCCCAGGACACAGATACCTTTACACACAGACCCCCGCACTCTACGCTCACACACACCTGCGTACACCCCCTGTACACAACCATCCACTCCCAGCCACATGCACACTCACCCCAGGACACAGATACCTTTACACACACACCCCCGCACTCTACGCTCACACACACCTGCGTACACCCCTGTACACAACCATCCACTCCCAGCCACGTGCACACTCACCCCAGGACACAGATACCTTTACACACACACCCCTGCACTCTACGCTCACACACACCTGCGTACACCCCCTGTACACAACCATCCACTCCCAGCCATGTGCACACCCAGTACACTCACCCCAGGACACAGATACCTTTACACACACACACACCCCTGCAATCTACACTCACACACCTGGATACACACTCCCCTATACACACACTAAAACACCAACACACACACCGAGAGCAGTCTGCATTCCCGCACCCTGGTGCCCTCACAAACACACTTCCGAATCCACACACCAATACACAAACACACCCAGAGCAATCTACGCTCACGCCCCCAGATGCCCACAAACACACTCCCGTATCCACACACCAATACACAGAGCAATCGACACTCACACCCCGACACGTTTCTCTCTTGTGCTTTTCCTCACTTCTCTCCTTTCCCTTCCCCTTCACTCTCTCGGGCTGTCCCCAGCCCAGCGTCCCACTCACCTTGAACGGACAGAGGAGGTCCCCGAGGCTTCAGCTTTGCTTCCCCGGGGCGTCTTCCATCCCTTCGGTTCTACAGTGCCCTGCCGGTGGTGGGAAAGGGCACCCGCCACTTGGCCTTAAGAGCTGAAGAGCGCAAAACCTACCAAGGCCTGAAATAAAAGTGCCAGGGCAGGGCTGGGGAATTAGCCGACAGCTGCTGCCCGAGGGGCGTGGCCATCTGAATAAGCGATCAATTGCTTATCCATTTGAGTTAAGCATCTCCGTAGCTGCAGGATCAGAGTGGGCCCGATCCTAGCCCATGCTATGGGGCAAAGAGGCCGTAAAGACATTTGCAGAGGATGAATCGCTGGCTCTGTGCCCCCTCGCTTGGCCCCCCTGAGCTCAGTGGATACGATGGATGGAGGAGGGTATGACTGGAGGATGCTACACTCCAGGGCTCCCCTGCGGTGTAATGGTCCCTCGGGGCCTGATACAAGCCGGCACAAGTTAGAGCAGTCCGGAGGTGGCTCTGAGTTGAGGTGGGGAGTGAGCTGGGCCCCCAACAGAGCCAGGGATCATGGGGGCTCAAAGCCACCTTCTCCCCCGCCCCAGAGCATCGGATGAGGCTCTAACACAGCGCAGATTTTGAGCCAGTCAGCGTATTTGGTATGTAACTGTCCTGATCTCCTTCACCTATCACACTACTGAGGGGGCGATGGAAACCCTGGCCCAGGTTCTCCGGCGGGGCCCAGGTGGTTGGCGTCTGGTTCCAGTTCCTTCTGCACGGCCTGCCCGTAACTCCCCCACCCCCCTGCAGGCCCCGGAACCGGCCGTTGCATTTGCTGGGCACTGCAGGCAGCAGGAATTGCTCACATCTGCGTGGCCAGAGTGAGAGCTGCATCCTGCCAAGGCCAGCGGCACACACCTGGGATGGCCCTGCTGCGGTGTGGCAGTTCGGGGAGCAAGCCCCTGGCCTCCAGGATTGACTCTCCCTCCCGCACAGGCTCTTGGCCGCATGGACCACACGGTACATGGCAGCCCTCGAGGACTGCAACACCCACCAGGCAGGGTTCCCTGAGCCAATGGGCCGTGCCGGGAAATCTGCATTCTTGCACTAGAGCCTAGGGGTATTTTTTAAGGATACTTGGCTTTGGCTCTGCTCACTGCCAGCCAAGGTGTTTCTCTCCTGCTTGAGCGTCTGCACAAGGCCCGTCCCCACGGACACTGGGAGTAGGGACATGTCCCCTTGGCAGAACCCAAGGGGAGGAGAAGCCGAGCACGGCCTCTGCCCTCTCAGGAGGAAGGGGAAAGCCAGCGGCAGCCTTGCTCATCCGGGGTTGTGTCGAGACAGGTCTCCAGGCCTAGGATACCCCCCGTTGCAGGAGAGCAGGGTCCGACCGAGAGCGGGCGGAGGGTCTGTGTCCTCGCGGCCCTGACCGGTGGTGCTCTTCTGTTCCCACCCAGCTACGAGAAGATGATCGGAGGCAAGTACATAGGAGAGATCGTGCGGCTGGTGCTGCTAAAACTGGTCAATGAAAATCTGCTCTTCCACGGGGAGGCGTCTGAGAAACTGAAAACCAGAGGCAGTTTCGAAACCCGCTTCGTCTCACAGATCGAAAGGTACGGGGTGGCCTCCCCAACCGCCCAATGCTCAGCCAGCCCCACCCACTGCAACTCAGGGGCTCCTAAAACCGTCCCCCGCTCTCCCATCCCCTGCCCCAGCTGTAATCCCATCCTACAGCCCCAGAGCACAGCTGGACTCCCGCGGCCCCCAGCGGCCACTGAGCTGCAATATGTATGACTAGAGAGAGCAACAACCGTTCCCCACTGGGCTCCGAGCTGATGTGCAAGGGGTGTATGTCAGCTCCCCCTCTGACAGGGACTCGCACACAGCTGCGGCAGGTACCCTCACACCTTGCAGTGTACTGGCTTGAGCACTGCACTGGGGCTCAGGAGACTTGGGTTCTATCCCCGGCTTTGCTGGGTGACTTTGGGCAAGTCACTTGCCCGCTCTATGCCTCAGTTTCCCCATCTGTAACGACACTGACCTCCTTTGAGCAATTTGGCTGAAAAAATTGCGGGGGATTGTTAGCACTTGAACTGAGGAATCGGCCCCAAGATTGCGGGAGCCGCAGGAATGGTTCCACTCAGTGAACGCTCTTTACTAAGGGTGCTCACAGCTCCCACACAGCTGCGCCAGTGTCACGTAGAAGAGGGGGCGGCCTAGCTCACTTTTCCTTGCCTGCTATTTGTGGCTGTTTTTCTCTGCACCTGGCCTCTTGAGCCCAGCTTCTCGGGCCTGGCCCCACTGCCCTCCCTTTGCAGCTCTAAGATCACGGGACTTAGAGCTGCTCTAAAGCTAACCCTCTAAAATGCACCAAGTTAGGCCTGGTAGCCTACGGCGCAAGGGGCCTTTCTGGCAGCTGGGGATTTCTGATCATCTCGTCCCATCTCCGGCGGAACCCAGGCCAGAGAACCTCAACCAGAGATTTCTGCGTCTAGCCCAGAACTCCTCTCTTAGCTACAGTGGGTCTCTGAGAAAGACTGAAAGACTCCGAGCAATGGAGAACCCGCCACGCCCCTCGGTAAATTCTTCCAGTGGTTAACTACCCTAAACAAATGCACCTTAGTTTTAATCTGAATTTGCCTAGCTTCATCTTCCCACCGTTGGATCTCCTTCTGCTGTTTACGGCAAGATTAAAGAGCCATGTAGAATCAGAGATCTCTAGCAGGTGGTGACCAAGTCACCTCTTAGCCTTCTACCAAACAAAGGGAGCTTCGTAAGTCTCACGCTGTGTGGCAGGTTTTCCAGACCTCAGATCATTCCTGTGGGCCTTACCAACACGGAGCCATGCGGGCTCCCGGAAGCATGGGCTGTGTTTGTAGGGATGGGCAGAGACACCTGCTCGCAGACCTTCGAGACCAGACATCATCTGGTGGGAGGGGCTGGAGGCACCTGGAGGAGATTGGGAAGGAGGCTGGAGTCTCACAGGCACTGGAAAAGCGGGTTTACAGGCGGTACCGTAGAGCTGAGAGTGAGGTAGGAACACAGACACTGCCAGGCTGGCTCAGCCCAAGGGCCCTCTTGCCCTGTCTCCTGTACCTCACATTGGCCAGCACCATCTGTTACAGGGGCTGGGTGGAACAAGAAGCCCCCCCAGAGGGCAATTCCGGGGTAGCCGGACCCCTGCCCCCATGTCTGTGTTGCACCCTATCTCAGGTAACTGCACGTATTGCTGTTACAAGCAGCTGTCCTGCTGCTCTCTTCCCAGGAGTATGAGCAGTCTGAAATGCAGCCACTTCTGGTGAGGAGCTGCACTGCAAACCAGCAGAACGCTTTCCAGAGGGGTAAACGCGTGTCCTCTCCTGAGTCAGCAAAGCCAACTTCCACCCAGCTACCGACCAGGCCTTAGGAGCCTGCTAGCTGTCTGCACCCATCCGCTGGCTTTGTCCAGCTGCCCCAGCAGCGCCGGGCCTGCCCCCCACGTTCGGCACGCCCTAGCGTCCGGAGGCTGACATGCTTTCGCTCTCTGTCCCAGCGACGCCGATGACCGGAAACAGACCTACAACATCCTGACGTCCTTCGAGCTGCTGCCCTCGCTCACGGACTGCGACATCGTGCGGATGGCGTGCGAGAGCGTCTCCACGCGGGCGGCGCAGATGTGCTCGGCAGGGCTGGCCGGCGTGATCAACCGCATGCGGGAAAGCAGGAGCGAGGAGCGGCTGAAGATCACCGTGGGAGTCGATGGCTCGGTCTACAAGCTCCACCCCAGGTGAGGTCGCACGCAGGGAAGTGCCCGGGCAGCCGCCTCCCCAGCCCCGTCACGGCCTCCCTGGAAAGCTGCATCAGACGGAATGATTGACAGACAGGAGCGTGTGGGTGGCCTGTCTCTGCGGGGCCACTAGGGAGCGCTCGCCCTTATCCGGGCAATGGCTGCACTGTGAGTGCCTTAGCAATGAGCGGCTGCGAGAGACAGCGCTGAGGGCTGGCCCTGGGGAAGCTGGCTTCCAGTCCGGCAGCGATTGCATGCTGCCGAGGCCCTCTCTGGCCAGCTTTACAGGTGCTGGTGGGGGTTGGACTTCAGCTTCCTGGGCCATAGAAGGGCCACCGAGATCTGGGACCTCTAGATGGTGGGGGGAGAGGGAGGGGAGGGGGGAGTGGAGAAGGGAGTAAACTGGGAAGCTTAAAAGAGCAGCATCTGAAAAAGGAACAGACTGGAAAGGAGCTGGAATGCCTTGAGAGGGCACGGCCGGGGGGATCCATCAGCTGGCAGACACTCCTCAGCAAGCCAGCGGGTCGGGCCGGGCAGGGGTCAGCCCGAGAACTGTCTTTTCTTCGCTGCCTTTCCGGGAGCACTTTGGCTCTGACCTGTGCTAAGACTTGCCAGAACTGAAAAGCCTTCACAGCCTGCGGGTCTCTTGGGGCGGGTTCGCAAACTGTAGAGTTGTGCCAGGCTACGACCCGGAGGTCTAAACTGCCTTAGATCGGACGCGCCGCGGGGCAGCACCCCGCACAACGGAACCTCACCCCTGTGGGCACCATCAGAGCCTGAATCCATCTTTAGATGACCCCCATCACCATATTTATGCTCCAGTGTTGTGCCCATTGTACAGATGGGGGCACTGAGGCACAGAGAGGCTAAGTAAGTTGCTCGTGGTCACGCAGGAAGTCGGGCAGGGCAGGGCAGGGAGATGCGGCAGCAGTCTCTCTGTACGCTCAGCGGACCGTTCTGCCTGACCCCGCCGCCTCCTCTCTCCCCAGCTTCAAAGACCAGTTCCACGCGACCGTCAGACAGCTGACGCCTGGCTGCGACATCACCTTCCTCCAGTCAGAGGAGGGCAGCGGCAGGGGGGCCGCCCTGATCTCGGCGGTAGCGTGCAAAATGGCCTGCCTGATTGGCCGGTGAGCGGGGCCATTGGCCAAAGGACCACGGAAGGAGCAGCCGCGGCTGGGACGTGGCTCCGTGCCGAGTTCTTTAGAGCGCGCGCGCCCAGGAGCGGAAACAACAAGTGAAGGGGCGGGGCAGTCCCTGGCCCCGCCCGCCTGCCTCCCACCTGTCCTAGCCGCCGCGCTAGCCATCCCAGCCGTGCTCTGTCCCCTTGCTGTTCCTCCGCCCTCTGTGCTGCTGCCAGGCCGGGCTCTCGGTCTACGCAATCAGTAGGTTCCCGAGGAGGTCTCCTCCTAGGATTGGTTTGCGGGGGGGGGAGGGGAGTCCTCTGACCCTTCTCTTCTGATTGGCTCAGGAATTAAAACGAGACGGGGGCGTCGAAACGGCTTCCAATCAGCACAAACGGCGGTCGAGGGTTGCGTTTCTCTCGGCCAATCAGGTGCGTGGATGTCGGGGCGTGTCAGGAGCCAGCGACTGCCCTGATTGGTGGCAGGCTGGCGTGTGCTTGGGGGGGGGAGGGCTGGCGAGACCACAGGCGGGAGGAGGAGGCTGGATAGAGAATGGCCTCTCTGCTAGCCGGAGGCCCGGGGGCCGCTGGGCCTGCTGAGCCCAGGCTGGGATGGAGCTGGCGGGAATCTCACGCAGGAGAGCAGCTGGGAGGGTTTCATGTCCCCTCCTGCCCTTTCCTGTCCCTCCAGATCTAGCTGCCGAACAGGGCCAAAAGCTTTGCCTCTGATCTACCCCCTTCTCTGGCCGTCCCGTCCAGGGGCTGCGTCTCGCCGTGGTGCAGCCCGGGTTCCTTTAGGGATAGCAGTAGATCCTCTCTCTTCTGGTTGTGCCCAAAGGCCGGCGGCCCCATGGCACTGGCTGCTGTACGAACACCAATGAAGAGATGTTCCTTGCGGCGGAGGGACCTCCTGGCATCCCTGCCCCTGTTGCTCTGGGAGAGCTCCCCAGCCCACCCCTTTCCACCCGGAAATCCAGCTCCAGGGCTCGCCTTCCTCCTCCCAAGCACACCGAGCCCTTGGCCTCCCCGGGGTGCGCCTCCTGCTCACAAGGAGGGGGCTGCCAGGGAGTAAATCCTGCCCTGTGCTGTCCGGCTGTCCTCGGGCTGGTTTCACAGAGGCGTTTGACATATTCCGGTACCCCTCCCGCCCTCTCAGGCTAACGTTGATTAGGCTATACCTCTCCTTAGTGCTGCTGTTCGTGAGCCAGACACATCGCCACACCCCCTCCCCCGCACACACAGGGTGTGTGTTCCCGCACAGCGTGCACACCCACGTGTACAAAGCCCACCGGGTGCACGCCTTCACCCGCTCACCGTCCCACGGGACGTGCGTCGCCTTGCAGCTCGTCAGACAAGCATCATGCCTGGGTGCACCGGGGCCATACGTACTCACGCCCCTCTGATACCCCCACACATGGGTGCGTGTACCGTCCTTGTGTACCCAGTCCGTCCGCAGTACACCTCACTGGACATACAGGGCTTCCATTCATTTTTTTCTGTACATCGGAATAAAATCATTCTGATGCTCTGGACGTGACTGTTTAGTAGCGATGAAATTCACCCCCACAGCGTATTAGACTTTATCCTGTGTTTGATGTTAAAATAAATCCCCACCCACCCCTAGCAATGGCACCCTGACATGGAGGTGTGGGCAGGGGGCATGTACTCCTGGGTTAAAGTCCCCCTCACTCAATCAAAACACAACACAACATAAGAACAGAGAAGATGCATGTAGAGTCTAGACAGCCTTTGTAAATAGCACGATCTACCCCTCTGCGGGGCTCCTAGGGGCATTCTATTGGAAGTGCCATTGTGGTAGGTAATATACCCGTAGCTATGCTTCCTAATGCCAGAACTGGTCCTGAAGGAGCCAGCTGTAGGACACAAACCAGGTCTGGAAGAGGCCAGCAGCTGCCCTCTGATCTCTGGCTCTTTTGAAGCTCCTGGCCCTAGAGGGGACTGTCCTGGCAGGTCCCAGCCCCTTGCTTTCCCCCTGTGTCAGTGTACTCCTGGCACTGTCTGCATCACATCCCCGAGCTGTCAGAGCTGCCTGGCCGTCAGTATTTCCTACGCAGCCTGGTTGTTCCTGGCAGTGACAAGAGGATGATATTTTGGGATCGGGGAACGGGAGCTTCCTTTATCCTCCCCTCTAGAGTGGGTCAAAAAAGCCCCCAAATCCTGATTCGAATCCAACTTTCATTTCCAAATTTTCCTACAAAAAATTTCGAACAAACGATGTTTCCTTTGAAATTGGTAGCAGAAAAAGTTTGCCAGGAAATCTGACTTGGCTCTGAATCGGGGTTTTTTCTTGCCGTTTGGTTTTTGCAAAGCATGATGTTTTCAGAAATGTGGATGTTTGTTGTTCCTTTTAGTGTCGAAGGCCAGAAGGGACCATTGTGATCATCTGGTCTGACCTCCTGTAGAGCACAGGCCAGAGACCTGCCCCACAGTCATTCCTAGAGCAGATCATTTAAAAATCCAGCATCTTCATTTGAAAATGTAATTATGGAGAATCTACCATGACCCCTTGGTAAATTTTCCAGTGGTGAATTACCCTCAGTGTCAAAAGTTTACACCTTATTTCAGTCCAAATTTGTCTATCTTCAACTTTCAGCCATTTGGATCGTGTTAGACCGTCCTCGGCTAGACTGAAGAGCCCAGTATTAACGATTTGTTCCCTATATAGGTACTGACAGACTGGGATCAAGTCCCTCCTTCACCTTCCCTTTGTTCAGTTAAGTAGACAGAGCTCCTTGAGTCTCTTGCTATAAGGCAGGTTTTCTAATCCTTTCATCATTCTTGTGGCTCTTTTCCGGCCCCTCTCCAATTTATCACCATCCTTCCTGAATTGTGGGCACCAGAATTGGACACCGGATTCCAGCAGCCATCACACCAGCATCAAACACCGAGGTTAAATAACCATTCTTCTACTACTCGAGATTCCCCTGTTTATGCAGCCCAGTATCACATTAGCCCTTTTGGTCACAGCATCGCATGGGTTGCTCATGTTCTGCTGATTATCCACCATACCCCCAAACCTTTTTCAGGGTCCCTGCTTCCCAGGATACAGTCACCTATCCTGTAAATATGGCCTACAGTCTTTGTTCCTAGATGTACACCTTTACCTTTAGCCATATGACAGTGCATATTGTTTGCTTGCGTCCAGCTTTCCAAGTGATCCAGATCGCTCTGTGTCAGTGACTTGTCCTCTTCGTTATTTGCCATGTTCCCAATTTTCATGTCAGCCGCAAACTTCATCAGCGATGATTTTGTTCTCTTCCAGGCCATTAATAAAAATTTTCAATAGCGTAGGGCCAAGAACCGAACCTTGTGGGACCCCCGTTTGATGCTGATTCCCCGTTTACAATTACGTTTTGAGACCTCTCACTTAGCCAGTTTTTTATCCATGTCATGTGTGCCATGTTAATTTTACATTGTTCTAGTTTTGGAATCAAAATGTCGTGCAGTACCAAGCCAGATACCTCACAGTAGTAGTCTAAGTATGTTACCTCCACATTAGTACCTTCATCAACCAAACTTGTAATTGCATCCAAAAAAAGCTGTCATGACTGGGATTTGAGTGTGGAGTATTTTGTTTGGTGTTTCCCGCTCTCCAGTGTTTCACTACTTCTCCAACTTTGGAGAAGTCTCCGGTGGGCTGAAAAAAGTGACAGTGGAGGGGGAGTCTGTCAGAATCTGGGAGCTGCAGCTTTGGGAAATGGAGTTGAACAGGAAAAGCTTTCAACCGTTTGGAGACGCGGCTGGGCATCCTGCCCCCCTCACTCCTCCAGCTTCCCAGTGCTTGGGGATGGATGTCACGGACAGGGACCGCAGTCGCGAGGCAGACGCTCTCCCTTTTGCTCAGGAGGTGGTGGGCCTTTCTGGGATGACCTTTGTCTGGATCTCCAGCCGCTCAACTCTTGGCATGAGATGTGGAGGGCTCCTGTCTCCCCACTGCCTGCATATGCCTGTGGGTGGGGGGAAGTGGGTAAAATCCCAGCCAACTCCCCTACCGGCCCTTCTCAGCTGCTCTCCAATTGCCCCAGGGCCTCTTGCCCCTCCTGCTGCTGCCCGGTGCAGGTACGGTCAGTTTGACCAGCAGGGCTCGGAAACCAAGCCAGAGTTCGGTGAACTGAGCCAGGGGCTGGTGCCTGGTTCTGACCCATCAACTCAGCGCACGGGCCAGGGGAGGGAGAGGCTGGTTCCTCAGTTGTACAGAGAGGGGACGACCCCTTTCTTCGTCCAGCTGTAGGACTGCCAGCCAACAGTGGCTCGGTCGCTTCAGAGCTGCATGGCCAAAGGGGTTCCAGCCCAGGGGAGTCGGGGTGGGCGGTGGATACCGGGGGCGGGGATGTACTTCAGACGTGATGTTTGCTCGGCCTTGGTTGGCTTTCCTAGGGGGGGAGTGAAGATGCCGTGAGGCTTGACAGAAAGCGCGGAGGCTAATCCCAGGCAGGGTCTCAAGCCGAACATCCCCAGCACTGTGTGCACAAGGGATAAACTTCCCCTCAGCAGCAGCTCCCAGGGAAAGCTGGCCAGGAATCCTGCCGTCTCTAGTCTCTGAGAGCAAACCACAGACTGGGAGGATTTGCCCCCTGTATCCTTCTCCGCTTCGCTGGAGCTGGCCCCTGGGGACACCCCAGTGTGGGGGGCTGCAGTAGACACTGCACTGCACAGAGCCTGCATACAAACTCATATTTATACACCCCTTGTTTCGGACAGGGAGAAAAGGAATGCCCCCCTCTCCCTTTTCCTGAGCTGCTTTCAGAGTTATCTTTCTAGGCTACAGAGTCATCCGGGCTGACCAGACCCAATACCGCCCCAAACGACGAGAAACCGTCAAGCGCAAATCACATTGGCTCAGACTGGTTTCCTGGCCTGCAGCTCACATCCGGCAAACCTGAACAGAACCTACATCTTGCTTCTGGCAAATCAAGGGACCGCCCAAGGAGCAAAGATTACAGGGGAACTGCTCGGACGTTGCCATGCCGAAACCTGATCCGAGTATAGGAGACACGGACGGGGCGTTAATTAGTCTGCAGAAAAGAAGAGTGAGGGGGCATTTGATAGCAGCCTTCAACTACCTGAAGGGGGGTTCCAAAGAGGATGGAGCTCGGCTGTTCTCAATGGTAGCAGATGACAGAACGAGGAGTAATGGTCTCAAGTTGCAGTGCGGGAGGTTTAGATTGGATATTAGGAAAAACTTTTTCACTAGGAGGGTGGTGAAGCACTGGAATGGGTTACCTAAGGAGGTGGTGGAATCTCCTTCCTTCGGGGTTTTTAAGGTCAGGCTTGACAAAGCCCTGGCTGGGACGATTTAGTTGGGGATTGGTCCTGCTTTGAGCAGGGGGTTGGACTAGATACCTCCTGAGGTCCCTTCCAACTCTGATATTCTATGATTCTATGACAGAGCTTTAGCCTAAAGACCAAAGTACGCGGGGAGTCCTGGGGTCGTAGTTCAGCACAAGCCTTTTGTCTCGTGTTACAATATTGGCTAACAGGGACCTGGGCTGCTGCACCCGAGATGCCATAAGCCCAGATGAACCACGCCAGCTTCAGTGCGGGCCCCAAGACGTACCCTTCTCGGTTCCCTTTGAAAGGCCCAGAACAAGAGGAGCAGCAGTGGGTAGGTTTGGGAGGAACCCGGCCCCTGCCCAGGCCCCGGCTGGTCTGTCTGCACGTTGCACAGGGGGGAGGCCGATGCTTTGCTCCTCCTGTGGTGAGCTCAGCTGCTCGGAGGCGACTCCTCCAAAAACGTGCTCCAGGGGGGACTCCCATCCACCGGCCGGAGTGGCTGAGAAGGTCTTAGTGGTGAGTGTCCAAGGCCAAAGCCCACGCGATGGCTGGCTCTCTCCGGCTCACTGGGGAAGGCCATGGTGGGCAGTGGGGAATGGGAGGGAAGACGGCGTGCCAGTGACAGGACAGGTGACCCCAGCGGAGAGCACCCTCGGTGCTGGGGGGTGAGGGAGGCCAAAGCATTCCTTTCCTCAGCAAACTTCACAGCAGGAGCTGGAGGCCGGGCGTGAGGCAGGAGCCTCTCTCCAGCCTGGGTCTCCATGGGGGGCCCTGTAAATCAGAACCATCCCTGCTGACTTTCAGCTTCCCTCCTGCCTCAGTTTCCTGAGGGCTTCCTGCACAGACCTCCCAGCAGCCTGGCTTGGGGCAATGTTTTTACAAGCGGCCACAACTCCGGGTGGCCTCCATACTTGGGTGCCCCAGGCGGGGAACCCGGAACCTGGGGCACCCGCGTTTTGAAATGTGGCTGCACGCGACTAGCTCGAAGCCGGGGTTCAACCTCACCTCCCGGCGCCGTGCTGTAGCCCACCTGCCTCCCTGGCCCTGCTACTTACTCAACATGGACGAAGCGTTTCGAGAAGGTCCCGTCTCGACCCGATCGGATCGGATCGGATGGTTCCTTTTTGTTTCCCGCTGTATTGTATGGGTTGGGCCGGTGTCAATAACAGAACGCCATGGTTTAAACAGTCCGGCAGGGATCCCAGTGGGCGGCTGCAGCCCCCCATCCCAGAACGGGCCAGTCGACCTGAACCACGCGCCAGGTTTCGAAAGCTGCGTTTCGCTGGAACGTTCGACTTTGTTTTGTTCCGATTCGGAGCCAAACCGAATTTTGCGCTCTCAGAATTTCCCGAGGAAGGGAAATCCCGGGCCGTGACCAGCGTAAGGACCCCGGCTGCTCGGCGGCCGCCTGGGGACCCCTTCCATAGCGCTCGAGCCGGCTCCCCGGGGCCCACCCCGCTGGAATGTCGCTGGAATGCCGGTGCCCTTATCACCCCGGCCAGCTCTGCGCCGGGACTGCCAAGTTTGGCGCTCTCCCCCTGTTCTGCTCCTAATTTAGCCACAGAGGTGATAAGCAGCAGTATATAGTGAAGCCCAGCCACCCCCTCGCTGCGGAGGATCTGAGACAGCAGGATGGTGAGTCCCCCCCGCCCCCCAGCCCCTCACTGGAACCAGCGTCCAGCTCCTGGATGGGGCTGTTCTGAGTGGGAGCCGTAGGACCTGGGGCACTGTGCTGAGCGCGCCCCCCCCCGAACAGCTTCAGCCCCCCACGTCCTGGGGCAAGGGCACACGCTAACAGCAGCCCCTCGGCATGCAGCAGGACACTAACTCGGGGGGACCGGCCCGGGCCATGCCAGAGCCCCATTGCTGCCCCCCTGAGCCCCATTGCCAGCCCCTAGATACCCATCGTCAGAGCCCCCCCAGCCCCAGTACTGCCCGCAGACCCCAAAGTCCCACTGCTGTCCCCCTAGAACCCCATCGTCAGCACCAGCCCCCCCCCAACCCCACTGCCAGCTCCAGCCCCAGAGCTTACAGCCCCTGTGGGGAACATGCAGCCAAAGAAAGCAGGGAAGGGAAGAACTCAGCAGCCCTGAGATTACTGGGGACCTTTCCCTGCCTCCCTCCAGCCCTTGCCGCCCTTCACCCACTAGCAGCTGACCGCCCCCCCCCATGCAGATACCTGCCCTAGAGAGCCCCTTCCCACCCCCTGCCCCATTGCCCCCTGAGAGGTTTGACGGGAGTTTGAAGGTGCTGGGGGTTTACAACTGTTTGTCTGTTTGAATCATGCTGGTCCCAGACACCGGAGAGGAAGGTACCTTTCGTGCCAACTTGGGGCTCCCCTTCTGCCGCTTGTGCCCACTGGCACGCACCACAGGGCTCCTCGCTGGGCTGGCGTGTGGCACAGGGCTCCTCGCTGATTGGCTCTGCTGGGGATAGCAGGATTCCCTGCCCTCTCATTGGCTCTGCTGGGCTCAGCAGGATTCCTTGTGCTCTCATTGGCACTGCCAGAGACAGCAGGATTCCCTGTGCTCTGATTGGCTCTGCCAGAGACAGCAGGATTCCCTGTGCTTTGATTGGCTCTGCCAGAGACAGCAGGACTCCCTGCACTCTAATTGGCTCTTTCCCCTGCAGGCCAGCCGGAAAGCCGGGACCCGAAGCAAAGCTGCCGCCAAGCGTGCCCAGAGGGGCTCCTCCAATGTCTTCTCCATGTTCGAGCAGTCTCAGATCCAGGAGTTCAAGGAGGTGAGGGTGCCACGGCCCATGGCGCATGAACGCCAGCATGCCGGGGAGCCTGGGCAATGCACATGGTGCCCACGCAGGGATATGGCCCGTGGTGAGAGCAGGGTCACGGCCATGGCCTTCGCAAAGAGAGAGGGGGGAGTATTCAGTGCTAGCTACCCCAGGTAGTCACAGCACACACACAGTGAGCTAGAACCCGAGCGTCAGCCATCTTGCAGGAAGGCTGTAGCATAGCACGACTTTATGTCTTAGAATCCAGAAGCTTAACACACAAGAACCAAAACCAGAGAGAGACAAAACAGGCTGCTCCCTGTGGCAGAGAGGCCCAATTCACCCCACCTTGCTGTAGGCAGATTGACTGCAGAGGACCCAGATCGCAGGCTACCCTGCAGAGCCCCTGAAGCCTGCAAGCAGAACCAGGAATCCCCTTATAATTTAATGTGACAGCTCAGACTTTTCACACAGTTTGCAATACACTGCACTTTGCATTGACCGGATGGTTTCTGAACCTCTCGCTGTCACGTTTTTAGCTCTTCTTCCCAACCACAAGGTACTTGTTTGGAACCAAAGCCGATATTTTCCCCGAATCACCTGACTCCGGGAGCTGAAGCTTGAAGGGGGAAATGCCAAATATTGTGACACTCGCAAGTCAGCCGTGCTGCAGTTGCAGGGAATAATGTGACCTAGGGACTCAGCCATGGCAAGCTGGGCTGGAGCTCCCCACTCCTGCTGGGGCAAGGCTAGGGAGAGGGGAAGATGCCAGCTGGAGGGAGGTTCTGCCCTACCGAGAGAGTGAGGGGGCTAGTGCCGAGGGCTGCGATCAGGCCCAGGCCCCAGGGCTCAGCGTCTGGTTCTGTTCCCAGGCATTCAGCTGCATTGACCAGAACCGTGATGGCATTATCACGAAATCAGACCTGAAGGAGACCTACTCCCAGCTTGGTGAGTGAGCACCTCGCCTCCCACTCTCCCAGTGCTCCTTGGTCAGGAGCAGGCACCAAGCTATCCCCAGTAATCATGGTCGTGAAATGCCAGGCCTCAGCAAACCCCCAGCCCTGGATCTCGCTGCAAGCTTCAAACACAGACTACAGAGGTGCCCAAAGAATGACAAACCTGTCAGGACATATCTATCTATCTATCTATCTATCTATCTATCGATCCCCATCCACTCTATCTATCTATCTATCTATCTATCCCCATCCACCTATCTATCCCCATCAACCTATCTATCCCCATCCACTCCACCTATCTATCTATCCCCATCAACCTATCTATCCCCATCCACTCCACCTATCTATCTATCTATCTATCTATCAATCCCCATCCACTCTATCTATCTATCCCCATCCACTCCATCTATCTATCTATCCCCATCCACTCCATCTATCTATCCCCATCCACCTATCTATCCCCATCCACTCCACCTATCTATCTATCTATCTATCTATCTATCTATCCCCATCCACTTCATCTATCTATCTATCTATCTATCTATCTATCTATCTATCTATCTATCTATCTATCTATCTATCCCCATCCACTCCATCTAGCTAGCTATCCCCATCCACTCCATCTATCTATCTATCCCCATCCACTTCATCTATCTATCTATCTATCTATCTATCTATCTATCTATCTATCTATCTATCTATCTATCCCCATCCACTCCATCTAGCTAGCTATCCCCATCCACTCCATCTAGCTAGCTATCCCCATCCACTCGACCTATTTATCTATCTATCTATCCCCATCCACTCCATCTATCTATCTATCTATCTATCTATCTATCTATCCCCATCCACTCCATCTGTCCATCCCCATCCACTCCATCTAGCTAGCTATCCCCATCCACTCCATCTAGCTAGCTATCCCCATCCACTCGACCTATTTATCTATCTATCTATCCCCATCCACTCCATCTATCTATCTATCTATCTATCCCCATCCACTCCATCTGTCCATCCCCATCCACTCCATCTATCTATCTATCCCCATCCACTTCATCTATCTATCTATCTATCTATCTATCTATCTATCTATCCCCATCCACTCCATCTAGCTAGCTATCCCCATCCACTCCATCTAGCTAGCTATCCCCATCCACTCGACCTATTTATCTATCTATCTATCCCCATCCACTCCATCTATCTATCTATCTATCTATCTATCTATCTATCTATCTATCCCCATCCACTCCATCTGTCCATCCCCATCCACTCCATCTAGCTAGCTATCCCCATCCACTCCATCTAGCTAGCTATCCCCATCCACTCGACCTATTTATCTATCTATCTATCCCCATCCACTCCATCTATCTATCCCCATCCACTCCATCTATCTATCTATCTATCTATCTATCTATCCCCATCCACTCCATCTAGCTATCTGTCTATCTATCTATCCCCATCCACTCCATCTATCTCTCTGTCTATCCCCATCCATTCCATCTCTCTATCTATCCCCATCCACTCCATCTATCTCTCTATCTATCCCCATCCACTCCATCTATCCATCCCCATCCACTCCATCTGTCTCTCTATCTATCCCCATCCACTCCATCTATCTATCCCCATCCACTCCATCTATCTCTCTATCTATCCCCATCCACTCCATCTATCTATCTATCCCCATCCACTCCATCTATCTATCTATCTATCCCCATCCACTCCATCTGTCTATCCCCATCCACTCCATCTATCTATCTATCTATCTATCCCCATCCACTCCATCTATCTATCCCCATCCACTCCATCTATCTATCTAGCTATCTATCTATCCCCATCCACTTTATCTATCTATCTATCCCCATACACCTCTCTATCCACCCCTCTATCTATCTATCCCCATACACCCCTCTATCCACCCCTCTATCCACCTCCATCTATCTATCCCCATACACCCCATCTATCTGTCTATACCCATCCACTCTATCTATCCCCATACACCCCCTCTATCCACTTCCTCTATCCACCATCTATCTATCTATCTATCTATCTATCTATCTATCTATCTATCCCCATCCACTCCATCTATCTATCTATCCCCATACACCCCTCTATCCACCCCCTCTATCTCTCTATCCCCATACAGCCCATCTATCTATCTATCTATCTATCTATCTATCTATCCCCATCCACCCGCTCTGGCTTGAGTGGCTTGCCCTCTGGTGGGAAGGCAGTGGAGGTTCCCTGCTGTCCCGATCTCTTGCAGAAGTGAGTTCCCCAGTTCCATACCAGTCCAAACCTGGGCCCGGTGCATCGCTTGGAATCGAAAGGGTCAGAAATTCCTTAATCTCAGGCATGGCAGCTTTGTGCGAGATTTGCTTTGGCATTCCCATGTATCAGCCTGGCGTCTAGTTCCCCTGCCGTGGCCCCGTGGAGCCAGGTGCTGAACAGAGACAGGACGTGAAAAAAGGGCTGAATTTTCAGTTCATTCAAAGCAAAACTGGGAGACTCCTGCACTTACGCTGGGACCCCAGGAACAAAGCTTCTTCTTGCTTCCTCAGCCCTGTGGTGCCGATGCCACTCCCCCCCCCACCCCCCCCCCGAGCACGGGCCTACCCCTTGGGCCTGGGGAAGAGGGGAGCCCTCGAAGCAGGAGAAAGGCAGGGAATTCTCAACCACCACGGGCCCATGGGCTGGTGCCCAGTAAAGGAGGGTCCGTCCGGTGGGTAACGCACCTGTGAATGGGGGCGTGGGCTGCTGGGGAATCCTGCACCGCCGGGGAGCAGGTGGGGCCGGGGGGCACAGCTCTAACAAGACGAGCCCTTTATGTTACAAACCGATGGAGGAAGCTAGCTGAAGCTCCAAAAATACCCAGCCCCTCACCCCCCTGGCTGACAGCGGGAGCTGGCTGCTTATCGGCAGGGCCGCTGATTAAGTAGCCAGCACGCTCTTTCCACCGGGCACTTGAGCTTGTCATCTCGTGATTTCCTCCCCATGCGTCACCGCGGATAAGGCTGGCTCTGCTTGCCTGCACTGTGGGGGAGTGAGGCCATCGGCTTCTGGGCTCAGCCCACCGCCTCCTAGAGCAGCCCGAGCAGCGGGCCCGGCTCAGCCCGGACCCCGGCCCGGCCCTTCTGGTGCTTTTATCAAAGGCAATCGAAGGGGGTGGGTGGGTGCAAGGGGGCTCTGCGGAGATGGCTCTCTCCACCGACGCTGCCATGGAGATCGGCCTATAGACCCCGACTGAGATCAAGGGCACCCGTCGTGCTGGGCCCTGCACCCACCCCGGCTGAGATCGGGGGCACCACTGTCATGCCAGGCTCTGCTCCGACCCTGACAGCGATCAGGGCCCCCCCATCGTGCCAGGTGCTGCCCAGATACACAGCAAGAGCCAGCCGCTGCCCCAGAGGTAGCGGAGAGGGGGAACAGAGCTCAGCGTGGGTCGTGTCATCCGATGGCTGGAGCGGCCTCCCTGCTTGGGTTGTGCTGGGTCCGGGCCTCCCGCCGTACAGCAGTAGGGCTCCACGGGGCGGGGCCCACTCCTGCCGCCGGAAAGCGAACGGTGCTCCGGGCGGGGGGCCAGAGGCATCCTGGGGAAGATGGGCTTTCACCGGGTCTCCCCTCCTCACCAGGGAAATTGAACATGAAGGACGAGGAGCTGGACGAGATGCTGAAGGAAGGGAAGGGCCCCATCAACTTCACCGTCTTCCTCGCACTCTTTGGGGAGAAGCTGAATGGTGAGTAGGCCGCGGCACCTCCTCTGGGAGCCGTATGGGGCCGAGAGCTGGAGGGGGCCCGTTCGAACCGGGGCTCTATTTTCCTCTGGGACGTCCCGGGCCCCATCGCCAGAGCATCCGAGCGCCTCACCCTCCATGATGTATTGATCCTCACACACACGGGGTTATGATTCCAACGGGACAGATGGGGAAACTGAGGCACGGAGTGACTGGGTGCCTTGCCCAAGGTCACGCTGGGGTGGCACAGGTTTCCCGCATCCCAGACTAGCCCCCAAACAGCTGCAGCATCCTCACCGATTCCCTCAATAGCTTCGCCGGCATCCCCTCCCCGGCGTGGCCGGGTCCCCTGTCCCAGGCTCTGGGCGTGAGCCATGGCTGAGCGGTGCCGGGCCCCACGGGATCCATGCAGGAAAAGCCGTGCGGTCTCCTGCTGCTGCTGAACCTGCGGGGGTCTTTGGAACCCAACCCCCCCACCCAGCAATGGGCCTGGGGGGGCACGGGGGGGCTGCAGCTGCCCTCTGAGATGTGGCTTTGGCACCTCAGAGCAGTCGGGGCGCAGGCAGGGAATGTGGGTTCCCGGCACCGCTGAGGAGAGGGGAGGTCGTCGGCTCGTCCTGCCCCGCAGGCCCGGCGTGCGAAGACAAGCAGCGCCGCGCCCCCGCCCCGAGGCAGGAACCAGGGTGGGGGGGTCTAGAGCCAGGGGAACGTGGCTGGGGAGCCTCAGCCTTTCATCCTGAGCCAACCAGCCCCCCTGCTCTCCCCAGGCACCGACCCGGAGGAATCCATCCTCAACGCTTTCAAACTCTTCGACCCCAGCGGAACCGGCCACGTGAACAAGGACGAGTGAGTCAACGCGCCCCAAGCCGGGGTGGTGGGGGGGGAGTCGCAGGCCTGGGGGACCCAGCACCCCTCGGCCCAAAGGGACATGAGCGGCCTCTGCTTCTGGGGCCTCGGCTTTTGGGAGCCCAGATGGAGAGGCCCTTGGCCTGGTGTCTCGGGGTGGGAGCAGGCTGCGCGCCCCCAGATCGGACTGAACTCAATGTGGGGGGGTGGAGGCTGCAAATCAGAGCCCGGGGTGCCTCAGGCTGGGCTCTCAGGGCCAGATTCCCAGGTGCCCGATGGCTCGCGGGGCAGGGCAAGGCCTCTCCGGTGAATGGCAACGCCAGGAGCAGAGCCGGCTCTGTGCCACCCTAGTGCCGGGGGCGTCCTGGGCCAAACTGGGAGTGGGCTGGAGCCAGGAGGAGGCCTGGCTGGGCCCCCCGGTCACTGCCCCAATGGGGAAACGGCCGTGGGGGGCGGCGCGGGCTGCCACAGCTGCAGCCCTGGAAGGGGCGCGGGGCCGGGGGGGAGCAGCCGGGCTGCACGGGTCCCAGGAACTGAGAGGCCAGTTTGGGAACTGTGGGGTGAAAAAGAGTCTCTGTGTGCAGTGGGCAGGTCTGTCTAGCCCTGTCTGGCCCCTGGAATCGCCCCCCACCCCACCCCACCGACCCTGCCCCCCTTCCAGACCTTACCCAGCCCCTGCTCCCCTCCAGCCCCCACCCTGCCCCTTGCCAGACCCTGTCTGTCAGACCCCGACCTGGCCCCTACCGCCTCTTAGGCCCCAGCCCCCCAGTCCCTGCCTGGCCCCGGGGGCAGCGGGCACAAACCCAGGGCTCTGGGTTCTCACTCATGTCCTGTTTCGTTCGCAGGTTTAAGCAGCTCCTGCTGACCCAGGCAGACAAGTTCACCCCGGAGGAGGTGAGACCGCCCCTGCTCTCCCCCCTGCCAAATGTGTGGGTCCCAGGAGCTCCCCCTGCCTTTAACCCCACCGGTTGGCAGGAACCCCCTCCGTGCTGCGCTGGCTTTACACCACACGGCCCCCCGTGGCAGATCTGGGTGCCCGCCAGCCGCTCAGATCTTTGGTGCCCCGGCTGAGGCCGCCCCGATGGGCCCCGCCCCGGGAAATGGCTGGGATCCCTGCCCAGGTGGAGCAGATCCCTGCTCACGTCCCCACCCCGGCTCTCTCCTGCCCAGGTGGAGCAGATGTTCGCGGTGACGCCCATCGACGTGGCGGGAAACATCGATTACAAATCCCTCTGCTACATCATCACCCACGGCGACGAGAAGGAGGACTGACGGGTGATGCGGCCAGTCGGCATGTGCCCCACGCCTAGCCCCCACGCCTAGCCCCATTGAAATAAAAGCCCGAGCCCATCAAACGAGACAGCCCCCCGTGTGTGACCGGTGGGGCAGGATGGAGGGAGGCCCCGTCTGTGGCCAGTGGGGAGAGGGAAGCTAAGGGCTTGTTTCAAAGGGCCGGGCACAGCTCGAGGCCATTCCCTAAGCACTGGGTGTGAGGCCAGGCGGATCCTGGCACAAGGGCTGGTGGGGGACTGGGATGCAAAGGGCCTCTGCTGGGCATGCAGCCCATGGTGCCCTCCTCCACGGTGGGGAGTGGCGGGCAGGCCCCGGGACGGAGGAGGACGCAAGCCCTGCAGGGGTGCTCTCCCGTGATGGAGGCAGGGGGCATTGGGAATCTGCCCTTGCGGGAACCAGCCTGGGGGAGAATCCGAAGCTCACGCCCCCGGGGAGGCCCCTTGTCCACACCTTGGGGGTGGCTCTGCCCGGCACAGCAGAGGAAGGGTTGTCACAGGATCATCTCCTGGCCTGAGAGGCTCCTCTGCGCAGGGGAGCCGGGTGACCAACATGCAACAGTCACCATGTCCCACCCCGTCCCTTATCTCCCGCCATGGTGAGCTCGGAACCCGGGGTGGTTTCTGCTTTGCAGGTGGCCACTTTCCCCTCCTGCGCTCACCATTCCTCAGGCGCGTCTTCTTCTGAGCCAACAGCTTCTGCTCCCTTTCCTGCTCCCCACTCCCAGCTCTGGTCTGGCGGGCGAGGGGGGAAGGAGTTGCAGGGGCCAGGGACCCCCCACCAGCTGCGGCCAGCCTGTGACGCCATCAGGGCCCCTGGGATAAGGAGCGCAGGAGGGAAATGCAGACGTTGGACCGGAGAGAGGCAGGATTGTGGCTGGGACAAATGCTTCTCAAGCAGCATCAGCAGCTCTGGGGCTGAAAGGCTCGTTTCCGCCTGCCCACCCTCCCTGCCCAGCAGGGGCATGAAACCAGCGACAAGTTGTCCAAAGCACTTTATTCACAAGGAAGCCAAAAGCAGTGGGGTGGAGGAAGGGTCAGATGCCCGGCTGGTGCAAATCGGCATGGCCTGGAGCTGTGCCCACGTGCACCAGCTCAGCATCCGGCCCACGATATCCAGCAGAAGAGATGCCAGACTGCCAGAGCCAAGCTGATGGCCAAGGGCTGGCAGAGCCGCTGTCCTCGGGTTATCTGCTCCGGCCTGCAGCAGTCCTGGATGAGGGAGACAGCAGCGTGGGGCAGTCAGCCTGTGAGCTTAGCCAGGAAGGGTCCTGCTTTCTGCCTTCAGCTCCAGGCTATACCCCCCCATCTCCTCCACAGCCCCGACTGGGCTAGCCCCCCATATGCCCCCCGCTGCCCGCACTGCCTGGGGCTCATAACCCTGGGTGGTGTTCGGAGCACCCACTGGTGAGCGGGTCCCCAGAGCACCCATCCCCGTGGGCACATGGAGCCATCAGTGTGTGCTCCAGGCCCCGCTCCGTGCCCGATCTCTAGAGATGAGCGTGGGGCAGCCCCAGCGGTGGAGCCGTGAGCTCCTGCTTTAAGCTCTGCCGGTCCCCGATGTGCAGCCACCCCGCCCAGGGCATCACAGACCAAGGAGCACGTGGGCCCCGAAGACACCGCAGCACTCACCGGGCTGGGCCGGGCTGAGGCACTGGGTTGAAGGAGCCCCGGCTGCTGCTCCAGCGACACGGTGCCATAGGTCAGACCCGAGCACCAGTGGGTCCCGCTCCCCCAGCCCAGGGATCTGCCTTGGGGGCATCACGTACCCAGCTGGCCCCATGCCATGCTCCATGCAGCCAGTTCTGTGCAGTGCAGGTGGGCACAATCATCAGCAGCAGCAGCGAGAAGCTTTGGGGAATTGGCATGGCCTCGGGGAAAGCGGCGGGCATCAGTTTGAGAACTCTGGAGGGAAAGCCAGCGTTTCCGGGTCAGAGCAGCTCCAGCCCCCCGGGCAGGCAGGCCTAGGCATCCTCTGTGCGGCACCTCAGAGCCGGGCCGGGGGACAGCTGAGCCCTAGCGGGATAATCACGGGGATGGGGGAAGAAGAAGTCGGGGGAGGATCCCTGGAGATGCGGGGGGGGGGGGTGAACTCTGCAGGGGACAGTTCCTGGGGTGGGGGCGATTGCTGGGCCAGAGAGGGACAGCCCAGTCCATGTTTCTGGGAGAAGCCCCGAGGAGGCTGGCCCGAAGTTTCCCGTGGGGGATGAACTGTGGCCTTCGTGCTCTCACCTGGGGGTTCCTTGCACCATTTGATGCTGGTGCAGATATCTCCGGCCTCATCGCCATTCTGCAGTCCATCCGTGAGCTGATCTTTGTACTTTTTCAGCAGCGATTTGCACATCCCGGCCTGGCGTCTGCCCACGGCCCTGCACACGGAGTTCAGGGCCTTGCTGATCGCGTCCTGCGGCGAGACCCCTGGCCCGTGAGCTATGGCACCGCGCTCCGCCCACCCTTTGCTCTCCCATAACTTCGCCATCAGCCAGGGACTCATCCCCCGGTCCGCTCCCCATCTCTCCCTCTCTTTCCCCACTCTCCCATCACCGTCACGCCCTCTCCGTTCCCCCCCACATCTTCTCCCTCCTCATCCCACCGTTCCTCACCCCCCCACACACTTCCTCAGGCCTCCCCCTGCTCTAACCACTGGGCAGGCCAACCCGCAGTGCAAGCAGCACTGGGTGACTTACGTCGTCGGGATCATCGCCAGCTAACGACTTGAGCTTATCCACAATCTGGGTGCAGAACGTGCACTTCTTGGCGGGGGGCCGAGCCTCGTCTTCCTCCTCCAGCTGATCCCACTGTCCCAGAGAGAACCGTGCAGCTATGGGACCAGGACCCAGAGCGGCCAGGCCCAGGGCGGCACTAACCGGGTATGACGCCCAGCCCGAGAGGGGTTCTCAGCGGGGCTGGGCCGGGTGTTCGACTGTTACCTCCTCTGACCACAGGGCAACAGTATCCCCGCCAGTATCTATCTCAATCGCTCGTCCAGCCCTAATTATTATTCCTAGTCGTTATTCGCAGCGCAGGAGCACTGAGGAAGGTGGCGATGGGGCAGGGCCCCAGTGCCAGGCGCTGCACAGACGCAGAACAAAATGACGCGCTCCCTGCCCCCAAAGGCAATCTCCGAGCGCCGCGCAATCGTCAGTGTGTTTATTAGGGCTGGTTGAATGGCTCCCCTTGAAGCTGCGGGTCAGGGGGAAACTGGGGTTTTGACTCAGCGAAATGCTCCCCGGAAAGCGTCTGCTTCCCGCTTGTTCATCCAAAGAAACGGAGCGCCCACAATATGTCGATGCCGAAGTGTCTCCTGGGAGCAGCAGGTCAGGTGCTTCCTGCTTCCAGCCTCCTCTATGGACCGGGCTCCCCCGCGGAACGTCGCCTCCCAGGAGGCACCGGGGAGAGGTGGCAGCCGCAACAAGAGGTGAGGCTGCAGTGCATCATGGGAGATGTAGTCCAGTCAGCCCCTAGAGGAAACTGGGGGCCTGGGGCACCCGAACTACAACTCCCATGATGCACTGGGGAGAGGCAGCCGCAACAAGAGGCGAGGCTGCAGTGCATCATGGGAGATGTAGTCCAGTCAGCCCCTAGAGAATGGGGGCCTGGGGCACCTGAACTACAACTCCCATGATGCACTGGGGAGAGGCAGCCGCAACAAGAGGCGAGGCTGCAGTGCATCATGGGAGATGTAGTCCAGTCAGCCCCTAGAGGAGAATGGGGGCCTGGGGCACCCGAACTACAACTCCCATGATGCACTGGGGAGAGGCAGCTGCAGGAAGAGGTGAGGCTACAGTGCATCATGGGAGATGTAGTCCAGTTAGCCCCTAGAGGAGAATGGGGGTCTGGGGCACCCGAACTACAACTCCCATGATGCACTGGGGAGAGGCAGCCGCAACAAGAGGCGAGGCTGCAGTGCATCATGGGAGATGTACCCGAACTACAACTCCCATGAGGCACCGGGGAGAGGTGGCAGCTGCAGGAAGAGGTGAGGCTGCAGTGCATCATGGGATATGTTGTCCAGTCAGTGCCTAAAGGAGACTGAGGGCCTGAGGCACCCGAACTACAACTCCCATGAGGCACTGCAGCAGCATTTGCAAAAGTGACGTATGAGGGTTTTCAATATTTTTGCTGAAAACTTGAAATTTCGCATGGGGGGAAAAAAAACCCAGCTCTACATTTATCCTTTCAACCCCCACTCCCACTCCCCCGGGAGGCGGGGCTGTGCTATGTGCCCCATTTTACAGGGAGGGATACTGAGGCACAGAGAGACACAGTGACCTGCTGAAGGTTACTCAGGGAGCCTGTGGCAGGGCAGGCCAGTGCCCCCACCACTGGGCCACCCTTCCTCACCGACACGAGCGAAGTTTTGCCTATCTTGGCCTGGGGTGGGGGGGTGGGGATCAAGGGGGATGGGATAAGGGAGGGCAGTGGGGTCAGAAGCAGAGGGCGTAATCGTTGGGCCATGGAGTGGAAGGGCTGCTGCAGTGGCTGGCTCCTGCCATTGCCTCACTAGCTACCTCAGCTCCTCCCTGGTGCTGGGGGGCAAGGAGAGGAGGGGGGCAGCTGGCTGGACTGACCCCCCCCCCGTGGGTCGTAAGCGGCTCCTGCCACCTCCACTGCAGCCATAAGCAGCTCCCGCAGCAGGGATCATTCCTGGCTCCGCTCCATCAGCTGCCCTGACCCCCTCTCCCTGCTCCACCTGGGCACTGCAGGACTGGGAGGTGGGTGCAGGTAGCTGGGCTGGGAGCCATGCAGAGCAGGAGACCAAGGAAGGGGGTTTCCGCTCCTCCCCAGCTTCTCTGACTCATCCAGGCCCCCGCCTTCCGTTGCCAAACCAGCCAACTCCTTCTGCACCCGGTGCATTGCCACCGCAGCCCAGAGCTCAGGAAATTTCATCCCTGTGTCTCCTGGGGCCCCTCTCTGGCCCCTGCTGAGCTCCGCTCCCAGAGAATCCCTCCCTTAGCCCCCAAGCGCCTGCAGCACCCAGGCTGGGCACCCAGCGCCCCTCCGCACTGCCCCTTGCCCCACCTTTTGTCACCCAACTGCAGTCAGTTCCCCTCCCCTCGCTCCCTGCATGGGCAGCCAGTGGGGAAGGGACAAGGCATGGAAATGGGGAGGGGGAGAGACGGACGCGGCTCCAGCACCCCCCGAGGAAAGGGGGAGGAGAGACGGACGCAGCTCCAGTACTCACCAGAGGAACGGCGGCCCAGAGGCTCGTGCAGTACTGCTCCCTCTGGCATTTGACAGCCGTGGCCGCATCCTGGCACCAGAACTTGGGTCCTTGCAAACATCGCGTGGGAACCAAATCTTGCCCGGCCAACGCTGCCCAACAAAGAGACAAGTGGGAGGGGGGCAAAGCCCTGTGGACCTGTAACGCCCTCTGGCTGGCCCAGGAGCGCTTCCCCCAGGAGAACGTGACCTCCCAACCCATATCTGGTATGTCACGCTCTGTCCCCACGGCCAGCCCCACAGCTGGTCAGTCAGCCTTTCTGCCATTCAGCTGCGTAAATCTTCAGCTCTAGATAACAACAGGTTCTGCATGCAGCGTGAGTCAGTCTCACTAGGGCAATGCTGGCCCC
This sequence comes from Caretta caretta, assembly GCF_965140235.1. Classification (NCBI taxonomy): domain Eukaryota; kingdom Metazoa; phylum Chordata; order Testudines; family Cheloniidae; genus Caretta; species Caretta caretta. The sequence goes on along the minus strand of NC_134231.1, from coordinate 14,261,993 downwards.
ACCTTGCCGATGGGTTGTCTCAAGATACAAAGAGACCCTACAAGGGCAGGCTATGGGATCAGAGGTTCTCCGGGATGTACAGAACCAGTGTCTTCCTGGGCGTGACTGTGTTCATTCTCGTGGGGTTATGTCGGGGGGGGGGGCGGGTCTGCCCCAGTGAGTCATTCACTAGCCTGTCCATTAACGCGCTAGAAATCAAACGGAGCCTTTCTAGTAATAGATACCAAAAGGAAGGGCTAAGCAGGATCTGCTGCTCTCTGGAGCATCCCAAAATCCTCGAGAGGAACATTATATTATTATTTGAATTACCAGGACCCTGTTATGCCAGGCAATGTACAAACACACAGCAAAAAGACAGCCCCTGCCCTAGGAGCTGACGAGCTACGCAAACGTGGTCTAGCTGCACTGCAATATGTGGGGCCTTGTCCATAGGAACGTGGTGGGACCTGCCAGACCAGAGCAGAACCAGGGCCCAGCCCACCCAGGATCCTGCCTTTGATAATACCCAAGATCAGAGGCATCAAAGGAAGAGGCAGGGAAATCTGAAAGCAGCTCACTGGCTTCCCTTCCTGCCCGACTCTGGTGACATGCTCTGTGGGTTCTTCTAGCTCAGGGACCATAGCGGTCAGCCCCGAGGGTCTAAAAACCAGGAATCTGGCCTCCAAAATCATGAGATTTCAAATTAATAAGGGGGGGTATTTTTATTGGCCTTCTGGGGCTGGCAAGTTTTGGGGTCCACGTGTTTCTCTTCAGCCTCAAAAGCGAGAAACTCCCTTTTTTTCTGAAAGGAAAGCGGAGACGTTGATCTAATCACCTGATCCCAGCAGCCGGGGCGCAAGCAAAACGAGCAAATGGATTGAATTGTCGTTCTAACCAGCGTGGCTGGGCCTGACCTGCAGCTGGCCGGCCGGCAAACCCCAGAGCCCTTCGCATGATAACGACGTTTGCCCCTTCCCATCTCGCTGGTCCAGAAGCAGATGCACCTGCCTGTTAGCAGCGCTTGGCTCCTAAAACCCTTCGGTGCTCTTGGCTTGCTCCCGGCTGGGGCCTGGCAATGGACATGGGGGGTGGGGTGGGAAGCAAGCCTACCCCTCCCTTGCTTCTTACCTGTGGCCACAGCGAAGAGCAATGGGAGGCCGAGCATCGAAGCCATTGGAGCCATTGAAGCTGGAATGGCCGGCCAGAGCTCTTGCAGTTGCTTTTATAGCCCAAGTGAAGGAGGCGGAGGGGTCTGGCTGGGCCAGTAGGAGCATCTGAAAGCCAGAGAGACCTTAAAAAGGAGTGTTGAGGTCTTGCCGCCCCCCTTCCCTCCGACCCCTGCTGCTCTTCCTTCCTCCTACGCCCCTGGCTTTCTGCAGAGATGCTCGCCACAGAAACTAACCAGACACAGAAGGCAGCCACCACCACAGGCTCTGCTCTGTTGGGGGCTGGCTTTCTCTCCCCCTGCCTCCTTCGTGGGCTCCCTGCTCCCCATCCCTGGGGCCCTGGTATCTTCCCCTTCGGGCCCGCTCCTGTTCGTGTCAGCAAGGCTGCACCGGGTCGGGAGCCCAACCATGTTCCATTGCAGCTGGGTGGGTTTGGGGTGATTTCCCAGTTCCCAGCTTCCTCACTGCAGCCGCTGGCTTCTCTGACTCACCCGGGCTGGGGGGGTCGGCCCCCGGCGGGGACCACAGCTCAGCGCCAGGCAGGTGGGAACAACTGCAGAAACAGCTGGTGGTTTCCAGCCCGGGCCTCCGCCTGTTCGCTCACAGGCGAGTGGTGGCCTCTGCACTCAGAGAGCGGAACCCCGCGGTTCATCTCCGTTTGTTCCCAGCTGCTTTGGTCCAAGCTGGCGTCACTGCACCGGTGTCCCGTCGAGGCGCTGTGGCATGGGTCCACCGCGAGTTATATCTGGCATGATCAAATCGTCCGAGACGCCTTCTAATATACTGAGCTAAGCTGGACCTAGTATAGACCCCCCCCAACCCGTGGCACCTGCCGGTCACTGATGGTCATCACGAAAATTAATCAGTAGTGAGTCGGCCAGTTTCCAAGCTGTACCAGATCTTTGCCCCTCCGATCTATGAGTGATTGATTTCCTCTTGTTATGGACTTTGCCAAAGGCTTTTTGCAAGTCACAGGAACGGTCAAACTGGATCAGCCTGAGATCCAGCCAGCACAGTAGCCCGTCCATGACAGTGGTAGCATCAGATGCTGCAGAGGAAGGAGTAAGTACCCTATGGTAGCAGATGTGGGATAACCTGGCCCCCGTTTAGGTCTACCCCTAATGCATGTTAGCTTTAACATGAACTCCGGATATTCTGGCTAGCCATATAAATGTCCAATCCCTGTTTCAAACTTGAAAAAGGCCTGGCATCCTGTGGCAGAGAGTTCCACAGTCTAATCGTGCATTGTGCAAAACACTCTTTCCTTTTATCGGTTTCCCGCATCTTCACTTCATCGAATGCCCCCTTGTTCTTGTGTTATGCGACAGAGAGAACAGAAGCTGGGTTCCCACTCTCCTGTCTCTAGACCAATTATTATTACAGGTAGCAACACATGTAGTTAAGGTTGGCTGACACGTCCCATGATAAGAGCCTGTTTTCAGATGCTTATAACTTTGCCAAATTTGAATATTTCCGGCTGAAATTTTCCATGCTGGGTGTCTGCCACAGATTGAATTTTGGGGGGAAAGTTTCAACAAAAATGGATCAGCAGTTTCTCCAAATGAAGTGGAAAAAAATATACAGTTTTTTTCCCCCAACTAAAAAAATTCTTTCAGCGGTTTCATTGAGAAGCCCTAGATTCTGCATGCTTTGGAGCGGGGGCTTGAAATCTGGTGGAGAGATCACCTTCGGGTCAGAGTTGTGCCTTGTGCTGCCCATGTGAAAATTCGCCCAACTTTGGCCAAGTTGCAAGGCTTTGAAAAATTGCAGTTTGCACACGCTCACGTGGGATTTATTAGGGTTTGGTAGAGTGGCTAGATTTCATGTGCACTGAGGATGCTTCATCCCGTCAAAGCTCCTACATGCCAACCATCGTGTGTGTGTACCATCTCCACAGAGCGAGGGAGCATGTTCCATCCCGAGGCTGCATGAGCTAAGAAGGACTCTCCCTGCAATTGGTGCTTTGCACTGTGGTGCTGGACACCAGCAAAGAGACTGTCAGGGACAAGCTAGAGGGGACAGGGGCAGACAGGGTCAGTCTTAGGGGGTAACAGGGCAGAAGGGGCTATTCCCTCTAAAGAACACTCCCCTCCCAAGGCTCCTGAATTTCAGCGTTCCTCTGTTAGAAGCACAGGTCTGTGAAACCTGCTGATAAAGCAGAATACGCACCCAGTAGCTGGACACAGAGGATAACAACCTACTACTACCGAGAGTTACTCATTAGCTCAAGTGGCTCAAGAGGTCTGTGGGGTGCAGCTTAAGATTCCAACCCTGCTGATGACCCACACGGAATGAGAAGTGTTAATTAGACCCAGAGAGCCCCACCCTGGAGGGTTGGTCAGGCTCAGGAAGGAGTTACAAGGCCAGCTGGGAGGAGTCCCTGTTCTCTGGGAAGGGCCTGGCAGGAGGCCGGTGAAGGGAGAACCTACAAGGGAGTCGATGGGTGGAAGTTGCTTAGTTTGTATTTTTGGCTGGGTCTGACTCTTGCTGAGGGAAGCCCTGTGAGCGGCTGCTCTGGAAGACATGTGAGGCTGAAAAGGTACCCGGTAGGGGCGGAAGACGCTGTGTTACCGGACATCGCTCGTGGGGGACGTCGCTACCCCAGAAAGGTAGCTTTACCTGGCCGGAGGGCCTCGTCGCTGCTGTCCTAGACCAGTGAAGTCCAGAGAGAGTGGCGGAGTGTATGAAATACTGGGCGTGCCACAAGGAGGTGCTCCAGGACGGTGCAGCTATGGCGGGGCTGAATTACGGCTGTGCAGGCAACCAGACCAAATATGATCTCTGACAATACTTCGCCTCTCGCCCTGGGTCTACTCCCCCTCTTCAGCAGCCTCTTGGGAGGGATGTTGTGAAAGTCCCACGTCAACCGGCTGTCCTTTGCCCACTACCGTACTGACCTGTTTAAAGAATTAGTATGTTCCCTTTGCAGAAACCAGGCTGGCTAGCCCCCATCACATCACCACCTTCCCGAGGTTTGATTCTTCTGTCTCTGTTTCTCTGCCCGGGACGGATTACTCACTGCTCTGTAATTCCCCACCTCACGCCTATGGCCTTCCTTAAATGCAGGTTCAGTGCTTACCCCCCTCAATCCTCGCTGACCGGTGCGGCTTTTCAGGAGAGATTGCCTCCTTTGTTGGATCATATTAAAGAAGTTCTGTATTAAAATCACAAATGAGTTTGATTCCCCATAGTTCAAATTCCAGGGTATTACTAATTAAGAGGTCTCTTGGTTTTTGGTACTGTTTCTCTCCCTCTGTGTGTGAAACTTGCAAGCTGCTAACTGTGTTAGTACATTCTAAGACAGAGTCTGTTCTCAAAGCAGTTCACAGAGAGAGAGACTCAAAACAATACTCTAACAACAGAAACAGCACCCAGAGACTCCCCGCCCTTTTGTTGTATTAACAATTGTCATTAAAATAGAGATAGAGGATGTATGTGGATGGATGCTTGGTGTGGATAATAACTGAATGATTAGGGAGGTGCCAGCCTAAGAATCCAGTGTCCATCGGCTGAAGAAGGCATCAAGTGGAAATAACCAGAGGACCCCCCCCCCCCCCCCCCCCGGTGGGCAGACTGGAATCCACCCAACAGCCTCAAGAATGGGAGAACCAAAGAACAAGATAACATCTTGGAGCCGTCAGGAATGTGCTATCTGCTGATTGATTCAGCAACAGCATGATGAAGCAATTCCCATAGACTGGCATAGGAAGAAATTCCTATAAAAATAGACTCTAAAAAGTGAGAACTTTGGGGTCTGATTCTGCAAACCAACTTCCAGGAGCATCAGATGAGCATCTGACAAGGCCCTGCTCCCTCCGCATGTCCAGGCCACCTGGCCAGTGGCTTGGCATGAGCAACTCTAAGGCTGGTAACTATGATAACAACCTTGCAGAACCTGTGTGTGTGTGTTTGTATGAATGAATGTGTGAATAAATATGAGATTGAATGGCATGTTATAGCTATAACTAACTGCTTACTAGGATTCTTTCTGTATTCACAATAAATGTGGTATTTTGCCTTTTTCCCTTTAATAAGATCCTGCTGGTTTTTATTTTATTGGTATAACATTTTGGTGGAGAAATGCAAAAGGGGGAATATTGGTAAAAAACCTCAGTTATTGTAAATATTGGTGTGCACACCGCCAGCTCTAGTGAGCTAGGCATTTCTATTAGGTTAACCAGACCTGCTGGCCTCCGAGAAGGTAGCAGGGGACCTGCTGGCCTCTGAGAAGGTAGCAGGAAAAACAGATTAAACCAGACCTGCTGGCCTCCGAGAAGGTAGCAGGGGAGCTGCTGGCCTCCAAGAAGGTAGCAGGGAAGAACAGGTTAACCGGACCTGCTGGCCTCCGAGAAGGTAGCAGGAAGAAATAGGTTAACTGGACCTGCTGGCCTCTGGGAGGGTAGCAGGGGACCTGCTGGCCTCCGGGAAGGTAGCAGGGGAAAAACGCATAGATTAAGCTATGATTTCAGAATCTAGGCTGTGTCACTTGCTAAGTAATACCAGCAGTGACAAAGAGATTGAAATATTCATGTTAAGATGTTTAAAAGAAAACAGGGTAAGCCAGTACCAGAGGGAGCAATGGAGTCAGAAGGAACTCCAACCTCACCTTTTGTTAAAGAAATTACACCTTTTAAACAAATCCTTCAAAAATTTGGGCACAGTCCTTGGACTAAACAAGCCCTAGCTGATGTCTGCACTATTTCGGACCTAGAGGATAGATTGGCTCAGTATATCCTCATATACAAACCTTCTAGTGCTGCCAAAAGAGATGCAGCAGCGATTTGGTTGTTGTGGGAGGCATGTAAGGATTCTTCCCTCCGCTTGTCTTCATGTAAAGAGGAAAAGGCACAAATGGAAAAGGGAGCAGACAATTGGAAGGTGCTGGCTACAAATACCCAAAGCCAGCTGAAAATAGTGAAAGAGGCACTCCAGGAATACAAAAAGAGTGAAAAAGTTAACTCTGCAGAGGCTGGAGGGAGGCAGGTAAAGGGGGAGAAGGTCCTATGTATGGCACCCCCAGGCATAATTACAAAGAGAAAAGAGAGTAAAAAAAAAAAGTTAACTCTGCAGAGGCTGGAGGGAATTAAGCAGTTAAACTTTGTATTTCACCCAAACAACTTTTAACCAAAAATGTTAAAAAGGAAAAGTGTTAGAGAAAGAGCATTCTTGGTTTCTTTGCAGCCATTCTGAAAGAAAAATGGGCCCTTTTCCAAAGGAATGTCTGTAAATTAGCCAGGCAAAAATAAACTATCTGATTAAAATCATTTGACTGGACAATTTAGTCAAATTTGCTAAAAGAACATAAGAGGGTTCTATTGGAACTTAACTGCCTCAAATGTATAAAGGGAATGTAGGATGTAAAAAACAGAGCAGTGTGGCAGGGATGTTAAGGAAAAGAAAATGTGTATGTATCTGTCTGAGTGTGTGTAAATATGTAAAGTTCTAAGGACCAGTTAGTTTTGTTTTTGTTTTAAATAATGCCACTAAAAATCCATTTGACTCTTTAATTCAAAGTTGCAAAACTGACAGACCTTTTTGCTAGACACAGGTAATTAGTGTTGTTTGGCTTTGGGATTTGGCATTTAACCCTTAAAAGGTAACTCAATGCTTTACAAAATTTAAAATGTTTTTAAGTTGTGGCTGCAGCAGGGCAGTCAAAATCAGGAGAATATAAAAAAAAAAATTTGGATTCTTTTTGTTTGTTTGTTTTTTGTTTGTTTGTTTTTGTAACAAAATAGCAGATGAGAGTTGTAGTAAAAAGAAAAAATTAAAAAAAGACAGTGCCTCTCTGAAGCAACAGCAGGGGTGAGGTGCACAAAACAAAAAGAAGCAATGTTAGAAACACTGAGTCTTAAAATGGCTCTGAATAATCAGACTGTCACTTTGATAAAGGTACATGAAAACTCTGTAAGCAAAAAAAGAAATAGTGACACCTTATGTAAAAATGGATCTGGATAATGTTATAGAAGTTAAGCTATGGAAGGAATGTGCATTTGCCCCAGAACATGTGCAGGGTATATTGTAGAAGGGGCAAAAGAAATGCAAACATACCATGCTACTTCATTAAAATGCTATTAGGGCTCCAAAGGGAGCCACAATAGGTTGGGTTTTCTTTTTCAGATTGCTGTGTGTTTTGGAAGCAGAAGTTAAAAGTAATCAAAACTCTGGTGAAAGTTGATTGTGTCCCTTTTAAGATAGACTCTCTGAGCTGCTGATGGCTTTAAATCCAAAAGCAGGAAGTTTCTGTGAAAATGCAAATTACCTAAATGATGAAGGAAAGAACTAGCAGCACAAAGGAGCTGCAGATAAAGGACATACCTGGTCAGCAAACAAATTGTCTAAATAAAAGGCATGGGATAACAAGATAATTTTAATAAATTTAATGATAATAAGTATCCCTGTAACAACGTATAGTGTGTATGATTTTTGGAAAAATCCTTTAAGGTCGTATGGTAATGATGCTTCTCAGTTATTACCTGTAAATAAAACTTAAAGCTTAACACAGCAGGAAAAACAGTATAAACTTGGTCTGCTGTATAAGAAGGAAAACTCAGGGATTTAATGACTAAACAGTGGGATAATTTCCCCATAACCCTTAAAAGATAAAAGCCATTGAAACCTGGCCTGCCTATAGAACAAAAACAGGAAAATATGGGGGCAATTTCTCTGTTTTGCCTGCAATCAGCAAGGGTATTTGTAAAAGAAATATTTTAAGCAATAATCTGCCACCCCAAAAGGGGTAGAAACATGTTCTTTTTGTCTTTCCGAAAATCAGGAAAAGCTGATGCCAGCTGAAAAGCAACCCAATACCAGGAATCTACTGTCACAATAGAAATTGTGTTTTGTGTTCTATGTTTTGTCTTGTGTTTTGTCTTGTTGCTAGCACTGTTGTGTGTTTAAAAAAAAATACTGAAGACCTGCAGGAACTTAAAAATAAATTAAGCTTTCTGTCCCAGCTACAGGACAGCCTGATACAAAAACAAGTACATGCCAATGTAGACTTGGTCCAAATTGGTCTGGGTAACCTAAAAGGCCGATGGAATCTTTAGTAATGGCTTAATACTACCACATGGCTTATCCATAAGAAAAAAAAAATTTAGAAATAGGAATCTACACAGCCATAGCTATGGGATGCACTGAAATGCAGATACTTGCCCTAGCTACTTTGGAACACAAAATGTTCTGGGTCATATTGGGAAATATTAAGGGTTTGATGCATTTGTTAAAAAAGAAAGAGATCATTGTTTGACACTTATCAATATGAATGGATGCAATATGCTTCCAGTATTGTAAAACCAGACTTGTTAATGGGAGAAATTGTTGTCAAAATTGCACACCAACAGTCCCTGGAGGCAAAGGTATTGAAGGTTAACCCACTCCCCATATTACACATGGGATCCTTCTGGCTACCCTGGACCTTGAGCCAGTGAGCTGGGGAGGGAGGGAAGCTATTGGACACTAGAGGTTGTACCGAATGGACTCCTCAAAAGTGGGTGTGCCTCACCTTGCCTGTTGCCCCAGAACCTTGTAGTAAAGATACATCACTAGGATCATGTATGTGGCATGAATTGGAATCACAAACTCAAATTGCCTCACAGTACTTTCTCTTGAATAGGCTACATAGAAAGTGACACTGACGATTATAAATCTTAGTGTCAAAAGGGGGATTATGTTGGATCATATTAAAGAAGTTCTGTATTAAAATCACAAATGAGTTTGATTCCCCATAGTTCAAATTCCAGGGTATTACTAATTAAGAGCTCTCTTGGTTTTTGGTACTGTTTCTCTCCCTCTCTGTGTGAAACCTGCAAGCTGCTAACTGTGTTAGTACATTCTAAGACAGAGTCTGTTCTCAAAGCAATTCACAGAGAGAGAGACTCAAAGCAATACTCTAACAACAGAAACAGCACCCAGAGACTCCCCGCCCTTTTGTTGTATTAACAATTGTCATTAAAATAGAGATAGAGGATGTATGTGGATGGATGCTTGGTGTGGATAATAACTGAATGATCAGGGAGGTGCCAGCCTAAGAATCCAGTGTCCATCGGCTGAAGAAGGCATCAAGTGGAAATAACCAGAGGACCCCCCCCCCCCCCCCCGGTGGGCAGACTGGAATCCACCCAACAGCCTCAAGAATGGGAGAACCAAAGAACAAGATAACATCTTGGAGCCATCAGGAATGTGCTATCTGCTGATTGATTCAGCAACAGCATGATGAAGCAATTCCCATAGACTGGCATAGGAAGAAATTCCTATAAAAATAGACTCTAGAAAGTGAGAACTTTGGGGTCTGATTCTGCAAACCAACTTCCAGGAGCATCAGATGAGCATCTGACAAGGCCCTGCTCCCTCCGCATGTCCAGGCCACCTGGCCAGTGGCTTGGCATGAGCAAGGTAACTATGATAACAACCTTGCAGAACCTGTGTGTGTGTGTTTGTATGAATGAATGTGTGAATAAATATGAGATTGAATGGCATGTTATAGCTATAACTAACTGCTTACTAGGATTCTTTCTGTATTCACAATAAATGTGGTATTTTGCCTTTTTCCCTTTAATAAGATCCTGCTGGTTTTTATTTTATTGGTATAACACCTTTTCCTGGCAGTTCAGCCTCTAGCTCTTGAAAACTCTTGGCTGGACCATCTGGGCCTGGTGACTTGTTGCTTTTTAAACAATCAATTTATTCCCGTATCTCTTCTTCCGATACGTGGGTCTCTAACAACACCTCATCCTTATTACCAGGAAACAGCAGGTGCAGAGTGGGTATTCTTGCAACACCCTTAGCGGGAAAAATTGATGAGCTAAATCATTTCGCTTCCCAGCAATGCACTTAACTTCCTTCATTGGTCCCTGGTGACCAATTACATAGACTCACAGGACTGGAAGGGCCCTCGAGAGGTCATCTACCCCAGGCCCCTGCACTCAAGGCAGGACTAAGCGTTATTTAGACCATAGGCACCGACTACATGGGTGCTCTGGTGCTGGAGCACCCATGGGGAAAAATCAGTGGGTGCTCTGCACCCACTGGCAGCCAAGCTCCCCTCACCCCCCGCCCCTTCTCCTCCCCCCCCCCCCCCCCCCCCGAGCGCGCCGCGTCCCTGCTCCTCCGCCTGCCTCCCAGCGCAAGCTCCGGGAAGGAGGGGGGAGGACCGGGAACGTGGTGCGCTCAGGGGAGGAGGTGGGGAAGAGGCGGGGCCAGGGCAGGAATTTGGGGAAGGAGTCGAATAGGGGCAGGGAGGGGGTGGAGTTGAGGTGGGGACTTTGGGGAAGGGGTTGGAATGGGGGCAGGAGGGAGGCGGGGCAGGGGTGGAGTTGGGGCGGGGGCAGAGGAGGGTCGAGCACCCACTGGCACCATTAGAAGTTGGCGCCTATGATTTAGACCATCCCTGACAGGGGTTTGTCTAACCTGCTCTTAAAAATCCCCAATGATGGAGATTCCACAACCTTCCTGGGCAATTTATTCCAGGGCTTAACCACCTTGACAGTTCGGAAGTTTTTCCTAATGTCCAACCTATACCGCCCTCGCTGCAATTTATGCCCATTGCTGCTTGTCCTGTCCTCAGAGATTAAGAAGGATAATTCTTCTCCCTCCTTTTGTAACAAGCTTTTACATACTTGAAAACTGTTATCATGTCCCCTCTTGGTCTTCTCTTTTCCAAACTAAACAAACCCAATTTTTTCAATCTTCCCTCATAGGTCATGTTTTCTAGACCTTTCATCTTTTTTGTTGCTCTTCTCTGGACTTTCTCCAATTTGTCCACATCCTTCCTGAAATGTGGCACCCAGAACTGGACACAATGCTCCAGTTAAAACAACGAGGAGTCCTTGTGGCACCTTAGAAACTAAGAAATTTATTTGGGCATAAGCTTTCGTGGGATTATGCCCAAATAAATTTCTTAGTCTCTAAGGTGCCACAAGGACTCCTCGTTGTTTTTACTGATACAGACTAACACGGCTACCCCTCTGAAACCAATACTCCAGTTGAGGCCTAAGCAGCGTGGAGTAGAGCGGAAGAATTACTTCTCGTGTCTTGCTTACAACACGCCTGCTAACACAGCCCAGAAGGATGTTCACTTTTTTGGCAACAGTGTTACGCTCTTGACTCACGTTTAGCTTGTGGTCTGCTATGACCCCAATCCTGAAGTATCATCCTGAAGCACGGCTCTCTGCCTAGTCCTAGTCTGGACTTGCCTAGTCCTGAAGTACGGCTGTGTTGTGTGTTTGTACAGCACCTGGCACAATGCAAATAATCAATAAGAGTCTTGTTCTCCTGTGGAACCTTTTCAAAGATAGGCACGTTCGCGCCCCTGCTGCTGGCCACTCAACCTCTGCATTTGTCAACCTCTTCAGAGCGCTTCAACCCCAATATCCGGGGGGGGGGTCTCCTGGCACACTGCAGAATCGGGGCCTTAATGAGCCCCAGCTGGCCCTGGACACCAGTAACTGATAAGTGTGTGAAGAGTTCAATTATTCCTTCTGTCCAGCCTTGATGGGCAGGCCTTTAAATTATGAATTTGTTCCCACACCTCCCTCGCTGCTCGTGCCTCATGTTTATTACCCAAAAGAGAAGCTCTGGAGTAGGTATTCTCCCCTGTAGCCTCAGTGGCAAAGACTGACGCAATGCCATCGTCCTTCTTAATTGCTCCCCTTAGCCCTGGTGAGCCAGCAGCCCCACCGATCCTCCCGCAAGCTTCCTGCTTTGAGAATCTCTTGTTATGTGCGTGGATGCCTTTGACTGTTTTCTGTTGGCTTCAAAGGGTCGATGTCTGGTTTTCAGGAAGATACCTGTTTGCCTCAGCTCACTTTTTGAACCTTGAAATGTACCCAGATTTCTTGCTTTCCTGTTCACCTCTTTAGAAATATGCTGTCCTGGATGCTTTAGTAGCCTCCGTGCTGAATCAAAGCATTTCACTTCCTTGCTTCGGACTTCAGGGTCTTTGGGGCGAGCGTCCTCAGTTTGGTTTGGTTTTTTAATCTTCCTTTTTAAATGTAACATCAGCTGCTGGTTTTGAGACAGTTCCTCCCCCGAAGATGTTGCACTTAGCATGTTGTGACCAATATTGCTTAGTGGTTCAGCGAGCTACCACATCAATTGACTCCTGTAGGTTACTTAGGAATGAGCCAAGAATGAGCAGAGCATCTCCTCTCCTGGGCTCTAAAATCAGCTGTTTCAAGAAGCAGCCATGTAAGGTGTCAACAAAGTTGTGTCTCTTTCTCTTGCCCCACTTTGACCAGCTGGTACATGGCTCGTTGGCCACCGAGCTGACGGAAGGTACTGGGGGAATCCAGAGACCAGCCAGGCTCAGGTAGAAGGTCTGTTTCCAAGCTAGCTGCAAATGCTGCAGAGGAAGCGTCCTTTAAAAAGAACGCCTTTGCCAGGGTTACTTACTACAGCAGGAGTGGCCGTGAATATGCCATCGGGGCCACAGAGACCTGGATCAAGAGCTAACCACCCAACTAGACTGAGAACTCCTCCCAGGCCTGCTAGTGTTATCAGAGCACAGGCCTGGCTAACACCCTCACAAGCAGAGAGATGGGTAAGAAGGGTCGGTGGTTTTGCAAGGTCCCCAGCTGCTGACCCAGCCCTGCCAAGGACGCTGGTCCTCCCCAGCCCCCATGGTGAGCTGGAGCCGGTTCGCACCGGTTCGCTAGAAATCGCTTGTGAAATTTAGAAGCCCTTTTAGAACCGGTTGTCCCGCGAGGGCTTCTAAATTTGACCGGCCAAAAGTGGCACCTTAGGCACCGACTCTGTGGGGGCTCCAGCCCCGGAGCACCCATGGAGTCGGTGTCCAAGGTGCCACTTTTGATGTGATCAGTGGGGGGAGCGGCCCCTCCCCCTGGTCCCCCCCAGCTACGCTCCCCCGCCCCTAGGAGCCAGAGGGACCTGCCGGATGCTTCCTGGGAGCTGCCCCAGGTAAGCACCGCCGGGACTCCGCACCTCACCCCCCCGGCAGGTGCCTCTGGCTCTTAGGGGTGGGGTGGGCACCCACTACGGTGGCCCACGAGACCCTTCTGCCCAGTTCTGGGGGCAGTCAGGGGACGGGAGGAGTGGAGGGGGCAGAGGTCCTGGCGGGGGGGCGTCAAGGAACACTGGGGGTTTGATGGGGCAGGAGTCCCGGGGGGGTGGGAGTGGGCAACAACCCCCTCGTAGGGTGAGGAGGGAACCGGTTGTTAAGATTTTGGCAGCTCATCACTGCCCAGCCCTCCACCGAGCCGGAGGCTGCATGCCTGTTGGCAGGCCCATGCCTAGGGGCGTCTGGTAACCGACACACGTGGGCAGGCACCGCTGTGTATAGGGGCCCCTTGAAGAAGGCGGATTTATTGGTTTCACAGGCTGAGACAGAAATTGCACCACATCCGTCTCCAGCTCGATTCGGCTCAGTCACTGAAAGCCCCTTTGGGTGGGTGCAGAACTAAGTCAATGTAGCAGCTGGTTTAGTTCCGTCGGGGCCATATCTGCTGGGACCTGCCCACCGACCCTTCTTACCCATCTCTCTGCTTGTGCACTAGAAAATACTGACAGATCCCAAATCCTCTGGCCCACGAGCGTTTGGCATGTAGAGTCTCTAGGGTGGACTGGCCCAGGAATGTTCTGTCATGAGACCCTCATGCCGGCACCTCACCCCGTCCCTGTGCGTACCACACCTCGGACTCCAGTTGTCAATTTAGTGTATTAGCTCGTTGTGCTGAGTGCTTCATGCCAGAGGTTGTCAATTCTCCAGGGCAGGGACGGTCTGAATAGGCTAAAGCAGACCAAGTGGGGTGGGGAGGGGCACAACTGTGATTTGAATTTTACAGTGATGGAACTGAGGCACAGGGGGATTAAGACCCAGAACCTCAAAGACAATTCGGGGCCTAAGTTCCTTTGGTTTCATGTGCACATGTCCCACAGGGACCCGGCTCTGCATGCTTTTGCTTGACAGCGTGGAGGAGACCTCTTGCTGTGCCCAAGTACCCAATTTGGCCAGTCAGCCCTCCTGCCCGGGGTAGCCCCTGCTGCTGATACTCTGCTTTGTATGTCCCCTCCATACACGCCTTCACTGAGACGCTATGGGGCTGGATCCCTCCCAGGATGCACTAGTGCACACAAACACCCACTACCTACCGTGAGCCTACTTGCTCGGCGGGGCAACTCAGCTTGTTGGTTGCGGTGTGAACCGGTGGCACAATCCCGGTCGTGCTGCAGCGTGGACAGAGCAGGGAGGAATCCTGGCCAGTCCGCGGGAGGCCTGCAGAGGTTAACTAGGCAGCACAGTGGGGCAAGGATATGCCTCCCTTGGGCTTCTTAGCATTGCTGAGCTGGGTGTGGGGGGAGCGAATCTCCAGTGCAGGCCAGGGGCGCAGAGCTCTAGTTTACAGCTGCTCTCAGCCACTTCCTATCTCTTGGGGGGGTCTGACGAGAAACATGAATTTCCTGCCCACAGTGAGGAGCAGCAGAAGGGGAGGTGTGAAGAACCTCGCTTGCTGCCTCCCACCCTCCTCTGTGCTGTCTCGGGGACGCCTTCCCCCTGTGCCGAGACATCCCAAGGCGCTGTGGCTGCTGGCCCATCACACAGCTCAGGGGTCTCACCGCAGCAGGGAGCTCAGGCCCCAGCACATGGGACGGAAGACAAGTGTTAGCGCAAGGGACAGGAGGGACTCAGGGCTTAGCAGGGACACACCCCACTGATTCGAAGGCCGCAGGGCGAGTAGCCTCCCCGCCCCCAGCTCTAACAGAGGGTCAGAGGCCTCCAGGCAGCACTGCTAGGGACAGCGCATTTCTCCCAGGGAGACCCTGAGCTGCCCAGGGCAGCAGACGCCACAGGCTGGTGCGGAGTGAATTCAGGCAGGAGGCTGGGAAACTGGGGAGGGGTCAGAGAAGAGCCACGAGAACGATTAAAGGATCAGGCTTTGTCTACACTGGAGACCCTGCAGAGCCAGCATGGGGGGGGCAGTAACCCCCCCATGGAGCTTGGGGACGTCCAAGCTGGGGACACAACACCTGGGAGCGGCCGGGGGGGTGTGATCCTGGACAGGGGGCGGGGCCATAGGGGCATGTCCAGGGCAGTGGGCGGAGCCATGAGGTGTGTCCAGGGCAGGAGTGGGGCAAGGGGGTGTGTCCAGGGCCGTGGGCGGGGCCATGGGGCGTGTCCTGGTCAGGGGGCGGGGCCACGGGGCGTGTCCTGGGCAGGGGCGGGGCCATGGGGTGTGTCCTGGGCAGGGGGCGGGGCCACGGGGCGTGTCCTGGGCAGGGGCGGGGCCATGGGTGTGTCCTGGTCAGGGGGCGGGGCCGCGGGGCGTGTCCTGGGCAGGGGCGGGGCCATGGGGTGTGTCCTGGTCAGGGGGCGGGGCCACGGGGCGTGTCCTGGGCAGGGGCGGGGCCATGGGTGTGTCCTGGTCAGGGGGCGGGGCCACGGGGCGTGTCCTGGGCAGGGGCGGGGCCATGGGCGTGTCCAGGGCGGAGGGAGGGGCCATGGGGCGTGTCCGGCGAGGGCCTGGCTACGGCAGGGCCCGGGGTCCCCAGCGCCCCCCGGGCCCCGCCTGCCCAGGGAGCTGGGGCCAAGCTCCGCTCGGAGCCCCGCCCCCACAGGAGCCCCGCCCCTGGCGGCGCGGCCGGTTTCCTGGGAGACGCCAAGCTCCTTCGCTACGTCAGTTCCGCCCGGCCCTTCTGCTTCCGGGTTGTGGCGTTGGCGCCTTTTCCGTCCCGGCAGGCGCTGCCAGGCGCCGACCGTGACCTCCGACCTCCGTAGCCCTGACCCCTGACCCCGTGCTCCCCTAGCGCTAGCAGCCCGGGGCCGAGGGGCCCGGCAGAGCGGGGGGGGTGGCCCTGGTGCTGGCAGGTTCGTCAGCTCCCTAGAAACCTGCGTCTGCGCCCCACGTATGGGGGGGGGCACCCCGGGAGCGGGGGTTGTGGAGTGGGGGGGGCACGTGGCACCCCAGGGGCCGGAGAGCAGGGGGGATGAAGCTGGGGGGGGCATGTGTCACCCCAGGGGCCGGGGAGCGGGGGGGATGGAGTTGGGGGGGGCATGTGTCACCCCAGGGGCTGGGGAGCGGGGGGGATGCAGTTGAGGGGGCCATGTGTCACCCCAGGGGCCGGGGAGTTGGGGGGGCACGTGTCACCGCAGGGGCCGGGGAGCAGGAGGGATGGAGCTGGGGGGGGTCATGTGTCACCCCAGGGGCTGGGGAGCGGGGGGGATGCAGTTGGGGGGGCCATGTGTCACCCCAGGGGCCGGGGAGTGGGGGGGATGGAGTTGGGGGGGCACGTGTCACCGCAGGGGCCGGGGAGCAGGAGGGATGGAGCTGGGGGGGGCCATGTGTCGCCCCAGGGGCTGGAGAGCGGGGGGGATGGAGTTGGGGGGGCACATGTCACCCCAGGGAGCAGGGGGGATGGTGGGGGGGCATGTGTCACCCCAGGGGCTGGGTTGTGAAGGGGATGGAGTTTGTGGAGGGGCATGTGTAACCCCAAGGGTTGGGGAGCAGTGGATGGTGGAGTTGCGGTGAGTATGCATCACCCCAGAAAGTGGGAGATGGTGGAGTTGGGGGGGTGCACATGTCACTCCAGGTTTGAAGAATGGGGGGTGTCAGGGGGATGCATGTCACTCCAGCGGCTGGGAAGCAGGGGATGGTGGAGTCGGGCGGTGGTGGGGGGTTGTATGTGTCATCCTAGGAGCTGTGGAGTGGGTTTTAGGGATCAGGGGCAGGGAGTGAGTGAGTGAACTGTTCATAACAGGAGCTTGTCATCTTCCTAGGTGGAGAGTCGTTGGCCCCGCCGGGAGCCCCTCGATTGCCAGCCATGTTCTCTGAGCAGGCAGCTCACACGGCCCAGGGCCTGCTGGCGCCACCATCAGCGGAGGCCTCCACGTTTGCCAGAGTGCCCGTCTCCACGTACACGAACTGCTCCCAGCACTTCAGGCTGGGGGAGCGCAGCTTTAATCGCCAGTATGCCCACATCTACGCCACTCGCCTCATTCAGATGAGACCCCTGTTGCTGGAGAGAGCCCGGCAGAAATGGGGTGAGTTCATTTCCACAAACCACTTTTGTGTGGTTAACGAGGTGACGGTATCGTCCTAGGTGAGGAGAAAATTCCCAGGATGGTGTCTAGCTGCCTGTCCTTAGCATATGCGCAACATGCCTCAGGTGGCACGTGGCCAGGATTCATCACTGAATTTGGTCTGCTGGTTGGATTATTAGCTTTCCCGGCTTGGGCTGAGTACTGATGGGGAGTGTGATGTGAATGTTGATCCATGCCCCTCACTGCCTGCCCTGAAACCTGCCTTTGGACAACAGCTGAAACCGACTGAGGGTGAATCCCAGTGTCATACTTCGCTTTCCAGGCGGTGGGGGAAATTGTTGTTTGGTGCGAAGCCCGTGTGCTGTCTTTCTGTTTTTTGAAAGATACAGAGAGCCGTTTCTAAGCAAAACAAAATTCCAAGCAACTGAACCATTGAAGTTTTGGCATGTCCTAGAGAACGCTTTGTCTGCCCTGAATTCCAGCCCTGCTCCTGTTAGGTTAGGGACTCACTCCAAAGGCTTAGAGTGTCTAGCACATCAGCTCGGTGGGAAAACATCTACCATTGCCAAGCAGTGACTCTGGACTGGAAAAGCTTTTGCTGGGCTCACTGAAAAGGAGGCGTGTGTTCCTGAAACAAAAGTTACATTCAGGTAGCATTAAGAGTCTGAGATGGGCACTTGGAAATTGCTGAGATGGGCAGCCAGGAAAGATTGTTATGGAGTATGTCTCCAGCAGAGTGCGGGGCGTGTGAGCAAGAGAGGTCCTGCAGGTTTAAGTGGTTAATTTCCTTTCTCCTGTGGGCTGCATTGCTGTTTACTGATGGAATTATTGTACCTGAATTAGTTTCTTTTCGAACATGTAACTGCTCTAGAGTGTTATATTTCAGCCTCAAAGTGATATGCAATAGCATAACTGGCAGATACCCTCCTTACTGCACTGAATGATGCAAGTGTCTGCAGATGCCAGAACTCACTGGCTATAGATAAATAACTGGCCCCTTTTTGGAAGATGCTGGCCAATGTGTGACTCCCACATAACTCGGAAAACATGATAAATGGTTGTTATAGAATTTCATGCCGTCTGGACAGGTCAGCTTCTTGGTTTGCTTTTGAATTCCTTCTGTAGGGGGTTTTAAATCTTTTTTATGAGGCCTGTGCTGTGCTGCCGTACAAGCCCCCTCCCAGAGCTGTGCCTACCTTTGAGAGTGTTGCACTGTTGCCCGCTCTCCCAATGTTGTTATTGTGCGCCTTGCGGTATTTAGTGTTTTCCTTAAAGCCCCAGCTCCTGGAGGCAGGTGATTATGTGAGGATCTCAGCTTTCATTTAAAAAAAAAAAAAAGTGGTTGCAGAGAAAAGCTTGAAACATGACTGCTAAAAGCTGCAGACAAAGGGTCAAGAAAACTGCCCAGGTTAATTGTTTTTTTAAAAGTCTCAACATGGCGCAGCAGTGACCCTGGCTGTTCGACAGCGATGGTAGCGGAGTGCATTCTCCAGCAGGTCTAACCCTGCTATCAAGGCGTTGGACTGTCAGCCCAACGAGGGGGTTGCTTCCGCTGTGGAGGGGAGTATAATCCCTCTTTCTGAGGCTGTAAGCTAGCTAAATTGAGGAGGTAAACGTGCCACTGACAGCCGAGCCAGCAGGTGGCTGAAAACAATGGCCAAAACAACATGGAAAACCAAGTCTCCGTTCTCTGCGCATTGCTCAATCCTTAAAGAACTGAACGCGAAAAGTAGTCAAGTCGGATTAAAAATGAACCGGTCGAAAACGAAATACGTGAGATCAGAGGTACTGCCAAGAACCCAAATAACTCTTGGAGGAGAGCAGATCCAAGAAGTTGATAAATACATGTATTTGGGCCAGGAAGTCAACATGCGACCCAATCAGAAAGGCAAACTGTTGCACAGAAAAAAAGCTGGATGGTGCACATTCAATGACATCAAACACATCCTCCAAGGAAAGATCAGCAAAACAACTTGTGCGAATCTTTTTAACTTGACCGTGCTTCCAGTGATGTTATATGGCAGCGAAACATGGTCGCTGACAAAGATTGAAGACATCAACTGTCACACAGAGGGCAATGGAACGAACATTTTTGGGCATTTCGCTCCGCGATCACATCCCCAACGAAATAATTAGGCAGCAGTCTGGAGTGCGAGATGTTGCTGTTGAAAGCAAGCTCAGCAAAATGCGGTGGGCAGGACATGTGGCCCAACTCAGCGATAACAGGTGGACCGCAGCTATATCCGAGTGGTATCCGCGAGAACAGAAACGGTCACGCGGTCGGCCTCCAAAGAGGTGGGATGATCTCCTAACAAGGAGATATGGACAAGCATGGCGAAGGATGGCCAGAAGCGAGAGGAGATTGGAAGACGTGTTGTGATCGGCTCAGTCTCAGCTGATGAAGGACTGACAGTCTACGCATGATTTTGAGGTGGGAGGGCTGTTTTTTTTTGTTTGCTGGTTCATTTTGATTTTTGCTCTCTTGGGAATGGCAAAGCTGTATTATTTGCTTCTTGGTCGTTTAAATCCTTAACTAACCCAAGGCATCTGGCTTGTGATACTGGTAGACGGGGGAGACGATGTTTGCTAGATTTTAAAGGTCACATTCAGAAGACAAAGGAATAGCTGGGGAATTTATACAAAGTGCTTCAGTGTCTTGTACCGGTGTTGAAATTGCTGGCTCTGGGGTATGATGATGGAGTGGAGTGTTTTATTGCTAGGCTGCTGATGGTCTGAGTCCAGCCCAGGCAGGAGCTGTTTCTATCTGGTAGCTTTTCATTGGCCTGAGTTAAGTGAATTGATTATCTCAGGATGCTCACTTGTGGGCAAGTGTCTCCACCAGAGCCCCCCACAGTGATCACTCATGGAGGCCCCTGGTTGGCAGACTTGGCAGAGAGGTCGAGAGTTGAGGATGAAGTCTCCTGTTATCCCCAATGGCCTATGATGGGACACTAGATTGGGAGGGCTCTGAGTTACTACAGAAAATTCTTCCCCAGGTGTCTGGCTGGTGGGTCTTGCCTACGTGCTCAGGGTCGAACTGGTCGCCAGATTTGGGGTTGGGAAGGAATTTTCCCCCAGGTCAGATTGTCAGAGACTGGTGGGGAGTTGACTTCCTCTGCAGCATGCGGTACAGGTCACTTGCAGGTTTAAACTAGTGGAAATGGTGGATTCTCTGTAACTTGAAATCATGATTTGAGGATGTCAGTAACTCAGCCAGAGGTTAGGGGGCTTTTTCAAGAGTAGGTGAGTGAGGTTCTGTGGCCTGCGATGTCAGACTAGATGATCATGATGGTCCTTTCTGACGTTAAAGTCTATGAATCTATGGACCTCGGTGAAGTGGTGGGTCCCTCTAGGTGTGCTGGGCGGGAAGCCTCTCCTGGGCTGCCTGTCCAGCCCCTGGCACTAGCATTGCGTTCAAACTCTCACATAAACAGCAGAAGTGGTATCCCCATGGTCTAGCCTGATGTCCCAGCAAAGTGCAAACTAACACTGGGGAGCAGTGTCCTTCCACCCTTGTTAGTTAGAATTCCTGCTGGCCCTAAGGCTGTGGCTAGGCTGCCCCAAGTCCCTCCCATACAAGAACAGCTGTCCTGGCATAAGCACCTGTACGCCAGTGTAACTGCATCCATGTACCAGTGTAGCTAACCCCGGGAGAGTGAAAGTGCTGCCATGTTGGTGTGTAGGCAGGATTCGAGAGAGACTAACAAAAGCAAAGCAAAGCTGCAGGCAGTCTCTCAAAACCACTTCCCCTCTCAACTGTTTCCACTGGGTTGATGTGTCCAGGCTCATAAGTGTTCTCATTTTGCAGTTGTCTGAACCTTCCTGTGGCAGGCCCAGCCTTCATTCTAATGTGAAATGGGCCGAGAGAACCTTCCTAGAAGGAAAAGGACAAAGGCAGCCTCCTCCCCAGGCTTTCTTCACTCATCAGGCACAACCTCCTTCTCCCTACACACACGCACCCTTTGGTGGGTTCCTTTTGAAAACAAAAGGGTTAATGCCAAGAGTGGGGGAATTCCTGTGGGGGGCAAGGGAGGCAGCAGCAGCCAGCCAGGATTAATATCCAGTAGCACCTAGGCCAGTCTTAGACCACGTGCATGGCACTGAATAAACACAGTCTAAGACCAGACACAGCAGGTGATAGAGTCAGACTGGGGAGTACAAGAAAACATGGAGACAATCCAGTATAGAAGTAGATTTAGGGGTTTCTCTCCCAGGGTTCCTCTACACTTGGGAATGTACTGAAGTAGCTAATCAGGAATAATTATTCTGGAATGACTCCCCATGTGGGCCCACTTATTCCAGAATGCGAGTGTCTTCCTTCAGTTTAGCTTCCAGAATGGATTCTGTTTTGGAAGGGGGTGAAGTTAAATGGGGGAAAAGGCTCTTGTGTTCTGGATTTTGTGCCCCCACCCCCCCACATGGGGAGTTATTCTGGAATAACTCTTTTGTGTAAACAAGCCCATCCTTCATCTCCATATTAGCCAACCTCAGCCTCAATCAGCTCATGAAGCCCTGACAGCTCCCAGCCTGAGAGTCTGGGTGCCAGCTAGACTAATGTTTAACCTTTCTCTAGTGCCTTGGATCTGAGACTCTCGCAGTGTGTTGCAAACATGCTCCCCTACAGATGTCCTTGAACCCTTCCCTGACTTCCTTGGGGAAGAACAGAAGCCCAATGCCAAGAGAAATGACCCAGAATCAGCCTCAGAGTCTAGATTAGCTGAGCCTTTAGTGGAATTTATTTCAACATTTGTCTTGGAGCCTGAGGAATTGCTTCTTTTTTTTTTTTTTTTAACTATCCTGTTTAGGCTGCGCAGAAATGAATGGAATTCAAGTGCAGTCAATAGAGCTGAGCCCTGCTCTCGGGGAACAGCCAGAACTGTTGTGGCTGATCAGAGCTCTGCAGCCCAGGGAGGGCAAGGCCCCACGGGAAGGACTGACCATCCTTGTCCTGCTTTCTGGAATGGTCTTGTAAATCTCTGGCTTGAACACTTTGCACGAGATTGTGTGTGTGTGTGTGTGCGCGCGATGGTGTGAACTCAGGTAATATCACTGAGGATCTCTAGAGCTGCCATGCTGAGCCCTGAGCGGTGTGGGAGGAGAAGAGCCAGAGCTCAGCAGCGGTGCAAAACCCAGACCGGGGAACTTTCAATGGGAGCATTAAGGTGGCCATCGGAAGATGTGTTGTAGCCCAGCCAGGAGTTCTGGGCTGGATGGAGGAATCGCTAGGTGAGGTTCTCTGGCCTGGGCAATGCAGGAGGCCAGTCTAGATGATCGGAATGGTCTCTTCTGGCCTTGAAACCTATGAATGTGTCCTGATTGATGAGAGTTCTCCCTTTCCCCGGTGGGCCAGGGGGTGCTGGGTTTCCAGGCCGACTGTGGTGTCGATCTACCAGGTGAAGCAGAGTTCTGGTTACTTGCACTGAAATAAGAAAACAAAGGTCATTTGGGGGGGCTAGTGAGGCCAGTGGCCCTCTAGCTATGATTCCTGACCTTCCCAGTGTCACCTCTGCTGGTCAAACAGCCCAGTACGTCGGTGAGCCGAGTGGAAAGAGAGCAGGCAGTCTGATTTGTGAGCCCCTGGGATGGGCTCGGCTCTCAATGTAAATAACACTTGGAAGGGAAATGTTAGGCGGGGAATCAGTTCCTCCTTTACTTACCTGCTGAGAGCACAATCCAGATGTCAGTGGCATCGGCAGTACCGACAGCCGCGTCTCCCTGGACGGCTGTGGTTAGTGATCTCGTTGAGCGTTGTGAGGGAAGTGGGGAGTCCTGAACTCAGGTCTTGTGTTACGAATTATACCTATGCTAACTTTTCCTTAACACTTGGCTGTCAAGTGGAAGGGGACCAGAATTCCCAGGGTCTTGTGTTGAATCCCCAGACTGAAGTCATAAGAACGGCTGTACTGGGTCAGACCAAAGGTCCATCTAGCCCAGTATCCTGTCTTCCGACAGCGGCTAGTGCCAGGTGCTTCAGAGGGAATGAACAGAACAGGGCAATTTATCGAGTGATCTGACCCCTGTCTTCCAGTCCCAGCTTCTGGCAGTCAGAGGTTTAGGGACACTGGGAGCCTGGGGTTGCCTCCCTGACCATCTTGGCTAATACCCATTGGTGGATCTGTCCTCCAGGAACGTGTCTAATTCTCTTCTAAACCCAATTATACTTTTGGCCTTCACAACATCCCCCAGCCATGAGCTCCACAGGTTGCCTATGTGTTGTGTGAAGCAGTACTTCCTTCTCTCTGGCCAGCGGCCCGTCTCGTGGGATGGTCACCAATCCCGACCGCTCACCTTTAATAACGGGCATGTGCCACTGCTGGCCGAATCCAGCTGCCAGCACCAGGCTCTGTCTTCCCACGAGTGTGGGCTGGAGAATTCAGCGCCGGCTGCTCTGGCATCAGTGCAGTTTCCTTGGCCGCACTAGAGGGCGTCATCCCCCTTTTTGTTTCAGGTTTCGGAGTAGCAGCCGTGTTAGTCTGTATTCGGAAAAAGAACAGGAGGACTTGTGGCACCTTAGAGACTAACCAATTTATTTGAGCGTGAGCTTTCGTGAGCTACAGCTCACTTCATCGGATGTTTCAGCGCAGAGCCAGAGAATTCGTATGTTAAAGGCCAGGACCCACTATGATCATCTAGTCTGGCCTCCCCCCAAGGCAGGAGTATATCCCCTGGTGATTCCAGCACCCAGCCCAGGAACTGGTGGTCCAGCTAGAGCGTATTATTGGAGGGATTTAATGACTCCAAGGGCTGAGTATTCCCACAGCCCAAGGGAAGGCATTCCAGTGGGTAATCGCCCTCCCCTGAAAACACGCAGCAGTGTAGGGTTTGATTGCACCCACGGCTGGGAGCACATGGCTCGGCCTTGGGAGCTCTGTTTCCTGTTGTGCATTAGGAGAACAGGCTCCTTCTGCCCCTTGCCCCAAGGGGCACAGGTTGGAGGTGACCTCAGGGTAACTGCCGCAGATAGAAAAGACCTCCTGGGACATCCCAGCTCCCGAGGGCCCCGTGGAAGCCTTAGCTGAGACACAACCTTAACCTTGCTGGTTTCTCAGAACTAGAGATGTGGGTTCTGTGTCATGGGGGCTGGGCGTCCTGCCTGTTGGACTGACATCCTGGAGTGGGCCGCAGGGACCCATGAGCTTGGGCTCTGTCTCACCAGATGATGTGTTGATCCTCTTGGTGATGGCGCAGAGACACGAGCCGAAGCCAAGACAGCGACTCTGGGCACTGGCGGAGGGGTTCCTTTCCCAGACACAGAAGAGACCGTGCTTGCTCCCTCAAATCCACTACCCCATGCAGGTTTGCTGTCTACAGTGCATTCAGGTGCTTGGCTGGTCTAGGCCTCTGTGGCAGCTTCCCTGGGGGTCTTGCCCCATAGAACAGAGCTTGCCCTTAGAAGCCTGGCACTCGCCAGTTACCAATCCTACCCTCTTTCTCCCGGTCCCATGCCCTTTCACATGCCCACCCCCATTTTTCTCCCTTGGAGTTTATGCCCTTCAGATGTTTCTCGACCGTCCCTTTAGGTGTCCCATAGCCATGTTGTGTGACTCCCCTCCGGGGTGGCTGTGAGCCCAGCCTGTCCCTCAGGTAGTCGAATGTCCAGAGAGGCTGAGTTGTGCTTTTCTCTGCAGGCAGCAGCATAGCCGTGAAGAAGCTGTGTGAGCTGCAGACCGCAGAGAAGTGCTGCATAGTGGGAACCCTCTTCAAGTCCATGCAGCTGCAGCCCTCTATCCTCCGGGAGATCAGCGAGGAGGTAATGACGGTGGGAGGGGCTCAGAGCCTCGCTGATGCTCGACATAGTCAAGCGAATCATGTCTCAAAGCATGAGCAGTCAGGCTGGGTGACCCCTTTCATCTTCTGCCTGCTCTCAATGCAGGGGCCCACCCTGGGGCAGACCACAATGAACTCTGAGCTGTCCTTGACAGGAATGTGTCCTATTTTCACTCTTAAAAATCCCCCTTTTCTCTCTGAATGCTTAGTCCCTGCTTTGTCACCCCAGCAGCCTCCATCACGCTGGCTGAATTCCTCTCTGTGCTCCGAGTCTGGGGGGTGTTACGGCGCTTTGTGATGCATCCTGTCCCGGAGAGTCAGTTTCCCCAGCTGTACATTTGGCTTGAGGAGGAGAGAGACCCATTCAAACAGGCACGTGAGGCTGTCCAAGCACAAACCCTGCTGGAGGGATGTGGGCAGGGAAAGCTCCTGGAACTGCTTACACCTCTGTTTTTTTAAATGACGCCATCCCTTTGCAAAAGCTTCCTAGCATTGCTGTGACTACAGGGGTTGCTGCATCTCTGCCCCCTTAGTAGTGTCTCTCTGTGCGCTGCTCCTTGGGCCTTTACTTCTCCTGCAGTGGAATCTTGCCTTTCTCCCATGCTTGGCCTTGGCCCTGGGCTCCAGCGCCTGGAAACCAACCTGTGACCCAGCGGGTCCGACTGGGTTTGGCACCTGCAGTTTGTCCCTTTGGGAGGCTTGTGGGCAGCGGCATTCAGTGACCCCAAGCAGCCTCCCTAAACGAAGAGTGTTTTGTCTGACCATAGGCACAAAGCAGTGCAGAGAAAAGGGTTTTAAAACGACAAAAGATCTGTTTATCCATTTATCTGGCATGAAATCCTAGGCAGGCCTGTCTGACCAGACTGCTGCCCCTGGCTGTCAGCCTGTACCCCTTAACTCTCTGTCAGCTTCTGGGAGCATGCCCTTCTAACTCTGGTTGGGAACGATCTTTGTTCTCCTGTGTTGACAAGCTTGGACTCCACTCCTAACCCATTCCTCCCTTGACAAATTACTCTGACTTGCTCAGCAGTGGGCCGGAGGTAGAAACACCCAAAATGACTAATCCTGGCTGTCCCCTAGGCTGTCCCTCAGCCGCCTGCCTACAAACAGCCTCTTTGGCAAATTAACCCTGTGTATTTATACAGTCAGTCCCCTTGGCAACCATCAGACCGAAATAAAGAGCAGATAGTTTTCGTAAATAAGGCCGAGATTTTGACACAGAAATTTTTAGTAAATTTCACAGCACTGGTGCCAGAAAAAACAGTAAGTCCCGGAAAGGAGGAGGGTGGGTGGAAAGCAAGCCCATCCTGCACTCGCCCAGCTCCTGTCCCGCTGGGCTGGCCCAGCTCTGGGCTTTGCAACCTGGCCCCTGGGCTTCCAGCGCTGCTCAGGCTTGGCATGTCCGTCCCTCCGTAGACGGAGATAGAGAGGCAGACGGGCCAAATTCGACTGGCGTTCTGTGGGGCGGCGGGTGGACGCACTGGACCTGGGTGGCACTGAACTCCATGCCCAGATTAGGGAACCAGGCACGGCCCCAAAGGACGGGATCTGTTGCTGCAAGGCAAGTGTGGGGTGGGCTCGTCACAGACTTGGTTCACATTCACCATGGCTGTGGACACCATGACCACTGTGCCCGAATCGTAGCCTTATTCATAGACAGCCCCAAGCAGCCCCAAATCCCTCACACTCCTGTCCAAATTACTTGGCTTGAGGCTCAGCCACTGCGAAGAGGAAGATCTTTGCTAAGGAATAAAGCTTGCAGCCTTTCTGCCAACTCCAGGCAAACAGAGCTGTGCTCTCCCCCGTGTAATGATTGCAAACACGTATCCCGAGGCTGTCCAGCGGAAGGCTTTCTGGCAGAAGGTACCACCGGGATGAGTAACGTTCTCCTTAGCTAGGTCTCCAAGTTATTGTTTGCATGTCCTCTGCACCAGAAGGAACTGGGAGGAGAAAATGTGTCAATGATCATTTGCACCTGGGTAGCAAAGTCTCTTTTGCCAAGACCCTGGAAAGTTCCTGCAGCTCCAGCAAAGCAGGGACAGGGGGTCGGTACCAAAGCTCTGCCTTCTGAGAAGAGCGTGGCTTTAAAAAAACAGGCCACTGCGCTTGAGTTGCTGGGGCCCAGTTCCGTGTGCGGGAGGCTCCATTCGTTCCTGGACCCCCGGTCAAGCGTCTGCTCCGCTTGATGGTGGGGGAGCCTTTGGGGCCGTTCATGCTATGGTACTAGAACGTGCCGGTGGCCTGGCCTGTCTCCACAGCACAACCTGCTGCCGCAGCCTTCCCGCACCAAATACATCCACCAGTCGGACGAGTTGATCCTGGAGGATGAGCTGCAGCGGATCAAGCTGGAGGGAGCTGTCGACATTCAGAAGCTGGTGACAGGTATGGAGCGACGGAGCTGCCGCGGTCCCATGCAGCCAGCCGGGCTCGGGTGCCAATGCACTGGGACCAAGCTGCTCCTGGGCTAGGCTGTCAGCCCTTCCCCCCTCCACAATGGGCATAGACTAGACGGGTGTGTGCCGAGTACTAAACGCCCTGGCAACCTCAGCAGAGCTCCCAGTCCGTGGCTGGCAGCCTCCCATTCAGGCGGGTGGGAGGAGTGGAGCGGGGGTGGCTCACTTGGATCCAGGACGGGCTCTTCTCCCTTCCTGGCACCCTGAGTGATGAGAGCAGAGCCCTGGGTGCGGCGCAGCGGGCGCTGTGCGTGGCCCTGGCTTCCTGCGGGCCGGTGCGCAGTCTGGGATGGACCTGCCTAACGTTGTTTCTCCCTCGTGCTGCTGCTCAGGGACCATCCTCGCCATCTACGGCTCGGAGAGGGAGGACGGCAAGTTCGTGGTGGAAGATCACTGCTTTGCCGACCTGCCCCGGCAGCTGCCCCGGAGAGGGCCCAGCACCGACAGGTGAGGCAGCCTCCCTCGAGGCACCCTGCCAGGAGGGTGGACATGGGGCAGTACCAGCCATGGGAGGCGTGTCTGGCCTGACTCCCCTTCCCTGTAGTGCAGGGATGGCAGTAGGTACCAGGCCTCTAGGCCAGGGGCTGGTGAAGCAGCTGAGGGTGCCCATTGCCCAGGGCTTTGCAGAGGCTTTTCCATCCCACCCCTCTGCGCCCGGCCTGCTGCGCCTGTTCCCTGTGTCGGAAGGGGAAGGCCCAGGCAGGGGTGGGCGACGTGGCCTGAAGTCCATTGCTGCCCCGTCTCCCAGTGCGGAGTGGCGCTTCCCCCTCCCTGGTCTCAAGGCCAGTGAACGGCTGATGGAGCTGGGGCTCCAGTCCCCTCCCCCAGGTGCCCGCTGCTGATGCCAGCCCTGCCATCACCTGCTGCCACATGACGGGACGGTCCCAGACACCCTGCAAGGGTCGGCACCGCCAGCATTCAAACCCTGCAGCCTTCCAGCTGTTAGCCCTTTGCTGGGTCTGCTTGGCCTGAAATTGGCCTTCAGCTCTGCAGCTTCGTCTCCCTTGTGTGCTCTCCCGCTTGGTAACGATGGCCTGACTACCATGGCGAGGCACCGCACGTGCCTTGGTAACCCGCCCACTGCCCATGTGTGCCGGACGGCAGGGCACCCACCTGTTGCTTTGGGCCACAGGTTTGTCTTGCTGGTGTCTGGCCTGGGCCTCGGTGGCGGGAGCGGCGAGAGTTTCCTGGCCATGCAGCTGCTGGTGGACGTGGTGACGGGGCAGCTGGGGGCTGAAGGCGAGCAGAGCTGCGCGGCGCAGATCTCCCGGGTCATTCTGGCGGGCAACCTGCTCAGCCAGAACACGCAGAACAAAGACACCATCAACAAGGTGAGGGCCCCCGGGGCGCCCCGTCGGCCTGTTGGCACCAACTGGCAGCCCCGGCACAGGCCACGGAGACTCGCCCCCCAGTGCATTGGTTGTGTGGGTAAATGGAGGGGTCTCAGTCCGGAGCTTTTCCCCAGTACTGAATGCATTTGCCTGGGGTCTGTCTGCTCAGAGTGATACTTGCATGGGCAGGGGAAGCGGGCGCCAGGCTGGGCACAGGCCGCCATGCTGGATCTCTGGAATGTGCCAAGGTTCTGGGCGAACTAGCAGAGGGACTTGCTGGAGATGCCCCTGTGGGATCTGGGTGCTGGGAGAGGCTGGCAGGGCCATGCCCTTGACTTGGGGCAGAGGAATTAGCTAGGGAGCCGCCTGGGCTGACAAGGGACTCCGAGAGGTGGTGCCACGTGGCCGGCCCCAGGAAGCTGTGCGTGCCAGGCACCGCTAGTCATTGCCAGCTGCCTCTCCCCCCTGTGGTACCAGCGAGCAAACAGCCCCCGAGGGTGGGTTAGAAACAGGCTAGCGAAGGGAGGGGCCACCCATGGGCAGCTGTGCTGGGATCTGCGTGATCTCCTCTGCCCGGTAAGGATGTGGGGGGAAGGGGGAACTTCCAGCGGGGTCAGCACCCGAGAGCCCGGCCCCAGCCGGCAGAGGGCACTGCTGGAGCCAGTGCTGACAGATGGCCTGCAGCGGGGAGGGGTCTGAACAGCCGTACAGTGGGAGAGTGCTGCCCACTCCCCTTGGGCAGCCAGGGGCTCCTGGGGGACGGAGCATTGCCAGACCGCAGCCA
Organism: Caretta caretta; assembly: GCF_965140235.1. Lineage (NCBI taxonomy): Eukaryota > Metazoa > Chordata > Testudines > Cheloniidae > Caretta > Caretta caretta. Next base: position 14,232,519 of record NC_134231.1, on the reverse strand, counting down.
CCCTCTGGGCCTGCAGTGGGAATCCTACCAGGGCGAGGGGGAGCTGACACAATGCCTGGCTCCACTTCCTCACCCATGTAGCTGCCGCATGGGCTGGGGCTCCCTCAATTGCAGCTGCCCAGCCTGTCCTGGCACGTGCCCACCTGGGGCATGGCTGGGAGGACTCCTGCTTCCCACGGGTGGCTCAGCAGGTACCATGCTGGCTGCGGAGGCTGCTTCTCTGACGCTTCTCCCCCTTGTTCTTGCAGGCAAAGTACCTGACCAAGAAGACCCAAGCTGCCAGCGTGGAGGCGGTGAAGATGCTGGACGAGATCCTGCTGCAGCTCAGTGTGAGGGGGCCAGAGCCGGGGAACGCTGCTCCTGGAGGGTGGGGGCAGTCAGCAGGTTTGCGTTGGAGCCCAGCTCTGATTGCCCCCTCTTTGCTTGCAGACCTCAGTGCCAGTGGACGTGATGCCCGGCGAGTTTGACCCCACGAACTACACGCTGCCCCAGCAGCCACTGCATCACTGTATGTTCCCCCTGGCGGGCGCCTACTCCACACTGCAGCTGGTCACCAACCCCTACCAGGCCGACATCGACGGGGTCCGGTAAAGCCCTTTCCTCAGCACCAGGCGGCGGCATGGCAAACACAAACAGGCAGCGCTTTGTACCCCCGCTGCTGGGCAGGGAAAACCCCGCCCCTCCACCTGCTGGGCAGCACGGGGCAGGAGCTGGCAATGGCTTAGCAAAAGGTCTGGGTGTGGTGGGTAGCGGTGTGGGGCTCTGAACTGGCACGCTTAGGGCTGGGCGGTGGGGCTGGCGCTGGGAACAACAAGCAGTCCAACTCCCGTTGCTCTCCAGGTTCCTGGGCACGTCTGGCCAGAACATCAATGACATCTTCAAGTACAGCAGCATGGAGGACCATCTGGAGATCCTGGAGTGGACACTGCATGTCGGGCACCTCAGCCCCACGGCCCCAGACACCCTTGGTAAGGGGCTGGGCAGGGACCCCCGCCAGTGGGCCTGGGTGGGCAGGAGGCGCTCTGAGCATGTGAGCCGTGATGGCGCTGAGGGGAGTGGGTTTGGAGACGGCGCTCACGCCCAGGCTGGGAAGAGGTGGCCAAGAGCTGCCATGCAGCAGGGGCAGGTGTCCCGGTAGGGCGCTTGTGGGCCTGGACTCTGAGCATCAGGTCCCAGCCCTGCTGGCTCTGAGAACAGCAGCAGAACAAACCCCCGACTCTGGAGGGTGTGGAGGGGTCTGGCCCAGGGGCTCCCCGGGGCAGCATGACATCCTGTTTCTCTGCATCGCCCCTAGAGCTGGGAGTGCCCAGCAGGGATGGGGCTGTGAGTCGGCAAGAGGCACTAGTTGGCATTGGTGGGCAGGTGGCCGTCCTGCCGTTCGGTAGGGTGCTCCTGCAGATGGAGGAGTTCCTGATTTCTAGCTACACCCTCCATCGCCTTCCAGGCTGCTACCCTTTCTACAAGACTGACCCCTTCATCTTCACCGACTGCCCTCACGTCTACTTCTGCGGGAACGCACCACGCTTCCGATCCAAGGAGCTCAAAGGTGAGGGGCCCACAGGCCTGCTGACTGGGCCCTGGGCTTGCCCCTGGAGTGGGCTGCTCCGTGTACCTCGCCACGACAGTGCTGGGCGGGAAAGGAGGCCCCAGCAGCCGGTTCCTCAGTGTCCTCGGAGATTGTGGGGTCCTGCCGCTCTGGTATTGAGATGGTTACCATGCGTGTCACTGCTGGACGGATGTCCACCAGTGCATGCTGGCAAGACCCAGCCATGCCTCAGCAGGGTCCGCACCCAGGCAGTGCATGCAGGAGGAGGCTGGGCTGGGCACGCGGCCCACTCCCGTAGAGCCAGGAGCCGGGCCACTGCGCTGGTCACAAGCAGCATGAACCACAGTTGGAGGTGACCCCGTGGCTACGCAGTTTCCAGGACGGCTGCTGAGCCTGCACCAGCCCCCGCAGGGTGGGCGAGGGAGAGCTCCTGGCCTAGCAGTAGGGTCCGGGTGCATGAGCGACGCAGCGAGTGGGAAACTTGGCGGCTCCGTGGCAGGGGTTGAGCCGGGAGCCCAGCCCAGGCGACCCCCCGGCGCTGGTATCTAGGTGCGGGAGCGGCTCAGCCCCCCCTCTATTTGCCTCTCAGGGGTGGATGGGCAGCAGGTGCTGCTGGTGACCATTCCCGACTTCAGCGCCACCCAGACGGCCTGCCTCATCAACCTGCGCAACCTGACCTGCCAGCCAGTCAGCTTCTCCGGCTTCAGCGCCGACGAGGATGAGGGCGAGATGGAGATCAGCCACTGAGCCGGGGCGGGGCAGAGCTGCCCGCTGGGGGGCCGGGGGAGGCGCAAATGGACCCCAATAAAAATACCTCCCTCTGCCTGCGGCGTTCTGGTGCTGGGGTGGCCAAGGGGGCATCTCTGAGCGCCCTGCCTCTGCAGACTGCCCAGTTCTGGGGGCCTGTATGCACCCCCCGCTCCAGCTCGCCCTTGAATCTGCAGGGATGGAGGTACCGGCGCGGGCCCTGCTACATCCACCCAAGGGTGCTCCGCTGCTGCCCGCCAGCTCCGGGCTGGCAAGGGGTGGTGGAGTCCCTCCCTGGGAAGCCGTGGCTGGGCCTGGCCTGGCTGAGTGACCAGCCGCCCCTCTCAGTGGGGCCCTGGCTGGTCTACACCCCAGAGCATGGGCACTAGCCCTTCGGCTAAGGGCGAGGGCATGAGCCTGCCACGGTGGGGGGAGCTGGGGCTGCTGCCCATGCACTGGGGCTGCCGGGGCCTGGCTGTTCCAGCTTCACCACCCTGGGACACAGGCACGAGTCCGGGTCCCTGGCAGGGGGGTCTGCTGCGCCCCACCACCAGCAGGCCTGGGGCAGGTGAGGTGTCTGCAGCCTCACGGACGGGGCTCTTGCTGCGGGCACACTCGGCTCTCTCCCCGTGGCTCAGCCAAGCCATCCTCCCCCTTCACCCCAAGCCGCCCCCTGCAAGGCAAGAGAAGACAAAGCTGGCACCTTTACCAACGTAGCTGGATTTATTCGTGTAACAGGAACCGCGTGGAGGAACCCAGCTGCCCGTGGGGCTGTATTGCCCCTGCCTCCTGGGCCCTGCCCTGGAGAGGGTCCCAGCTCCCCCTGCTGGGCGGTGCAGAGGTACAGGGTGGGTCCCACACCAACCCTCCCTGAGCCTGGCCAGCTGCTGGGGCTACCCGGTCTCAAGGGGATCCCGTCGTTTCCTGCCCAGGAGGGTCAAGCATCCCCATGCCCAGCCCCTTGCGGGCAGCTACGTATCCCTGGACTCCTAGAAAGCAGCATGGTGAGCCTGGCATGGAAGCAGGAGGCCGGTGGGGGTGAGTGCTGGGGCGACAGCAGGCTGCCCGGAGCCGCGGGTCTCTAGAAGCCGATGACGGTGCCTGCGGCCGCAGAAAGGGCGGCTGGCCGCGGGCAGAGAGCTGGCCGCTGGGCGCTAGCATCTGGGTTGGGCCTTAGGCAGCAGCGAGCGGAGCGCCTCCTAATCGCCAAAGTTCACGGTGTAGGTCTCCGCCGTGGTCAGGGGCTGCAGGGTCCCTGTGCCCACCTCCCAGGCCCCCGTCTCCGTTTCCGTCTCCGTCACCGTCTCCAGCTCGGTATAGGTCTCGGTCTCCCAGGTGGCAGCAGTGGGCGGCGGCTGGCTCCAGGGGGCGAAGGTGGTGCTGCTGAAGGCGAAGGGGAGGGAGGTGGCGGGGGCCGTGGGGGGGGGCCCGCCGTGGGGGGTGGTGGTGGCGTTCAGCATCCGCTGGCGCATCTGTTGGCGGAGCCGCATCCGCTGGCGGAGCCGCTGGCGGAGCCGCAGGCGTTCGCGGGGCGTCATGGGCCGCCCGGGCGGGATGCGCCGGATGGGCCGGTTCCCGTTCATGGCCATGATCTCCCGGATGCGCTTCCAGTTGGAGCGCGAGAGGACGAAGTTGCACTGCGTGGCGCCGATGTCGTACAGGACGTTGCAGGTTTTGACGCTGGGGTTGTAGCCCTCGGCCCTGGCCACCACGCGGTACTCGCCCGGGTTCAGGATGCGCCAGTAATCCCCGCCGCTGGCTGCGAGGGCATGAGGGGAGGGGGTGAGCGGAGCGCGTGGGGCAGGGGTTTGCCCAGCACCTCGCAGGGTTGTCAGCGCCCTTCTGGAAAGAGGCTTAGCCTGGATGCCCCCTCTGCTTGCCCCGGGCCCTTTCAGAGGTGTGCCCATGGGTCAGGGCCCCCCTGCCACTGAGAGCCGGGCACCTCCAGCCTTGGCTGCTGGAGGGGGGCTGGCCAGCTCGGGGACACTTACGGCTGCTGCAGGATCCCTGCCGGGTGTGTGCTGTGGGGTCAGGGCACAGGCTGGGTGCCCTTCGGCGGAGCGGGAGAACAGCACCATTGCCGGCTGGGTAATGGGGGGGAGGGAACAGCACCCAGCGTGGGGGTGGGGAGGTTGGGGGCGCGTGGGGGTGGGGAGGCTGGGTGGCTGGGGGGGAGGGAACAGCACCTGTTGCGGGTGGGGGAGAGGTTGGGGCACCAGGGACCCGCCGCGGGGAGCAGGAGATGTGGCCGTACCTGTTTTCATGTTGTGGTTGATTCCTCCCACGATGATGGTGGCGTTGGCAATGGGGTCCCCCTGCTGGTCCGTCACCACCCCCTTAATGCCCCGATGCACCTGCCGGGGGAAAGGCTGTTAGCCCAGGGCTGCTGCAGGGCCCCCCCACCCGGACCCCCTGCTTCAGTCCCCCCCGGCCCACCTGCTCCATGAAGGTGAGCAGCGACTCCTTGTTGTTCTCCCACTCCTGCTGCAGCTCGCCGGCGTGGGGGAACTTGTCGCAGCCCAGGTACACGGAGAGCTCCAGGCAGTTGGTGTGCAGGTAGCTGAAGTCGTTCATGCCTGGCCCGGCAGAGAAAGGGGGACGGGCTGTCAGCACTGGCCGGGGAAGGGCTGGAGCCCTCCTGTGCCGCGTGGGGGGGGGATCGTTCCCCTCCTGAGGGGTCGGCAGGGGCCCTGGGGCAGGCAGCATGGCCGCAGTGATGCCAGCCTCTGGGGCGTGCCCCCTTGAGCCGAGGGAGCACCTGGCCTGGGTGAAGCAGGCCAGAGCGGTGGGAATGGCGCTGAGAAAGACCAGCTCAGCGATTCCCGCCTGCCAGCACTGCCTGTGGTGGGGGCTGGACCCCCAGGGAGTTCCGGGGGGGGGGGGCATTGCAGACAAAGCTCTGGAGGGGGTGAGGCTAGAGTGGCCTAGGGGGCACCCAGCTGAGGGGCCAGCACAATGGAGGCTGGGGGGGTGTGCCCCTTCCCAAAGGGAGCCCTGTCTGTCCTAGTTCCCCCCCGCCCCGGCACCTCTGCCAGGCAGGTGTTTGCTGCGGCATTACCCCCCCACACACACCCCCACTCACTCCCGACTCGGGGGTGCCACTTGGCGCCGCTGACGATGCCCATGCCGTTGGTCATGTCCTGGGTGTGGCAGCCCCCGCGGAAGGTCTCGGTCATGCTGAGGTGAGCCGAGGCGTAGGAGATGGCCAGCCAGCGGAAGATGGCGTGGTCGGGGGTCTCCTGTGCCTCCAGGTTCTCGTCCTCGTAGTCGTCCGGCGTGCGTGCCACCGCCCCCTCTCCCTCGGGGGGCGGCCGCGCCATGTCGTAGGGGTACGACACCAGCTTCTCCCCACCGTGGAAGTTGGCTCCCAGCACAAAGGGGGTCTTCTCCATCCAGGTGAGGATGGCACGCACCTCCACGGCCACCTGTGGGGGGGCACAGAGCCAGGGCAGGTGGGCACCTCCTGCCCCCAGGCAGAGCCACGCCTGCCTGCTCCCCGTGGCTAATCCCCACCCCATGAGGCAGCCGGGCATTGGCTGGCACCCTGCCCACTAGTTTCCCCGTAAATGCCATCACGGCGCTCCCTGCCATCGCCTTCCCCCCTAGCCCTGCGGGCAGGGTTCCCAGCCGCCCCACCCTCCTAGGAGCCAGGGCCCCCACGGCACTCACGTGGGCATCCTCGGCCAGGTAGTGCTCGGGGATGGGGATGTGGTGGTTGGGGACCCGGTGCGGGACCCACTTCCGCTCCTCGGCCGCCCACAGCACGCTGGCCAGGTCCGGGAAGTTCTCGAAGATGTCGTAGCCTTCCTCGTTCCAGTGGCCCAGCGCCCAGTTGCCCAGCTCCGAGCCCTGCGGAGAGGGGCACGATCCACTCAGTAGCACGCCCCCCCCGGCAGCTGGCACCAGCCCCACCCCCCCCACACACTGCCATGCCCCAAGGGCTGAGCGCGGCTTCCCCTGCCCCATTCCCTCACAGCAGGACCCTCCCCCATGCCGGATCACCCCTCCCCCCGCTTTCTGCCCCCCATGCCCAGCCCCCAGCAGGGTCCGCCCCCATGCCCAGCACCCAGCCACCCCACTGCATCGCCCCAAGGCACACCGCCAGGCTGAGGTCCCTGCTAACTGGGCCATGCCACGGGGGGTCTCTCACCGCCTGGCTGGCGATCTCGTAGCCGTCGGGGTTGAGGGAGGGCACGAGGTGGATGCGGGTCTCGGTCACCAGGCTGCGCACGCGCGGGTTCCCGTCCTGGTACTCCTTGCACAGGAACTGCATCAGCAGCAAGAGCAGCTCGCGGCCTAGCACCTCGTTGCCGTGCAGCCCGGCCGTGTAGCGGAACTCGGGCTCCCCTGCGGGGAGAGGGCGCGGGGTCAGGGCGATGCCCGCCAGCCCCGGGTGCCCGCAGAGCCGGGCCCAGCGCACCAGGTCCAGGGGAGCCGCAGGCCGGACAGACGCCGCGTCCCTCCGCCCCGCGCAGGGAGAGACGCCCTCCGATCCCGGGGGCGGGGGGCCACGCTGGGGGCTGGCAGGGCAAGACGCCCAGGAGCAGCTCCTGGCCCCTTGCTGGCCTGGTGCTTTGCTGCATGGAAATCCCCAGGCTGGCGGTGGCTAACGTAGGAGGGGTCTGCCTGCCCCGTTGCCCATGCCCCGGCGGGCCAACCCCAGCCCAGGCCCCGCCTCACCCCGCTCATGCTCCCCCGGCTTGTCCGAGATCTCCATGGCGTAGATCTTCAGGCCGCGGGAACTCTTGCCAATGTTGTAGATGCGCGTGATGCTGGGGCACTCTTCGTTCACCACCTTCATGAGCTGCAGGGAGCAGGGAGGCATTAGAGGGGCCAGGCCTGCCCGCCCCGCCTGCCAACCCCGGGTGGCTCCAGGGAGGGGACGGAGAGGCCCTTAGTGGGGAGTCCATGCTGCCAACAAGGCAAGGGGGCGCAGGGCGGGGCTGAATTGCCCTCCCATGAGGGGAATAAAGGCCGGGGAGCCGCTGCTGTTGGGACGCACAGTGGGGCTGGCAGCGGGCGCCCCAAGAGGCTCGTGGAATCAGCTGACGTCACCCAGGCTGGCGCCAGGCAGCTCTGGCCCCCGGCTGCTGGCTGTGAGCAGAGCTGGGGCGGGAGAGGAGCCAGGGTCGATCCTCGCTGTCAGCCGAACGCCGGGGAGGCCAGTCCCTGGCAATGACTCTGCCGGGAGGGGCCGAGATGCCGGGGACACGGGGCCGGCTGTAGCACTGGGAAATGCTGCAGAGAGGGGGCCGGGGCCTAATGCGGCAGGAGGCCAGGGCAGCACGAACCCCCCCAGAGGGGTCAGGGGGTTCCCTGGAAACACCCCAGGAACTGGGTGCTGTCCTGCGGGACCAGCAGCGGGCAGAGACTCCGGGCCAGTGCAATGCGCATGGAATGGCTGTGAATGCCACGCCGGGGGGTGAACCCGCACCCCCGTCCCCAGGGGGGTCGCACACGCACCTGCCTCATGTCCTTGTAGCTGTGGTGGCGGAAGTCCAGGTTGTCGGTGGACGTCACCTCGTTCTGCTGGCTGTAATAGCTGCTGACGGCTGGGGAAGGGGCAGAGCCTCTGGTCAGACCCGCGGCCGTGACCCGCCCGCCCAGAGCCTGGGAGCGAGGGGCTCGGCGCGGGCTGGGGGCAGAGGGGGCCCAGCGCTGCAGGGGCCACGAGGCGGGGACCCTGGCGCCCGGGAGGGGCCGTGCTGTGACGGAGGCTCTCGGGCAGGTGGTGCGGTGGAGAGCCCCTCGCAGCAAGCTGCCCCAGCCAGCTGGTGAGCTCAGCACGCTGGCATTGCCAAGGGCTCTGGTGTGGGATCTGTCCAGGTGGGCTCAGCCAGGGCAGGACCCTCCCAGTGCTGGTCCGGGTCCCCAGAGTCCCTGCCACCAGGGGGTGGGGGGTTGAGCTGGGGGCTGCAGGACCTAGAGCCCCCCAGCAGCAGCCTGGCCATGCAGGGCTCTCAGGTCTGTTCTGCCCCCGCCATCGGGTCCCTCCTGCCCCAGCGGCCAGGCCCCGCGCAGCTCCCCAGAGCCGCCTCCCGCCCGGGGCCGGCTCTTACTGGAGAGGGGGCAGCCCAGCACCTCCAGCCGCATGCACAGGCTCCCGTTCCAGATCTGCGGGTACACCCGGATGAAGCGCGCGACCACGGGCTCCGGGAACTCGGTCAGCACCGGCGTGTCCTTGTCCACGTTGCCGTGGAAGAGCTGCAGGGAGAGGCCCGATAGGCAGCGTCAGGGGTGGCACACACGGCCCCTGGGGTCAGGCAAAGGAGGCGGGTGCCGGGCAACCCCGCCCCCCCACGCTCTGCCAGTGCCCCCCAATCCCGACCCCCAGCCCCAGACACATGCCGGAGTTACAGCCGCTGTGCCCCAGACACGGTGGAGGCCGCCTGGGGGGGGGTGAGGGCAGGGCTGGGGGGGCAGACAGGAGCCCCCGGCGGGGGCGGGGGGGGTCCGTACCATCTCCTCGTAGCCGTTGGAGTACATCACCCAGTTCTGGCTGTCGTTGCTGAAGCCCACGTAGAAGGCGGTGACAAAATCATCGCTGGGGAGACAAGAGCGCGGGGGGGACTCAGCACCCCGGGGCAGCTGCGGGCAGCCACAGCCGGGGCAGGGAGTCTCTGGGCAGGGCGGGGGCAAGGACAGGGATCTTGGCCTCAGGACACAGCCAGGCAGCAGGAGTCAGGGCGGAATCGCAGCGTCAGAGCCCGCGCCCCCTACCCCAGCCCTGAGCCCCCTCCTGCGCCCAAACTCCCTCCCAGAGCCCGCACCCCTCAGCCTTCCTGCACCCCAACCCCCTACCCCAGCCCTGAGCCTCCTCCTGCACCCAAACTCCCTCCCAGAGCCTGCACCCCTCACCCCTTCTGCACCCGACCCCAGCCCTGAGCCCCCTCCTGCGCCCAAACTCCCTCCCAGAGCCTGCACCCCTCAGCCTTCCTGCACCCCAACCCCCTACCCCAGCCCTGAGCCTCCTCCTGCACCCAAACTCCCTCCCAGAGCCTGCACCCCTCACCCCTTCTGCACCCGACCCCAGCCCTGAGCCCCCTCCTGCGCCCAAACTCCCTCCCAGAGCCCGCACCCCTCACCCCTTCTGCACCCGACCCCAGCCCTGAGCCCCCTCCTGCGCCCAAACTCCCTCCCAGAGCCCGCACCCCTCACCCCTTCTGCACCCGACCCCAGCCCTGAGCCCCCTCCTGCGCCCAAACTCCCTCCCAGAGCCCGCACCCCTCACCCCTTCTGCACCCGACCCCAGCCCTGAGCCCCCTCCTGCGCCCAAACTCCCTCCCAGAGCCCGCACCCCTCACCCCTTCTGCACCCGACCCCAGCCCTGAGCCCCCTCCTGCGCCCAAACTCCCTCCCAGAGCCCGCACCCCTCACCCCTTCTGCACCCGACCCCAGCCCTGAGCCCCCTCCTGCTCCCAAACTCCCTCCCAGAGCCCGCACCCCTCACCCCTTCTGCACCCGACCCCAGCCCTGAGCCCCCTCCTGCACCCAAACTCCCTCCCAGAGCCCGCACCCCTCAGCCTTCCTGCACCCCAACCCCCTACCCCAGCCCTGAGCCTCCTCCTGCACCCAAACTCCCTCCCAGAGCCTGCACCCCTCACCCCTTCTGCACCCGACCCCAGCCCTGAGCCCCCTCCTGCTCCCAAACTCCCTCCCAGAGCCCGCACCCCCTCCCGCGCCCCCTACCCCAGCCCTGAGCCCCCTCCTGCGCCCAAACTCCCTCCCAGAGCCCGCACCCCTCACCCCTTCTGCACCCGACCCCAGCCCTGAGCCCCCTACCGCGCCCAAACTCCCTCCCAGAGCCCGCACCCCTCACCCCTTCTGCACCCGACCCCAGCCCTGAGCCCCCTACCGCGCCCAAACTCCCTCCCAGAGCCCGCACCCCTCACCCCTTCTGCACCCGACCCCAGCCCTGAGCCCCCTCCTGCTCCCAAACTCCCTCCCAGAGCCCGCACCCCTCAGCCTTCCTGCACCCCAACCCCCTACCCCAGCCCTGAGCCTCCTCCTGCGCCCAAACTCCCTCCCAGAGCCCGCACCCCTCACCCCTTCTGCACCCGACCCCAGCCCTGAGCCCCCTCCCGCGCCCAAACTCCCTCCCAGAGCCCGCACCCCTCACCCCTACCTCAGCCCTGAGCCCACTACCGCACCCAAACTCCCTCCCAGAGCCCGCACCCCTCAGCCTTCCTGCACCCCAACCCCCTACCCCAGCCCTGAGCCTCCTCCTGCACCCAAACTCTCTCCCAGAGCCCGCACCCCTCACCCCTTCTGCACCCGACCCCAGCCCTGAGCCCCCTCCTGCTCCCAAACTCCCTCCCAGAGCCCGCACCCCTCACCCCTTCTGCACCCGACCCCAGCCCTGAGCCCCCTCCTGCGCCCAAACTCCCTCCCAGAGCCCGCACCCCTCACCCCTTCTGCACCCGACCCCAGCCCTGAGCCCCCTCCTGCGCCCAAACTCCCTCCCAGAGCCCGCACCCCTCACCCCTTCTGCACCCGACCCCAGCCCTGAGCCCCCTCCTGCGCCCAAACTCCCTCCCAGAGCCCGCACCCCTCACCCCTTCTGCACCCGACCCCAGCCCTGAGCCCCCTACCGCGCCCAAACTCCCTCCCAGAGCCCGCACCCCTCACCCCTTCTGCACCCGACCCCAGCCCTGAGCCCCCTCCTGCGCCCAAACTCCCTCCCAGAGCCCGCACCCCTCACCCCTTCTGCACCCGACCCCAGCCCTGAGCCCCCTCCTGCGCCCAAACTCCCTCCCAGAGCCTGCACCCCTCACCCCTTCTGCACCCGACCCCAGCCCTGAGCCCCCTCCTGCGCCCAAACTCCCTCCCAGAGCCTGCACCCCTCACCCCTACCTCAGCCCTGAGCCCCCTACCGCACCCAAACTCCCTCCCAGAGCCCGCACCCCTCAGCCTTCCTGCACCCCAACCCCCTACCCCAGCCCTGAGCCTCCTCCTGCACCCAAACTCCCTGCCCCAGGCTCAGCCCCCTCCCTCACCCCGAACCCCTCAGCCCCAGCCCAGAGCCCATGACCCCTCCTGCACCCTAACCCCCTGCCCCAGCCAGGTGAAAGTGAGTGAGGGTAGGGGACAGCGAGCGATGGAGAGAGGGGAAATGGAGTGAGTGGGGCGAGGCCTCGGAGAAGGGGCGGGGCCTCAGGGCAGGGGGCGGGGCAAGGGTGTTTGGGTTTGTGTGATTAGACAGTTGGCAACCCTAGCCCGGCCCATACGTACTGGATCTGGGAGCCCCCCCCAGGGCACGGCCCGTACGTACTGGATCTGGGACACCCCCCCGGCCCGTACGTACTGGATCTGGAACACCCCCCCAGCCCGTACATACTGGATCTGGGAGCCCCCCCCAGGGCACGGCCCGTACGTACTGGATCTGGGACACCCCCCCGGCCCGTACGTACTGGATCTGGAACACCCCCCCAGCCCGTACATACTGGATCTGGGAGCCCCCCCCAGGGCACGGCCCGTACGTACTGGATCTGGGACACCCCCCCGGCCCGTACGTACTGGATCTGGGACACCCCCCCGGCCCGTACGTACTGGATCTGGGAGCCCCCCCCAGGGCCCGGCCCGTACGTACTGGATCTGGGACACCCCCCCGGCCCGTACGTACTGGATCTGGAACACCCCCCCAGCCCGTACATACTGGATCTGGGACACCCCCCCAGCCCGTACATACTGGATCTGGGAGCCCCCCCCAGGGCACGGCCCGTACGTACTGGATCTGGGACACCCCCCCGGCCCGTACGTACTGGATCTGGGAGTCCCGGCCCTGTGTGATGACCCCTGTGAATTTCGTGGTTCTCCTGGTGTCCACCTCAATCCAGTGAGCCCGGGTGTCGTCCTCGGCGCACCAGGCGCCGTCGAAGAAATCGTCCTCGTTGGAGCCGGCCTGGGAGGGGGCAGAGGGAGAGGGGAGAGGGCAGGGTCTGCCCTGAGGCCAATGGCAGGTGGGGGCACCCCGGGGCTGGGGGTGGGGCTGCTCCTACCTGCATGTTGAGCCGCCCGCGCTGAGCGCCCAGGCCGTGCCGGAGCATGGACGAGGCCAGGATCTGGTCGTCCTCGATGCGGTGGGACTCCATCCCGATGGGGGGGCACGCTGCAAGGCAGGGAGGGCAGCGCCCGCGTGACCCGGGGGGGGGGGGGACACTCGCTAGCCCAGCTCCCTGCCGGCCCCTGGGTTCGCCGGCTCAGTGCCACGCCCGCACACCCAGCTGCCCCCGGCCCAGGAGCGACCCCGCTGTGCCCGCTGCTGGTGACAGAGCTCTCCCTGCTCTCTGCCCCTTGCAGCTGGCGTGGCCCCTGCCGGGCAGCAGGTGCCAGTCAGGCCCTCGGGCCCAGTGTGGGCACCAACCCAGCAGAGGTGCTGAGGCTCGGGCAGCTTGGCTGCCAGGGGCCGTGCCCAGTTTCTGCATCTCCCAGCCCTGGGCAAACCGGCCTCACTCACCCTCCTGCCCCTTCATCATACCTGCCCCTTCTCTCCAAAGGGGGCACGTGGCTTTGACCCCCGCCCCCGCATGCCTGGCTGGCGGGCTGGGCCCCTGGCACAGGGTCACTCACTTGTTTTCTCCTCCGGGGGCGTCCATTCGTCCTCATCTGTTTCCCACTTCTTCCCTCCTGGCTTCTTCGGCTTCCCTGCAGGTGGTTGGGGTGGGGGGTTAGTGAGAGGCAGCGGGAGGATGCCGTGGCTGGGGCTGGGCCCCCTGCTCTGGGCAGGCACAGAGGGTGCCAGGAAGGGGCACGGAGAAGAGATGGGACAGGGGCCCATTGCCCTGCACCCCTTGGCAGCGTAGCAGGGCCAGAGCCGCCGAGGGGGAAGGGACTGGGAAGGGCAGAGGGGGTGGGGGTGGGGGGAACCGTGTGCGCGTTTCTCTAACTCAAGCCAGCCTGGCAAGAGCACCTGGAATTACCTAGGCAGGGCCAGGCTGGAGAGCGGGCCCCACTGTGGGTCCTGGGCACAGTGCTCCAGGGTCGGCTCCCGCCGAGAGTCCTGAGTACGGTGCCCCGGAGCTGGGCGGGATTCTGGGTGCGGTGCCCCGGAGCTGGGCGGGATTCTGGGTGCGGTGCCCCGGAGCTGGGCCCCAGCCAGGAGAGACGTGGTTCGGGGAGGCAGCTCCGCACTCACCTTTCCGCTCCTTGGTCTTCTCCTCCGCCCACTTGTCATCCTCCGTGTCCACCTCCTCCTCCTCCTTGCTGCTGCCGCCTTTCTTGGGCTTCCCTGGTCCAGGAGGGGAGAGGGGCAGGGTCAAGGTCAGTGTGGCCGAGGAGGGAGGGAGGGTTAGACCAGGCTGGTGGGTTCCTTCTGCCCCGGCCGCTTGAACACTGTGTCCCGGGGGATCCCTGGGGCAGCCAGCAGCACTGGCCAGCTGGGAGAAGGGAGCCCACATGGCCAGGGGTTTGCTCTACTGGGGAATGCATGCATGGTCAGCATATCTGGTCCCGCCCACAATTCACCTGGGCCCACCCCATGTCCCTGGCCCTGCCCACAATTCACCTGGGCCTGCCCCATGTTCCTGGCCCCTCCCACAATTCACCTGGCCCCGCCCCATGTCCCTGGCCCCTCCCACAATTCACCTGGCCCCGCCCCATGTGTCCAGACTCTCCCACAATGAATCTGGCCCTGCCCCATGTGCCCGGACCCTCCCCCTGTGTGCCCTGCCCCGCCCCATCGTGGGCAGCCCTCTCCTTACCTGGCTTGAGTCGCTCCTCGTCCGTTTCCATCTCGTCTTCACCCTCTTTCTTGCTGGGGAACTTCTTGGGCTGGGGCAGGCCGTATTCCACTGGGGGCGAGAGCGGGGCGCACTGAGGGGCCGGCCGGGTGACAGCACCCTGGGGGGACGCACACAGGGACGCTGCCTCTGAACGCAGCGGGAAGTGGGGGAGAACACGCCAGGGATCGGCCCTTCCGGGGATGCCACAGGACGTGGCACTGGGCCGGCGTGCACCCAGGCTGGGCCGTGTGGGCACGGGACATCCCTCCCCGCAGGACCTCAGCCCTGCCCAGAGTCACGGCCCCCCCAGCTGGGACCCCCTGGCTGTTGGTTCTAACAGGGGCTGGAGCCTCTGTTAGCTCCTGGGGAGGCCAGATCTCCTCCGGCTGGCCTAAGCCTCGCCATGCTGACTGGGCCTGCATGCACTGGCTGGGTGGCAGGCCAGGCCATGGTGGGGGTGGGAGCGGGTTCATATGGGGGCCAGGGCTGTGGAGGGGGGCCAATGGCGCAGAGAGCTGTGGGGTCCGGAGCAGGGGGGAGGGGGACAGAGAGCTGCAGGGGTGGGGAGAGGCAGGGTGCTGGGGGGAGGGCAGGGGCCGAGTGCTGGCGGGGGAGGAGGCTGGGTTTTGGGGGCCGGGGGCCCGTCCTGAGGCAGCTGACACTCACTGTCGTCATAGTCCGGCAATGGTGCCAGGGGCAGCCCCTCATCGTAGTCCCGCTCGGGGGGCAGGGTGGGGGGCGGCTCTGCAGGGGGAGAAGAGAGGCTGCGTGAGCCCCAGGGAGGCGGGTACAGCCAGGCCCCCCTGGAGGAGAGCTGCCAGGGCTGGGGGGACTTAGCCCAGGAAAGACCCTCCAACAGGGCAGGCAGGGGGCTGTTCAGAGGACAGATCATGGTCCAACCCCCTGAGGGCTGCCCTAAATTGCCCCTCTGCTTCACTGGCCCCGGGGGACTTTGCAGGGGGGCCAGAATAACCACGGTGTGGGAGCACCCCAGCCCCTCCCGCACTGAGCAGGTCCTTCTCCCAGGC
Source organism: Caretta caretta (assembly GCF_965140235.1). Taxonomy (NCBI): domain Eukaryota; kingdom Metazoa; phylum Chordata; order Testudines; family Cheloniidae; genus Caretta; species Caretta caretta. The sequence goes on along the minus strand of NC_134231.1, from coordinate 14,217,478 downwards.
TACGTGGGTCACAGATGGGTGGCAGAGCCTGGGGGTCCCGTGGGAAGGGCCCTGACACCCAAGCAGCTGGGAGGTGCTTCTTTGCATGGGGGGGGGGCTGGGCACGAGGAGCGGGCACCTCTCCGACTAGCGGGCACACGGCCCAGGCCACCGGGACCTTTGTAGAAGGGGGAGGGGCCCACGGCCAAAGTGCCCCTCCCTCCCTGCGGCTGGCTGAGCCAGCTGACCTTTCTTCTGGTGCCACAGCAGCCCCTGGTGGGCAAAAGGTGTAATTGCAGTGCCTCCGCAGCAGACTATTATTCTGCGGGGGGAAAAACAATCTGCAGAGGACATGAATTCTGCACTAATGTGTCTTTTGTTAAAAGTGGAGGGAGGGGGTATGGCTCCCTGGTCCCTCCGGTTTGGTGCTGGTGAACACAACAGCCTCTGCACCGATGCAGCCTCAGGCCCTTCCGGGGGTGGCTCACTCAGGGGGTTTTCTTCCCTGCCTGTTCCCCAGCCCCCTTCCTCCCTGGCTGGGGAAGACTCAGGGCCGTAGGAAACATACTTGGACTTGGCTTCTCCTCCACCTCCAACGGCGGCCTCTCGGGTGTCTTCCTGCTCGGAGGTTTCTTGGGTTTCTTCTGCCGCCGGACGTATTCGACTGGGGGGAAGGAACGTAGGTTTGTCACTGTCCTGCTGCAGGAGGGAGAGGGGGGCTCCAACCAGGGGGTTTCTGCTGGGGATGCAGCAGGGGGCTCTCATGTGGCGTGAGGGGACAAGTGGCTGATGTGTCCAGAGTGGGCGGAAAGGGCTGGCAAGAGGAAGCACCCCTGGTCATCGTCCTCCCCACCCAGGGACTGTGGGCCCAATCCTCCCTGCCTGGCTCCGTGGGCATCACTGACCCCTGTCCCAAGTCCAAAGGGACCCTTTTGCCCCTGCTCAGCCCTGATGCCGGGCACAGGAGCTCAGGCCCCGTGGGACTTTGGCCCGAGGGGTGTCAGGTGTTTAAGAGCCATCTTACAGGATCCCAGCGCTGGGGCTCCGGGCTCTGCTCCGTCCCCGGCTGTTGGGCAGGGGCCGTTCCGTGGCCCAGGCCCCTCACTGCAGCCCCAAGGGAGTGCTGGGGGGACTGGGGCACAGAGGATGGGGCTGTGCAGCACTGGGGGTCAGGGGCTTAGGGGGTGAGGCTGCCCTGTCCCAGGGGAGCATTGGGGGTCGCAGGCAGGCCCCTTCTCCTTGGTGTGGGGGGGTCCCTGGGTTGCACTTGCTCTAGGGCAGGGCTGTCCCCAGGGGGCCGGGGCCCAGCCGGGGAGCGAGGGTCTGGGCGGAGGGGCCATGGGGAGGCAGCAGCAGCCCCGTACAGTCCTCGTAATCCTCCCGCTCGATCTGCTCATTATAGTCCAGCGTGGGCGGCTCGGGCTCTTCCGTCATCACTGCGGGGAGAGACAGACACAGTCAGCAGCTGCTGCCCGCGAGGGTAAGGGGCCAGGCTGGGGCAGGACACGGCAGGAGCTGCTCTCTGCTGTGCCAGGCTGGAGCCAAACAGCGGGCAGGAGGTTGCTACAGCCCCATCTGGGAGGCTGCACCGGGACTGTGAGCCCTAGGGGAGCCCCCCCAGGCTCCCACGGGATGTGCCAGGGCTGGGGGCTCCTGGAGACTCTCCTGGCTCCCCGAGGCCAAGGGGATGCAGCAGGGCACCCTGGAAAGGGCTCTGGCTTCAGGACAAGGAACTGAGGGGCACACGGCCAGGGGGCAGGCCCCACACAGCTGACAAGCACTCACCGGAGTCGGGCGCCGGTCTCCGGTCCTCCCTGCCGGGCTCCCACGGCTCCGTCGGGGGCTCATGGAACTCATCTAGGAACAAAACCCGTTGGCTGGGAGGGGTCCTTTGGGCCGGGCACCTTCCCGCTGCACCAGAGCCTCTGCTGCCACCCCTGCCCGCACCCAGCTGCCCGCTCGCTGCATGGCCCACATAGATTCATAGATATTTAGGTCAGAAGGGACCATTATGATCATCTAGTCCGACCTCCTGCACAACGCAGGCCACAGAATCTCACCCACCCACTCCTGCGAAAAACCTCTCACTTATGTCTGAGCTATCGAAGTCCTCAAATCGTAGTTTAAAGACTTCAAGGAGCAGAGAATCCTCCAGCAAGTGACCCGTGACCCGTGCTACAGAGGAAGGCAAAAAACCTCCAGGGCCTCCTCGAATCTGCCCTGGAGGAAAATTCCTTCCCGACCCCAAATATGGCAATCAGCTAAACCCTGAGCATATGGGCAAGATTCGCCAGCCAGATACCCAGGGAAGAATTCTCTGTAGTAACTCAGATCCCACCCCATCTAATATCCCATCACAGGCCATTGGGTCTATTTACCATGAATATTTAAAGATCAATTAATTACCAAAATCATGTTATCCCATCATACCATCTCCTGCATAAACTTATCGAGTTTAATTTTAAAGCCAGATAGATCTTTTGCCCCCACTGCTTCCCTTGGAAGGCTATTCCAAAACTTTACTCCTCTGATGGTTAGAAACCTTCGTCTAATTTCAAGTCTAAATTTCCTGGCGGCCAGTTTATATCCATTTGTTCTTGTGTCCACATTGGTACTGAGCTTAAATAAATTCCTCTCCCTCTCCGGTATTTATCCCTCTGATATATTTATAGAGAGCAATCATATCTCCCTCAACCTTCTTTTGGTTAGGCTAAACAAGCCAAGCTCCTTGAGTCTCCTTTCATAAGACAAGTTTTCCATGCCTCGGATCATCCTAGTAGCCCTTCTCTGTACCTGTTCCAGTTTGAATTCATCCTTCTTAAACATGGGAGACCAGAACTGCACACAGTATTCCAGGTGAGGTCTCACCAGTGCCTTGTATAACGGTACTAAAACCTCCTTATCTCTACTGGAAATACCTCGCCTGACGCATCCCAAGACCACATTAGCTTTTTTCACGGCCATATCACATTGGCGGCTCAAAGTCATCCTATGATCAACCAATACTCCAAGATCCTTCTCCTCCTCCGTTACTTCTAATTGATGCGTCCCCAGCTTATAACTAAAATTCTTGTTATTAATCCCTAAATGCATGACCTTACACTTCTCACTATTAAATTTTATCTTATCACTATTACTCCAGTTTACAAGGTCATCCAGCTCCTCCTGTATGATATCCCGGTCCTTCTCTAAATTGGCAATACCTCCCAGCTTTCTATCATCTGCAAACTTCATTAGCACACTCCCGCTTTTTGTGCCGAGGTCAGTAATAAAAAGATTAAATAAGATTGATCCCAAAACTGATCCCTGAGGAACTCCACTGGTAACCTGCCTCCAGCCTGATAGTTCACCTTTCAGTAGGACCCATTGTAGTCTCCCCTTTAACCAACTCCTTATCCACTTTTCAATTTTCCTATTGATCCCCATCTTATCCACTTTAACTAATAATTCCCCATGTGGCACGGTATCAAACGCCTTACTGAAATCTAGGTAAATTAGATCCACTGCGTTTCCTTTGTCTAAAAAATCTGTTACTTTCTCAAAGAAGGAGATCAGGTTGGTTTGGCACGATCTATCTTTTGTAAAACCATATTGTATTTTGTCCCATTTACTTCAATGTCCTTAACTACCTTCTCCTTCAAAATTTTTTCCAAGACCTTGCATACTACAGATGTCAAACTAACAGGCCTGTAGTTACCCGGATCACTTTTTTTCCCTTTCTTAAAAATAGGAACTATGTTACCAATTCTCCAATCATACGGTACAACCCCTGAGTTTACAGATTCATTAAAAATTCTTGCTAATGGACTTGCAATTTCATGTGCCAATTCCTTTAATATTCTTGGATGAAGATTATCTGGGCCCCCCCGATTTAGTCCCATTAAGCTGTTTGAGTTTCACTTCTACCTCAGATATGGTAATATCTACCTCCAGTTGTCCTATTCCCATTTGTCATGCTACCATTATCCCTAAGATCCTCATTAGCCTTATTAACAACTGAGGCAAAGTATTTCTTTAGATATTGGGCCATGCCTAGATTATCCTTGACCTCCACTCCATCCTCAGTGCTTAGCGGTCCCACTTCTTCTTTCTTGGTTTTCTTCTTATTTATATGGCTATAGAACCTTTTACTATTGGTTTTAATTTGCTTTGCAAGGTCCAACTCTATTTGACTTTTAGCCTGTCTCACTTTATCCCTACATGTTCTGACCTCAATAAGGTAGCTTTCCTTGCTGATCCCTCCTATCTTCCACTCCCTGTAGGCTTTCTGCTTTTTCTTAATCACCTCTCTGAGATGCTTGGTCTACAACTCTTGCCTGTGAATTTTTTCCCCTTTCTTGGGATGCAGGCTTCCGATAGCTTCTGCAGCTTTGACTTAAAGTAATTCCAGGCCTCCTCTGCCTTTAGATCCATAAATTCTTCAGTCCAATCCACTTCCCTAACTAATGTCCTTAATTTTTGAAAGTCAGCCCTTTTGAAATCAAAATCCCTAGTCGCAGATTTATTTTTGTTGATCCTTCCGTTCAGTTTGAACTGAATTAGCTCATGATCACTTGAGCCAAGATTATCCCCTACAACCATTTCTTCTATGAGATCCTCACTACTCACCAAAACCAAATCTAAAATGGCCTCCCCTCTAGTCGGTTCAGCAACTACTTGATGAGGGAATCCATCAGCTGTCGCATCTAGGAAAATCTGAGCCCTATTATTATAGCTAGCACTCGTCCTCCAGTCAATATCTGGGAAGATAAAGTCTCCCATGATCACGCAGTTTCCATTCGTATTTACTTTATTAAAAGCATTGAAAAGGGCTCGATCCATATCCACATTAGATGCCGGCGGTCTACAGCACACCCCAAGCGCTGTCCCGGGGAGGCCCTGCCCACGTGCCACCCTCACATGCCGTCCCCCCCAACACTCGCCAAACTGCTCCAGCTCTGGCCGGGGTCCAGGCTCCTGTGTCCTAGGGAGATGGGGCCAAGCGTGTGAGAAGTGCCAGGGCACTAGCTGCAATGGGGGGGTGGGTCCCCCCCCACCTCCACCCCCCTCCCGGAATCGCTCTTACTCCGGCGGCTTCCCGGCTCCTGTTCTTCAGCCCAGCGCGGCTCAGCCGTCTCCTCGGGAAATCCGGCTGGAAAACACAGGGCAGGAGTTCAGAGCGCTGGACCGGGGGCTGGGGAGGGGTGGGAGGGCATGGGGCTGGGACCGAACTGCTCTCTTGATCCCTGTGGGGTGAGTTGCATGGCAGGGGTTCAGGCTGCACATGGACCAGGCTGGGCAAAGGGCTCAGTGCCACCCTGCCGGGAGGAGGAGGACCTCTCAGGGCCTGGGGAAGCCACATGGTCCTTATCCCTGCAGGGAGAGACTCAGTATCCGGTGGGGACAGTCCCGGGGGGGAGTAGGCGCTCGATACCCGGCCGGGACAGTCCCTGGGGGGGCTAAGTGCTTGGTACCCAAAGTGGGGCTCAGTGGCTGGTGCCAGAGGGGGTTGCACAGCACCCAGGGACCATATGCTCGCCATGTTTCCCCCACCATGCAGGTCAATGGACGGAGCCCAGAGCTCCAGATTCTCCCAGAACTCTCTCCGGAGCCACCCGCGCTCCCGGTAGGGGCGGGTGGGGCCTGGAGCGCCGCGGAATTAGCTAGGGACACTCCCTGTCTTCTCTGCTCCAGGAACCAGGCCCATGGCACGCGTGTAGCTGGGCTGGGCGTGATGTGTAGATGGGCTGGGCAATTAGCAGACGGGTTTACCCAGAACCCTCTAGGCCCCGCATTGTTCCTTCGGACTCTTGCTGTGTGCTGGGTAATGGGCAACAGACCCAACGACTGGCAATGTGGAGGGGACCCTAATCCAGCAACAGAGAGAGATGGAAACTGGTCCTGCAGGGAAAGGGTTTTAAAACATCTGGCTGTTTGGGGAAAATGCAGCCCTGGAGGGGACTGGACCAGCTCTATGCCTGAGTGGAACAGCACGAAATAGTTAATGGTACTACTGAGATGACTAAAGTGGTGGTTTTACTGCGTGTGGGGGGGCTAAATCTTACAAGCTGGAACACAACCCTCCAGGCTTCTCTTACTCAGCAGATGTTTGCTGAGGTTGTGGAAATTCTCCCAAATCACCTCCCCCCTAGGCCCCTGGGCACCACGGAGTGTTTCCGCTTTTATAAATAGAACCAAACAGCCATTCCCAAATTTGCGGCTGCATCGAGGAAATTAACGGAGCATTGTCAGTTTGGAGAGCGTTTCAATGGGGTGTTCAGTTACTGTGCGGTTTGCAAGATGGAGCAATTGACTGAGGTTGGTTTAACCCTCAGCTGTGCACTAGAAATTGCGTGATCGATGGAGAGAGCTGCTAAAAATGCCAGGGAGCTGCAACAGCACCCAGGCACCAAATAAATGGGAGGTCAGCCCAAAATGGACAGCACTCTGGCTGCATGCTCTTGCTGTGGCAAGCAGTTCCTCCGTGCAAAGAGCTGCAACAAACTGGGGCGCAGACAGGGTGATGTGCAAAAAGCACAACCACCATCTCACAAGGAGAAGCCCGGGGACTTTCGTCAGCTTGCCGGTGACAGCATGGAGTACGCGGAAAATGCTGGGGCATAAGAACATAAGAGCGGCCAGACTGGGTCAGACCAAAGGTCCAACTAGCCCAGTGTCCTGTCTTCCAACAGTGGCCAGGGCCAGGTGCCCCAAAGGAATGAACAGGAATCATCAAGTGGTTCATGCCGTTGCCCATTCCCAGCTTCCGGCAAACAGAGGCTAGAGACACCATCCCTGCCCATCCTGGCTAATAGCCATTGATGGACCTGTCCTCCATGAACTTAGCTAGTTCTTTTTTGAACCCTGTTATAATCTTGGCCTTCACAACATCCTCTGGCAAGGAGTTCCACAGGTTGACTGTGTGTTATATGAAGAAATACTTCCTTTTGTTTCTTTTAAACCTGCTGCCTATTAATTTCATTGGGTGACCCTAGTTCTTGTGTTATGAGAAGGAGTAAATAACACTTCCTTATTTACTTTCTCCACACCAGTCATGATTTCATAGACCTCTATCATATCCCCCTTAGTCGCCTCTTTTCCAAGCTGAAAAGTCCCCGTCTTATTAATCTCTCCTCATACGGAAGTCGTTCCATACCCCTAATAATTTTTGTTGCCCTTTTCTGAACCTTTTCCAATTCCATCTCTATCTCTCCAACAGTCTGTGTAATAATAAAGGGTCTTTTCACACGGACGGAGCAAGACATAAAATGGATCTGGATACCGGGTCTGCCATGTCTGTGTCGGATAATCCAAGACTCTTTAAAGAGGGGAAGTTGCAGAATACTCAGTGCTACCAAAAACAAACACAGGGGAAATCCTCACCCCCCTGGCAGTTATTACACTGAACGCAACATACAAATGTGTACTGTTAAACCTCTCGGATGTGAGGCGAGAGGATCAGGTATCATTTGACAGAGAGTGGCTGAGAGAGATTCATGTGGACAGCAGAGCATAAAAGGTTCAGATCCTCCCACGTTATTTAGGCACCTAATTCCCATTGATTTCAGAATGCCAGCAGATTTACAAAACTGTATGGACTCTGGCCCAAAACAAACCTCTTAGACAAGGCAGAGGACGTCCTGCGGGAGGGCACCAAAACCTTAAAACACCTGCAAGCAAAACTTGTGCCTAAAGGGGGAGCAATTCCTACATTTTGCAAAGCTGGTCCAGTGCATTTTGCCATAGGGTGCTTACAGGACTCCGGAACTATACCCAAGGTCAACTGGAGTGAATGGAGTGAAAAAGAACAGGGTTGGCCAGGGTTAGCATGTTCTTTAGCTCTTGGCAAGATCACATGAGACATACAGGACCCATGCTGCAAAAGCAGATCCAATCCACTATTGTTCTAACCAAGTTTTACCTTGAGTTTGTAAGGAGATTCAAAGTAGCAGCCATGTTAGTCTGTATCCGCAAAAAAGAACAGGAGGACTTGTGGCACCTTAGAGACTAACCAATTTATTAGAGCATAAGCTTTTGTGAGCTACAGCTCACTTCATCGGATGCTGTAGCTCACGAAAGCTGATGCTCAAATAAATTTGTTAGTCTCTAAGGTGCCACAAGTCCTCCTGTTCTTTTTAAGGAGATTCAATCATGTTAGTGAACATGACTTAGATAAACCATTTCTGTTATACACCAATACTTGCTGTAGTAAGACAGAACCAAGGATGTCCACAAGTCACACAAGCAATTCCCTGAGACACTCCAGTTTCCCAGTATCACCCCACCATTATGAGGACAAATGGTTATGAAAACCAATACCCCAGTAAAAGAAAAAAGGTTCTCTCGATCCCAAAGGACCAAGCCCCAGACCCAGGTCAATATACAAATCAGATCTTACCCACAAATCAAGCTGTTGCCAATCCTTTAGAATCTAAAATCTAAATCCACAGGTAAAACCAAAGTCTTCTCTGGCTGGCTGGTTTGGTTTGCCTTGGTGTGCATAGAAACCCCAGCCTCGGGCTGTGACTGCCCTGCTTGAAACAGTTTGTCCTGAATTGGCACTCGCAATTGGGTCCCACCAGAACCAGCATCGTTACAGCACGCTCAGTTACTACTGACCGATCTTACTAAGAGTCCTGCACTTCGGACGGAAGAATCCAATGCACTGCTACAGACTAGGGACCGAATGGCTAGGCAGCAGTTCTGCAGAAAAGGACCTAGGGGTTACAGTGGACGAGAAGCTGGATTGAGTCAACAGTGTGCCCTTGTTGCCAAGAAGGCCAATGGCATTTTGGGCTGTATACGTAGGGGCATTGCCAGCAGATCGAGGGACGTGATCGTTCCCCTCTATTCAGCATTGGTGAGGCCTCAACTGGAGTACTGTGTCCAGTTTTGGGCCCCACACTACACAAAGGATGTGGAAAAACTGGAAAGTGTCCAGCGGAGGGCAACAAAAATGATTAGGGGACTGGAACACATGAGTTATGAGGAGACGCTGAGGGAACTGGGATTGTTTAGTCTGCGGAAGAGAAGAATGAGGGGGGATTTGATAGCTGCTTTCAACTACCTGAAAGAGGGTTTCAAAGAGGATGGATGTAGACTGTTCTCAGTGGTGGCAGATGACAGAACAAGGAGTAATGATCTCAAAAGTTGCAATGGGGGAGGTTTAGGTTGGATATTAGGAAAAAATTTTTTACTAGGAGGGTGGTGAAGCACTGGAATGCGTTACCTAGGGAGGTGGTGGAATCTCCTTCCTTAGCAGTTTTTAAGGTCAGGCTTGACAAAGCCCTTGCTGGGATGATTTAGTTGGGGATTGGTCCTGCTTCGAGCAGGGGGTTGGACTAGATGACCTCCTGAGGTCCCTTCCAACCCGGATACTCTATGATTCTACTTAACACAGCGGCCATATTGCAAACTGTTGCACAATGGACAGAAGTGGGGTTGGTCTATAGCTCGTCTCTCTCACCAATTGAAGCTGGTCCAATAAAAGACTTCACACACTTTGTCCATCTACAGCAGTGGTTTTCAAACTTCGGGTCGCGACCCAGTACCGAGTCGCAGAATGCAAGGCACTGGGTCGCCTTGCTCAGCACCCAAGGACCCTGGCGGCTGGCCAGTAAAAATGAGTAGTCCCTATCTGCTCTGACACCATCAGCGGGTCCGGCTCCTAGGCAGGGGGGCCACGACACTCTGCGCGCTGCCCCCACTCTGAGCACTGGCTCCGCACTCCCATTGGCTGGGAACTGGCCAGTAGGAGCTGGGGGGGTGGTGCCTTCAGGCAAGAGTCACACAGAGCTGCTTGCGCACCTCCTCTTAGGCACTGGACCTGCTGGCCACTTCCGGGGCACAGCACAGTCCACGGTGCCAGGACAGGCAGGAAGCCTGTCTCTGCACCCCAGCTGCGCAGCTGACCAGGAGCCACTGGAGGTAAGCCCACGCCCCAAACCTGTGCCCCAATCCTCGGCCCCAGTCCTGAGCCTCCCCAAACCCGGAGCCCCCTCCTGCATCCCAAACCCCTCATCCCTGGCCCCACCCCAGAGCCTGCATCCCTAGCCCAGAGCCCTGACCCCCCCCTCCTGCACCCCAACCCCTTGCCCCACCCCAGAGCCCCCTCCCACACCCTGAACTCCTCATTCCTGGCATCACCCTGCTGCGCTCAACCCCCACACCCTAACCCTCTGCCCCAGCCCTGAGCCCCTCCCACATCCCAAACCCCTCATCCCCAGCTCTGTTGGGTCATGGGTATCAACAATTTTCTTCAACTGGGTCACCAGAAAAAAAGTTTGAAAACCACTGGTCTACAGTCAGCCACGGTTCTTGATGAAGTCAAGAAGCTTCCAGGATCAAGAAGGGTCCTTACCAACTACAGCACACCTCTGCTTATGAAGATAGCTTGTGCCACCTCACGTTATGGAGTTGGTGCAGTCATTTCACAAGGGGTGGAAGATCACACTGCTTGAGATCTCTTGGCAGAAGGGAAGGGAGCTGTACCTGAATTGAGCGAGAAGCTCAGAGTGGAGTTCAAAAGTGTCACCAATCCCTGGTGGGCAACGATTCACCAACCGCTGCTTTCGGTTTTAATGAAAGGAGTCCCGGCACTGACTCCAGCATGGTTACAGAGAGGGGTGATGTTCGTGCACACGCACTGTCCTGATAGTGAGTTCAAAAGGGCCAGCCGACATGCAATGCAGATTGCTTGACATGCTTGCCCATTGGGAAGTGGCAGGTAAGCTGGCCTACGGAATTGGCACCAGAGCCAGGTAGGTATGATCCATGTGGCACAAACTGAACCCTTGCCATGGACAACGAAACCCTAACAATGACCCAGTGCCAGTGAAAGAGCAGGACATTTCGAGGAGTGGATGAGCACAGACAGCTGTGTCCATCTTTCTTTACTCACAAAGAACTGTTACGTGTATATCACGGTTGCAAAATGGTTATTCCTATGGGGCTCAGGGCCCACGTAGTCCAAAAATTAGATGAAGACTATTTGGGAATTTCAAAAAGGCAAAGTCTGGCCAAGAGTCCTGGGTGGGTGGGCAGGGATTGATACACAACGGAGGAAATGGCAGAACAAGCGTCAAGATTGTCAGTGAACGTAACACATGCCTAAACGTGCTCCGTTGCATGGACAATGGTGGACCGTTTCTGGGGCCATATACTGCCGTAGGTGCCCAACCTTACCGGCTTGCAGTATTCTGCGCGCATTCCACTAGTTCAGCTAAGAGGGTTAAGACTCGGCTTTTCAGGACTGGGAGTTTCCGAGCAGATGGTGACAACGGAACCCAATTCACATCCAAAGATGTCCCATTGTTTGTCGAGAGAAATGGTATCAAACACAGCACCTCAACTCCTCACCGTCCCGGCAGAAATGTTCCTGCAGACATTCAAGCAAGCGATCTAGACTCTGACCCCCAATAAAGCTGGGTTACCACAAAATATTGCAATTTTTCTCTCGGCCTATAGCAATGCAGCCCATGCGATTGCAAATCAGATGCCAGGAATGTTGTTTATGGGAGGTAATTTAGGGTCTCACCTGGATTGGTTAAACTGAATGTTCGTAAGAATCAGGTGGATGTGATTATTTGTGGCAGGGCGGTCAGGCTGGGTGAGAAAATCTTAGTGAGGGACGACCAAGCTGACTGGGGGAGCCTTGGAGTGACTGCGTCTGGGCCTCTGCCTCAGTGGAGAGAAACGGCACCGAACACGTCCCAGAAAAGACTCATAACCCAGCCTTGAAGGACAAGTTCCACAACGCTGCTGCCTCCTGGAAATCCCGAGCTGCGATACAGCGAGAGGAGCCTCCTGGCCCTGTTTCTACTCCCAGGGACCCTGACGCTACAAAGCAGAGAGATGTCCCTGACGCAGCAACCCCACAAAGAGCAGACGGCGCCCCAGACACTGTTCCGATGCCCATGAGGCGTTCTCCAGGGAGAAGCCACCGCTCAGATTGGGCCGTGCAGAATGTTGCGTATTTAGTGACACTCACGGATTGGTAACTCCTTGGTCATGTCCTTTCACGCTAAAGGGGAAGGAGCCTGTCGTGTGTAGGAACTGGGGGGTTGCCCTTGCGGTCAGGGGGCTCTGGGGAGGTGGCGGGCGATGGGGCAAGGCGAGGAGGAGTGCGGGGTGGGTGGGTGCCATGTGCTGAGTGACTGGCAACCCGATGGGTCAATCAGTAGCACTTACCTTTGTCCCGTTCCCCATACGTCTGGGATCTCTCCTCTTCCTCATCATAGGGAGAGGCGATTCTGGGAGTCTCGGGCAGGCTGTAATCCTTTTCGGCTGGTGGGGGGATCAGAGGTCTCTCGGGTTGCCGGTACCTCTCCTCTTCCTCGTAGGGCTGGGTGGGGGGTGGTATCTTGGGCCTCCTCCCGCCAGATGGCTTCTTGGTGGCTTTGGGAGGCTTCTCCTTGGGCTTCTTGGTGGCCTTTGGGCGCTTCTCCTTGGGCTTCTTGGTGGCCTTTGGGTTCTTCTCCTTGGGCTTCTTGGTGGCCTTTGGGTGCTTCTCCTTGGGCTTCTTGGTGGGCTTGGGGGGCCGCTCCTTTTTCCCTTTCTTGGGTTTCTCTTTAACCTTCACAGTTGTCCCTGTATAAAAGGAAAGAGTCAGTCCCAGGCCGGTCTCTGGGCCCCACGCAACCAGCTGGGCTCCAGGTCTCTGCCCATCAGGCCTATGGGGCCACCTTCCTCCACCCAGCTGGGCCCCAGGGAGTCATTGTCACTCCACACATGAAGCCAGCCCCGCTCTGTTGGGGCCTGGCTCTTCCCCTGCCTTTCAGCAGGACATTAAACAATAACCACTGGGGATTTCTGATGCCCACGGCCCACTGGGCACACAGCCTTGCCAGCACTTTAGGCCACAGCCTCTGTGTCCGGGCAGCTCCTTGGGATTCCTTCTATTTCCCACACAATGACCTAGGCTGCCCGCATTCTCCACCACTTCCACGCAGAAGCAGCCCAGCACTTAGAAATTTTAAGTCTTCTGCTATTTGGAGCCTGGCTTATAAGCTGTGAACGGTCAGCGTTGGTAATGCCAACCTTGCAGTGCACCAGCCCTATCGCACTGGTCATTCAGCCACCGAATCCGGCCGCGGCGTGTCTGCAAACCAAGAGGGCGCCCATTGGAACGATTAGCCAGGTTCTTTGCATGCGTCACTCCCGGCCACTCGCTATTCAGCAAGCCACTTGGCAGGAGCGGTATCGGGGGGGTTCAAACCTCCTGTTCTACTGATTGGACACCATGATCCTGAGAATTGTTTCTAGTCCCTGATGGGGCGAGAGCAATCAGCTGCCCCAGCGAATACCCATGGTTATGAATATGAGGTTTGCTTTCTGGGAGTCTTCTCCAGCAGTCACGGATCATCTCTTCTGCCCCCCACCCCCACCCCCACCCCCCGTTCTGGGAACAATCCGCCCTCCCCAGGACAGTCAAGAAGCCAGCATCAAAGGGATGGGGGGGAAGATGAGCAGGAAATACCTTGGCATAATTGTCCAGCTCCCGCCCCACTGATCTGACCCCAGGATCGGCCCCAGGACAGAAGCGAGCACCTTGCTGCACCATCAGCTGGACACAGAGACAGGGGAACAGCTGAAGGGGGAGTGGCACAGGTGGGCAGCGTGGGTATCTGGCTCTGTTAGTGCCCTTGCCCAGATGCCCCTTGCGGACTGGCGAGGGATGCGGAGGGCACTCCAGGAGGCAGGTGCTCTTTGGGCATATTGTCAGGGTGGGGGCTCTGAGATCGCCCCGGCCCAGGGCTCCAGCGAGCTCCAGCCAGACAGGGAGGCCTCGCGCCATGACTCAGTGGCTGACAGGAAAGCGAGGAGGCTGCTGAGTAACGGCCCCCGTTGCTCCAGAGCAGCCGCAGGCTCATTCCAAAGCTCTGAGCGGCAGCGTTCCCACGTCCTCTGGTGTGTGAGCAGAGAGGGCCCAATCCTGGGCTGGGATTTGGAGCCCCCCCTGTGCCTGGGGGAACAGAGCAGAACTTCCCCACCCCCCTGAGTGCCCGCTGTCTGCCCAGCGCCCCCCCAGGAGGGTGACCCTCACCTGGCCCCGCTGAACTGACGTGCCCAGAGCAGGCTGCAGGGAGGAACAAGTCCCCGGGCAGCGTATACAACAACCAGGGCCCCCTCCTCCTCCTTGCTCCCTCGTCGCCTGGGGGAAGCCCCATTCTGGGTACAGGCGGAGCTGTATTTCCTCACTCCTTGCCCAACCTCGGCAGCAACCGGATGCTCCCACACCCCACCCGGTCGGTGCGGATATGCCCGGCGGCCGCGGCGGAGCAAACGAGCTGCAGGTTTCTGAGAAACCGATCCGCCAAGAGAGCCGTGACGCGGCCATCATGAGGAGACGAACCGTTCATCGCCGCTCCCTGCGACGAAAGGCCCTCAGCTCACACCTCTCCAGCCACCTACCCTAACCCAGGGCCCTGCCCCTGGGTGACAGGCCATTAGGGCTGTCTCAGACAAGCCTTCCTGTCCCGCTCGGGGCCCTGAGCAGGGAGCACAGCCCCACAGGCTGAGCAGAACAGAGCGAGCCTCCGTCAGGGTCCAGGCTGCTCACCGGCAGCCGCCGAGAAGGGAAACCTCACCCCTGAGGGCTGGGCCGGCAGCCAAACCCCACTCTGCAGGCCTCAGCCTGGAAAAGTTGACAGGATGGAGAGGGCGGCCCATTTCCAAAGCCCAGAGGGGCCATGCTGCCAGGGGCTTGTGCGATCAGGAGCACTGGGGAGAGACAGCGTGTGCAAGGCTATCCCTTTCCCCCACCCAGCTCTTCAACCCTGACCCACCCCCCGCTCTCCCAGCCCTGCCATGCCCGTCAGCTCAGACCCAGCGTCCGGCACTGGTAAGGACAGCAGCACAAAGCTCTCCCATGCCGGATTCCCCTTCCTGCCCCATCACTCGACACCCGATCCATACGGCGCTTCCACCCCGCCATGGGGGCTGGGAGCAGGGGGAAGCGAACCCAGCTGCCCTCCGTGCTCTGGGGCCTGCTCACAGCCTGGGAGAAGCCCTGGCAAAGGCACCAGCCCCCACGGACGCAGCCTCCTCAGGACACAGGAGGGAGAGAGGATGGAGCTAGGGGCCAGCTGAAAGTTTTCCATCATGACCATATAGAAATTTGGCTTTTCCGCTAAACCAGTTTTTTGTTGTTGCAAAAAGCTTCTCTTTCCTGTGGGGGGATTTCAGTGGGAAAACCTAGTGCCGGGAACCTGCAATATTTAGACCCTGAAATGCCGCTGCGGTGCCCCATGGGAGATGCAGTTCAGTTGTCTCGCTCCCCTCTTCTACTCCATGGGCCAAGCTCCCCAGGGGACTTCATCTCCCATGATGCTCCGCAGCCATAGGCCTTCCATGCCCCTCCCCAAAAGGGAAGCCCATTGTGCATCACGGGAGATGCAGCCGGACCAGGGAGCCGGGCCCACAGCAGCCAATGGGAGGACGCAGCACCCAAACTACAAGTCCCATGAGCAGGAGGGGGTGCAGGGGAATGGGTGGGGCTCCCATTTCCCAATCGAAATATTTGGGGGGGTTGATTTTTTTCACTGAAAACGCTAAATGTTCTAGTTCTCAGTCACACGCCCCATGCGGCGGGGTTCACACTGCTGTCCCCCGGTGAGCTACCGCTGTGGGTCAGCATGGAGGGGGATGCCAAGGGGCAGGACGGCCAGGGGTTGGGGATGGCTAACGGCGCCTCCTGCCAGCCACCAGGAAAGCTGCACGACAGATCTGTGTTAAGGCTGAGAGTGGAAGCAGGCAGGCCCACAAACACACACGCAGGTGCACGGATCCATGTGAACACACACACATACGGGGCACATTTATTGTTCTGCCAAGCCCATGCTTTCTGGGCTCCTGATTTTTGGGGGTGTGGGCCTGGTTCCCCTCCTGGCCTAAGCAGCTCGGTGGGGACATTTTGGAGCCTGGCCTGGGATTGCTCTTGTGACCATCTGACTGGCCCACCTGTGAGCTGGTCCCAGAGACAGCCCTGGTGCGAGGGTAACCGCCCCACCTGTGCCCCCCTGTGGCTGTCCGGAGGGGACACCGGGACATCAGCTCCCCACATCACCCTCTGCGCTAACACTTGTGGGGAGGTGGGGCTGGATTCTCAATCGACCCCTCTAACAGGGACAGCACGGACTAGCCCCCCTGCAGCCCTGGGCCATCAGCACAGGGGAGAGGAGGGTGCAGCTGAGCTCGTGCAGTGCAGGAGGGGCAGGCTGGGATTGCAGGGTGAGTGTGTGTGTGTGTGATAATAGAGACTGTCCATACATGGGTTTGCTCTCTTGTAGCTATGACAGATGGGGGAGGGGGTGAGTGTGCCCTGGGATCTATGTTGGGGGGGAGATCTGCCCCAGGGGGCACAGACTCCACCATGGCTGCCCCCTGGCATTGCCCCCAGGCACTAACAGCCCGGTTTGCTAGGAGGACACAACCGATCAGGTGCTGATCTCCAGACATCTCCGTTGGGCAGGAGCCAAATACCAGCCCGTCACTCCTTGGGAAGGGACAGTTCACACCCACCTCTGACGGCCAGGGGTGCCCCATTGCAGCAGGGTTCCTGCAGCATCCAGGGCTGCCACCGTCAGAGACCGGAGCCTGGGCTGGGTGGACCCCGGCTGTGACCCAGGCTGGCGAGCCCTGTGTTCCAGTCTCCAGCCTGTCGCCCACGGCTGGGAACCCCCAGTAGCGCCGACCGGCCTGGGGCCGGGGAAGGGGCAGTGGCTCCCAAGGCATTTTGGGAAGCCCAGCATGGCCAGGGGCGCTGGCTGCTCCGCTCTCCTGCTCCCCCTCTCCCCAGGGGCACCCAACACAAAGCCAGTCAGCTGGACCCCCACATCCTGAGCTGCACATTGCAGCCAGCCCAGCCCCTCTGCTGGCCCTAGGTTGCTGCCGGCAAGTCCCTCTAGGCCCAGTTGCCCCTGCCCAGCCCCTGGGTGCCAGTCACACCTATGCAGAGTGGACGCAGGAAATCAGGTCTTGAGGGGGCTGGGCAGGATTGGGCCCAGGCAGAATTGGACCCAAGGGGGCGGGGTAGGGCAGGATCAGGCCCTCTGTACCCAGG
Source organism: Caretta caretta (assembly GCF_965140235.1). NCBI lineage: Eukaryota > Metazoa > Chordata > Testudines > Cheloniidae > Caretta > Caretta caretta. Next base: position 14,200,458 of record NC_134231.1, on the reverse strand, counting down.
TTGCACTCAGAACACTTACCTTCTTCCACCTCCGTGGGGGCCTTGGCTGCCTTGTCCTTCCCTGCAGGCTTCAGCCTCCCTTGCGGCTCGGGGGGCTCCTCCAGCCCCCGCCCCCCGGCTTCCTCCTCACCCTCGGGGCTGACCTCCCGCAGGAAGCCCTGCAGGAACTCCTCGATCTCATCGTCCGTCAGCTCCGTCGGGGGCTGCCCCGGGCTGGGGGTCAGCAGCCCCACGAGCAGGCAGAGCAGCAGCAGCCGGCAGGCTCCACCGAGCCCCATGGCAGCCTCGCGCCCCCCGGGGGGGAGGGGGCTAGGGCAGAGTTAGAAACCCCCCAGCCCCAGAGGGCACGGACCCTGGCCTCACCTGGCCTACGGGCTGGCTGGCTGCGCAGGGGCTGGGCGTGTGGGGACAGGGCCCGGTGTGGGGGGGCCGGGGGGGCTGTTTGTCGCTCAAGCTTCCTTCGGGGCAGCCGGGTCACCGGGCTCTGCAGCAGGCAGATGCGGCGCAGCTGTCAGGACGGGGCAGCTCCGGGGCTTCCGGAGCGGGCGGTGGAATGCGCTGCCGACGGGGGGCGGAGGGGGAGCCGGAGCCAGCCCCGAAGAATGCAGCTCCGCACAGCTGGGCTTAATTCAGACCAGAAGGTTGTGGCTGAGTCAGCTTTGAAGTCAGAGGCAGCAGGCCAAGGGCTGGGAGCCAGCAGGCCCCCCCTCTGCGACGCCCTGGAGTGGTTGCCCCCCTGCCCACATCCAAAAGTGGGGGGTCCAGGCTGGGCCGTACGGACCGGTCCAATACGCCCAGCGATCGCGGCAGCCAGCAAACGGCGCCCGAGAGCTCCGAGACGCCTCGCTGTCGCCCGGCTGCCCCCACTAGGGTCTCCAGCTCCCCCCACGCAGAGGGGGCTTCAGCAACGCAGTTCCCCTTGCTGCGGCTGGTCGCCGGGACTCCAATCTGCAGGGTGTGGGTGGGAGGGTTGATCCAGTCCCGGAGCGCAGCAGTGGGCGCCTTCCCCTCTCCCCTACAGCAGTCGGAGTGAAAGCCAGGCAGCCAGAGGAGCCGTCTAGCTCTGCGGAGGAAACCAAGGCCAGCCTCCCCTTCCCTTTTCCAGGGGAGGGTGGATCAGAGAAGGCAGCACCCTCCGCTGTAACCCCACCCTGCCTGGGGAAGGGGAGATGTTCAGGCACCACGGGTTCAGCAGAGACTTCCAGCGGTGTAGGAGATCCATTTCCAGCCAGCGCTGGGATGAGACAGCAGAGTTTCAAGCCGAGGTGCCCGGGATGCCAGCCCACTGCCGAATGCAGGAGGCCCTGGGAGGATCTGATCCAAACCACCCAGGGGCCAGACGGCTCCAGATCCCTTCAGAGGAAGGAGCAGGCTCTCCCCAAATATACCGAGCAGAGGTGGGATTGGGGGCCCAAAGCCCAGGCAGGCACCCACGGGGGCATGACTGTACAGCCAACAGCAGAGTCACCTTCTTCTCCCAGGACTCTTGTCGGTTCTGCAGCTGGACCCCTGGATTTTGTGGCCCACTGGTTTCCATGCCAGGTCTACTGGACTCGGTGGCCAGGCCCCTCACTGAACTCAGCGGCCTCTGGTGCAGCAAATGGGAAATTCTGTGCCTTAATGACGACGGACGGAGTCCCCTCTGTGCAGCGGGCCCCCGGTTGGATAGCCAGCTCTGTTTGCCATGCACTCTTTCCACGCTCGCCGTAAGCTGCTGGATGCTGCGTCATTGCACCACGGGAGCTGTCAGGGACAGCCTGCAGGGCGTGGCAGCTGGGGACGGACAGCAGGGGTCTGGCACCTACGAAGGCATCGGGAGATTGTGGGAGAAGACAGTAGCTGGCTCCTTCTGCTAAAGCAATCAACAGTTTGTTGTCCCCTCATGGCACCGTTTGATCCCCAAATGTGGTAAAGCTCCTTACTACTCCCTCCACAAAGACTTGGTGACCCACCTTAGGGCACAAGTAAATCTGCACATGTGTCATCAGTAAGGTTCAGAGTTAACATGCTCTGGCATCTCTGCCAGGTCACACAGGGCAGGTTTTCGTCAAAGAGCAGTCACACACCAACGGGGAGATCCTGGGAACCAAATCTGCACCCAGAGGAGAATTCTGCCGCACATTCCCTGACTGTGGACTCTGACGGGCCTGTTCTCAGCCAGGCCGTCCCTATGCGGAGTGCAGGACTGAAGGACGTGGCACAGCCAGCTTTAAGCTCCTTTTGCGTTCAGGTTCTGCCCAGCCTCCTATGTCAGCTACACCAGCCCCGCTGTGCTCCTCGTGGCCCCTGGGAAACAGAGAAGAGTTTCAGTGGGGTGTGCCCTGGTCAAACCTAGAGCTGGCTGCCAGGCTGCCCCAGCAGCCACCCATCGATGGGGGGCCTTCAAGGGGTGTTCCCCAGAGCTCCTTGGCCAGGCGCTCTGGAATCACTCACGCAGGGCTCCCTGGGCACTGGGAGGAGTCCGTCCTGCCGCACCTCTCAACACACCCCCAGATCCCTTCCCCAGGGATGTCCTAATCGCTGGTAGGAGACCAGAGCCAGCAAAGTCTGCTGCCAATGGCCCCAGCAGAGCCGGGGGAGCTGCCCCCAGACTCCTCCCATAGCTACAGAGCTGCTGGCGCCCACTGACCCCACGGACCAGATGCCCACCCCCAGTTCCAAACATCCCACCCTTTGGGAGACATGGATCTGTACCCAGGCCCACCCTGCCAAGTGACAAACCTCCCTCTTGTCCCGGCTGCCAGCAGCTGGCACCCACCCGCTGTCCCCCTGGAGTTTCCCTAGGGTGAGACTGTTCCCTGGCGCTGGGTAGCATTTCCCAGGCCCACCTCTCCCTCCGCCTTGTGAACTACGGCAGTGCTCAGGAATGAGCCCCCGTCACCCACGTCTGCTGGGATATGGGGATGTCTCTCTTCCAAGGTGGTTGGACTTGGCCTGGCCCGGCTCCCCACTACAGGCATCTGGGCCTCTTTCCACGGACCCTAATGGGAGTTGGTTGGACGCCATTATTCAGAGGTCTGCGTTTTCCAGCCCATCTCCTCCGAGGCAGAATCAGCAGCCCGGCTGTGATCCCAAACCCACCCCCGTCTGCAAAGCCAACCCGTCGCTGGGCAGAGTGGTCACCGCGCAGCACCGCGGGGTGCCGGGCTACACCCACAAACATCACTCGCGGCCCGGCTGGCTAGCGACCGGGGAGAATAGAAGGAAACCAGCCAGCCGGAGCGAGCTCTCGCCTCCAGCACTCTGCTCACGGCCCCTCCGGGACAGGCCTGGCCTCTTTCAGCAGATCATTCGACAGGCAAGGGAAGGGACCCTGGCTATTGCTACCAGGTAATTGGCCATCCAGGGCCAAGGGGCACTAGAGGGAGATGCTTGGCTCACAGCAGAGATGGGATCTGGGGTGAAGTACTGGGCTGTCGGCTCATCATCAGCGGGAGACACTGGAGGCCAGAGAGATTCCATGGCCAGCAGCAGGATCTCAGACCACTTGATCAGCCTGGTCAACACCAACCTACCACAGCACCAGATGCGAGGGCAGAGGAGGCCACGTGTTCTCCAGAGGAGAGCGTGATCTGAGCTGCTCTGTCACGTGCTCACAGGCCTGGCCCTGGGAGGGAGCGAGGTGTTGGCGGGGTCACACGGGGAACCCAGCCCCAGAACCCACTGCCTTTTCTCTCCCCCCACGGAAAATGGGGGAAAGACCCATGGAAAGAATGAGTCCTCCCAGGCCTGTATCAGAGGCCCCAGGTGAGGAGGCTGCCCGGGACGTAAGGGCAGATCGAGGGATCCAGAAAACCGGCAGATGACCCATCTCTGAGGCCAGCCCCGGAGGCTGTCCCACGGGAGCCATGACAGAGGGAGGAAATTAGTAGCAGCTGCTGGGCTAGAGAAAATGGAATAGGGGTCCTGGGGCAGGCACCTGGCAAAGTGCCGGAGTCCTAGGGGCCAGGCAGAGTTCTCAGTGACTGCGGGATTGGAGGAGGCGTCTGGCTCCAAGGAAGCTGCAAGTCCCGAATACTTTGGCTCTGAAGGCCCACTTGGCCAAGCCCTCTCTGTGTCGCGGCTGCCGGCGAGTCTGAGTCTCTGGAGGGTTGTTGGGTCTGACACAGCTTTGGATCCGAGGACACATCCCTCGGCTGGGCCGATCTGGACTCAAGGGCCATGCCAAAGGAGCAGCTGTTCCTTACACGGCGTGAACGAGAGGCCATTGATGGCTGCAGCTGGCCGGGGTGCCAGTGAACCCATGTCTCCCAGGGCAACCCCCCATCCGTCACAGGCTCGCGAGCGCACGTTCGTTTCCTGTTTACCACTTACTGACCCTATCTGGGGAAGCAAACCAAGCGAGAGGCCAAGGGCTGAAGATAGCAATCCTCTGCTAGCCAGGGTGGTCTGCAGACTCTCATGATTAATGGGTAGAAGTTGGAAGCAGATGGGCCATTTCAACGATACAGCTCCTCCCCTCGCCCCCCTGCAAGGGCCCCGAGCTCCTTCTGGGGTTCATTATTTAGCCTTGTTGTCAGGAGAGTGAGTTAGCCAGAAAGAACAAAAGTGAGGCACAAATGTTTAACGGGGAGGGGCGAAGAACCGTCACAACCACTCGCTCCCAGACCGAGGCGGGGGGGATTTCCAGTGCCTGGGCATTTTCCATTTGGGGGGGGGGGCTCTTTCTAGTGCCACACTCGCTCAACCACAAGCTATGGGCTGTATGCAGGAATCCCTTGGGACAGTTCTTTGGTCTGGGCGACCCTGGAGGCCATACTAGATGAGCATCATGGTCCCTTCTGGCCTCCGATTGTCTAATTCTCACCCAGACAGCAAACCAGTGACCTGCCGCTCCTTGGGAGAGGGGTAGCAGCCTCTCGGCTGGGGAAGCACAGAACCTCTGCTACTCCCGTTCCAGCCTCATGCTGCTCTCTCCCCCCTTTTGCAAGTCTCCCTCTCAGATCTCTTCACTGGCTGAGCCCCCCGGGGACTGGTCTGTTCCGCAGGGGCCTGCCACCCCCACTCTTCCAGGCTCTGCCCATCCTGTAGCAGGGTCCAGACCCCCAAGGGGTGGTGGATGGGCAGGCTGCTCTATTTGGAAAAGGCGTTTCTCGTGGGTTAATACGAACAAGCCAGAGGAGCGGCCGAGCGCAGGACAGCCTCTTCTCGCAGAGGAAGGGTGGCACAGTGGGTAGAGGACAAATCTAGGACTGAGGAGACCTGGGGTCCAGTCCCTGCTCCACCACAGCTGCCTGTGACACCTTGGGCAAGTCACTTAGCCTCTCTGTGCCTCAGTTTCCCCATCTAACAGCCCTGCCCTGCCTCACAGTGGTGTTGTAGGGAAAAAGGAGGTGCTCAGTTACTACAGTAACAGGGGACAGATAAATACCTTCGACAGGGAGGTTTAAGCCCCAGAACCCAGTGGAAGAGGATAAAGGAAAGCGGACCTCTCACCCTGTTCCCTTTCCATCTCCTCTGGCCATGACACCCACTGGAATAACCACGGGCTCTGCTGCCCTTCTTCTCCGAGCAGTGCCCTGGGACCCAAGGTAGTAAGGCCATTATTGCTTAGGCAGCCCTGGGCGGGATCTCAGCCACACAGTGCCAGGCTCAGAATACACAAGGTAAAAGGGGTCTCTGGCCCAAAAGTGCTTCTACGCAAAAATCCCCTTCCCGCCGTGCTGCTAAGGGTGGCAGAACTGGGCCCGAGACGAAGGGCGTAAGGAAATATCTAGCCACAAAGGAAGACAGACGTTTGGCCAACGGCGATCGTGTTAACTGTAGAGCCGAGCTCCCTTGGGAATGCCCAGAAAGAGGCTTGTTACTGGGGTCTCCGCGCGATCAATAATGCTCTGGCATCACGGGAACCGGTGAAAAAGCGGCACGGGGTCACCAGTGAGTCAGAGGCTCACCAGCGTTGGTGAGTGGTACCGTCAAGTGCTTGGCCACGCTTTGGTTCATTAGGAAATATGTGCAAGAGCCCAAATAACCAGCGTCCGTCAGGTTTACAAATACGGCACAGGAGAAAGGTTCTATGGGATACCAGTCTCCGAGGAAGCGATGCCTTGTTCACCTCACGCAGAAGGTGTGCTCCTAAGGTTACACGTCTACAGCCGCCCTTTTACACCCTGCTTGTTTACCAGGAAAAGGTACCAGATACGGCATTTGAAACGAGATTCAACCAATTAGCTTCTATAGCGTTTTCTGATCCCATGAGGTACTGTTCCCTTTGTTCTGTACCCACCATTCATTCCGGCCCATAATGCATCCAACACCCTTATCTTTGATCTGGGTAGATGCCTCGCAAGTACTAAGGGGCTTGGAGACACCTGGATAAACAGGCTTGGGAGGGTAACTAGCGTTCTGTGGTTATAGGGAACCAATTATATGTTCTGGTTTTCCTATCTACTTAAGCCAAAGCTTATGTCAGCTGATGCAAAGTGTTATGGGATACTTAGCATAAGTGAACAGGTTTTACAACAGAGGTACAGGCTTTATATAACTATATAATTGCTATATTAATACTTAATGTGTGTACTTAATACCTACGTAAGCTAGCCAGCGGACATTAGTCAGCACCAGATGCAAAGCAGATGTTGTTGATCTTAGGCCTTGAAAATGCAAAAAGCCGCTCCCCTCCGTTCCCACGGGGATGGTGGCCAGTGGCGAAAGTGGCATCAGTTGTGAGGGGGCGGCGGGGAGCGGCACATGCCCATCCGTGGAGACTTGAGGCATTTGTGGGTTTGTTTCCCCTTCTTTCCCCTCCGCCTTTGTGCAAAACGAAAGCCCCGCAAGAAAACGCCGTGCCTCGGTGAATGCCACGGGGCAGCCGACCCAACGCACCGTCCATGGACTGTACCGGCTGACCCAGTGCACCGCAGCCATGCCCGAGCCAACCCGGAGCTCTCTGATGGTGTCTAGAGTCGGGAAAGAGGGTTTTCTCTTTGTTATTTGTCACGTGTATTGCGGTAACGCCCAGGAGCCCCGCCATGGACCTGGACCCCTTGTGTTCGGTGCTGTATAGACACCCAACTAACATGTGTTAGCTAACCCAGACCTAACCACTCTCTCTTCCATAGTGTGGACGCAGATTATCTATCGCCTTTCACCTCCATCTCACAGGTTAAGGTCAACAATGGGCGGGGAGGGGAGGGAAGCAACCATGTTACTAACCCCAGTCTGACCTGGGCCTCTTTTCCCACTGTAGCGTTGTGGGGAACAGGGAGGAGAGCTCCAAACCCCCACAACACCACGTGCTGTGGTCTGGCTCTGGCAATCAGCCAGGAGCTAGCGATGTTGGGGCTATGGCAGGAGGCCATTTCGGGGGAGAGCTGGGCAGGGATAAGGGGAGGGAGGGGGCTGGCAGTTGAAAACTCACCAGCTGAGCCCCTGGAACGCACACACACAGTCACCGGGTTCCCTTTGAGCGACGGCGCTTCTTCCAGTCGGGGCCGTAGCCTGGGCTAGTAGCCATCACCTGTTGCCTGGTGGAGACTCAGCGGTAGCCGTTTGCATATAGCTGGGCGCTCTCCCAGCTGATTGATCTCTGGTGCGGACCAGGCCCAGGAGCCCGGGGAGGGACTTGGTGCTGCTACGAGATGCAACATTGCATGGTGACTTGCCTGCCTCGCTGGGCTCTTACCCCGGTGCAAATCAGGAGTAACTTCGCTGGGAGGAAATAATTGCCATGGCGTGAAACGGGAGGGCGAGAGGTCAGACTCCGTCCCGCCCCCCCGCTTTGAAATCAGAGGCCTGGGTCTCTGCTTATGCTGGTTTAGATCAGCATGTCCCCACGGGAGAGGTGAATCAAGATCTGTCTGCACGGAGTACAGGCCTGGTCCTGGATCACTATGTGGATGCTCTCAGGGGATCCACAGGCTGTTCTGGGCTTCCCCTTCACTTGGCAGGCCGGCGGGTTAGTCCCCCAATCACGCCCCAGCACGTTTGGCTACGTCCGGACAACGGTATCTCCATTTCCCCGGCGTATCGTCTGCCAGCCGCCAGGGCGTGTCTGTGACCAGAACCCCGCCCCGCACTTCGGGGGGACAAAGCCGATCTTGGCTCTGCCCCGGGTGCAGCTGTCAGGCCCTTCAGCGAGGGTAACGCGTCCAGCCACCAGCCGCTCGCCAGGAGCATGGAATGTGGCGGATCATTACTCACAGGTGGCCCCTGCCCCTTTCGCTCCCTGCCCGGCACCCGCCAGCAGCCCGAGCTGGTATTTCAATGGGCCTAGTTTGTGGGAAGGGACCCACCCTCTCCCCCACCCTCTCCCCCACCCCAGGGCTTTGGGGGGATCATGCCATCACTGCTGCAGTGCTGGAGAAGGGATAGATTGGTTCCTAGGGGGATTTCAAAGCGGGCCTTGGGCTTTCCTTCTGGGTCTGGGTCCAGGCCCACCTCCTCCCTCCCCACAGCGGCGCTGGGTCATGCTGGGGGGGTGAGTGCTAGTCGCCTCCCTCCCAGGAGGAGGGCACAAGGCCTCGCCCAGCACTCCAGGCTGTGAAGGGCCGGGAACTCTAAGTGTACAAGAGGCAAGCTGAAAATTCCTGGTCTCCTGGCTCCCAGCCCGTTCACCTTCCCTAGGCCAGAGGGCATTCTGCGAGGGAAGGCTCTGACTTGCCAAAAGCTGCAGGCCAGGGAGGCTCAGCTGTGCAGCGGTTGGACCGGATCGTGCCACGTGGGGAGGGGGCGGCATCGGATCAGAACAAATCTGCTCAGGATTCTGGAAGCAGCCCAATAAGGGGCCATGCTCAGGGGCTCAAAGGTATTGCCGTGCCCCGCCCCGGGCAGCACGGTCTGGGCTGCAGCACCAGGGTTTCTCAGAGGGGGTCCGGGGGGGCACAGACTGCAGCTCTTTGACGAGAGGGCTCGGGGTACTGCCTAGCCCGGCTGCATTCCCCCTCCGCAGCTCTCTCTGTGTTCTTGGCTGCCGCGCAGCCTGGGCCGTATCCTGAACTCCTGCCAGACTAAACCTTGCATAAGCATTTGGGAAGTTTAGGTTGGCCAGAACCAGAGGGGGGCTGCTGGGAACCAGGGCTGGGAATGCTACCCACAGCCTGAAACTGGAGCTCTCGCCTTCAGCCGGCGAGTGCCCTGGGTCTGCGGCAGGCTCTGTGCTCTGGCTGGAGGGAGCGGGGGGGGCCTGTCCAGCTGTCGCGAATGCCGGGGCTGAGCCAGAATCTGGGGGCTGCACACAAAGCCCGGCGGGAAAGGTGTGGCAGCATCCACATCCTGCCAGCAGGGACAGAGCTGGCTCCCTCAAAGGGGGCTGGGTGCCCCTTGCACTGGGCAGGGCAGCAGGGGTACCCTCCCTGTGAGCTGGGGAGCGCCAGGGCTTCACTGGCTCCCGCTGGTCTCGATTTGGGAGCTAAAGTGCAACGGACTCCAGCAGCACCTACCGGGAGCCGCGGAGAGCCCCGCGGCGTCTCCGGGCATCTCAGGAAACCGCTGCCCGTACAGGCTTCCTGAGAGGTGGAGCAGCACAACCCCTGACCCCCGTCCACGCAGAAGCTTTGGCTGCCGGGTCGTCCCCTGTGCACCCCCCAGGAACCAGAGCATCAAGCGCGTGAGGGGCTCCAAAACCAGGGGCTGCTGCCGGTGGCAGCCTTTGGCAGGGCCCAGCGCCACCGTTCCCGTCTCGCCCGGGCCCTGGCGCACGATGCTGGATGTCTCGGAGAGCCGGGGGGCTGGAGGGCGCAGGCACCAGGGGCTTGAGAAACACCAGGCAACTGGAGGGCTCAACAAACCCCAACAGCCAGAGGACTAAACACCCTGCAAAGCACCAGGCCCGAGGCAGACGCTCCGTGCGGAACAGACGGGCGGTTCCACTGCTCCAGCCACGCCGCAGGAGAAGGGGAGATGCTGGCACTGCCCAAGCTCACGGCTCCTCCTTGCACAGTCCCAGGGACCGGGTGGAGACAAACATTCGCAGGGGGCCAGCCTGCTTTGGGCCGTGCCCGGGCGGACAGAGCCTGGTGATAAAGGAGCGGAAAGGCTGCAGCGGGATGGGGATAACTGCCGAGCAAGGCACCTGGCAGAGCAACGCACGGGAAGCAGAGACCGGGCTCAGGCTGCCAGGTGTCTGGTTTTCAGCCAGAACCCCCCCGGTCGAAAAGGGAGCCTCCCCAGCCAGCCGAGCTGGGGGAGGTTCGTGGGGACACACGGTGGCAGCAGAAATTCCCTTGTATTTCTCCACTGGCTTTCGAACAACCCTGCGGCAGGATGCCAGGCTCTGCAGAGAGCTGGAGGGAGCCGGGCGCGGCCTCCTCCGGAAAGGCTGCAGCCCACGCGCCCCGCTGCGATCCGCGGCAGCTGGAATTTTCCAGCGCGTTGGCCGCAGATCCACGTCCCGGTGAGCCTGGGCCTGCTGGTGCAACGCGGGTCCTGCGCCCACCACTGGCAGCCAGCCAGCAGCAGGGAGCGAACTCCGCTCCGCGGTCCCTACTCCACAGCGCCATATGGGAGATGCCTCGCTTCTGCAAAAAGGCGATCTGCCAAGCAGGCACATGACCCACCCTGGGCAGGTTACCCCGCAGCAGACCGACGGCTCCCCCCTTTCCGCCCTGCCTGTCCTGCGGGGACAGGCTCTGATTTGGAGGCTGGCGGCAGGCGGTTACAGCCGGGCCACGTTTGCCTCCGGCACGCAGGAGAGCTGCCCTTGCTTTCGGGCACGTGCCAGGCCCATCCGCGTGCGGAGCGAGCCGCAGAACCCGCCCACGGCCGCAGGGCCCTGCTGGGCTCTCTGGGTTTGCACGCACAAAGGTACTTACGCGGCCGCAGTATCCGGGCAGCCTGCTCTCCGGCGTGCCGGGCCCGGGGGGCGCTGTTCTTGTGGTTAGCGGCAGAAGGGGCAATGCAATGTTTGAGGTCCCATGTGTCGGGCATTCCCTGCGTGGCTTCGTTGGTCACTCATCCCCGAGAACGTCCTGGACCTTTGGAGAATCTCGCGGCACCTCCCCGACTTCCTGATAGCGGCGTTTTCCTCCCGCCGCCCAGATTGACACAGCCCAGCGTGCAAGGCTGTCGTGTTCTAAAGCACACGTGCCAGTCGTGCAACGAAGTCGTGAAATGGGCTACGAACGCCGGACAAGAGAAGGCAGCCGAAGGTTTCACAAGTGCAGGGGCACCAAAGAGGCTCCTCGCCAGGGGCACCGTTTGCTCTAGGGCCAGCCCTGGGCAGGGCTGTCAGCCCCATGGCACAGGTGGGAGCTGACCACAGGGAGGCCACCCACAGCAAACTGACCCATGGCTCACAGGGCGGGAGGGAGAGCAGGGAGCAGACTGACCCATTGCAAAGGGGGAACAGGGAGTGGACTGACCCATGGCTCACAGGAGGGGAGGGGAGGCGGAGCAGACTGACCCATTGCAAAGGGAGAGCAGGGAGTGGACTGACCCATGGCTCACAGGAGGGGAGGCAGAGCAGACTGACCCATTGCAAAGGGGGAGCAGGTAGTGGACTGACCCATGGCTCACAGGAGGGGAGGCGGAGCAGACTGACCCATTGCAAAGGGAGAGCAGGGAGTGGACTGACCCATGGCTCACAGGAGGGGAGGCAGAGCAGACTGACCCATTGCAAAGGGGGAGCAGGAAGTGAACTGACCCATGGCTCACAGGAGGGGAGGGGAGGCGGAGCAGACTGACCCATTGCAAAAGGGGAGCAGGGAGTGGACTGACTCATGGCTCACAGGAGGGGAGGCAGAGCAGACTGACCCATTGCAAAGGGGGAGCAGGAAGTGAACTGACCCATGGCTCACAGGAGGGGAGGCGGAGCAGACTGACCCATTGCAAAAGGGGAGCAGGGAGTGGACTGACCCATGACTCACAGGAGGTGAGGGGAGGCGGAGCAGACTGACCCATTGCAAAAGGGGAGCAAGGAGTGGACTGACCCATGGCTCACAAGACGGGAGGGGAGGCGGAGCAGACTGACCCATTGCAAAAGGGGAGCAGGGAGTGGACTGACCCATGGCTCACAGGAGGGGAGGCAGAGCAGACTGACCCATTGCAAAGGGGGAGCAGGGAGTGGACTGACCCACGACTCACAGGAGGGGAGGGGAGGGGAGGCGGAGCAGACTGACCCATTGCAAAGGGGGAGCAGGGAGTGGACTGACTCATGGCTCACAGGAGGTGAGGGGAGGCGGAGCAGACTGACCCATTGCAAAAGGGGAGCAGGGAGTGGACTGACCCATGGCTCACAGGAGGGGAGGCAGAGCAGACTGACCCATTGCAAAGGGGGAGCAGGGAGTGGACTGACCCATGGCTCACAGGAGGGGAGGCAGAGCAGACTGACCCATTGCAAAGGGGGAGCAGGGAGTGAACTGACCCATGGCTCACAGGAGGGGAGTGGCGGAGCAGACTGACCCATTGCAAAAGGGGAGCAGGGAGTGGACTGACCCATGGCTCACAGGAGGGGAGGCAGAGCAGACTGACCCATTGCAAAGAGGGAGCAGGGAGTGGACTGACCCATGGCTCACAGGAGGGGAGGCAGAGCAGACTGACCCATTGCAAAGGGGGAGCAGGAAGTGAACTGACCCATGGCTCACAGGAGGGGAGGCGGAGCAGACTGACCCATTGCAAAAGGGGAGCAGGGAGTGGACTGACCCATGACTCACAGGAGGTGAGGGGAGGCGGAGCAGACTGACCCATTGCAAAAGGGGAGCAAGGAGTGGACTGACCCATGGCTCACAAGACGGGAGGGGAGGCGGAGCAGACTGACCCATTGCAAAAGGGGAGCAGGGAGTGGACTGACCCATGGCTCACAGGAGGGGAGGCAGAGCAGACTGACCCATTGCAAAGGGGGAGCAGGGAGTGGACTGACCCACGACTCACAGGAGGGGAGGGGAGGGGAGGCGGAGCAGACTGACCCATTGCAAAGGGGGAGCAGGGAGTGGACTGACTCATGGCTCACAGGAGGTGAGGGGAGGCGGAGCAGACTGACCCATTGCAAAAGGGGAGCAGGGAGTGGACTGACCCATGGCTCACAGGAGGGGAGGCAGAGCAGACTGACCCATTGCAAAGGGGGAGCAGGGAGTGGACTGACCCATGGCTCACAGGAGGGGAGGCAGAGCAGACTGACCCATTGCAAAGGGGGAGCAGGGAGTGAACTGACCCATGGCTCACAGGAGGGGAGGCGGAGCAGACTGACCCATTGCAAAAGGGGAGCAGGGAGTGGACTGACCCATGGCTCACAGGAGGTGATGGGAGGCGGAGCAGACTGACCCATTGCAAAAGGGGAGCAAGGAGTGGACTGACCCATGGCTCACAAGACGGGAGGGGAGGCGGAGCAGACTGACCCATTGCAAAGGGAGAGCAGGGAGTGGACTGACCCATGGCTCACAGGAGGGGAGGCGGAGCAGACTGACCCATTGCAAAAGGGGAGCAGGGAGTGGACTGACCCATGACTCACAGGAGGTGAGGGGAGGCGGAGCAGACTGACCCATTGCAAAAGGGGAGCAAGGAGTGGACTGACCCATGGCTCACAAGACGGGAGGGGAGGCGGAACAGACTGACCCATTGCAAAAGGGGAGCAGGGAGTGGACTGACCCATGGCTCACAGGAGGGGAGGCAGAGCAGACTGACCCATTGCAAAGGGGGAGCAGGGAGTGGACTGACCCACGACTCACAGGAGGGGAGGGGAGGGGAGGCAGAGCAGACTGACCCATTGCAAAGGGGGAGCAGGGAGTGGACTGACTCATGGCTCACAGGAGGTGAGGGGAGGCGGAGCAGACTGACCCATTGCAAAAGGGGAGCAGGGAGTGGACTGACCCATGGCTCACAGGAGGGGAGGCAGAGCAGACTGACCCATTGCAAAGGGGGAGCAGGGAGTGGACTGACCCATGGCTCACAGGAGGGGAGGCAGAGCAGACTGACCCATTGCAAAGGGGGAGCAGGGAGTGAACTGACCCATGGCTCACAGGAGGGGAGTGGCGGAGCAGACTGACCCATTGCAAAAGGGGAGCAGGGAGTGGACTGACCCATGGCTCACAGGAGGGGAGGCAGAGCAGACTGACCCATTGCAAAGGGGGAGCAGGAAGTGAACTGACCCATGGCTCACAGGAGGGGAGGGGAGGCGGAGCAGACTGACCCATTGCAAAAGGGGAGCAGGGAGTGGACTGACCCATGGCTCACAGGAGGGGAGGCAGAGCAGACTGACCCATTGCAAAGGGGGAGCAGGAAGTGAACTGACCCATGGCTCACAGGAGGGGAGGCGGAGCAGACTGACCCATTGCAAAAGGGGAGCAGGGAGTGGACTGACCCATGACTCACAGGAGGTGAGGGGAGGCGGAGCAGACTGACCCATTGCAAAAGGGGAGCAAGGAGTGGACTGACCCATGGCTCACAAGACGGGAGGGGAGGCGGAGCAGACTGACCCATTGCAAAAGGGGAGCAGGGAGTGGACTGACCCATGGCTCACAGGAGGGGAGGCAGAGCAGACTGACCCATTGCAAAGGGGGAGCAGGGAGTGGACTGACCCACGACTCACAGGAGGGGAGGGGAGGGGAGGCGGAGCAGACTGACCCATTGCAAAGGGGGAGCAGGGAGTGGACTGACTCATGGCTCACAGGAGGTGAGGGGAGGCGGAGCAGACTGACCCATTGCAAAAGGGGAGCAGGGAGTGGACTGACCCATGGCTCACAGGAGGGGAGGCAGAGCAGACTGACCCATTGCAAAGGGGGAGCAGGGAGTGGACTGACCCATGGCTCACAGGAGGGGAGGCAGAGCAGACTGACCCATTGCAAAGGGGGAGCAGGGAGTGAACTGACCCATGGCTCACAGGAGGGGAGGCGGAGCAGACTGACCCATTGCAAAAGGGGAGCAGGGAGTGGACTGACCCATGACTCACAGGAGGTGATGGGAGGCGGAGCAGACTGACCCATTGCAAAAGGGGAGCAAGGATTGGACTGACCCATGGCTCACAAGACGGGAGGGGAGGCGGAGCAGACTGACCCATTGCAAAGGGGGAGCAGGGAGTGGACTGACCATGGCTCACTGGGGGAGGGGGAGCAGGGAGCGGACTGACTGACCCATCCCACCTATGGCTCACAGGAGGGGTGGGGGAGCACTAGCAGGGAGTGGACTGATCCATTGCGGAGAGGGAGTAGACTGACCTATGGCTCACACGAGGGGAGGGGGAAACAGGGAGCAGACCAACGCATTGCAGACTGGGAGCAGGGAGTGGACTGATCCATTGAGGGGGGAGCAGGGAGCAGACTGACCCATGGCTCACAGGAGGGGAGGGGGGACAAGGAGCAGACTGACCCATTGCAGAGGGGGAGCAGGGAGTGGTTCAGGGAACGGACTCGCCCATTGCACACAGAGGGCAGGGAGAAAGGGGGGGCGGATTGACCCATTGTTCATGGCGGGCCAGGGGTGCTAGGACAATGTTTATAGTGGGGGTGCTGAGAGCCATTGAACCAAACTGTAAACCCTGGCTATAATGGCAACTACATCAGGTCAGGGGGTGGGGCAGCCCCCAGCACCCCCGGTTCCAGCACCTGTGTGGAGGGGTGAAGGAAGGAGGGGCGCAACCACCCGAATTGCTGGGCTCTTTCTGCTCCCCCCCCCGTCCTGTGACAATGGGGAACCCCCTCTCCTCCATAGAGAGGGGTCTGGACTCCCTCTCCCAGTGACCGCACTGGGGCGAGGATGGGGCCGGATGCTGCTGGGGCCGGTCAGCGAGAGCAGCACTGGGGGGTTAGCACCGTTGCAAGGGGCAGACCCCCAGCTCCCTCCTCCTGCTGCACGTCTCAGGGGCTGACGTGGGGGGCCGCCTGCGAACAGCAGAGGTGCTTGTGGGGGTGCTGCCCCCTGCTGGGACTAGCCGGGCGCAACAATGGTGCTGCTGAGACCCCCCCCAAACGGGGCACAGCTGCACGGGAGCTGGCCAGTGCCCTGGAGAGCGGGAGAGCGCCGAGCAGCGTACACCAGCTGCGGCTGGCTCGGGGGAGCAGCGGTGCTGTCTCACCCCTCTCCGAGCACCTGGCTGCACAGAGCAGGCCGCCGGCTCCGCGGGGAAGAGAAATGACCCGTTTCCTAGGGCTCCACGCGCCGGCCGGAGAATCCCTCCCTGGGCCCCTGCCAGGGAGCAGGCTGGGCCCGGCTGATGTCGGCAGGATATCGAAAAAACTGGTCCCTTCCCACCCCAGGGGGGACCCCAGCGCCAAGTGCAAGCGGCGGCTAAAGCAATCAGCAGCGTCGCCAGGAGTCAGGGCCTCCTCCGTGCAGAACGAGCAGCTCGAGGCAGAGTCCAGAAGGCTCTCTGGGTGCGGCTGGCAGCCCCGTTCCCCGGCCTGCCCGGAGCCCCATGCTGGAGAAGGCTTTGGCTCCAGCCTCAGGCATTCTTCTGTCAGGGAGTCATGGGGAAGGGGAGGGAGGGGAGAGGACGTCCTGGCTCTGACTGTTTGAATCCTTAAGAAGAAGCCCACGGAGGACCGGGGCCTGGTGGAGGCTCAGCGCAGGGTCTGTTTGGAGTCACTCCGTGCTCTCTGGGGAGCAGCCAGAGCCCCGGGTTTATCTCCTCCGGGCACAAAGGATGCTCTGAGCTGGAAGAGGCCCAGTGGGGGGCTGGACCATCCAGATGCTGCAGGGGGAAAGGAGGCCACGTGCTTTCAACAGGTGGCCCTCGGCTTCATTGCCTGCCCAGCTGGAACAAAAAGAAGCAGGTGAGTCTGGGGTTACGGCCACCTGCTGTGGGCACTGGGCCTGATCCAGCAAGGTGCCACGACCTCGGCCGTGTGACTACCGAGGGTGTTGGTGGCACTCAGCCCTCGCCGCACATGTGCATTTGGACAGCCGCGTGGAAGGATTTGCACAGTTCCAGAGGAGCGAGTCTTGTTCCTATGGCCGAGACCCGCCGGTGAACTCGCTGCATAAGGAGGATTTGGCACGGTTCCTTTGGAAGAGCGTGCTCACAGCCGCCAGCCCCGAGCCTCCCTGGCTGACACACGCACCGCTTTGTTGAGTTGGTTTGCAATGTAAGAAGAAAGGGAAACGCAATTGTAACAGAGTGGGAATTTTCCGTAATGTTTTGAATGGCATTGCCAGGTAGGGGAAACTGAGGCACAGATATTACAAGATATTACAGCAAATCCCTAATCTGTCACAGTGACTCCCCACTGGGGGCGTTCGCAGGACATTTGGCCCCGGCTGAGATCATGGTGCTAGTGTTATTATTATTCTTTTCTGAATGTCCAAAAGTGTGGATGAAATTTCACCCCAAATATCGGTCAGCATTTGGAGATGTCAGCCACGCACATTTGTGAATGCTGCTTTCCCCCTGGCTAAGGAGCGGTGGGGTCTACTCTGGGTTCAGCCTTGCTTGGCTGAGTAACCGTCGAGCCAGAATCAAACCAGCACTGTACAGATTGCCACAGGAATTGAGCTGCCAGCCCAGCTCTTGAAGACAATAGATACAGCATTCTTTCCCAACCCCCCGGGGATTTGAAGCCGTGACCTCAGAAGCAAGAGCCAGACCTGTCTGCTACCTCTGCTGTGAATCAAAGATAGTGATTTTTCCTGGCTTCAGGCTCCGAGCCGGTGTGATTGTAAGTTGCTGGTCAGGCCCATCAGTGGAAGAGGTGGGGAGAGAATTCAGCAGCTCTTGAATCCCATCTCTGAGCTTCATCTGTCAAGCAGCAGGTCCGGAAGCGTCCTCCCAGTCAGCGCTGTCCCAGAAAGATGCTTTTCCAATTTTTGTTGATAGCCCTCGCTGTGTCGACCTTTCCGTCATCCTGGAATTTCAGGGAAAGTCCAAATCCTGGGGAGTGAAAAACTTTGCAAAAACAGCCAGCAAATAAATACATCATCTCATCGTCACTGTCACATGGATTTTCATTCACAAACGTTCCATGAAAAAACAACGCGGAGTCCTTTGTGGCACCTTAGAGACTAACCAATTTTTTGGGGCATAAGCTGTCGAGAGCTAGAACCCACTTCATCAGATGCATGGAGTGGAATACACAGTAGGGAGGTATAAATACACAGCACATGAAAAGATGGGAGTTGCCTTACCAAGTAGGAGGTCAGTGCTAATGAGCAAATTCAATTAAGGTGGAAGTGGCCTATTCTCAACAGTTGACAAGAAGGGGAGAATACCAAGGGAGGGAAGATCACGTTTGTAGTGCTAATGAGGCCAATGCAATCAAGGTGGCCAATTTCAAACAGTTGACAAGAAGGTGTAAGTATCAGCAGAGGGAAATTAGTTTTTGTAGTGACCCAGCCACTCCCAGTCTTTATTCAGGCCTAATTTGATGGTGACCAGTTTGCAAATTAATTCCAGTTCTGCAGTTTCTTGTTGGAGTCTGTTTTTGAAGTTTTTTTGTTGAAGAATTGCCACTTTTAAGTCTGTTACTGAGTGACCAGGGAGATTGAAGTGTTCTCTGTCTGGTTTTTGAATGTTATAATTCTTGATGTCTGATTTGTGTCCATTTATTCTTTTGCATAGAGACTGTCCAGTTTGGCCAATGTACATGGCAGAGGGGCATTGCTGGCACATGATGGCATATATCACATTGGTAGATGTGCAGGTGAACGAGCCCCTGATGGTGTGGCTGATGTGGTTAGGTCCTATGATGGTGTCCTTGAATAGATATGCGGACAGAGTTGGCAACGGGGTATTCACTCTCCCTTGATATTCACCCCTTCTTGTCAACTGTTGAGAACAGGCCACTTCCACCTTAATTGAATTGACTCGTTAGCACTGACCCCCCACTTGGTAAGGCAACTCCCATCTTTTCATGTGCTGTGTATTTATACTTCCCTACTGTGCATTCCACTCCATGCATCTGATGAAGTGGGTTCTAGCCCATAAAAGCTTATGCCCAAATACATCTGTTAGTCTCTAAGATGCCACAAGGACTGCTCATTGTTTTTGCTGATACAGACTATTACGGGGCCGAACGCAGAGAGAGACTGGGTAAGCTTCAGCCGAGCAGCCCCTTTACAGGCCCAGCTGCGGCCGTTTCCCCAATCAGCCCAGCTTCTCTTGCCCTCAGCCCTGGCTCTCTCCCTGGGCTGGCTTTTAAGCCCCACAGGGCAGGAGCGGGTAACCACCCCGCTACACAGACTAACATGGCTTCCACTCTGAAACGTTCCGTGGCTTCACCCAGAGCTGAACTGGGGGCAAAGCCCATGAATGATACTGGGAATGACAGGCCAACTGCTCACCTCCTGACATGGGTCTATTCAGGTTTAAAAGCTAGCTGCAGGTGGAGATCGGAAACCCTCAACCTCTGCCTCTGAGGGGGTCTGTGGCCATGGAACTGGTCTAAGGCCCAGGAGACCAGCATCCAGTTCCTTCTTCTCTGAACTTAGCCTCCTGGCTCCCGTGGGGGCTGTTAGGAGTTACGTGGGAGGCAGCATGGCCTAGTGGATAGAGCACCGGCCTGGGTTCTGTTCCTGACTCTGCTGCTGGGTGAACTTGGGCAAGCCATTTCGCCTCCCTGTGCCTCAGTTTCCCCATCTGTACAATGGGGATAACAATAGTGTCCTCCTTTGTAAAGGGCTTTGAGATCTCCTGATGAGAGGAGCAAGGTGGTGTTATAGCTATGGACAGATGGGGAAACTGAGGCACAGAGCGGGGACTTGACCTGGCCAGAGTCATCCAGCAGGCCCGTGGCAGAGCCAGCAAACCCATCCATCCTGTGCTTTGCTCACAGCTGCTCCTAACGGAGATCTGAGTAAACAAGGGGCTCTGATTAAAACCACATTTCTGCAGACAGTGATGTAACTTTTGGCCTCACAATCACTTGAAATACCAGCTTCTGCGTTTCCTTGGTCATCACCGGTTTGAGCCAGGGGGCGGGGCAGGGAGGAAAGGGGAGAGTTCAAGTGACAGCCTTCACCTAGGGGTCAGCTGTCATGGGACTTGGCCCTGAACTTGGCTTCAGACGCGTGTGCGTTCCGAGGCACACCACGGATGTGTCCATGCTGCAATCAGAAGGGGTGATGGCAGCTTACGTAGACACACCTGAGCTAGCTTTAACCTAAACCTGAGCGCCTCCTGCTGCTGGGTTTGAGGATTGGCAGGTTCCTGGCCTGAGAACGACTCCGCGTGATGGTCCCAAGAGGCAGGGGAGAAGTGGGAAACAAGCCGGGTTCAAGGGGTGGCAGGTGGGCACTGTCACGGAGTCCCTGGGCGATGCTCTGGAACTGCTCCCCATGAAGTCAGTCAGGACTCTGGGGTAGTCGCCTTTCTGGGAGCAGCCTGTCTTCAGGACACACAGCTCACACAGCTTCCACCTTCCTGGGTCTGACCTCGGAGCATTCAGCATCCTCTGCCCCTCCGTGCGCTTTCCCCCAGCGAGTCCGCTCAGGCGGGGCTCCTGGGGAAGCCAGAGGGTCCTGCACCCCAACTTCGCAGTCAGACGTGACTCTCAGCCAGCCAGTAAAACAGAAGGTTTATTAGACGACAGGAACATGGTCTAAAACAGAGCTTGCAGGTGCAGAGAACGGGACCCCTCAGCTGGGTCCATTCTGGGGGGCAGTGAGCCAGACAACCACGTCTGCACTTCACTCCATGTCCCAGCCAGCCCCAAACTGAAAACCCCCTCCAGCCCCTCCTCCTCTGGGCTTTGTTCCTTTCCCGGGCCAGGTGGTCACCTGATTCCTTTGTTCTCCAACCCTTCAGCTCTCACCTTGCAGGGGGGGAAGGGCCCAGGCCATCAGTTGCCAGGAAACAGGGTGTTGGCCATTCTCTGTGTCCAGACCCCTGCACACACCTGCCCTCTAGGGCTCTGCAATGATCATACACCCTTACCCCACCCCCTAGATACTTAAGAACTGCATAGGGGAAACGGAGGCACCCCCACAATATTCAGAGGAAACATTAAGAACAGGCCCACTTCGTCACATCTCTCCCCCCTTCGAGATCGAACTGAGCGGGGTCACTTTACCCGGTGACCTGGGGAAGTTTGAAGCCACCAATGTTCCCATGGATGCCCCAGCATCTCTCCCATTCCTTGGTAGGAGTTACACCAGGCCCTTCCAGTTTCATGCCCTCCCTTAGGTCGGGGGTGGTCAACAGCACTAGCAGGCTGCATGTGGGAAGGTTTCTGCAGCCCATGCCCTTTGGCCACCCCAAAACCCCAGGGGGTCAAACTGGGATTGGGTTTTCTCCCAGAGCTCCAGTCTGGAGGGCTGCAATTCGGGCTCTCTTGGTTAAGGGCCCCCATCTTGACCTGGGCCACATACTGTTCACTTACAGAACTAGCATGGAGACATCCCTTTCCCAACAACCTTGTCTCCCCAACAAGCTGGCCAAACACAGCCACTTGGTTATAGGACGGTATACCTTTCTTAACAGCTTTCACTCCATCTGAGACCTTCTCAAAGCTCTCCACACTGGATCTTTCAACAGGAAAGTCAGTGGATCCATTCACAACAGAAAATTTCTGGCTGTTAGGAACTGAAACTTTCTTGATTAAATCATTTTCACACCCTTCAGTTGCAGTAAACTGCAGTAAAGTGAGCTGTAGCTCACGAAAGCTCATGCTCAAATAAATTGGTTAGTCTCTAAGGTGCCACAAGTACTCCTTTTCTTTTTTAGTAAACTGCTTGCAAAGACTCCATGAGGATTCCTTTCCCAAGGGCTTTTCTATGCAACAATTCACCCCTCCCAGAAATTCTGCTCTTACCCTCTTTACCTAGGGCTTGCTCTAGGGGAACGCTTTCCTGAGCAACTACAGACTCTTTCTGGGTCTCCCTTACATCCAGAATCACCTCTGGCCTATCAGGCGGATTCCTACACAATCCCCTTTCAGGCAAACTTACAGACTTCCTAGATAAAAGGTTAGAAGCATTCTCCTTCCCTTTGCCACACACAAGTTCAGGAATCTTTTCCTTCTTGCTACAGGTTTCCACACCCTCAGTAGGTAACACAATCACACACCTTCATGCTCTCCTTGTGCCCTGGCTAGGATCTCACCCTGATTAGACAGAGTTGCTCCACTCTTTCCAACAACACACTAGCAACAGGCAAAATACAAGCACCAGAATTGTCTGGTCTCGGGGATTTTACATAGACCCTAACTGGATGCGACCTAGTTACAGGGCCATTCTCCCGAGCAGACAGAAACTTAGGACCCTTCCCTTCCTGGGCTTTAGCTGAATCCAGAACCAGCTCTGAGACAACTGCACGACCCTCAACCATCACACGCTGAAAGGCCCCTTCTGTCTGCTCCACAGACCAAGAAGAGCCGGACACACTTTCTCCTTTACCAGACACACAGGTTGGGATCTCATTCCCTTTGTCCCAGCACACAAGGCTGGTCACAGACAACTGCTTGGAGATCAGGGTAGCTCCCTCCATAGGCAAGTCAATACCCCTGACAGACAGAGACCCATTTCCTTCACTGTCCCAATTCTCCACCCAGCTAACAGGTAAGGTCCAGGGACTCTCATCTTCCACTCTCCTCGCCTTCCCACCCTGCTGACTGGACAAAGCCATCAGCTCACAAGGCTGCCTAGGCTCATCCAAACTTCCCTTACCAAGCACCTTGCCACTCCCCACAGATCCCCTGCCCTGCCTGTGTCTCCCCCCACTCAGCTGGGGTCTCAGCTCCCACTGTGCTCAGCACTGCCCTTGCTGTCCCAGTGGGGGCAGGCAGCAAGCTCGCTGCTTTCCTCACTGCATCAGAGCCAGCGAGAGTCCCCAGTCTGGTGTGCAAGGGGGCAGGGAGCATCTCTCTGTCCCACCCAGCCCCAGGGGGCTGGTTCCAGGCAGGCAGGTAGCCTGAGCCTAGCGGCTCCTCCCTGCTGCCAGCCAGGTCATCTGCATTTTCACTGACCATTTCCCTCTCTGCCGATTGGTTCCCTGGATTCAAATTCAAACCCTTGGCAGTTACAGGAACAGGGCCTGGATCCTGTCCCAAAGAGACACAGTCACCCCACAACAGGGTCTCGCAGCTCGTGTCCTGGGGCACCCCAACGGCCAGCCAGCCCAACCCCTCCTGGGTCTGCACAGGGATCTGGGCCATAGGCAGGGCGAGGGGCTTCGTCCCTGGGACCCTCACCCAGCTCACCCAGCCCCTCAGCCTCTGAGGCTGCACCACCCAGGGTCTGACACCAGTTCTCTCTGTCCCAGGATCTCGCCACCCCAGGAATGTCTCCCCATTGACCATCACCTTCCGCTCCCACTGGGGGTCCGAGGGGCCTGGCCCCAGGAAACTCCACACAGACATATAGGTTGGGGTCAGGAGTGGGAGCCTGTCCACCTCCCCACCCATCTGGCTGATGGAGTCTGTGTCCTTGGGACCCAGCAAGGGAGCTAGACACCGGGGTTTTCCGCAGGGTCCCCCTGGTTCAGATCTCCAGCCTGCTCAAAGGCAGTGAGGTGGGCATCCACACCCCCCCCCCTTAACTAGGGGCAGCAATTTAGTCTCGAGGTTCCCTGCGGAACTGGCCCCCCGGGGTCTATCCCCACTCACCCCGGGGAGGTCCCCTAGGCCTCTCCGCTCCCCCACCGCCAGTTCATGCTGCTGCTGCTTCTGCAGCTCTTTCTCGGGCTCTCGCTGTCTCCCACGGTCCTCTTGCTCTCTCAGACTCAGCTCCAATCCCGTCCGTCTCGATCCCCCGATGGGGAACCTGATCGTGAAGACCCCCGTCTGGTCGGGGACAGGAGTCTTGGCGATGCCTGGCTCCCGCTCCAGCTGCTCCCAGATCCTGCTATAGCCCCATTTGGGGTCAGAAATCTGTTCCTTAGAGCGGTCATCCTCCTCCAGCTGCACGATTAACTCTGCTTTGGTGAGCTTTCCAATGCTCAACCCTGTCTTTCTGCACAGGGTTACAATGTCCTTCTTAAGGAGACGGTGACAGGCCATCACTCCGCTCCTCCCAAGTTGTTGTGGACTCACAGGCCTGTGTGTTCTCAGCTCCCCACGGTTTCCAGGGAGAACCCCTAGTGTGCCAGCCCTTCTCGAGGTCACCACCTCTTTGCCAGGGTCGAGCTGCAGACTCCTCTGCCCCTTGGACTGCTCGCTGCAATCCCCAGGGGAACCCTGTTACTGCAAAAGTCCTTCTCTCTCCCCGGCCAAGCTGCAGGCTCCTCCGCCCCTGAGACTGCTCACTGCAGTCCCCAGGGGGACCCCATTACTGCACAGTCCTTCTCGCTGGTCACACACTCCCAGGGGTTAACCGCCCCCTGAAACCGCTCCTCTCTGAGCCTTCAGCAGGCCTGGTCCTCGGCAATCCCCCTTCGTGTTACTGTTCCCCAGTCACTTACTGCAGGAAGCGCCATCCACGGGGTGCAGTACATCCCACCACTGCCACCAGTTGTCACGGAGTCCCTGGGCGATGCTCTGGAACTGCTCCCCATGAAGTCAGTCAGGACTCTGGGGTAGTCGCCTTTCTGTGAGCAGCCTGTCTTCAGGACACACAGCTCACACAGCTTCCACCTTCCTGGGTCTGACCTCGGAGCATTCAGCATCCTCTGCCCCTCCGTGTGCTTCCCACAGCAAGTCCGCTCAGGCGGGGTCCTGGGGAAGCCAGAGGGTCCTGCACCCCAACTTCGCAGTCAGACGTGACTCTCAGCCAGCCAGTAAAACAGAAGGTTTATTAGACGACAGGAACATGGTCTTAAACAGAGCTTGCAGGTGCAGAGAACGGGACCCCTCAGCTGGGCCCATTCTGGGGGGCAGTGAGCCAGACAACCACGTCTGCACTTCACTCCATGTCCCAGCCAGCCCCAAACTGAAAACCCCCTCCAGCCCCTCCTCCTCTGGGCTTTGTTCCTTTCCCGGGCCAGGTGGTCACCTGATTCCTTTGTTCTCCAACCCTTTAGCTCTCACCTTGCAGGGGGGGAAGGGCCCAGGCCATCAGTTGCCAGGAAACAGGGTGTCGGCCATTCTCTGTGTCCAGACCCCTGCACACACCTGCCCTCTAGGGCTCTGCAATGATCATACACCCTTACCCCACCACCTAGATACTTAAGAACTGCATAGGGGAAACTGAGACACCCCCACAATATTCAGAGGAAACATTAAGAACAGGCCCACTTCGTCACAGGCACCTGATCTGAACTGCATGTCGAACCAAGGGGAGGAGCCAGGTGCCCTGGGGGAGGAGCTATGAGCACCAGGGAGGAGCCAGGTGCGCTGGGGGAGGAGCCAGGTGCCCCAAGAGAGGGGCCAGCCTGGGAGATGTGAGAAAGAGGAATGGTTTTTGGAGGGAAGGAAAGTGTTAATAACCAGGTGCCAGTTTCTCCGGCTGCTCCATGGGGACGCTGGCCCTGCCTGCACAAACAGCAATTAACGAGCTGGCTCCCCTCCCGGCCTGCTCTGCACCCCAGCTCCTGCGGCCCTTGTCTCGCACGTCCTGCCTGAGGCTGGGCTCGGGCACTGAGAACCCGGCAGAACTCGGGCAGAAGAGAAGAATGAGGGGGGATTTGATAGCTGCTTTCAACTACCTGAAAGGGGGTTCCAAAGAGGATGGCTCTAGACTGTTCTCAATTGTAGCAGATGACAGAACGAGGAGTAATGGTCTCAAGTTGCAGTGGTGGAGGTTTAGATTGGACATTAGGAAAAACTTTTTCACTAAGAGGGTGGTGAAACACTGGAATGCGTTACCTAGGGAGGTGGTAGAATCTCCTTCCTTAGAGGTTTTTAAGGTCAGGCTTGACAAAGCCCTGGCTGGGATGATTTAACTGGGAATTGGGCCTGCTTTGAGCAGGGGGTTGGACTAGATGACCTCCTGAGGTCCCTTCCAACCCTGATATTCTATGATTCTATGATTCTATGAACAGAGGCCCTCCTTGCCCGCCATCTGCTCAAGGATGACACCGTTCCGGGGGCTCATGCCAGAGCCTCGTGGGGGTGGGGGAGTGCAGAGAGGGGCATTTCTCTGGGTCTCACTCAGTGGGGTGGCCCCAGCCCACCTGCAGCTCGCTCCGGCCCACTGGTCAGAGGCAGGTCAGAGCCCAGTGACTGGGTGTGGCTAACAGGACCAGGTCTCGGCTTTCGCAGGAGAGGCCGCCCCTGTGCCATAAGCCATGCCAAGGTCTCTGGAGGCCTTCTGCACCCCGGATCCCTGCATGGCTGACTCTGCACCCTGGATCCCCTCCACCGGGCCCTTCCAGACCCCGGATCCCCCAGGGGCTGCTCTGCACCCCAAATCTCCGTGGGCTGATCCACACGCCAAATCCCCACAAGCGTCACTGCACCCTGGATCACTCTGCACTTCAGACCCCCCCCGCCCCAGGCTGCTCCACTTTCTGGATTGACCATGGGTTGCTCTGTGCCCCACATCCTCCCCACAGGCCACTCCATAACCCGGATTCCCCCACAGGCTGCGCCCCTGACTAGTCTCCCCACGGCTGCTCTGCCCTCCCCGTTCACCCCTGCCGCTTGGCCAGCCACCCAGTCCCTCCAGCCCTGGTCACAGGCCTCTCCCCAGGGTCTCTCTGACACCCAGATCAGGCCAGTGCAGTAGGGTGAGGCATGGCTTGGATACAATCAGTTCTGTTCACGCGCCCTGCCCTGGGCACAGGGCACGGACCCCGCTGTCATCGAGCCGGATGGCTGTGACGGGAGCAGGACACTGCCTGCTCCGGGTGTGGCCTGCCTGGCACGTCTCCCGGGACACCGACTCCCAGCCTGTTACCCCTGCCCGGCTATGGGACCCTGCAGCCCCCCTGCCTTCAATCCCCTGGGCCAGCACTGACCCCCCTGCAAGCTACCCCAGAGCATAAGCACGGCCTCTCCCACACACCACCCGAAGGGGGAAAACGTTTGGGGTTCTCTCTTCAAGGGGCCGCATGGTGCATCACAGCAAACACCTTACACAGGCTTCGGTCACTCACTTTATTTACTTGAATACACAGATCTGTACAAGACCAACCACCCCTACTTGCATTTCCCTGCCTCGGTTTCCCTCCCACTCCAGGGCGCACTTTGGGCTGGGGGTCAGGGTCCTCTGGGGCCATCCAGGACCCAGCCTGTGGCTCGGGTCCTGGTACACGGAGCCTTCTCCCCCGGCTTTCCTTCCACGACCTTGGCCCACCACTTCCCACCCACTCCGGTGACTGCATTTCCCCAGACCCCCCCAGGCAACGGGGTTTTCAAGCCCACTGTCCACATCATGGTGTCTCCTTAAAGTTGGTTCAACACAGCTCTGTCAGTCGGCGTGAACAGCCCCGGAGCTACACCCTCGGCTAGCAACAGCTGCATCAGCACAAGAATGCTTCCGTGGCCGGAGCTACCTTGGTCCTGGGCAGCAATGTTCCTCCACCAATGGAAACCCCCTTCCGTGGTTGCCTCCACGCTCGAGGGTTACGTTGGCACAGCCAGGGCAGCCGCGTGGTGCAGATGTACCCTCCGGGCTGCTGCTCGGGGCCTTTCCACTCACTCCACCTCCCCAGTCCTTTCCACAGCAGGAGGACACAGCTTCTCCCCTTGCCCCAAGGTGCTGCACCCTGAGCTCCTGCCAGCCATGACGAATACACGGTGACTTTGGGACCTCGTGATACAGTAATTTTCACAGCCACCACTTCACAGTCTCCACCAGGAGTCATGAGCTGCACAGACGTGTTCCCCAATCATCACAGTCGCTGTAGCGGGGTCGTCTCCTCCAGAGCGGCAGGGGGAGGCCCTGCAGCAGCCCTGCCTCTGTTTCCCCTCACCTGGGTTTTCCCCATTGCTCCCGGAGATTTACATGGGTCAACCCTTGGTCCCGGTCATTCTCAGAGTTCTGCCCCCTTCCAGCCCCTGCTGGGCTCTACCCGCAGCTCTCCCCACCAGCGGGGAGCCCAAGTCCAACAGAAACCAAGGAGTCCTCACCCCAGTCTGCAGCTGGGTCCAGAAACCTCCTCCCTGAGCACCTTCCCTCTTCCTGCTCCTCTCCAGCAGCAACCCCCAGGGCTTTTCCTGGGGTCTGGCCTCCTGTCTCAGCCCCACCACTCTGGAGTCCTCTCCTCCCCGGCTAGCACAGGATCCCTGCTTGCTCCCTTCTGCAGCCATCTGCCACCACCCATCTGCTTTCTCCCCTGGCCTCTGGGCTAGATAAGGGAGTGGGCTGGGTCACATGACCCACCAGTCACATGACCTTAATTCTCCCCACCTGGGGGGGTGAGCTAATCGTGCCGCAGGTGGGGCTGGGGCCATCTCCCCAGAAAGGGGCCAGACACCCTGTGACGGTCACTCTCAGGCAATAAAATGGGGGGGGCAGCGTGAGCCCCAAGGATGACCCCCGAGTCCGGGGGATTCTACCCGACACCCATGAAAAGGGGGAGGGAGCGAAAGCTGCTGCCCTCACCCCAGGGATCAGGGATGCACTGACCCTGGGTGTCTGTGCCAATGTCCTGTGCCAGGTGTCCGGCTTGGATGTGCCACACCAACCACCGACGTCACATCCAACGTGGCAAAGGCTGACCCGCCCTCCCCGTCTGTCCTTCCCTCATCACATTATGGCACCAGCTTTGCGGTGCCATGGCTGAGCATAGGGTGCCACGAGGCACGGATCAGGGGTGAGTGTGGGGGCCTGAACGCCACGCTCCTGAGATCACTCGCCGGGCTCCCTGCAGCCACGTGCTCAGGGAGCTAGCGGAGCTGGGCCGCTTGGCACAGGAATGAGGGCAGAGGAGGAGACGAATCAACCTCAGCGTCTGGGAACGCCAGCTCTGAAGAAGAGCTCTTTGTGGCTCAAAAGCTCGTCTCTCTCACCAGCAGAAGTCGGTCCAATAAAAGCTATAACCTCCCCCACCTTGTCTCAGGAACATCTAGAGACAACAGATAAATCCCTCTGTGAATTGCCAGGGGGGCTTGCACCTAACGCAACAAGCTCTGTGCTCTCTAAACCCTCCCATCTCTGGCAGTGGGCCTCTGCACCTGGAGAGCCATCCATCATGCATCACGCTTTGCAGGCGTTGGAGAGAAGAGAACTCATCTTAGAACTCACCGCGTCTAACCCGCTGCCTTGTGATTCTCCGTGACACAGCCGAGGGAACCGGTGCGTGAGTTCTACAAAAGTTGTCCCCTGCCCTGGAGGTTTCTCCAGCCAGAAACGCCCTTCCCACACTGGTGCACAGGGTCAGTTACACCCCAGGGAATTAATGAAAATTATGCAACATCACATGCGTATTCATTTACGGTTTAAATACAGAATGTAGCCTCGCTAGAGAGACATGGAGGCCAGCTTCCATGAATTTTGCATTTGTATTGCCCATTTTATCAACGCTCTTTATCATCGGTTAACGAAAAACTGGACACCAAACTGACCCAGCATGTGGGGTTTGTAAACCTAAAGAATAGGCTTTAAATAATGACGACTGAAATTCAGGCTGCTTTTTATAACGAATTAGGGCCCTAAAACATACTTCTTCGACCATGAAGCTGGTCTCTTCAAAGTCCAAGATTGAAATAAAAAAAAGAAAATGAAACAAAGGACCATTGTAAGTTCTTGTGCGGTACAAAGATATGCAAGGTAATTGCAGTTATAGTGAGTCTTTCTTTCATACCAGAGATGGAAACATCAGCACCACAATCTTCAGCATTAAACACCGGGCCTCATCTGACGTTATTAGTCTGTGGAAGAGAAGATTAGTCTGCGGAAGAGAAGAATGAGGGGGGATTTGATAGCTGCTTTCAACTACCTGAAAGGGGGTTCCAAAGAGGATGGATCTAGACTGTTCTCAGTGGTGGCAGATGATAGAACGAGGAGTAATGGTCTCAAACGTTGCAGTGGGGGAGGTCTAGGTTGGATATTAGGAAAAACTTTTTCACTAGGAGGGTGGGGAAGCACTGGAATGCGTTACCTAGGGAGGTGGTGGAATCTCCTTCCTTAGAAGTTTTTAAGGTCAGGCTTGATAAAGCCCTGGTTGGGACGATTTAGTTGGGGATTGGTCCTGCTTTGAGCAGGGGGTTGGACTAGATGATCTCCTGAGGTCCCTTCCAACCCCGATATTCTATGATTCTATGATTCTATGACAACGTTCTTTTAAGCTCCTGCAACCTGTGGGGCCCTGAGTGGCCATAAACACATATTTCTTCTTCAACAACGCTGTGATAATATTCAGAGTCATTTTGCATGGTAGGTAATGAGCAGCAAAAAAGAGAGGCGTGCCGTTTAACTGCTACTGGCTCTGGGGCCATTGTCCTGGGAACTTTTTTCCTGAGATAATTTAAGTACCTCGTTTTCTTGCCCTCTGAAGCACAGAACATGTGTGACAATGCATTGACATCCTCAAATCTTTCTCCCACCATGTTGATTATGTGGGCAAGGCATGTAACATGGAGGCTACAGGGAAACAGTCCAGACAGTCCAGAATTGAAAGCTTTTTTCACGCGTGTTGTATGTGTCACGGAGTCCCTGGGCGATGCTCTGGAACTGCTCCCCATGAAGCCAGTCAGGACTCTGGGGCAGTCGCCTTTCTGTGAGCAGCCTGTCTGCAGGACACACAGCTCACACAGCTTCCACCTTCCTGGGTCTGACCTCGGAGCATTCAGCATCCTCTGCCCCTCCGTGCGCTTCCCCCAGCGAGTCCGCTCAGGCGGGGCTCCTGGGGAAGCCAGAGGGTCCTGCACCCCAACTCCGCAGTCAGACGTGACTCTCAGCCAGCCAGTAAAACAGAAGGTTTATTAGACGACAGGAACATGGTCTAAAACAGAGCTTGCAGGCGCAGAGAACGGGACCCCTCAGCTGGGTCCATTTTGGGGGGGCAGTGAGCCAGACAACCACGTCTGCACTTCACTCCATGTCCCAGCCAGCCCCAAACTGAAACTCCTCCAGCCCCTCCTCCTCTGGGCTTTGTTCCTTTCCCGGGCCAGGTGGTCACCTGATTCCTTTGTTCTCCAACCCTTCAGCTCTCACCTTGCAGGGGGGGAAGGGCCCAGGCCATCAGTTGCCAGGAAACAGGGTGTCGGCCATTCTCTGTGTCCAGATCCCTGCACACACCTGCCCTCTAGGGCTCTGCAATGATCATACACCCTTACCCCACCACCTAGATACTTAAGAACTGCATAGGGGAAACTGAGGCACCCCCACACTATTCAGAGGAAACATTAAGAACAGGCCCACTTCGTCACATCTCTCCCCCCTTCGAGATCGAACTGAGCGGGGTCACTTTACCCGGTGACCTGGGGAAGTTTGAAGCCACCAATGTTCCCATGGATGCCCCAGCATCTCTCCCGTTCCTTGGTAGGAGTTACACCAGGCCCTTCCAGTTTCATGCCCTCCCTTAGGTCGGGGGTGGTCGATAGCACTAGCAGGCTGCATGTGGGAAGGTTTCTGCAGCCCATGCCCTTTGGCCACCCCAAAACCCCAGGGGGTCAAACTGGGATTGGGTTTTCTCCCAGAGCTCCAGTCTGGAGGGCTGCAATTCGGGCTCTCTTGGTTAAGGGCCCCCATCTTGACCTGGGCCACATACTGTTCACTTACAGAACTAGCATGGAGACATCCCTTTCCCAACAACCTTGTCTCCCCAACAAGCTGGCCAAACACAGCCACTTGGTTATAGGACGGTATACCTTTCTTAATAGCTTTCACTCCATCTGAGACCTTCTCAAAGCTCTCCACACTGGATCTTTCAACAGGAAAGTCAGTGGATCCATTCACAACAGAAAATTTCTGGCTGTTAGGAACTGAAACTTTCTTGATTAAATCACTTTCACACCCTTCAGTGGCAGTAAACTGCTTGCAAAGACTCCATGAGGATTCCTTTCCCGAGGGCTTTTCTATGCAACAATTCACCCCCTCCCAGAAATTCTGCTCTTACCCTCTTTACCAAGGGCTTGCTCTAGGGGAACACTTTCCTGAGCAACTACAGACTCTTTCTGGGTCTCCCTTACATTCAGAATCACCTCTGGCCCATCAGGCGGATTCCTACACAATCCCCTTTCATGCAAACTTACAGACTTCCTAGATAAAAGGTTAGAAGCATTCTCCTTCCCTTTGCCACACACAAGTTCAGGAATCTTTTCCTTCTTGCTACAGGTTTCCACACCCTCAGTAGGTTCCACAATCACATCACCTTCCTGCTCTCCTTGTGCCCTGGCTAGGATCTCACCCTGATTAGACAGAGTTGCTACACCCTTTCCAACAACACACTAGCAACAGGCAAAATACAAGCACCAGAATTGTCTGGTCTCGGGGATTTTACATAGACCCTAACTGGATGCGACCTAGTTACAGGGCCATTCTCCCGAGCAGACAGAAACTTAGGACCCTTCCCTTCCTGGGCTTTAGCTGAATCCAGAACCAGCTCTGAGACAACTGCATGACCCTCAACCATCACAGGCTGAAAGGCCCCTTCTGTCTGCTCCACAGACCAAGAAGAGCCGGACACACTTTCTCCTTTACCAGACACACAGGTTGGGATCTCATTCCCTTTGTCCCAGCACACAAGGCTGGTCACAGACAACTGCTTGGAGATCAGGGTAGCTCCCTCCATAGGCAAGTCAATACCCCTGACAGACAGAGACCCATTTCCTTCACTGTCCCAATTCTCCACCCAGCTAACAGGTAAGGTCCAGGGACTCTCATCTTCCACTCTCCTCGCCTTCCCACCCTGCTGACTGGACACAGCCATCAGCTCACAAGGCTGCCTAGGCTCATCCAAACTTCCCTTACCAAGCACCTTGCCACTCCCCACAGATCCCCTGCCCTGCCTGTGTCTCCCCCCACTCAGCTGGGGTCTCAGCTCCCACTGTGCTCAGCACTGCCCTTGCTGTCCCAGTGGGGGCAGGCCACTGCTTTCCTCACTGCATCAGAGCCAGCGAGAGTCCCCAGTCTGGTGTGCAAGGGGGCAGGGAGCATCTCTCTGTCGCACCGAGTCCCAGGGGTCTGGTTACAGGCAGGCAGGTAGCCTGAGCCTAGCGGCTCCTCCCTGCTGCCAGCCAGGTCATCTGCATTTTCACTGACCATTTCCCTCTCCACCGATTGGTTCCCTGGATTCAAATTCAAACCCTCGGCAGTTACAGGAGCAGGGCCTGGATCCTGTCCCAAAGAGACACAGTCACCCCACAACAGGGTCTCGCAGCTGGTGTCCTGGGGCACCCCAACGGCCAGCCAGCCCCACCCCTCCTGGGTCTGCACGGGGATCTGGGCCATAGGCAGGGCGAGGGGCTTCGTCCCTGGGACCCTCACCCAGCTCACACAGCCCCTCAGCATCTGAGGCTGCACCACCCGGGGCCTGACACCAGTTCTCTCTGTCCCAGGATCTCGCCACCCCAGGAATGTCTCCCCATTGACCATCCCCTTCCGCTCCCACTGGGGGTCCGAGGGGCCTGGCCCCAGGAAACTCCACACAGACATATAGGTCAGGAGTGGGAGCGTGTCCACCTCCCCACCCATCTGGCTGATGGAGTCTGTGGCCTTGGGACCCAGCAAGGGAGCTAGACACCGGGGCTTTTCCGCAGGGTCCCCCTGGTTCAAATCGCCAGCCTGCTCAAAGGCAGTGAGGTGGGCATCCACACACCCCCCCTCCTTAACTAGGGGCAGCAATTTAGTCTCGAGGTTCCCTGCGGAACTGGCCCCCCGGGGTCTATCCCCACTCACCCTGGGGAGGTCCCCTAGGCCTCTCCGCCCCACCACCGCCAGTTCATGCTGCTGCTGCTTCTGCAGCTCTTTCTCGGGCTCTCGCTGTCTCCCACGGTCCTCTTGCTCTCTCGGACTCAGCTCCAATCCCGTCCCTCTCGATCCCCCGATGGGGAACCCGATCGTGAAGACCCTCGTCTGGTCAGGGACAGGAGTCTTGGGGATGCCTGGCTCCCACTCCAGCTGCTCCCAGATCCTGCTATAGCCCCAGTTGGGGTCAGGAATCTGTTCCTTAGAGCCGTCATCCTCCTCCAGCTGCACGATTAACTCTGCTTTGGTGAACTTTCCAAAGTCAACCCTCTCTTTCTGCACAGGGTTACAATGTCCTTCTTAAGGAGACGGTGACAGGCCATCACTCCGCTCTTCCCAAGTTGTTGTGGACTCACAGGCCCGTGTGTTCTCAGCTCCCCACGGTTTCCAGGGAGAACCCCTAGTGTGCCAGCCCTTCTCAAGGTCACCACCTCTTTGCCAGGGTCGAGCTGCAGACTCCTCCGCCCCTTGGACTGCTCGCTGCAATCCCCAGGGGAACCCTGTTACTGCAAAAGTCCTTCTCTCTCCCCGGGCCAAGCTGCAGGCTCCTCCGCCCCTGAGACTGCTCACTGCAGTCCCCAGGGGGACCCCATTACTGCACAGTCCTTCTCGCTGGTCACACACTCCCAGGGGTTAACCGCCCCCCAAAACCGCTCCTCTCTGAGCCTTCAGCACGTCTGGTCCTCGTCAATCCCCCTGCGTGTTACTGCTCCCCAGTCACTTACTGCAGGAAGCGCCGTCCACGGGGTACAGTACATCCCACCGCTGCCACCAGTTGTCACGGAGTCCCTGGGCGATGCTCTGGAACTGCTCCCCATGAAGCCAGTCAGGACTCTGGGGCAGTCGCCTTTCTGTGAGCAGCCTGTCTGCAGGACACACAGCTCACACAGCTTCCACCTTCCTGGGTCTGACCTCGGAGCATTCAGCATCCTCTGCCCCTCCGTGCGCTTCCCCCAGCGAGTCCGCTCAGGCGGGGCTCCTGGGGAAGCCAGAGGGTCCTGCACCCCAACTCCGCAGTCAGACGTGACTCTCAGCCAGCCAGTAAAACAGAAGGTTTATTAGACGACAGGAACATGGTCTAAAACAGAGCTTGCAGGCGCAGAGAACGGGACCCCTCAGCTGGGTCCATTTTGGGGGGGCAGTGAGCCAGACAACCACGTCTGCACTTCACTCCATGTCCCAGCCAGCCCCAAACTGAAACTCCTCCAGCCCCTCCTCCTCTGGGCTTTGTTCCTTTCCCGGGCCAGGTGGTCACCTGATTCCTTTGTTCTCCAACCCTTCAGCTCTCACCTTGCAGGGGGGGAAGGGCCCAGGCCATCAGTTGCCAGGAAACAGGGTGTCGGCCATTCTCTGTGTCCAGATCCCTGCACACACCTGCCCTCTAGGGCTCTGCAATGATCATACACCCTTACCCCACCACCTAGATACTTAAGAACTGCATAGGGGAAACTGAGGCACCCCCACACTATTCAGAGGAAACATTAAGAACAGGCCCACTTCGTCACAGTATGTTACTGCATTGTCGTAAGCAATTGTGCACCGTTTGAACGACAGTTTGAGACGCAGCCCTGTGATTTGTTGGCTGGATGACGTGCATGTGAGCAAGATAAAAGCACACCTTTCCGGGGCTGTCTTTCACCAATGGTGCAAGCCATGCAATGCGATTGTGAAGTGTGTAACAGCCTTCATCAAAATGAAGACCTCCTCCATTTTGCCCTTAAGTTTATTTTGCACACTGCTGCAGACATCTGTGGCTGGTAACATCCTGGAATTGCACCACCATTCTTGACTCGCGTGTTAAGAAACTGTCATAACAAAGGACAGTCTATTTTAGACGGTGGTCTATTTTCACTGACCCAAGTTCCGATCCAATTACAGATAACATCCAACCACTCTTGTTGCACAATAGTTGTGTTGAAACAGGGTGAAATTGTGTGCTGTGTTTTATGAGGTTCTCCTTGCAAAACTTACGTTCTTGTTAAAGGCTTCTGTGATTTGTTCAGATGGTTTGCAACAGCCAATCTCCACTCATGGTCAAGAACAATGTTACACATTTTGCAAAAGTGTTTTCCTCTGTCTTCAAATACTTCTCCAGGAAAATTTTTTGCTCTGTCCTTTGCTGATATATTTGCAAAATGAGAACTTTCTTGTGGCATTTTTTGTCAAAACTGTTTAATGCTACTTCTATCATAGAATCATAGAATATCAGAGTTGAAAGGGACTTCAGGAGGTCATCTAGTCCAACCCCCTGCTCAAAGCAGGACCAATCCCCAACTAAATCATCCCAGCCAGGGCATTTTCAAGCCTGACCTTAAAAACCTCTAAGGATGGAGATTCCACCCCCTCCCTAGGTAACCCATTCCAGTGTTTCACCACCCTCCTAGTGAAAAAGTTTTTCCTAATATCCAACCTAAACCTCCCCCACTGCAACTTGAGACCATTACTCCTTGTTCTGTCATCTGCCACCACTGAGAACAGTCGAGCTCCATCCTCTTTGGAACCTCCCTTCAGGTAGTTGAAGGCTGCTATCAAATCCCCCCTCACTCTTCTCTTCTGCAGACTAAATAACCCCAGTTCCCTCAGCCTCGCCTCGTAAGTCATGTGCCCCGGCCCCCTAATCATTTTTTGTTGATTTATCCTGCACATGATCTGTCATTTTACTGTATCCTTTTGGTTAACGGTCATATTACGCAATATTACAAGCCTATGCATAGTGAAACATATTATGCAGCTGCATAATTGTGTCATTCTCTGGGGTGTCATGGGGATGCTAAACAACATTGTCTTCTCGATCTGCGTCCATGGCTTGTATCACGGATTCATATGTTCTAAGGCCAGAAGAATCATAGACTCATAGAATATCAGGGTTGGAAGGGACCTCAGGAGATATCTAGTCCAACCGCCGATTGTGATCACCTAGTCTGACCTCCGGTACAACACAGGCCAGAGAACTTCTTGAACAAAATTCCCAGAGCATCCAATTTTGATTTAAAAGTTCAGTGATGGAGAATCCACCACGACCCTTCCTAAATTGTTTCAAATGGTTAATTACACTCACTGTTAAAAATGCATGCCTTATTTCCGTTCTGAATTTGGCTAGCTTCAATTTCCAGCCATTGGATCGTGTTCGACCTTCCTCTGGTAGATTGGAGAGGCCATTATTAAATATGTGTTCCCTATGTAGGTACTGACAGACTGGGATCAAGTCACCCCTTAGCCGTCTACCACTGTGCCCAGGAAATTTACATGGCAGGTTTATTCTGCCGCAGGCACCATCCTCTGGAAAAACAGCTCCCGAAGGGCGACTGGTCTGTTGTTGACACAAAGCTAGGCAAACATCAGTCCACACTGGGTGTGGGGGCTCTGCTGGATGCAGGTGGGACGTTCTCATGCCAAGCCCATCGCTCCTCCTTCCCATGGAGAGGTCTGAGCTAGAAACTGAAGATTCTAAGTCTGATCCTGGGGTGATCTGATCCTGGGGTGATCGCTGTTGCGGATATTCTGTGGGTAAGGGGTTGGGTCACTCATGACTAGGGCATTAAAGCTAAGAGACCCCAGACACTCCAACAAGCACCTACGCACTAAGTGTGGCTAGGCAGGACACCCATAGGTGCCTTAGATAGATAGATAGATAGATAGATTAGATGGGGTATATGGGGATAGATAGATAGATTAGATTAGATGTGTATGAGGAGAGAGCTCTGAATTGTATTTGTTTAATTTCAGCAGCTGTACTTTGCATCAGTCTCACAAAACCTGTTTCTCTCTCCTGTTCGCATCCTCCTGGCTCCAGCACGTCAAGTTTCTTTTCCGTTGTCGTTACTCGTATTTATTTGGCAGAATTACAGAATTTAATCCAACGAAGGAGCTCGCTCGTCTTTTTCCATAATATGATGTTTGGGTCAAAGATCAGGGTTCTGTTCCGCAGCCAGGCCACCGGACCCAGCACGCTTTTGTGTGGAGAATTTTCACAGTCTAATTAACCATTAGAACAACTTGCCCAGGGACATGGCAGATTTCTCCATTGCGAGGCGTCAGCTTGAATGGCTCAGGCTCAGGCTGCAGGAATCACTGAGCAAGGTTCTCCGGCCTGTGCTCCGCAGGAGGTCAGACTAGTTGATCACAATGGTCCTTTCTGGGCTTGGAAGCCGTGGAACTGTGACAGCTCCATCCTCTGGACACAAGCCTTGGCAACGTGAATGTAGGCCCAGACCCTCCTCATGCCCATTGAACTCAATGGAGAGCTTTTTCTGTCTCTGTCCTTTTTTCAGTAGGGTTCTCCTGCGTCCTGTGTCTTCTGCATCCTGCTGCACAAACAACACCCCAGGGTCGGGCCGTCCTGCCGTCCAGCTGGCTCTGAACTTGCAATGGAAGTGAGGAAGGGCCAGAGAACGTTCCCGCGCTGAGCCCGAACGTGGGCCAGGGACCACGGGCCTTGCTGCACGCCCCGTTCTTACTGAGGAATCTTTCCCCGGCCGTGATTTCTCAGTGCCCCATGGGACCCGGCGGTGTGCACAGAGGGGGCTGGGTGTGAGCAGCCACCCAGCGCCCCGCCCTGGGCTCTGGGACAAGGAACAGCACAAGCGTGGGAGACCTGCCAGCTGCAGTGTTACAGACAGGGAAACTCCCCCTGCAAATGCAGACAGAGTCACGAGGAAACCAACCGACCATGAACACTGAGCCACAAAGGAGAAACCAACAACGCATCCCCGGAGCCCCCCCAACCTTTCCCCCCCAGAGCCTCCCCATCCCCCTCCTATCCCACCGCACAGACTCCCTGGTCCCCGCAACCCTCCCCCCCCAAAGCCTCCCCCAACCTCCCAGAGACTCCCCATTCCCCCATCCCTCCCCCCATCCTCCCAGAGACTCCCTGATCCCCCCACCTTTCCCCAGAACTTCCCCCAGAGCCTCCCCATCCCCCTCCTATCCCACACCAGAGACACCCTGATCCCCCCAACCATCATCCCCAGAGCCTCTCCATACCTCCCAGAGACTCCCTGATCCCCCCACCGTCCCCCCAGAGCCTCCCCCTCCTATCCCACCCCAGAGACTCCCTGATCCCCACTCTGTCCCCCCCAGAGCCTCCCCATCCCCCTCCTATCCCACACCAGAGACACCCTGATCCCCCCAATCATCATCCCCAGAGCCTCTCTATACCTCCCAGAGACTCCCTGATCCCCCCACCGTCCCCCCAGAGCCTCCCCCTCCTATCCCACCCCAGAGACTCCCTGATCCCCACGCTGTCCCCCCCAGAGCCTCCCCATCCCCCTCCTATCCCACCCCCGAGACTCCCTGATCCCCCTAACCCTCCCCCATCCCGCCCCCACCCACCCCCAGCCCACTTGCAGTCCGTCCCCTGATCCCAGCTCCCTGGCTCTGCCCCACAGCTGTCCGTGGGGGGAGGGCGACACCCTGTGGTCCTGGCGGGGAAGCGTCGGCCTCATTGCTCTGGGCTCCCTTTTGCAGGGGCGCTCATGGGCCGGTGCCTCCGTCCAGCTGGGAGGCCTGCTAGGGGCAGGAGGGATGTTCCAGTCTGGGGCCGTGGGCGCAGGGGATGCTGGCGTGCGAGGCTTGAGACTGGTGGGGGGGAGACAGCTGGGGTGGGTCGTTAGTGGGTTGCAGATCGTTGTACTCCGGTGTCTCTGCTCAGGCCCTGAGTTTGAGCATGGTGCAAAGTTATGAATGGCAGCTCCCAGGTTTGCCTTGCGAACGCCTTGTGCGGGTTTCCCTTGAGGCTGGGGGCCAAGAGGCCAGCTGTAGGGCGATCGCTGTGTGACGAGTCGGACGTGGTGTTCTGCTCACTTGCTTTAGCGCTGCTTCCCTCTCCCTTTTGCTGCCCTATAGAGTCCCCCTCCCTCCAAGCTGATTCAGCCCTTCATGGATGTGACGAAGCGGGACTGTTCTTACCGTTTCCTCTGAATACTGTAGGGGTGCCTCAGTTTCCCCTGTGCAGTTCTTAAGTCTCTAGGGGGTGGGATAAGGGGGTGTGATTGTTGCAGGGCAAAGGGCCAGGGTACATAAATGGCAACACTCTGTCTCCTGGCAACTGATGGCCTGGGCCCTCCCCCCCCCCCCCCCCAAGGTGAGAGCTGAAGGGTTGGAGACCAAAGGAATCCGGTGCCCTCCTGGCCCGGGAAAGGGACAAAGCCCAGAGGAGGGGGGACTGGAGGGAGTTTCAGTTTGGGGCTGGCTGGGACATGGAGTGAAGGGCAGACGGGGTTGTCTGGCTCACTGCCCCCCAAAATGGACCCAGCTGAGGGGTCCTGTTCTCTGCACCTACAAGCTCTGTGTTAGACCATGTTCCTGTCGTCTAATAAACCTTCTGTGTTACTGGCTGGCTGAGAGTCCCGTCTGACTGCGGAGTTGGGGGGCAGGACCCTCTGGCTTCCCCAGGACCCCGCCTGGGCGGACTGGCTGTGGGAAGCGCAGGGAGGGGCAGAGGAGGCTGAAGGCTCCGAGGTCGGACCCAGGAAGGTGGAGCTGGGGGAGCTGTGTGTCCTGCAGACAGGCTGCTCCCCGAGAGGAGACTCCCCCAGAGTTCATGGGGAGCAGTCCCAGAGCCTCGCCCGGGGCCTCCGTGACAGTGTATTTACAGACAGTTTCCGTATCCCCCCAACTATGTACTCAGCTCTCGCTCCAGCCAGTGTTTGCCAAAGCCGGGGCACGGCCCCGGGGCAAGAGCTCAGGGCTAGCTCAGGGTGGGTACAGACATTCCCGTCCATTGCTCTCCAGAATCTCAGCTTACATTTCAAAACCCTCCATCTGGAGCTGGTTTGGCTGCGTGAGGCTGATGACGAGGCACCTGCCGGAGTCTGCAAAGAGCCTGAGACAAGAGCTGGGGCGGGGGCTTGCCTTCCTCTGTGGCACGGGCGTGGTTTGCCTGCCGGGATCGTCCGGACATGTCTCCCCTGAGCAGTTCCTCCAGCTCTAGGGCAGCTGGTCTCTGCCTGCGGTATGCAACTCCAGTGCACTGAAAAGCTTTCGTCTAACGAGAGACTCTGGGCTCAGTACGGGTGTAGCCGAAGGACCTGGGCTGTGCAGAGGCTCAGCTGAGATGCTCTAATGGGCCCCTGGGGGCTTAAACCCTGTGAGACTGTCCCGTTCCTTGCAGCAGCGGCTGAGCGAGATGACCAGATGGAGGAGGTATTTTTGAAAGGCAGCTGTGAGGAAGGGGTGGGGGGCAGCCAAAGGCCTATGCACTCTGGGAGGGAGACAGTTCAAACCCCGAGGCCCTTGGCTATGAAAGAACTGGCTGTGGCCAGAATAGTCTTGCCCAGCTGGACAGGGTTACGCTTGGATCGGCGTCCCCTCGTCCCTCATTAATGGACCAGTTTTCTCTGCAATGCACCATTCACCCCTCGCCCACCAGCAGGGAGGCAGGGGCACTAAGGCAAATGAGCATGGCTTTATGGCGAATGGGGATGTCAAATCAACATGTGGTCGTTCTTTGATGAGATCACAAGACGGGCTGATAACGGTAACTCTGTTGACATAAATACTTAGATATGTTAGTTTTACTTAGACTTACTTAGTTTCTTTGCGGGCGAGGATGGTCTTGTTGGTCTGTGTTTGTACAGCGCCTGGCACAATGGGGTCCTGGTCCATGAGTAGGGGATCCAAGGTGCTACTATACTGTAAACAGTAAATAATAATGTACTTGGATTTCTGTAAGGCATCAGTGCTGCATAGGGTGACCAGACAGCAAGTGTAAAAAATCGGGATGGGGTGGGGGGTAACAGTTGCCTACATAAGAAAAAGCCTCCAAAATTGGGGCTGTCCCTATAGAATTGGGACATCTGGTCCCCCTAATGCTGCACAATGTTCTGATCAAAAAGTAGCACAATGCCGAATCATCATGGGACCTAATCAGTGAGGTGAAAACTGGCTAACTGCTAGAACGGTTAATGGGGAATCGTCACCCCAGAAGGTGTTTCTAGCGGGGCTCTGCAGAGATCTGTTCTTGGGCCAGTGCAGTTCCATATCTTTATCAGTGATCTGCAAGGAAATATGCAGTCACTGCTGGTGACGTTTGCAGATGGCACAGACTGGTGGGGAGATAAATAACGGACCTGAATCCCTCGCTGGGGTTCACTTCGACGAGCTCCATCAAGGTGGGCTCCACGCCGGCGCCTTGTCTCCACTAGGATTTTGCATCCATTATCTCGGTGTAAAAAACACCTTTTCTGAAGTGAAGCCCTAATAGTCACAGCCTCTCTGTTTAGACCCAGCAGGGCCGGGACTCTGCGCAGGGCCTTTATCGCTGGGATCACAAAGCTACTTTGCTCAGCACTCCGGGAGCTGTAGCCTGATGCATGTCTGATTACCAGGCAGATAGCTTATCTGGGGAGTTAACCTCCCCCACCACAACAGCCTCTGGTTTCAGAACTGCGTCATTTCCATCCCGTCTCCCCAGTGGGGGCTGGGTGGCCAGCACCCATGGCCCGCTCTGCTTTGCTGTTCACGCCTTGGATCTTCCTGCCCTCAGAGAAGGGAGCCTCTCGCTCTTTGGGATTCAGTTCCAGTTCCCTGGCATGGTCACCACCACAGACATTTAGACCCAGTCCCACTCCTCCCCTCCCCACCCCTTTTT
The DNA here is from genome assembly GCF_965140235.1 of Caretta caretta. Lineage (NCBI taxonomy): Eukaryota > Metazoa > Chordata > Testudines > Cheloniidae > Caretta > Caretta caretta. Next base: position 14,158,340 of record NC_134231.1, on the reverse strand, counting down.
AACTCCTCTATTGTCTCTGCTGACCATCCCCACGATCATGGTCCTGTGCCCAAGGCCACAGTCTCCTTCATTTATTAAACCTCCTTCCTCGTGTGGCTTGGTTCCCTGCTCTTTGCACGTGCGCCCAGCACGTGGGCACCCCTCTCCAGCTCCATCTGCTTCCGCAGAACTCCATCTTCTGCCCTACCAGGTGCTGCAGCAGAGATGGGGGTGGTGACAGGGCTGGGGTCGCAGGGGGCTGCGGGTCGGGAGTGAGGGGCACTGGCAGCGCTGGAGGGGGGCAGGTGTTAGGGGGCTTATTCCTTCACCCGCCTATTTCCCTGGTCCTTCTCGCATGAACAGAGAGCAACAATACCCCAAGTCCAAAGGTGGACGAGCAAAGTCCAAAGGTGCAAACAATCCTCATCCTGATAAGAATACACCTACCTTCTTAGAGTTTGGCCTTTACAGACAGGCCTGAATGTCTATATCCTAACTGCAGGGCTGGGGTAGCAGGGGGCTGCAGGTCAGGAGTGAGGGGCACCGGCGGAGCTGTGGGGGGCCCAGGGCTGGAGTAGCAGGGGGCTGCGGGTCGGGAGTGAGGGGCACCGGCGGAGCTGTGGGGGGCCCAGGGCTGGGGTAGCAGGGGGCTGCGGGTCGGGAGTGAGGGGCACCGGCGGAGCTGTGGGGGGCCCAGGGCTGGGGTAGCAGGGGGCTGCGGGTCGGGAGTGAGGGGCACCGGCGGAGCTGTGGGGGGCCCAGGGCTGGGGTAGCAGGGGGCTGCGGGTCGGGAGTGAGGGGCACCGGCGGAGCTGTGGGGGGCCCAGGGCTGGGGTAGCAGGGGGCTGCGGGTCGGGAGTGAGGGGCACCGGCGGAGCTGTGGGGGGCCCAGGGCTGGAGTAGCAGGGGGCTGCGGGTCGGGAGTGAGGGGCACCGGCGGAGCTGTGGGGGGCCCAGGGCTGGGGTAGCAGGGGGCTGCGGGTCGGGAGTGAGGGGCACCGGCGGAGCTGTGGGGGGCCCAGGGCTGGGGTAGCAGGGGGCTGCGGGTCGGGAGTGAGGGGCACCGGCGGAGCTGTGGGGGGCCCAGGGCTGGGGTAGCAGGGGGCTGCGGGTCGGGAGTGAGGGGCACCGGCGGAGCTGTGGGGGGCCCAGGGCTGGGGTAGCAGGGGGCTGCGGGTCGGGAGTGAGGGGCACCGGCGGAGCTGTGGGGGGCCCAGGGCTGGGGTAGCAGGGGGCTGCGGGTCGGGAGTGAGGGGCACCGGCGGAGCTGTGGGGGGCCCAGGGCTGGGGTAGCAGGGGGCTGCGGGTCGGGAGTGAGGGGCACCGGCGGAGCTGTGGGGGGCCCAGGGCTGGAGTAGCAGGGGGCTGCGGGTCGGGAGTGAGGGGCACCGGCGGAGCTGTGGGGGGCCCAGGGCTGGGGTAGCAGGGGGCTGCGGGTCGGGAGTGAGGGGCACCGGCGGAGCTGTGGGGGGCCCAGGGCTGGGGTAGCAGGGGGCTGTGGGTCGGGAGTGAGGCAACGCTGGGGGTGGGGCTCAGGACCGGAATAGCAGGATGCAGAGGGGCGGTATTACCCCATTGAGGGCCTGGAGCAGGAATATCCCCCCTCCCCAACACACAGGAATAAACTTGTTAACCAGTCCACAGTCAGTGAAATGGACAGCACTGGAAAGAAATAACAATTAAACCTTCATTACAAGCCATGTCGCCAGCCCTTTCTCGCGGCAAAGTCGCCAATCACGACATTGTACAACAGCTCCCTTTCTAAAGATGCGTTTCTTGACTTGGGGGTCGCGACCCTCAGAGAGGTCGCGGGACCAGTTTGGGGCGGGGGTCGCAAGTGGGGGGCCTGCAATTGCCCAGGGCCCCGCCGCCGGGGCTGAAGCATGTAACGAGTAAAATACCAAACCAGGCAAGTGCTTATGAAAACAACAATAATGAAAAGCGAACGGAGGCCCCCTTGAGCTGCCAATCCCTTGGTCTCCTTACGCCCAGCGCGGGCCCTGGCGGGCTGGGGGGCAGGTCAGGAGTTGGACGAGTCCCTGGCCCAGCCGTGCCGGATTCTCCTTCTCCCCTGCAGCCACCGAGAAGCGAGGCGCCGGAGAGGAACAGGGTGTGGGCGAGGGGTGGCCCCTCCCAGGAAATCTGATTTTAAACTCTGCAGCGAAAGGTTTTGCCATAGAGGCTGACGAGTCGTCCGGTGAGTAACTTTGCTCCTCCGCTGCCTGTTCCTGTTTATCGCAGGCCTCGTTAGGCAGTAACGGAGCGTGAGGGGGTGGACTCCTCTCACCCAGTGCTGTGTGCGGGGCAGGGGATCAGGGCTGGCTTATCCGGGCAGAGGCACGAGAAAGTGTTTCCTGGCAGCCTGGCTTGTTCGCTGAATCGCCAGGCAGACGCCTCTCCGGGGTGTGTCCCGTCCTGTCACTTACAGGGAGCTCAGCACTGGAGCCCAACTCCCCCAGGCCACGCAGGATCAGGGCGAGCGTCCCCCGCTGGGCCTTGTCCCAGTCAGGAGGGACTCCAGTTGCCAGTGTGGGTTGGCCATATTCCTGGAGGTTTAATCCCATGACATAATCCTGGAGGGCTGGCGGTGATAGCGGGGACGGGACAGGACGGGATGGTCCCCGGACAGCTCTACCATGTGCTGAGGCTACCGACAAGGGGGGGCAAGCCCGGGTTTGGGGGCAGTTGGCCTGGCTTGCAATGAGGGCAGGCTCCACCACTGCCAGGGGGGCACCGCCAGGCGGGCGGCTCGGCCAGGGCTCTGGGGCTCGGCAGCCCCGTGGTCAGCCCCGTGGTCAGCAATGCAGCGCTTGGCATCGCGGGCCAGGCTGCACCACCGCAGCAGATGAGTGGGGATTTCGTGGTGAGCCTGGCATCCGCGCCCTTGGGTGTCTGCAGACAGCCACTGGCTCCAGGGCTGTGCAGCTCGGGGACGGGCATAAAGCCAAGGGCCCCGGGTTCGAGTCCAGCTCAGCAGGGAGCCAAAGCTTCTGTGCAATGGGCGGGCGGGGATGGGCTGGGCCCGGCAGAGGGCACCAGGGGGCAGGGGTGCTGGTGAGAGCGGGTGTGGGGAGCCGACTCTGGGGCTGGCAGCCGGCCCCCCTCGGCAGGATGGCAAACAGCTGGGAGATGAAGAAGCCTTCGGAGCGGAGCTGGGCAGCGGCTGGGGCGGGCAGGGAGGCAGATGAGAAACGCGACACATGATTGACCGCAGTGGGCTGTGAAGTAACAGGGAGTGGGCGTGTGGAAGGATGTCAGAGCCCCCAGGGAATGACACCCAGCACGCCCGGCCCTGCCTCGCCAGAGCCAGCACTGGGGGGGGGGGGGGAGGGCTGCTTTCTCTGGGCCAGCGCCCACCCCGACGTGGGGGTCCCTGCACCCACACGCCCAGCCCCACCTCCTCCTTCCTCTGCCGGGCTGGGGATGACTCAGCAGCAGCCAAACCAGTTCTGATACCATCTCGGTGTGCAGGCCGGGAGGGGCCCACAGCCCCCAGCCCCGCCACGGGGCAGGAGCCCTCACCCGACGTCGTGACCGGCACCTCCTGGCCAGGGAGCCAGGCTGTGCCCAGTCCTCTGTCCACCCAGCCCTAATGCTAACCAGCTCCTCTCTCTCCCCAGGGCCCTGACACCATGTACACGGCGATCCCCAAAAGGTACCGAGCCAGTCGCCCCGAGTCCCCCCATCCCCACCCCCTGGATTTACCCCCAACTCCTGCCCCACACCCTGGAGTTACCCCGATCCCCTTCCCCCGTATCCATCCCAATCTGGATTTACCCCCCATCCTGCCCCTACCCCCCTAAGCCCCCCCTTCCGGATTCACCCCAGCCCCTTTTCGCTCCGGCAGCGGCTCCCCCTTCGATGCCTCGGTGAACCAGCCTGGCCTGCACATCTGGCGGGTGGAGAAGATGAAGCCGGTGCCGGTCCCGGCAGAGTCCAAGGGCGTCTTCTACTCGGGGGACTCCTACCTGGTCCTGCACAACGGGCCGGAGGAGCAAGCCAACCTGCACATCTGGATCGGTAAGGGCCGGCTCTCGGCATGGCGGCGCAGGCCCCTGGCCAGCCCTGTGGGTGAGGCAGCCTGGAGGGGAGAAGCGGGGTGCTGGAGCCATGGCCCAGCCGAGGGTGCCGGGGCCCGGCGCCGCCCTTCTGGGCTGGCAAGGGAGTGAGTGCCCAGCCTGGGCCAAGCGAGGGGCCCTGTGCTCGGGCTCTGGTCCCTGCCCTCGCCGCACTCCCTGGCATGGCAGTGCCTGCCCCCCCGGGGGCTCCCGTTATGGGGTGAGGGGACTTCAGGCTCCTCAGGCTCCCTGCTGAGCACATCAGCCCAGGCCCCCTGGCCACCCTGGAGGGCTCCCAGCCCACGGCGCAGCCAGCCCTGGTGCCAAGGGGCACCGGCAGGGCTGCCAATGTTCTAATCGCAGAAAACCGAACACCCCGGCCCCACCCCGAGGCCCCGCCCCTTCTGAGGCTCCGCCTCCCCCCCCTCCATCCCCCCTCCCTCCATCGCTCGCTCTCACCCAGCCTCACTCGCTCCCTCATTTTCACCAGGCTGGGGCAGGGGGTTGGGGTGGACGAGGGGGTGCGGGGTGAAAACTCTGGGAGGGAGTTTGGGTGCTGGAGGGGACTCCAGGCTGGGCAGGGGGTTGGGGTGCGGGAGGAGGTTCGGGATGCAGGCTCCGGGCAGTGCTGACCTCAGGTGGCTCCCGGGAAGCAGCGACATGTCGCTCTGGCTCCTAGGTGGAGGGGCGGCCAGGGGGCTCTGCGTGCTGCCCCCAGCCCTGCAGCTTCCATTGGCTGCGGTTCCCGGCCAGTGGGAGCTGCGGAGCTGGTGCTCAGGGCAGGGACAGTGCACGGAGCCCCCCTGGCCGCCCCTCCGCCTAGGAGCCAAGGGACATATCACTGCTTCCCAGGAGCTGCGTGGAGTCAGGCAGGGAGCCTGCCAGCCCCTCGCCAACCGGACTTTTAACAGCCCAGTCGGCAGTGCTGACCAGAGCCGCCAGGGTCCCTTTTCGACAGGGTGTTCTGGTTGAAAACTGGACCCCTGGCAAACCTCGGCGCCGTGCCCGGGGCCCCTGCCAGCTGGGTAGCAGCTCAGCTGTTGCTCTTCCTCCCCCACCGCACCCAGGCCAGAGCTCCACGCGGGATGAGCAGGGGGCCTGCGCCGTGCTCTCCACCCACCTCAACACCCTGCTGGGCGAGCGGCCCGTCCAGCACCGCGAGGTGCAGGGCAACGAGTCCGATGTCTTCATGGAGTACTTCCCCCACGGCATCAAGTACCAGGTACCGGGGAGGGGCCCGCCCCACACCCCCAACTGCCCCCCCACACCCCCAACTGCCCCCCAACCCCAGCCTGTCCCATCTGAACCCCCCAACCCCAGCCTGCCCCATCTGACCCCCTCATCATCACCCCAGTCCTGCCCTACTTCCCCACCTCGACCCCTCAACCTGCTCTGCCAGGGGTCAGCCCCTGCCTCCCCTCCTCACCCCCGCAATCTGGCCTGCTCCATCTGCCCCCCACCTCCCCAGCTAGTCCCTGTACTCCCCGCCCGGCTGCTGCTCAGGGCCCCTCTCTGTCTCTGCCCCTCAGGAGGGTGGGGTGGAGTCCGCCTTTCACAAAACCCAGTCCAGCCGGAGCTCCGGGCCCATCCGCAAACTCTACCAAGTGAAGGGCAAGAAAAACATCCGGGCCACCGAGCGGGAGCTGAGCTGGGCCAGCTACAACACCGGGGACTGCTTCATCCTGGACCTGGACGACGTAAGACCACGCCGGGGGCAGGGGCCTGGGCAGACACAGGCCTGGCTGTGAATGGAGGCATATGTCTGTATTCACAGCCGGGTGTATTGGCCAGGGCGGGTGGTGGCTGCATTAGCACCCGGGGGTGGAGGGGAATTGGCCAGGGTTAGTGGAGGGTGCATTAGCACCCGGGGGTGGAGGGGAATTGGCCAGGGTGGGTGGTGGGTGCATTAGCACCCGGGGGTGGAGGGGAATTGGCCAGGGTGGGTGGTGGGTGCATTAGCACCCGGGGGTGGAGGGGAATTGGCCAGGGTGGGTGGTGGGTGCATTAGCACCCGGGGGTGGAGGGGAATTGGCCAGGGTGGGTGGTGGGTGCATTAGCACCTGGGGGTGGAGGGGAATTGGCCAGGGTGGGTGGTGGGTGCATTAGCACCCAGGGGCGGAGGGGAATCGGCCAGGGTGAGTGGAGGGTGCATTGGCACCTGGAGGTGGAGGGAATCAGCCAGGGCGCGTAGCGGGTGCATTAGCCCCAGGACTGGCCGGTGTGGGGGGCTGGGTGCGCATGGGGCAGGCGGGCAGAGGCGCTGGCAGGTGACGGCATTGGCATTGCGAGGTGGGTAGGCAGGGAGGTTGGCAGGCGGGGGGTGAGGTAGGTAGGCCGGGGTGCTGGCGGGCAGGTGGATTTCCAGGCGTGCCCCTCTCTCCTGTCAGACCATCTACACGTGGTGCGGTGAGACATCCAACATCCTGGAGCGCAACAAGGCCCGGGACCTGGCGCTGGCCATCCGGGACAGCGAGCGGCAGGGCAAGGCCCGGGTGGAGATCGTGTCCGACGGGGAGGAGCCGCCCGAGATGATCCAGGTCTGGCCATGAAGGGCTGGAAGCGGGACTGTTGTTGCTCTGGTCCTGCCAGGGCAGATCCAGGGAGGGCTCGGATTGGGGAGGGGGCAGGGGATGAAGCCGGGGTTTGGGGGGCAGGTCACCGGGTGAAGCCCAGCTTGGGGGCAGAGGGAGTGGGCTGGAGACATGTGGTGGCAGCCAGGGATTTCCCTTCACCCCCACTATGGAGGTGTTTACCCCCCCTGAATTTCCCTAACACCACTCCCCCCTAGTTTTGTGAACTAGTTACATGCAGTGTTGCCAGTTTAGTGATTGTCTGGAAATGTGAATTGAAATTGAAACATTAATACACACTTTAAAAGCATATCCAGTGTATGATAAAAGACGTGTATCTGAAAAAGTATCACAGATTAGAAAAGTAGGAACATGGACGAGCTTCCTTGTACAGCTGTTGTTTTTATGACCATATCAGTGCCTTCATAATTGCACTGTACATAATTGCAGGGCCCACCTAATAATTTCAAATGATGATTTGTGAGCAAAGTCGAAATGAGCTCTCCCTGACAGCTCGTGATGGGGTGGGGGGAAAGGCTTCAGGACCAGATTGTATTTACAGTCACACCTCATCTACCTAGGTATCCAGCAAACAGAGCTGTGTTGCCCAAGTGATAGATTTTGGCTGGGGTTGGTTTACAAATCACTTGAATGTGGGGGGGAGATGAAATGTTGTTGTTCTTATTGTCTGAGTAAAGTAGAACCGTACTTGGCCTGTGCTGACTGAGGGCATCGAGAGAGAGGGTGGGGGCAGGTGTTTTGCTTGATGGTCTGTCTGAGTCACAAGTATGATTTGACCTGCCCCTCTCCACTGTTTAAAGACAGAGCTGAGTAGGCTCCATAGAGAGTCTTTTGTTCTGTTAAGTGACCACTGCAGCTGAAATCACTGAGAATCAGGTCGAAGTGCTCAGACCGGCTGTGGGACAATGTTTCTGTGGCAGAGACGGCCCAGTCTGCACTCGCAGCGAGGTTCCCCACTGAGAGCTCGGCTGAAATCACGGAGAGCCAGTGGAACCTCAAGAGACCCACTCGCAGAGGTCACAGTGGAGGTGGCAGCCGAAGGTGACGGCGCAGGGCCATTGGCAACAGAGCGATGGAGTGAACGGTGTCACAACGAACAACGGTGGCCAGAGCGAGCAGTGAGTAGCTGAAGGAACGAGCGAGGCGCCTTCTTGCCCCCCACCTGGGAGGTGAACTCGTGTGAAAGCACCTCTGAACTCTGAGTCTCCACTGGGTCTCCACCAAGGACAACACCGGTGAGCGTTAATGGGGCTGTTAAGAACGCTGGAGACACAATACAGTTCATGCAGACAAACATGGCTGCGGCATCCTACTGTCTATTAAGCAAGAGATGCCGCACACTGCAAACTGGAGTGACAATGTTAAGTGCATTGTCACGTGTTCATCCTGCAGTTGAACCCCAGGTCCAACCAAGACCAGCAAATGCTCACTGCCTTTCTGCAAGAAACTCAACGGACTGGCTAGACGCGTGTGGTGCAACAGTGAAAGACTCAACAGCTGAAAAAGTGAAGACCTCTCTCACCACATTCAAAAAAATTGCATACCTGGCTGATGAATGCACCGATGCAAATGGGCATCAAGTATTAAGTCATTGTGTACGTTATCTTGAGGTCAGCGGTAGGCCAGTAGATGCATTTCTAGATGTTCAAGTGATAGAAGACAGATTGGCTGCATCTGTGACAACCCACATCTTAGAAGAGTTAAATGCTTGTCAACTGGACCCCAAACAGATGGCTGCTTGTGCGTTTGATGGAACTGCAAACGTCTCTGGAAGACATGGTGGAGCACAAGCTTTGCTCAGAGAAAAGCGTAACCCTGGTCTCTCCTATACACACTGCAGAGGCCATCTACTCCAACCAGCGCTAGGACGAGCTCCAGACTCTTCAAAAGACATTTAAAAAGCTATAAATTTAATGTCTTCATTATATTCTTTTTTCAGCAAGAGTCCAAAAAGACTGAATATCTTGGACAATATAGAAGATACACTGGGACTGAAGTTCAAATTAGTCCAACCTGGGAAAACCCGCTGGCTTTCTCATGAGTGATCCTTGGCTGTTGTCTTAAAATTACTCCAGCCATTATTACTGGCGTTGGAAAGTATCTTCCAAAATGGGATGGATCTAAGTAGTGAGGCTGGTGGATTACTTTTGCTACTAAATTCACAGAAGACTATCGCCATTCTCTCTCTTGTAAGTCTACTGTTGAAACCACTTGGGTCATTAAACAATGCCATCCAGGCATCTGCTACAACAGTCGTAGATCTTTGTCCAGCAAGAGAAGCTACATTTGGATCAACCAGAGAGCTACCCATTGGAAAAGTCCTGGAAGAAGCAAAGACTTCAGTCCGGAAGTTGAGTAATGAAGGCATTTATATTGAATCCTTAAGTGAAGAGGACAAGAAGTGTTTGTTAAGACAACTGTAAAGAGTACACAGACTTGATTCTTAAAAATCGACAACAGCGACTTCGAGATTCTACTCACCCTCTCCGTAGCTTTTACAGATCCCTGTCTTATAAAACACGGACAGTTGAGTGGAGTGAGGCTCTACCAGCCCTGGGGCTGCCGTGTGCTCAGGGCAGAACAGAGAATTCGAACACACAGTGGAATATCACACGACGAATGAATGAAGATTTGACTTCAACTTCTTTTCTACCATCACAAGTGGCTCGACCCGATCATTGTGCTCTGTTTCCTGGGCTGAGAGAAGCAGGAATTCATCTCTTGCTCCTGCCAGTCACAACAGCGACAGTCGAGCGTCCTGTTTCATCATCGACTAGCATTTTGTGCTCTGAAAGACGTCGCCTTGTGCCTGATCCTGGGAATGAACTAACAAGCGTATCAGTGGAAGGACTGGAAGTACCCGACACACGAGAAGCCACCAGAGATGGACACAGTGCATTCAAGAAGTTCATTAACGGAATTGTGCAAAATTATAACAAGAAACCAAGAAGGATGTAGACGTCGTGCTTCATCGGAGGCTTGAGGAGCCGGCTTTTATTTGATTTTTCAATCATCACACAAATCAAATGGTCATGAAACATTTTTCAGTTTTTACCGTGGTGCCACACAGCCCACCTTCACCCTCACGGTCTCATCGGCCCTGACCCCCGCCCTGTGCATTTGAACGCCCTGCCCCCCATTTCAACTCCTGGGGAAAACACCGGGGCGGCGCTGGCTCTGACAGATTTCCCCTTTCCCCAGGTGCTGGGTCCCAAGCCTGCTCTGAGGCAGGGCAGCCCCGAGGAGGACGTCACGGCAGATCAGAAGAACGCAGGGGCGGCTGCTCTCTATAAGGCAAGGGCTCCCCACCCCATCTCCGGAGCTCCTGCCCCACCACGGGCAGAGCCCCCCACCACGGCCTGGGCGCAGCGGGGCGCTGGGGAGCAGGGCTGGGGCTGCAGGCTGAGGGGGCTGCAGGCTGGGGGGGTTGTGGGGCAGCTGGGGAACAGGGCTGAGTGAGGGGCTGGGCTCCCCGGGGTGGGTTCGGCAGCGTAGGGGGAAAGGCGCTGAAGGGATCCACCTCTCCTTGGCCCCGGCAGGTGTCGGACGCGACGGGGAAGATGAACCTAACCAAGATGTCCGGGAGCAGCCCCTTCAGCCAGGGCCTGCTCTGCACCGACGACTGCTTCGTCCTGGACAACGGCCAGTGCGGCAAGATCTACGTGTGGAAAGGTACCGGGCATGGCCGGCCCCTCTGCGGGGGGGCAGAGACACGCGGCCCAGGGCCCGGGCGGTACCAGCGAGCCTCCTGTGGGGGGTGCCCCCAGCCCCACCTCCCCTCCCGTTCACCCCACACCCAGCCCCAGCCCCTTCCCATGCGCCGTGCCCCCAGCCTCACCTCCCCTCTGATTCACCCCACCCCCCTTCCCACCTGCCATGCCCCCAGCCCCACCTTTCCTCCGATTCGCCCCACCCTCCACTCCCACCCCTCTAGGCCCCAGCCCCACCTCCCCTCCCGTTCAACCCACCCCCAGCCCCCTTCCCACCCGCCATGCCCCCAGCCCCACCTCCCCTCTGATTCACCCCACCCCCCTTCCCACCTGCCATGCCCCCAGCCCCACCTTTCCTCCGATTCGCCCCACCCTCCACTCCCACCCCTCTAGGCCCCAGCCCCACCTCCCCTCCCGTTCAACCCACCCCCAGCCCCCTTCCCACCCGCCATGCCCCCAGCCCCACCTCCCCTCTGATTCACCCCACCCCCTTCCCACCCGCCATGCCCCCAGCCCCACCTCCCCTCCCGTTCATCCCACACCCAGCCCCATTCCCACCCCCCTTCCCACCTGCCATGCTCCCAGCCCCACCTTTCCTCTGATTCGCCCACCCTCCACTCTCACCCCCCTAGCCCCCAGCCCCACCTCCCCTCCCACTCACCCCACCCCCAGCCCCACTCTCACCCCCCTAGTCCTCAGCCCCACCTCCCCTCCCGTTCACCCTACCCCCAGCCCCACTTCCACCCCCCTAGCCCGCAGGCCCACCTCCCCTCCCGTTCACCCCACTCCCACCCCCCTTCCCACCTGCCATGCTCCCAGCCCCACCTTTCCTCCGATTCGCCCCACCCTCCACTCCCACCCCCCTAGCCCCCAGCCCCACCTCCCCTCCCGCTCACCCCACACCCAGCCCCACTCCCACCCCCTAGCCCGCAGGCCCACCTCCCCTCTCGTTCACCCCACTCCCACCCCCTAGCCCGCAGGCCCACCTCCCCTCCCGCTCACCCCGCCCCCCTTCCCCGTTGCAGGACACCCCTGCACCAAGCAGCTTTCAGGGCACACCCAGCTGGCTTTCATGTATTGTGGCAGCTGGCACCAGGCAGGGGAGCTCCCAGCTGCCTGCAGGGCAGAGCACGGATGCCACTGCGTGAACTTACCCAGCCGTCCCGGCCCACCCGCAGAGAGCCAGCTGGCCGAACCCCTCACGAGTCAGTTTCTTGCGGGTTCCCCTGTCTCTAGGAAGGCTTGGGCTGGGATTTCCCTGCCACTCGCCCTTCCTGTCCTGCCCATTAGCTGCCCACTGAGCCCTCGCCCAGAGCCAGCGTAGCCCCTCTGCCACCTTCCCCTCCGAGGTGTGGCCCGCGCCCACCGCCAACAGCCCAGGCTTTCCGAAGCCTCCTTGGGGTCCCATCTGGAGCTGCCTTCCAAGGGGTCTGGGTTTCCAGTCAGCCTAAACATGTGGAGCGGGTACGGAGCCACGTGTAGCTCCCCCCGCCCCCCACTAGCCTAGATCCCCCAAGGGATTTAGGCACCTATCTCACTGAAGTCAATGGGAGGTAGGCGCTGGGATGCCGTTCAGGATCTGGGCCTAGCTGCTCTGGAAAACGGCGGCCGTTCTCGCGATTCAGCCATGGCACCGGCCCATCAGGCGGGTCGCTGTCTCGGGCATCACTGCGTAGCTTTCGGCTCTCGGCGGGCGCTCCCGGCATAGGGCCATGCGGCAGCCCGGTGCACTGCGGGAACGGCCACACAAGGGCATTTCCCGCTCTCTCTGTGCCCCGAGCTCTGCCCCCGTGGCTGGCGGGGCTGATCCCCGTGCTGGCCAGAGCTCACAGCCCGGCACGGGGGCCACGGATGGGGGCACCGCGGCTGCGTTCTCACTGCCCGGCCACCCTGTCCCCTTCCCCTGCCCCCTGCCTGCATGGGCGTTTCCCTCCGCCCACTTGGGCTTCCTGCTCCAGCTGAGCAGCCCAGCTGCAGTATGAGGCCCTCGGCTGAGTCCCCAGCAAAGGAGCCAGGGTGATCTGCACACAGGGACCCTGCCGGCCCTGCTCCCTCCCCCAGGAGCTCCTTCCCAGCTGGCCCGTTCTTCTCCATCCCAGGCCCTTCCGGCTCCCTGCCATCTGTGTCTGCCCCACGGTCACTCTGCCCAGGGTTAGCACCGGACCCTGGGCACCTCCCCCAGTGCCAGAGGTGCTCAGCGGAGCACGCAGCCCTGTCCCCCCAGACTTGTCCCCTCTGTGTGGGGGATCAGCTGCCCTGACCCTTCCCTGCCTCCCTCCCAGGTCGCAAAGCCAACCAGCAGGAACGGGAGGCAGCCCTGAAAGTGGCTGAGGATTTCATCTCCCGTATGAAATACTCCCCGAAGACTCAGGTGAGTGAGCGCTGGGCCCCGGCGGGCTCCTGGGGGGCGGGAGGGAAATGGGGAGGTGATGGGGGGCTCCCTGCCAGTAGGGTGACCAGACAGCAAGTGTGAAAAATCAGGACAGAGTGTGTGTGTGTGTGGGGGGGAATAGGTGCCTATATCAGAAAAAGCCCTGAATATCGGGACTGTCCCTATAAAATCAGGGCATCTTTGGGCCAGGCTCTCCACCCCGGCCTGGCTTCCCCCCACAGAGAGCACAGAGGTGGTGCCCAGGGCCCTTCACCCCAAGGCAGATCTCTCCTCCTATGCATAGGGGGAATCTCTGGGACCCCACCGTGCCCCCCACCTCATGCTAGGAGCACAGGGCTCGCCCTGCCTCACCGGCATCCATCCCTCTCTCTGCTGCAGGTGGAGATCCTGCCCCAGGGCCGTGAGAGTCCTCTCTTCAAGCAGTTCTTCGCAAGCTGGAAGTGAACCCGGAGCCTGCCCCAGGCCGCCCGGCGCTGCTTCATCTACGGGCCTGCCCTCCGCTCTGTAGCCACCAGGCATCTCATTAAAGGACCCGCACGGGCCCCTTCTGCCTCCTCTCGCCTCCTTCCCTTGAGCGGGGCGGCCGTGGGGGGGGCGAGCGAGAGATTTGGAAGGGCAAGGACCAGAACGGGGCATGGTGCCATTTCCCCCCTCAGCCCCGGCAGCTCCTGGCCGCAGGGAGCATGCACGCCAGTCCAGGCCTGAGGGACAACAGCCGCCCATGGGGAGGGACGTGGGGAGCGAGGGGCCCCCCAGCGAGGGAACAGAGGGCGTCTCCCAGGCACTGATGCAGAAGGAGCTCCGGAGCTTGAGCGGGGTTTGGCCGCCGGATGCCGGAGAGATCCTGCGAGGGGAGGACTGCGGGAGGCCACGGCCGCTCAGCAGATGCGGGCTAAGGCAGAGGGGCCGGAGAGAGGGGATGGGCACTGGGGAGCTCATGGGGAAGGCAGGGCAGGGTTTAGCAGAGTCCAGCGACATTCGGTTGCTGTGGGAGGCTGCAGCCGGCACCCGGAGGCCATAGGGCTCTCTGCTCTAGACCAGCCCCTTGCAGCCTGGGGGCCTGTCTCTGAACTCTCTCTGATGCTTCAAAGGGGGCGGGGGGCTTGCTATGGGGCCAGGGACCCCGGCCGGAGATGGCCCCCAAGCCATTGGCATGGTTCTAACAGGAGTGCTGGCTCTCGGCTGCTCCCGCTCTGGGCCTCACGCTCCTGTGCCCAGCCTCACCTCTGCCCCCAGGCCGGAGGGCAGCCCCGGGGACATGGCCGGGGGTGCGAATGCTCTGGCCCAGCAGGGCTCGGGCTGGGCAAGAGAAGCACTGAGCAGATACAGGCTCTGCCCTAGTAGGGTGCAGTCCCCGGGGCCCCTTCGACCCTGCCACCCCACGGGAGGGCCAGAGGGAGGAAGTCCCCTCTGGACAGGAGGGTGAAGGACTGGGTCCCATCCTGGGGCAGGCAGTAGCGGCTGCTCAGGGCTCCTGGGTCATTTGGGCACATTGGGGCTGTTTGCACAGTGCCGCAGGGGGGCCAGCGGCTTCACGGGACTCGGAGAAGGCCCCGGAGGAAGCGGGAGGGGAGGGCGGGGGGGCTAGCAGTGCTCATGGGGCAGGGACTTTCTCTCGCTGCCGGGGACACACAGCCCCTGGGCGCTGAGCACCACCACCAGAGCACAGAGGCTGGCAGGGTGTGGGGCAGGCCCAGGCCCCCGGGCACCTGGTGTATAATTTAGCTTCCTGCTCTGCAAGCTAAGCTGGAGTAGGGCATCCCCCCCCCCCGCCTCCCTCCATTCCTGCCCCCCGTGTCAGGGCCGGGGGCACCTGAGGCAAGATGGGGCGTGGAGGGGGGGAGCTGGGGCAATGGGAGCTCGGGGGGGGTCAGGGAGATGGGGACAGAGAGCTGGGGTAATGGAGGGTGAAGTCAGGGCGATGGAGAGCTGGTGCCCCGTGGCAGGAGCTGGCATCATCGTCAGTGGATCACGGAGGGCCCATCACTCGGCCCCGCTGCACTGGGTGCAGCTGACAGGCCCTGGCCAAGGTGCTGAGGCCAGGCCCTGGCTGGCGCGGGCCCAGCTGGGCCACCTGGGCGCCCGCCCGCCCGGCCATGGGGGGCTGAAGGCCGTCGGGGGAGAGGGACAAGCACTTTCTCCGAGCGACTGGAGGTGGCCTGTGCTCCCGCCCCGGCTCTACCCCCGCGGGCGGTTAGCGGGCCGTTCACCCGGGGACCCGTCCCATGCCACTGCCCGCAGACAGAGCGCCGCGGGCCGCCCCTGGGCACGCCCTGACTCGCGGGTATTCGCGCTGCCCAGGCCTCGGACCCCTGTAGATCCCCTGCACCGGAACCCGGCCTGCAGCGCCGACCTTCGGGGGCGCGCCCCCCACCCCCAGGGTTCCCCAGCAGCGCCCTGGCCTGGCCTGCTGCCTCCAGGGTTAGTCCGCAGGCCGGGGATGGCCCCGGCTGCCAGCCTAGCCGAGGCCCCGCAGCAGCAGCAGGGCGGCCAGTGGCCAGGCGAGCGCGGCCCGGGGGGCCGAGCTGGGGCACACGCAGCGCTCCACCTCCAGCGGGGGGCCCCGCCAGTCCGGCTGCAGCTTGGCTCCCGTGGGGGGCCCGGTGGGGGCGCTCAGCGGCGGGGAGAGCTCCCCAGTGCAGCCCAGCCAGTCCCTGGCAATGGAGCGAGGGTAGCCCTTCTCCAGCTTGAGACTGTGCCACTCCAGCTTCCAGTACTGCCTGCCCTTGAAGGCGTAGACCTCTCCTGCGGGGAGACAGGCGTCACGAGGGCGTCAGGGCTCTGCGAACCGCTAAAGGGTGGGGGAGAGGGGCTGAGGGACAGGGCAGGGCACAAGGGGTCCCCTGTAACACGCAGGGACTGGGGGCTGGAGACACAGAGCAGGGAGTCTCTATAGGGCCCAGGGGTGTATCCTTTACCCGGGGGGGGCAGAGTGACAGGTTGGGGAGTCTCCATGGGACACAGGGGGGGTCCCCTTTAACACGCAGGAACTGAGAGGCTGAATCACCACGAGGCAGGGGGTGGGAGCAAGGGGGGCGACTCACCATCACTCCCACTCAGCATGTTGTCCACAGGGGTGGGGAGCTGCCCCTCGAGCACGGTGTGGGTGGGGGACCCCTCGTCCATGCGCCCCAGGGCCTCGTCGTAGGACCACTGCAGCCCACCCTTGAAGAAGTAGGTTTTCTGATCGTGCGGCCGCGAGAAGGCGGCATCCACTCCCCCCTGGGGCAGGCCGAAGTCCGTGACGGGGCGCGGGTAGCCCTCCTCCACGCCGTTGTCCCGAAACACCCAGTAGAGGGGCCCTGGGGGAGAGGGGGGGCGGTGAGCGAACGCCAGGCAGCCTGGTGCTGAAGGAAGCAGACAGGGCACAGGAGACAGCTGGGGGACCGGCCCCATTCCCTTGCCGAGGCCTCTCCGCTCAGCTCCGACCCCCAGGAGATGATGAGATGCAGGGGGATCGTTTGTGATTGTCCTGCAGCCCCACCCAAGGGTGCCCGGTGTGGGCTGCTGGGGGGTGGCTGGGCAGAACGAGGGTGCGTTCCACCCCCAGGGCGCAGGACGGCTCCTCGCCATGCCCCGGCTGGCCCTGCGGTGCCCGTCACTTTGCTGCCCCGTGCCCCCGGCTCTCACCGCTGAAGAAGAGGATCCGATGGTCCGTGTGCCTCTCGTAAACGGCGTCCACTTTGCCCAGGCTGCGGGGCAGGCCTCGCCAGAAAGCCGCGCTCAGGGCGGGGCGCAGGGAGGTGAGGTGTCGCTCGTGGGTCAGACGCCAGAAGTACTGACCTGGCTCGGGGCGGGGGGAGACAGGAGGTTAGCGGCTGCCCCCTGTGCCCAGCGGCATCAGGCCAGGGAGAGCGGATGCCACAGCCGGGGCCCCCATTCGAGGAAAGCCCCTGGCAGTGCAGCGCTGAGAGGCCCGGGGGGGAGATGGGCCCCGCGCCGGGCATGGTTTGGCCAGGCATGGCCAGCACCCAGAGGTGAAGCTGGTGCAGCCCCTCGCGCCCGGGTGTTGCATGGGGGCAGCTGCAGGGCTGCTGGGGTGGCTCTGAGCAGAGCCCCTCGGCCAGGGGCAGACTCAGCCCCCCTGCCCCTCGGGAAAAGCCTCTCCCAAGCCAGGGGCACGAGGAGGAGGGGCTGCGCCCTGGAACGGAGGGACAAGGGGCCTTTTCCTGCCTGCTGGGAGCTGGGGAAGGCCCGGGGCACGGAGGCGGCCCAGGGCTGCCAGGCGGATGGGGCTATTGGCACAGCAGCCAGGCCGGGGGCCCCACGGGGCGAGGGCTGGGGGCCGCCGAGAGAACAGGGAGGGAAGGGGCAGCTGGGGCAGGGAGGAGGCGGGTCTGGCAGCACGGGCGGGTGAGGGGAGGAGGGCAGGGGCACAAGGGAACCCCCACACTGTCTCTCCCCTCGCTCGCCGGGATGCCCTCCCCACAGCACCCCATCCACATCCCACCCCCGGCAGCGCCACCCCCCTGGCATGGGAGCATGCTCCCTGCCGGAGGTCGTGCCCTTACAGGCCTGACCCACGGCTTTCCCTTGGGGAGCTGCCCCCCACCACAGGGCGAAGAGGCAGCTGGTCCCACCGGCGCCGGGGTCACCCCACTACACCATAATACCAGCGTCCCCGTCCCCCCGCGTGTGGGGCAGAGGGAGCTGGCTGGTCCCCCCACGGAGTTCAGTGGGCCGACCCCCCACGCGCAGGGACAGACCTTTGAAAAAGAAGGTTTCCCCGCGGATCTGGGCGACGGCGTCGATGCTGGAGGAGCAGCGATCCGGGAACTCCTTCTCCGACCTGCCACGGCAGTGGGGAGCGCGTCAGCGGCAGGCGGTCGGCTCCCCTCCGGCCCTCCCACAGGGCCCGGGAACCTCTGCCCGCAGGCAGAGCCGCGGAAATACCCCCAGCCTGGCAGAGAGGCTGGGGCTGAGGTTGTACCTGCGTCCGGTCCCCCCACGGGGCCCCGCATGTGCTCTGCACCTCGCTAGCCCCACTGCCACCTGACAGCCCAACTGCAAACCCCACGGGGGCCTAGGTTTGCCAGACGGGTCAGATCCAAGGTCCATCTCGCCCTGTGTCCTGAGGTGTAGGAATCCCGCAGTCGCAGGTGGGGACAATCTGTCCCCTACTTTAGGTCTCCAGTCGTTAGAGATGGGCAGGTTTATGAGACCTTCCAAAAACATTATAATCCTTAACTGTGATAACTCTGGAGAGTCCAGTTTATCCACAGAAATACCCAGTCTCTGCTGGATTCCGGCGGAGTTCTTGGCCTCACTGACATCTTGTGGCAAGGAGTTCCACGGGCTCGTCACGCTATGTGAAAGAGTTTTCCTCACCCCTCTCTGAACCCCTCTGAGATGGGTGCCCAGGTCTCTTTCCCAAGTGGATGCTGTTAACACAGGACCCTGCTAGGTGTCTGCGGCACGTGTTGTCACCGACTTTCATTTGCCAGTGTGCTGCTCATTCACCTGGCTCTAGATTCGCCCAGGGGCCGCTCAGCACACAGGCCTAGAACCAGGGGTTCCCCGGTTCTGAATGAACTGGATACCCCACGGAACCCGCCGGGGATAGCGGGAGCTGCTAGCTGACCCCTGGGATCCCAGCCGGGCCAGGCCCACACTCGCGTGAGGGGGCAGTGATGCTCCGTGGGTCTGAGTGCAGGGTGGGGAGGGAAAAGGGATGGTCTCGGCTCACCTCAAGGCAGGGAAGTCGTGGGGCAGGGACGGCGGGTCCGGGAGCAGCGACGATGCCTCCGGCTTCTCTGTGGAATGCAGGACAGGGCTTCCTGGATGCGGGGTGAGAGGACGTGGCCATCAGCCTCCCCACAGCCCAGCCACCGCATCCTGCACCGAGCTAGTTCTCAGCCCCACACAACGAGCTGCGGGTCAGTGCAGCCTCGCCGGGCAGCAGCCGCTCTGAGCCCCACCCCGACAGCTGCTTTATCCACACTGCTTGCTCTCCTGGGAGACGGCAGTGCACCCCAAAAACGAGCTCCGAGTTCAGCTCATCCAGCGCTGGCTGGCTGACGCTGAGCACTGGCTCACTCGGTGCATGGGACACAGACCTGCCGGATCGGCCACCCCCCCAGTGCTAGTCCCCTGTCAGAGGCCTGTTTGCAACAGCTGGGCACAAAACCTGGGCTTCTGGCTTGGAGACCGTCCTGGAGACGCAGCCTGGCATTAGGGCCGCGCAGAGAGGGCTCCCACCCCAGTCCCGCCCCGCCGGGCCATACCGTAGAGCCTCTGGATGTCCGCACGGTCATCGGCCTGTAGCTGGTACTGCAGCGGGTCCCCCACCGGGCCCTGGTAATACGGGCGCATGATGGAGCGCGTGGAGGGCGAGTGCGCCAGGCCCAGGCTGTGACCAAACTCGTGCACGGCCACAGCAAAGAGATCCGTCCCGTAGTCATCTGCAAGGGGGACGGGGGGGGAGTGAGGAGCCTGGCACTAATGGGGGGGAGAGGCGGGCAGGCCCTGCCCAGACGGGGCGCCCCCTTCCTGTCCCGGGGCCCACCTGGCGAGCGGAAGGTCCAGTCCTCGTCGCTGTCGAAGTGCACGTGGCCGGCGCGCTGGGGGTCCCCGGGGAAGAAGGCGTGGGCCACCATGCCCCCAGGCCCGTCGAAGGGGTAGCCGTCCCGGTGGTCCAGGTGCAGGAACTCCACCGAGACGTCGGCGCCGGATCCACCCACCTCGTGGAAGGTGAGCGGGGCGGCCTCGCTCCACACCTTCAGCGCGTAGTGCGTGAGCGCGCGGATGGTCTCCCGGCTGAGCCGCGCCTCCCGCGGGTACGTCTTCACCCTGCCAGGCGGAGCGCCAAGAGAGGGGCCCAGGGGGACCGGGGCCAGCCCCACGGTCAGGAAACAGACACGGCCACAAACCAGCTGGGGGTGAGCCATCCGTGCCCCTCACTCTGCCCCACAGCCCCTGATATCCCAACCCCAGGCTCCCCACCTCCCAGCTCTGCCAGCGCCCCTCAATCCCAACCCACAGCCCCTGCCAGCCCAGCCCTGGGTTCCCCACCCCCCCCAGGCTCCGCCAGTGCCCCTCACTCCTGACCCGCATCCCCTGCCAGCCGCATCCTCGGCTCCCGCCCCCCCCGCAGCTCCGCCGGTGCCCCATTGCTCGGGCGTGGGGCGAAAGTGCAGCCCAGCAGGTGCCTCTGCTTCCTGCAGCAACAATCCACGCGAGCGAGGTGGCGAGAGCGAGGGGGGACCTGTCACGGGGGGGAGGGGTGGGGGGGCTGCACCAGGGTGAACCCGAAGCAGCCCGTGCACCGGGGGCGAGCTAGCGGCTCTGAGACCCGGCAGTTTTGCACCCCCTAATATGGGCGAAGGCCCTGGTGTCACTGTCTCCATTTTCCTGGGTCCATTCGGGTCTCTGGCATTTAACAGGGAAAGCCCAGGGCCTTGTGGGCAAACCAGCGTGGATTCTTGCGGATCAAAGCCCTTGGTTTTCCACTCAGCGCGTCCACGGGCACTGCTGGGCAGGCCTCTCTGCACGTCTCCGTGCGATACTGTGCTGGTTGTCATCTCCTGCCTGCGTGTCTAACCTCTCCGAGACCCTTTGCGTCGGCTCCCGGCTCCCCCAGCTCCCACTTCAGCATCACCTGACCCCCCTGTGCCAGGCGCTGCTCAAACACAGAGCTAAAAGCCAAGGCAGCCCCTGCACCAAAGAGCTGACGGTCTCTGTACCTGCCAGATGATGTTCCTACCCCTTTCAGAGGACTCGGCCCCCAGGTTTGCTTTGTTCCAGCTGGCTTGTACCCCCCACCTCTCCATTTCCAACTTCCCCAACACTAATTGCTAGCGAATGCAACGGATTGATTAGCCAATTTCCTTTAACTCCCAAGAACACCACTCAGCCTGGTTGATTTATACACATTTTGTCCATGCCCCCTTCCCCATTCTCTAGCCACTGCTTTTTGGAGATCTGTTACTTCCTACCTGTCCACTTTTCCTCTGGCTGTGGGGTGTCTGGGGGTGGGTGTTGTGTTAGGGGCAGGTTTAAAAACCCCGTTCAGTAGCTCAGCCTTTTGGAGCCCTTGTTAATTTCATTACTGGAGTGTGAGAGTTTGGACAGCGCTGGATTAGGGCTAGGAGAGCCAGAGGGGTTTATTTAGCCAATCCCTGATTAACACACTTCGCTGAGCGTGTCTCTGAGCAGCCTGGCCGAGTTACACCCCACGAGACGCAGTGGCACTGGAATGCCCTGGGTGACTAGCCATGAGGTTTGCTCCAAGGTGCCCTGGCGGGTCTGTGTTGGCCACACATCCCAGGCCAGCTGGGGAGCAGGGATCTGATGGCCGCCAGGGCGGGTCGGTACCTACTTCCAGGAGATGTTCCTCTTGGTCCAAGCCAGGCCTGCGCTCCGCCTGCCCCGACTTTTCCTCCTCTTCCGCCACTGCCTCCCATTCTTCCTCTCGAGCAACTTTCCCGGGAGCACGTCGGGCAGCGAGCAGCGCGGTGTCCGGATCAGGGCCAGCGTGGCATCGTCTGGGCAAGGCGGCGGGAAACACAGGCACATCACCGGCCGGCAGGTCAGAGCGCAGCAGTGCACAGAGCTGTCAGTTCTCAGCTGGGGGCGAAGCGAGCCCTGCAGGCAGACTGCCTCTTGGAGAACAGCCTTAGGGGAGAGCCCGCTCTGCACCCGCCTGGGCCCTCAGTGCCCCTGAAGGATCGCCCTGTAGCTATGGCAGAGGCCTGGGCTGGCGTGAAGGGGGGCACTGGCTGGCTCACGAGATTGATCACAGGGGTCCTGGCGAGCCTGCTGCTTTCCCTCAACCTCCAGGCAGGGGGCCCAGCAATGAATCCTATCCAGGGGGCCCATGGGCAGCGTCTGGGCCGACAGGGCAGCGTGGCAGGGGAGGGTTAAAGGAGCCAGAGTCTCCCAGCTGAGAGGTGGATCCCGGACCAGACAGACAGAATTTGGAGGTTCCCTTAACAGAGTGGGGCAGGTAGCCGCTGGGGGCAAGATGGGCTGATGCAGAGGGGTTGCCAGGCAGACGGGAGCAGGTTGGCAGATGCAGGCGAGGCTGGTGGAGACGAGAAGATGGATATGAGAGAACCAGGAGGGGAGCCTGTAGAGGGAAAATGGGGGTCCAGGTGCTGCAGGTGGGGGCCAAGGCAGGGTGTAGTCGGGGTGATGGTTGGGCTGGGGCTGCCGGCTGGCTGGAACACTGCAGGTTGTCACAGGTGATGGGCGTCTGCAGGGCTGCAGGCGGGGACGACGGAGGGGCGCTGGGGGGCTGCAGGCGGGGACGACGGAGGGGCGCTGGGGGGCTGCAGGCGGGGACGACGGAGGGGCGCTGGGGGGCTGCAGGCGGGGACGACGGAGGGGCGCTGGGGGCTGCAGGCGGGGACAGGGCTGGGGGCTACAGGCGGGGACGCCGGAGGGGCGCTGGGGGCTGCAGGCGGATGCAGGCTCTGCATACCTGGGATCCCAGTCTCGGGGACGCCGGCGAAACGCTGCATCACGCGGATGGCGCTGGTCACGGCTTCCCAAGTCTGGAGCTGGCCGGTGACGGGATCGGCGGGGGGGAGGTAGCCGTACTGCGTCAGCCAGGCCTGGCAAGGGGCACACACACAGACGGGAGAGTGACACCATCACAAGCACCCGGCCCGCTCGGCTTCTCGGTGCCACTGGCCCTGGTGCCCCGCCCGAGACACCGACCGGCCCAGCTGGGCACCCCAGAAACTTCTCCCCTCAGTGACCAACTCCCTGGGGAGAGCAAAGGCCCCACCCCCTTCCCGGCCCGGGTTCGAACCTTGACTCGAGACAGCAATGCCCATTTGTCCGCACATCGCGTCCACACCGAAGTGGCGTGCCCAGGGCTGGGACAACAGGGGGCTGCGGGTCGGGACTGAGGCGCACCAGCAGAGCTGTGGGGGCAGGGTGGGAGTGCTGCGAGAGATCCTGGCCCCCACACCCCTTTCCCCCCCAGCCGCTCGGGTAGCTGGAGGTTGGGGAAGGAAGCAGAGGCCCAGTGAACCTTGTCAAGAGGACAGATCAGGGGTTCCCCTCCCAGCCCCGTACGCATGGCTGTGTGGGACTCACCACAACCTCCCCGCTCTCATCCACCGGGGTGGGCACAGGACGGGCACTGGCGGGCAGCATTAGCCCCAGGAGCAGCAGCACCCCCGGTGCCAAGGCGGGGGGCGCCGTCGTCTCTCGCCTGAGCTCCGGGCGGCGCTGCGGCTCCATGGGGTGTTTGCCGGGCAGAGGCGCTTCTCCAGCCTCCATGCGCCTCCCGCACCGGGCCTGGTTTGCACGGCAGACGGCCCTGATCCGCAACGGGGGGCCCTCGAAGCTCCCAGTCTCGGCAGCTTTATCTGCCAAGCCTGCAGCGAGCGCAGCCTCTGGGCCGGGGAGCTGGAATCCCTGCTGCCTGGAGCCTCCGCGTGGGCACCGGGATCCGGGACACCGACATCTCTGCAGCTACAGCCTGGCCTCCTGCGTGGGAGACGGCACAGAGAGACCCAGCTGGGAGCCCTGCTCGGCCGGGGAGCGTCCAGGGGCCACTCCTGAGCTCCAGTGACGTGACACTCGACAGCCAGGCCTGGGAGATGCCAGGTCCGTGACACCGGCCCACCGGGGCAGCTGCCACTGCAGCAGGGCACAGGAGGCTCCCCAGCCCGGCACACAGGACACCCTGCGTCCAGCATCCCCAGCTTGGTGCGGGGGGGGGGGAGGGGGAAACAGGGTGTAACTAGCTGAGGTGCCACATTACATGAGGGCCCCCCCCCCGCTGCCACCCGCCTCTGCAAACTCCAGGACACTTTTCCCGAGCTGGGGACACCCCAGTCCAAGGCTGCTCTCCGCTCCAAGGCTGGGAGACCTCCACGACTGGCCTTGCTTTCTGCCCCCTTTTGACAGGAAAGAACCCCCAAGCTTGGAATTGGGCAGGAAGCTGGCTTGTCATCCCGGGACAGCCCCAATTCCTGCATCCCGCCCCCCAGGCCTGCGTACCCGGCTCCTGCCATGCCTCACCACCCCACGCTGCAGCGTGGGCCGAGGGATGTGCCAGGCATCCCAGACGCAGCGGGGCTGGGCTATGTTAGTCCAGGAATGGGAGCTGGTCCCCCACGCCCAGGGAGCACTCTGCCCTCTGAGTTGGCACTGACCACAGTGCCGGGCTAGGGGGCACGGGTGACTCATTAGGAACAATCCATAGCGGGGGGGCTCTCCCCTCTGAGTCAGTGCAGGCCCCGGGGCCCCCACACAGTGATGGGACGGTGCTGCCCTGTGGGTGGTGGGGAAGGCCCTTCAGCCTGGTAGTAGGGGTAGGGGGGCTGGAACAATTTGTAGAGTGGGGATGCTGAGAGCCATTGAACCAAATTGTAAACTCTGTATAGGATGAAAACCACTTCAAGCCAGGGGGCGTGGCTGCACCCCCAGTTCCAGCACCCCCAGTTCCTGGTGCTGCAGGCGGACCCAGCTTCCAAAACTGAAGTCCTGAACCCCCCTGGAAAGGGCGGTGAGGCTCCACCCAGACACAGCTGCATTTAGGAACAAAGGACGTGTGGGTGTGTGGTCATTACCTAACAGAGCGAGTCTCCGGCTGGGGGCTTGTGGCCAGTGGGGATGGCTTTACTCTCACTTACTACATGTCCTGACAGACTGTCCTGTTGTAGGCCGGAGTGAGCGAAGGGCTGTGCCAGGCGCTGTACAGACATGCAGCGAGAGATAGGGAGCAGCCTATGGAGGGAGGGTCGTAGGCGGGGCGCAGGGGATATCGCTCTGGCGGGGCGGGGAGGGGGTTGGAGGGTGGCTGGGCATGCGGCCTCCCCCCTCGCCCCGCTGCCCTCCCCTCTCTCACTCACCTGGTCCCGAGGCTGCAGCCGGGCTCCCCCGGGGCGCTCCCGTGGGCAGGGTCCCGCTCCGCTCGCTACCCTTCCCCGAGCCTGGGGCCGGCCGGAGCCCCCCATGCGCCGTCCCCGGCTCCGCGCCCCCAGCGCCCGGCTCGCCAAAGCGCCCTGCGCCCGCGGGCGGCGCTGGGAACCGGTCCGCGCCCTGCTGGCGGGGGCTCGGCTTCCCCTTCTCGGCTCCGCGCCGGCTGGGATTGCCCCGGGCCGAGCCCAGCCCGCTCTCTGCTCTGCCCCAGCGCCGCGTCTCCTTCCCCGGGGCTGAGGCTGATCCCGGGACCCTCCGTCCCGCACCAGCCGCTCGCCGGGGACGGGGCTGCGGGGGAGGGCGAGGGCCGGCTGGGAGGAAGGGAGTGTCCGGGAGCGGCTTAAAGCGACACTCCCCCTTCTCTTCTCTCCATATGCCACCCCTCCCGGCCCTGGGGCTGCCCCCCAACCCAAACCCGCTTCACCCCGGCCGGGGAGGGTCACCGGCCTTCCGCAGACACGGGGCGAGGAGCCGGCGCAGGGGTGGATGTATGTGCAGGATGGTGAGTGCGCAGGGGTGGGTGGGTCTGTGTGGATAGCAGCCAGGAGGGTGAGGACTTGAAGACACAGCTGTCTAAAACCCCAGAAACCCAGGGCAGTGATCAGTGGATCTCTGTTGGGTTGGAGGCCTGGGTGGGGTCCTGGCCTAGGTGCTGGGACTAGGGGTGTGGGGGAGTCGGGCCGCAGCACCCCCTGGCTTGAAGTGGTTTCCATCATATGCAGGGTTTACAGTGCGGTTCAGTGGCTGTCAGCACCCCCATGATACAAATTGCTCCAGCATCCCTGGGGCCCCAGTTCAGCCTGGAGAAGGCTGTAGGGCAGACAGTGAGGGGTCCCTGCTGGGGAGGAGTGGGGGCCATGTCCTGGCGAGACGCAGTGGGTCTCACCCGAGACACCAGCCTTTGCCAAAGTGGAGGAAATCTAGCTGGAGCCCGAAGAAAGCTTAACAGTGCTGACTCCCCCTTGGGCGAGGGGACAAGTTCCCGGGCGAGGGGCTGGAACCGGCCTTGCTGGGGAAACACAAGGCTCTGACTGGAGCTTGTCGATCAGGGGTGGGTTACCAGACGACAAAGTCAATGCTGTGCTAGTGTGTGGGGGGGTGCCCCATGTCCCCCTGGGGGTGCCTTCCCATCTGCAGGAGTCTCGGTTTCTCTGGCTCGGATTCTGAGCCGTGAGGAGAGGCACGGCCCCAGGAAGGCCTGGCCCCATTATTCAGACCCAGAGCTTGTATCAAGGCTGGAGGTCTCTTTCTAAAAGATCCGCTCTCCCTCATCCAAGAGTTAGTGAGTCGGATGCAGCAGCCACCGGGGAGGGTCTCCGGCCTGAGTTATGCAGGAGCTCAAACTGTGTGATCTCAGCGGTCCCTGCTGGCCTGGAAATCTGTGAAATGGGGAGAAACATGGCTGTGAGGGTTGGAAAGCATTCGTCCACCTCTGCCCGGGCAGGTTGCGGTGGAAGAATCCCAGCGAGGGCTGGGGAAACTCTTCAATATCCCCTTGTCCCTCTAGGAGGCAGTGCTCCTGCCTGCCTGATGTGATGGCCAGTTTCACTCTCTTAAAGCCCCAGCTCCTGGAGTCAGGTGGTCACGTGGGAATCTCAGCTTTCCTTTTTTAAAAGAAGCTCCTAGCTCTCCGGATTGCAGAGGAAAGTTTGACCCCGACAGGCACGTAACCCAACGGCCAATAGAAAGACCCTGACACTTCGTGATTATTTTTAAAAAATTGCATGTGTTTTGAGCCAATCCCCGGATTGTTTTGCCACCTGACTCATGACTTGGGGCTGGCCGGGACGCAGAGCGATCAGATCCAAGTGTGAACCCATCTGAGCCATGAGAACCTGATCTGAAGGGGAGATGGCTGGGGACGACTCTGCCCTGCTCTGTGCTCGGGGGCACATTCCCGCTGTGAGTGATGGCAATTCCCTAGCCCCCAGCTACTTACATTAATGGGAACGGATTCCCCCCTTGGGAGAGGCCTGATCAATTCCTTGGCACCGTCAGGCTGCCGGGTCCCCTGCCCTCCTCCTCCCCTTCCCTAGCCAGCTCCCCGATGAAATGAGGCACAGCATCTCTAGCTTCTCCCACATGCCGGGGGGGGAGGGCACCTCTCCCGGCCCTGTTGAGCGGACCCCAGGCATTGTAACGTTTGGGGACCCTGCGAGAGGTTGCACGGGGGTCCCGGGACTCAGGAAGCCCAGGCCCGGGGGCTGCTATATTGGGCGCAGGGGGTCGAGTGAAGTCCCACCAGCTTCCGCGCAGGAACAAAGGGAGCCAACAATGCAGCCATTGCTCTGCTCCCAGGCGCCTTCTGCCCGGCTGGGCCCGAGGTCGTTCCCCTGGTGACGCGGACTATGGGGGCCTTGTGTCTCGCTGGGGATTTCCGTACAAAACAACCCAACAAAATATCAACCTCAACTGAGCGTCATGGAAACCGGGAAAGGCTCTTCCCTGACTCATCCAGGATAGGGGGTTCCTCCGGGGAGGAGGACACCACCAGGGAGCAATGGGGGGTCCCTCCAGGCAGGGGGCAAATGGGGGAGCAGTGAGGGGTTTTCCCCAGGGCCAGGGACTCATGGGGGACAGTGAGGGGCTTTCCCCAGGGCAGGGGGGAGCAGGGGGCTAGGGGGCCTTTTGTCCCTCCAGGTCAGGGGGCTCAAACAGGGCCAATGGGCAGGGTGTGCATGGGAGAGCAGTGGGGGGAGTTTCCCCGGGACGGGGGGCTCAGGAGGAAGCTAATGGGGGCCCAATGGAAGATCCCCACATGCAGCAGGTCAGCGATCTGGCTCCGAGGCTGCTCCTGGCACCGGCACTGATCCGAAACGTCCAGGCCACCAGGAACAAAGAAGGGGATGGGGTGGGGGGAACTTGCGGGGGCGGCAGCCTGGACCCGGGACAGGGCAGCTGTTGGGCTGCATCTCCCAGCGGGCGTTTCTTTTCCTTGCTTTTTTTTTCTTTCCCTGCTCTATGCGTCTCCTTCTCCTCTTCCCCTTCTCTAGGGCGTATCCCCCTGGGGTCCCACTGCCCCTTGGTAGAACCCCCCCCCGAGTTACTATCCACCCCCTCCTGCTATGGTGCCCCCATCCCACAGGGGCTGGAGCAATGCAACCGCTCACGGTTTACCCTGCTTTGCTCCTGCCGGAGGTTACAACGCAAACCGGACGGAGCCGAGTCAGCTTCAAACCGTCCACACACAGAGTCACGCGTGGTTTAGCTAGCGTGGTCGCAGGTGGCACCTAAGGGATGGAGCAGGCCCCATGGCCTCCTGGGAGAGGGGAGAGAAAGGGGCCGGGGTGCAGGTGGGATGGCCGGGGGTGGAGGGGAGGTAGAGCAAAGGCAGCAGGTACGGGGGGGGGGGGAGGCAGAAGGGGGTCAAGGAGAGACATGTATGGGGGCAGCAAGGATACCTGAGGGGTGGCAGGAAGAGGAGGGGGTGGCAGGGTGAGCAGGGGACTGTAGGGATACGTGGGGGGGCAGGGAGGGGTGAGGGGGCAGCAGGTAACATGAGGGGGTGGCAGGAAGAGGAGGGGGCACTGGGCTAAGTGAGGGGCTGGCAGGGAGAGGAGGGGGCACTGGGGGTACATGAGGGGGTGGTAAGCAGGGGGCAGCAGGGCAAGCAGGGGACAGCAGGGTAACATGAGGGGGCAGCAGGGAGAGGAGGGGGCACTGGGCTACGGGAGGGGGCGGCAGGGCCGGGGCCAGGCTGGACGGCAGCGTGGGCAGACAGGGAGCTGAAGAGTAACGGCGATTAGGCGAGGTTATGACAGTTTGGGACTTGGAAAGCCAGATTGAAAATCCCAGCTGGGGTTACCGTGGCGGTGGGGGACACAGAATCATGCCACTGAAGAAAGCTGCTCCAAGCCCCGAGTTCATCCCAGGGCAGGAGATTTGGGGCCAGAAATCTCTGGTAGTTGGTTGGGGGATGCTGCGGGGAGCTGTGCGTCGGGCCGTGGTCTCCAGCAGCA
The DNA here is from genome assembly GCF_965140235.1 of Caretta caretta. Classification (NCBI taxonomy): domain Eukaryota; kingdom Metazoa; phylum Chordata; order Testudines; family Cheloniidae; genus Caretta; species Caretta caretta. Next base: position 14,129,771 of record NC_134231.1, on the reverse strand, counting down.
GAGCCAGCAGCTGTTGGTCAGAAAGACACTGGGCCAGGGGGGTGCCTGCAAGGATGCAGTGGCCACGGCTGCAACGAGCTGCGTCCAGCCTCAGTTCCTGCCCCATGCGGCTTGCCAGGAGGGGAAGCAGAGAGATGGAGCCAGGCTGCCAGCTCCCTCCCCGCCCGGGAGAATCCCCCCAGGCTTTGCAATGGGAGGGCTGTGGCTTTCCAGATGTTTGAACCCCTGCAGGGGGAAGGGGGATGCCCTGCCCCCGCCGGATTATGCCACTTCATCCCTTTAAGAGGATTGGGACTGCGTGGGCACCGGCCAGTCCTGCAGCAACGCGAGCTGATAGCCACATTGGCTGGAAACGCATTAGGTGCCGCCTGGTTGAGGGAGGCCCCTCCCTGTGGGGAGGCCAAGCCAGGGAGCCCGGGCACCCCCCACACGGACCCTGCAGACAGCAGGGGAATCCCATATCAGGGCCCCAGGGTGCAGGCTGCAGGGTCACCGGCGGCCCGAGAAGCGCTAAGAGGGGGTGCAGGCCCAGAGGCCTCTGCAGGCCCAGGGCCTGAGTCATCTGCACTGGGGCCCCTTTGTGCCAGGGGGCAGCAGGAGGTGCAAACACCCTCCCCTGGGAGGGCAGAGCCCAGTCCACCAGCTCCCCGCTGCTGCTCCAGCAGCCCTGGGCACCGGGGGTGGAGCGGGCATGGAGCAGAGGGGGACAGGAGGAAGGGCCGGGAGGGGGCATGGCCAGGGCAAACTCTGTGCCCCTGCAAAGCCCCACAGAGCCCATTGAGGCAGAGCCAGACCATCCTACCCAGCCCTGGAGTCAGTACCAGGCCCTGCAGGCCCGGCCTGGGAGGGGGCACACTGCCACGCCTTCATCTTTGCACAGATCCTACCCCTGAGTCCCCGAGACCCCACCTCCCCACCCTCCCAGCTAGCAGGGAGAGCCAGCCCTCGGGCTGTGCGGGGCCGTGCCAGTCCCCAGCCTTGGGGAGCTGTGTAACCCCAGTGCGGTGATTGCCCCGTTCTCAGGGCGGCCAGGAGCCAGGCTCCCGCCCTGTCACGGTCCCCTGGGGATAAACGGGGGGCATTGGCCTCCGGGGCTAAGGCCTGGGCTCATCTAGCAGCGCTGCACTCCCTGTAATGAAAGGGGAAGGAGGGGCTGTGCCGAGCCCCCGGGCTGCTATTAGCCTAATGGCCTCTCTGCAGCCGGCTGGGGGTCCCCGGGGAAGGGCTCCCCGGGCTGGGGCGGAGGAAATGAAATGGAGGGCCAGGCCGCAATCCGATTATCCCTCTTGCTCTCTCTGCTGCGCCGCCTGACCCCGTTAACTCGATCCCACGCCAGCTGCTGCCACCCCCGCGTACCAGCTCGCAGGGACTGACCCGCTCCAGCCTGGGCATCCTTGGCTGAGTCTAGCCGAAAGGCCTGGAGGGGCCAATGACTTCCAAACCTGCCTCCGACCCCACGGCCACAGGCTGGAGCGTGGGGGGAGCAAGGCTATGCTGGGGCCTAGCACAGGGCAAGGGGCAGCAGAGGACTGCAATGGGGGGGCAAGGGGAGAAATGAATAAATGAGCAATTGCCCAACCCCCTTTCCCCCCATTCCCGGGTGTTGGATCTGAACCGCTCCCCCCCCCAGCAGTCTGGCACTCTGGGGCCATAACAAGGCTCTGGGCTGAGGGCAGGGGGTCCTGTCATGCCAGGATAATGGCATTTCTTGGTGGGTCTCTGGGGAAGGGACTGGGCAGGGAGGTGATGAAGAGCGTGAGCCCCACGGGGGTCTGAGTCAGAGATGCCAAGCGAGCGTCTCTGCCCCCTTCAGCCCCATTCCTGCGGACACATCCCCTGCCAGGGCCTGACCCTGCTCTCCCCCACGCAGGAGCCCACCCAGTATTAGCCCCAGTAAGAAGGGGAAACTGAGGCACTAGGTGGGGTTGAGACTCACCTCGGGTCAGCAGGTGAGCCGGGCCAGAGCCGGGCATCGAAGCCTGGCAGAGCCCAGAGCTGGGTATAGGCCAGAGGCTGCTCTTCCCTGTGTCTCCAGGCAACATTTTCTCTCCCTGCTTGTTGGCTTCACCGTTCTCTCTGTCCCCCAGCCCCACTGCCCAGTCTCTCCTGGCAGTTCACTGGCATTTCCATCCTCTCCCTCTACCACTGGCCCTAGCCTACCGCCAGCCCTTATTTTGCTCCCAATATCTTCTAAAAACATTATTTGCATTGCCTCCCCCCCCCCCCACCAGGAGTTACCAGCCTGGAGTGGCCCAGGGGCCACCCCGCCCCGTGTCCTGACCACGGCCCATCAGATGCCTCCCAGGGAAGTGCAGGAAACGCCAGAATAGCAGATGGGGGACAATCTGTCCCCCACCTCGATCTCATCCTGATCCTTAACAGAAATTAGTTGAAGCCCTGAAGTATGAAAATGGAACCCCCCCTCCCCCCCATGACGAGGTTCCTCACCCTGGGCAGTAACTAAATCTCTGCCATGGGTCCCCCGGGGGGTCTGCAGTTCGGGGCGCAGGTGCCTCTCGAGCCCTGGCTGGGAGATCTTCCCCTGGCCATGTCCATTCAGCCAGCACGTGCGCTCTGTGCGATCTCAGCCCGGGTAGCTAGGGCTGCACCGGCCATCTGCTCAGGTCCTCCGGCAGCCGGACGTCCAGGGAAGAACAGTCCAAAGCAGGGGGGAAGGAGCGTGGGGAGCAGAGCACCCAGAAGGGGACATCTTGAAGTACAGCGACTCCCCAGCATGAGAAACCTCTTCTTCTTCGAGTGGGTCTTTAGCCGCCCTAGTCTTCAAAGGTCTCCTCGCGCTGGGGGTTGGTAGAGGGGACTGCCCAACTCGTGTCTCTCTGCAATGGGGCCAGAGGTCTGACAAATGGCTGCCGCTTTGCAGCTCAAGGATCAGTCCGGCCTTTGGTGGGGGGGTGCCATATAGGAGAAGGGGTGGCACTCAGAGCTGCTCTCACCATCCCTGCTGTGGAGGAGGATCCTTGTCACAGTGTGGTACCCGAGGAAGAAGGGCCTTGTGCCTCCACAGGCCCGACCCAAGAGGTCAACGCCTCTGACTCCGTAGCAGGAGATTGGGGCTTTTTGACAGCCAGCTCCTTGTGGGTGGGAGACCAAACTCCTTTTCCTCCGCAGCCTCCCCCTTCTTACAGGAGACCCGGGCTGAAGTCGAAGGGGTGCTGGATCTGTCCAGAGATCGAGGTACGAGGGGATCTCTTGACACAGTTCCAAAGCAGGTGCAAGGGCATGCTCCGCCATCCTCTCACGACTACCTAATTCTATAGTGAAAACTAACATGAACCTCGTGAAAACGACTGCAGAACAAGCTGAGGCATGCACAAGGGGGACACCCTAGGGCTCCGTCCCAGGGCGAAGCAGGAGAGAAGGAACGGAGGATGGTGGTTCACCCGCAGTCCTCTGCCTTCAGTGCATCGCATGAGGCTGTACAGAGCGCATGTGAAGGCCCAGTGGACACTGCTAGCAGAAAGTCTCCAGTCGAGGTCTTGAGGCACACGTGCCCCTGTAGCACCCACGGGAACACAACTCAAAAGAACTCCTCGAGCTAGCATTAACTCCACCTGTTCTCATCAGCCATATAAATGTCCAATCTCTTACCAAATACAGCTACATTCTTGGCCCCCAGAACATCCTGTGGCAGTGAGTTCCACAGCCTAATCATGCCGCTTGAAAAAGTATTTCCTCTTACTAGTTTTCAACTTCCCACCTTTTCATTTGACTGTCCCATGTTCTTGTGCCACCCCTGCCAGCCACAGGTGGCTTCAGCGTCTCATACGAATTGGGTTATACATTGAATAACTGCTAATTTATGTTCACGGCAATCCATTTCCCCTTTTCCCCACTTGTTTAGCTAGATGTAGTTTATTATTGGTGCTTGCACTTCTCTGCTTACCCAGGATGCCTTTTTAACAAAACAAACCGTCTTTCGGGATTACACAATTGTGGTCGTCTGAGCAACTAGCTAAGTATTTTTTAACTCCCAGTTCTTGTTCAACTTTGTTGTTCAAACATTTTCCTCTCAATTGATTTTGCTCAGAAGTTGTTTTCCGCTTTGGGAAATTGGCCCTTTTAAAGCAGTGTGTTTGGGTGGGGGGGGGGGAGGTGTAGGCATGCAAACACATGCACACCCCATACATTGCGAAGCAACTTGGCATGTTATATAGTACCAACCCTGACTTGAAGCCACAAAACCACAGAAATGAAAATTTAGGCCAACAGACCTCTCCGAAACTCAACTCCCTTTTGGTAGCCATTCCATTCCCTTTTACACTGCTCACCCTGTCCCCGGCCTTTAAGGACCCCATCCACAGCAGCCTCCCCCTCCCATCCTCAGATTCACTCCCTCCACTTTTGCTTCCTTTGCCACTTCTCTCACTGCACCACCTGTCCCACTAAAACACTATCCATCTCCACCCTAGCTTGCAGGACAGCTTTCATTTCATCTTAGTCCCCCAAACTCTGGTGCAAAGATGCCAATCTTGATGACTTATTCATGGGGAAACCGAGGCACGGAGCAGGGATGTGACTTGCCTAAATTCACCCAGCATAGCCAGAAATAGAACAAAGGTCCCAGTCCAGTGCTCCATCCCCCTAGGCCACGCTGCTGCCGAATGACTTCTTTCCATCAGTCTTCCCTGTAGAGGAGGATGGGGGAGACACCTTCCCCCAGAGCTATTCTATGCAGGTAAGAGAAATACTGGACAAGAGCGAGGTGTTGCACTAGGCCCAGGCAGTCACACTGTTACGGTTGTGGTCAGGCATCTCTGAGAGAGCCTGAGAATCAAGCAGCTGGCAATCTAAGCAGGTACAAATGCAGGCCCCCACTGCTGGAGACGCTATATGGAGTCCAGCCTAAACAGGACGGACTGAGGCAGACAGCGGAAACGTTTCCAAGGACGGGCCAAGCCCAGGAGGCTACGGGACCAGAGGAAGGCATTTCATATGGCCACAAGTTCTTGTTTAAGATTCAAACTGTTGATTAAACATCACAGGCTTTGCCTGCCCCAAGCCTGTATCCAAATGCGAAGCCTCCACTGTCAGCAGGAGGTTCTGACCAGAACAGAAGGGTGCAATCGAAGCCCCAACACACTGATGAGCCCCGTAACCAACAACTCTAAAGGTCATTGACACCCCAGCGACTAGCTGCAGCCATCACCACAGAAAAGCCCTTTATTGTTTCCATCAGCACTCCAAAGGGAAAAGATGAGAGAGAAAGTCCACACGGACACAAGCCCACAAGGCTGGTGCGGCAGGACACGCAGACAGGAAGGAAGCTACACACGGCTTTCGGAGCCCACACGGCACAGAAATGGCTTGCAGTATTTCTCCCTGCAGCTGGAGAGTCCTGGGGTGGGAGGAGTCCGGGCTGGAGCAGCCAGGACATTCTCTCTGCAGCTTCAGGGAGAGGGAGCAGCCGGGAGGGGGCAAGTCAGAGCTGGGGAATACTGGCTCCAGCGTCTTTCGAGCCATGTTTGTTTGTTTGTTATAGCAACATAAGGGAGGAAAACTTGTAGTAGGAAAGAGGGAGGGTAAGAATAGCTGAGTTAGGATCCCCATTGTTTCTAGGGCACAGTGATAGTTACTGGATTATATATAAGGCAGGGAACACCGTGATTAAGGAGGTAGGGTTCATTACAAATCTCGAGGTTTGCCTTGCTCAATTTCCCAGAAGAGTCTCCTTTGGGGAAAAGACAACTTTGTGCACTTTGAGAAATCTACGCCACCCCCGGGTCCCCATGGCTAACAGAAAGGGTTACTGTGCGCCCATTGCTGGTCCCTGGCGAGGAACCCCTCTGGGAGAGGCCGAGAGCACTTACTGGTAAATGAAATATTGTTCCTATGCATGCATGGCAAATATCCTTAGCCGAGTTCTGCAACTGACCACTGCCCTAAAGGAATTGTACAAGATGCTGCAACAGCCTGACAAGCAGCTGCACAGCTCCATAGTGTTGAGTTGCGACAGGGATTCATCCTTTCCATTCCCACCTCACAGGCAGTGGAAACTAACTGCAAACCGTGCCGTAGTACAATGGGCAGTTTGCGAGCTGAAGCCCCACAGACAGCAGGAAATGCAAAAATCAGGATTCTATGAGCAACGGTAACTTGACCTCGCGCCACCCGTGCAGCCGCAGTGGCGAGACTGTGGGACGTATAATTTAGTAGAGCGTGCGCAGGGAGACGGTGTTGCTAACAGAACGCTAACTCGCGCATTGCCCGACTGCTTGGTCGGTCTTTGCAGCATTAACCCTGCAGTGACAGATCCATGCTGGTTACGGAGCCATACGGAATGTTAAAGCGGAGCCCGTCTGATTACCATTCCCTCGCGGATCTGGCTGGGGGGCCCTTTTCCTCCACGAGAGACCCCTGTTCTGCAGTGGGGGCACTTGTTTCCTGAACACCAGGTAGGGAGCAGTCATCCGTCCCTCCCCCTTAAAAGGTTTCAGCTTTTGAGTGAAACGTGTAGGTAAGTTATGCAAGTGGCCAAGGCTCGTTTCAGACCTTCACCAAGAAGTGCCAGCTAAGCTGGAGGGAAAGAGGGCAACAGAACACTGCTGGGTTCTGCCCTGGTGCCAGGGGAGCAGGGTATGGCACATCACGCCTTAAAAGCCACACAATTTAAATGCTGAAGAATCAGATTTCATCAAGCCACTTTTAGGGGTAACTGCTCCCCATCCTCCTTCCCCCACGGGCCACTTATTCTATCAGTTCCACGTAGTTGGCAGGGAACATGCCGAAGTGGCCGTCTGGGCCATAGCCACGCCACCAGCCCTCATCGATCATCTCGATATTGGTGATGATGTTCTCAGGGTCAAAAGAGATCTCCGTGTCATCGGCTGGAAAGAGACAGAGCAGGGGAAGGTCAGAAGCTAACTGATGTCCCACAAACTATTGGGGAAAATACACGGACATCTGGTCACAACTCCTTTCCTTCTCCTTTTAGTGTGAAAAGCTCCCTAATTTTGTTTTAATCTAATATTAAAAATGGAAATCCTAACCATCCCTAAAAGCTCTCCATCCCTAAACCCCTTGGCTGCTTAAGGTTGCTCTTCCCCTTTAATGGCATTTTTGGTGCCCTGCACAAAATCCGTCTGTGAGAAACACTGTTATTTGTATTATTGTAACTCCTAGGAGCCCTAGTCCTGGAGCAGGACCCTATCGTGCTAGGCAGCAGCTTTAATCATTGTCAAGTATTCTGCAGGCATAACAGCAAAGCAGAATTTTAAAGAGGGATTTGAAGGTGGATGAGGGAGTTTTGCCTGTGTTTATGGGGCACTTCTCCCAACCTGAGGGGCAGCATAGGAGAAGGCACAAATAGTGCTTGTTTGAAAATTTAACCAGTGGGCGATGGAGGCTGGGATCACGGGCGGATTGAAGGTGGGAGCCAACCTTTCGATACTGAATAAGAGACACTAGGTCGGGTGGGGATAGGTCGTGAGGGGTCTTGAAAGTTTTATGAAAGGTGTCAGAGGTTTTGTTTGGAATCCGCTGTCAAAACACAGACTCACTGTGGACTCATTTTCCCCCCTCTTGCTATGTTATTGAGGATTGCTTTCTGTGGTCAATGAATCTGGAGGCCCCATATCTGTGGAGCTGTCATGGTTGCATGGTGATTTGTATTTAAAGCAGGGCTTAGGGGGTAAAATTTTCAAAAGCGCCTGACTCGCTTAGGAACCTACGTCACTTTGGGTGCTTTCCTCTTTGTTATGGTGCCAGCCTGACCGTCAGTTTTCAGAGCTGAGCCATATTTTAAGGGTAGCAGAAAATGATGAATTAGATCATCAAAATGTCATAAGTTCATTGACATCCACTAAGTTACTATGATTTACACAAGTTGAGAATCTGGTCCAGTGTTCTTGGAGGCCGAGGAAAAGGAGCCAGAGAAGAGAGATGGGGAAGGTAAGAGGGGTAGGGAGTTCAGGAGTGGAAGGGATGGCATCAAATACTGCATCGTTTTTGGATACAGGCTGTAGGAAAGACACTGTTGCCAGCAAGGCTGCATTGCACTCACAGCTGTGCGTGGCAATTGATCACCAAAGGAAGTTACTTCGCGGCACTGCTGTGCTTTGAAGTACGCCAGGCTCCATCACCTGTCTGGATCTGCATCACTGCACAGGATCCGGGGAGGGACTTTCCCAGGCTCCCCGAGTGCAGGTGAGTACGTGCACACTGAGAGGCACTGGGGTGGGAATGTGTGTGACCACAGGGCTGTCAGTCAGGATTACAGAGAGATAAAGGAAGCCACATACCGGCCTGATAGTCGTACAGCGCTCGGGCACATAACCCTTTCCCCTCCAAGTCTGGCCTTTGCTGATACTCCACAGCATACTCGTATTTGGCATCTTCAAGCTGTTCCTTTGAAGGCAAACGGAAGCAGACCACGTTAAACGTGAATGAGTTTGCATTTACTATTGGAGTGCCATGGGCAGCTCTAACTCGGAAGCCCAGCTGTCAAGACCGGTGTCAATGTGGAGCAACCTAGCTCTTTCCCACTGCTCCAAACAAGGCAAACAACCCAGTGCCACACACAGATCCTCTACCCCGGCACTTTCCACCATCCGCTCCTGGCCTTGAGAGGAATGGAGGTAGCAGTCTCTTCGCAAACTGCAGTCATGTTATAAGGACTGTGCTACGGGGACACACACCAGACCACCCCATGCGAACAAACACCCCTGTAACACACGCAACCGTTCAAATATTGGTCTCTGTCCCCAACAGAAGAACAAGAGGGTTCTCCGCAGGCAGATTATCTTTCACCTCCCCAAAGGGCAGGAATGGAACTCGCTGCCCAATGGCAAACCTGACAACAAGAGAAAGGCACAGATGGCTCTGCTTGTTGGACCACAGCTACTTTATCCCATCCTGACACAAATCAGAGAGGCAGCATGACCCAGGGGTTAGGGCACTAGCCTGGGACGTCGGAGACTGGGGTCCAACAGACTCCCTGCATGACCCTGGACAAGCCACTTGTCACAGAATTATAGAAATGCAGGGCTGGAAGGGACCCTGAGTCTCTCTCTGGGCCTGGACAATGCGGATCATAGCACCGCCCTACCTCATGGGGTGCTGTCAGGATAGATAAATCCAGTAGCGATTGTGAGGTGCTGAGATACTACCCCACGGGGGGCAGAGAAGTACCCTGGAGAGATCAAACTAGGTTACACTGAACTACAAAATCTGTAAAAACCTCAAGAAAATATGGACCAGATACCAAAAATAATGCAGGAATCATAAAAATGCCAGCTATGGAAAAATCCTCTCAATGTTTCTAAATGAGCATTAGTGCCAAATAGCAAAGGAGATGAAACTTGCAGTTTAAAAGGCAGTATCAGAAGCACTGACATTCTAACTGCACAAAGAGGGACTGCAACACAAGAAAAAGGAAGTTCGATCTGCGCTGATACTGCCCAAGGGAGGAGAGCTTTCCAGCTTCACACTAAGCTTGTCGATACTAATCTATGCAACATTTATCAACCTACCGTATGCAACTACAGGTTGATGCTTTAAACTGAAACATTCACACTATGGGAGTGGAAAAACTACCACAAATTAGGAATCATCTTCTGCTAAACCCAAGCCTGGAAAGAATTTAACCGCAATCAAGAGAAAACAAATCTTTATACATGACTCCACCCAGAAAAGCTTAGAAAGAAGTAACAAAACCTTTAAGAAGTGACTTTGTAACTCTACAGGCCAGAAGGTACCATTATGATCCTCGAGTTTGATTTGCGAATCACAGACCAGAGACCACCACCAAGAGATTCCTGGCTGAGCTTTAAGAGTGTTAAGAAAAAGGGATTTAATCTTGATTGAATGATCAGAAGTGATGGAGAACCCACCACATCCCTAGGTGGGTTGTTCCACTGGTCAGTTACCCCTATTATTACAACATTTGTGCCATATTTCCAGTTATTTGTCTGAAGTTTTAACTCCCATCCCTGGGATCTTGCTAGATTTTCCCTTTGTCTGCTAGGTAATAGAGCTCTCTGCAGACAGATATCTTTTCCCTCTGTCAATGTTCCCTCCAATTTTTCCCATCCATGTGCAGAATGAATTTTGCTATGTGCACCAATATGGAGGTGACGTGGGGTGGGGCCAAGGGGTTCAGAGTGTGGGAGGGGGCTCAGAGCTGGGTGCAGGAGGTGAGGGCACTGGCTGGGGGTGCGGGCTCTGGGGTGGGGCCAGGAATGAGGGGTTCAGGGTGCGGGAAGGGGCTCAGGGCTGGGGCAGGGGGTTGGGGTGTGGGGGAGTGAGGGCTCCAGCTGGGCATGTGGGCTCTGGGGTGGGGCTAGGGATGAGGGGCCTGGGGTGCAGGCTGCCCCGAAGCAGCAGTGGGGAGAGAGGACTCCCCACAGCTCTCTTCCCCCGCCGCAGCAGCTCCGGGGCTGGGGGGAGTTCGTTGCGTGGCCCTTGGTGGCCTCCTGCACGGCCACGCAGGCACACACCTTACAGGGAACTTAGCCCCCCGTACATACTTCTAGGCCGTGATCTAGTCATCTCAATCTTCTTCGTGTCAAACAGATTGAGCCAAACACCCCTGTTTCCGTGACGAAACCCACCTGAGCGGGGGGCTCTTCGTAGACAGCAGACTCATCAGGGGGTTCCTCGTACAGAGCGTCCTCTTCCACTTGCGGCTGGGACACTGGGGGGACTGGACTGTACCTGGTGTCCTGCACAGCAGCGTCACCTGGAACGAAATGCAGAACACCTTGCGGTGTCAATCCCCTCACACACTGGCCCCTCCCTCCTGTCAGAGCCACGTGCCGGTCAGCTTTCTGAACCAAGCTCTGACCCGTAGACAGACGATCAGACGCGGGTATGCAGAATAGGGGACCTGGAAGAAATGATCAGTGGATCAGGGTTGACAGCTTACAGCTCCTTCCATCCCTCTGAGTTTCGGAGAGAGGGGTTGGGCTGGTTAACACTTATTTCGTACGGAAAATAGCTCCCCGTCCAAAGGAAAATGTTGCCAAAAAATCCATGTGTCAAAATTTTCCAGTTTTCATCCCCCACTGTCTCAAAAAAAATTGTAAAGGGCTGGGGGGAAAGCACCTCCGAACCAGCTCCAGTAACAGGAAGACAGGGAGCAAGGAGGAAGAGAGGAGACCTGAGAACAGGCGGGTAAGGTCACATTGGGCCACAGAGATGAACACAAGGAGCGTGCGTTAGAGCCCAGGAGGAGTTAGAGGAGGGGGCGATGGAGCTGGAGAGTAATGATTTTAGCAATGCTTTTTTGGTAGATTGGAGATGAGGAAGGGGAATGGGCAAAAGAATAGGGTGTGGGAAGAAGAAAAGGTTCAGAGAACCACAGAAACTGGAAATGGACAAGCTTTATCAGATCCTCCAGCCGCTCTCCCGGGGCTATACAAGCGTGGGACCTTACATAGCATTTTCTACTATTGTATCCAGTCTGCTCAGAGAGCTGAGAGTGGAAACTGTCAGAGCCACTGTGGGACTTCCTCACCAGGACAAGGGTGGTGGGTCTCGGGAGACATCTAAACCTTTAGGCCAAGTCTACCTGATGACATGCAGGTGTGGTGTACCGGGGTTGTCAGCAATCGCGTTTGCTGAACATGGTTTGTTCTTGTCTGCCCCTACAGCCAAACTGCATGCAGACAGGGTCATTAGGGGGACGTTTCAAGGCACTAGAGGGTGCTAGGGAGAAGCCTGCGTCCATGGCTGTGTCGACGTAAGGAATGATAAAAAAAGAAAAACTCCTGGAAGCTACGTTTAGATGATTACAGAGGCAGCTTAAAGTTCAAGTGCTCTGCTGTGACCTTCTCGAAATGCTTCTGGTTCCATATGCAGGGCCACTTAGACGGGGGGGCTCCAGAATCTCAAGGGGTAGATGATGATGTTGAGAGGAGAGGTTAAGTTTATTAGATGCAGAACTGGCGGGGGGAGCCTATTCAAAGGGGACAAGCTCCATCTTAACCAAATCAGGCACTGGAAGAGGGAAGGAGGTTTATTTAAACTAAAGGCTGAGTGGGAGCTGACAGGCAGGGGAGCACTCAGATAGGAAGACACACCTGATAGAGGGGTCAGCAGCCACAGGGAAACTATGCAGGCAATAAAGGACAGGACGGATGTTACAGCTGCTCTGGCAGAAGGACAGCATGAGGTCACAGAGACATTAACTGGGTTTCCCTCCCCAAACTAATCTGTAAGCAGAGCTGTATCCTCCTTCAAAACCCTCCCGAGACGCACTTCTCCCCTGGGGCCTACGGGACATCACCAATGCACAATGGCCAGGCTAAGGCCAGACATCTTATTACCAACCCAGCCCCCACACTCGACCCTGACGACTGTGCACACAACCAGTCTAGGTAGCCACATGCGCTCGTCACCATTCCCCTTGTCCATCTTCTTCCCACGCCCTCTGCTTGTTAGGGACTGTCCTTTCCTATTTTCCCAGGGCAACGGGGCTCCTGAGAGCTGCTCGGCAATGTGCGAACAAGCCATTTCAGATCACTGAATGTCGGCAGCTGCCTGCTTCCCCTTAGGATCCCATAGGGCGATGGGAACGACACAATCCAGAAGACGGATCGCTAGCGGGATGCTGCAGCTTAGCCCTAAGCCTGACCAAGTTTAGGGTTCTCCCTCCTCAGCACAACAGCGACCCCTAGTGGGGAATGCATGAATATGTACCAGCTGCAACACGGGTGGTAGTACGGAACCTGCTATCAGTGAGGAGCTGCCAAAATCTTAACCGGCTCCCTATAAGAAGTTCTGATTAAGGGCTGTGCCCCAGTATGTATTTTTCTGTACCCACAGGGTTGCCGTACGTCCGGGAGGAATTTTAAAAATTCCTCCCGGACGGCGATTTAAGAACCAAGAAGCCTGACCTGTCCAGGAAAACACCCATGTGTGTTAACCATGCCTAAAGTTCTTGGTTAAAAAGATGGGCCTGAGCTAGAAACGAGCTCCGTCTCACAGGTGTAGGGCCCTGCCACGCGCTGGGGGTGTGCTAAGCGGACCAGATGTCCCGATTTTATAGGGACAGTCCCAATTTTGGGGTCTTTTTCTTACATAGGCTCCTATTACCCCCCATCCCCTGTCCTGATTTTTCACACTTGCTGTCTGGTCACCCTAGGGTGTGCACGTGTGGGTCCCAGCTGCTCCCTGCCCCCCTCATTGAAGCAGGAGTGCAGGGTTACTGCCCTGGGAACTGCAGGGCACCAATGGACGTGGGGCCAGCTGCAGACAGGGGCGTGGGGCAGGGCTAGCTGGAGGCAGGGGGTGCGGGGCTGGCTGCAGGCAGGGCAGGGAGTGCAGAGCTGGCTGGAGACAGGAGGGTGCGGGGTTGGCTGGAGGCAAGGGGGTGCGGAGCTGCTTGGAGACAGGAGGGTGCGGGGTTGGCTGGAGGCAAGGGGGTGCAGGGCTGGCTGGAGGCAAGGGGGTGCAGGGCTGGCTGTGGTCAGGGCAGGGGGAGGCTGGAGGCAGAGGCTGGCTGCAGCTGGAGGCAGGGCAGGGGGTGGCTGGAGACAGCGACTGGCGGCAGGGCAGGGGGTGGCTGGAGACAGCGACTGGCGGCAGGGCAGGGGGTGGCTGGAGACAGCGACTGGCGGCAGGGCAGGGGGTGGCTGGAGACGGGGGCTGGCTGCGGGCAGGGGGTGGCTGGAGGCAGGGGCTGGCTGGATACAGGTCAGGGGGTGCGGCAGGGGCTGTGGCAAGGGCTGGCTGGAGACAGGAGGGTGCGGGGTTGGCTGGAGGCAAGGGGGCGTGGGGGCGGCTGGAGGCAGCTGGAGGCAAGGGGCTGGCTGCGGGCAGGGCAGGGGGCGGCTGGAGGCAGGGGCTGGCTGGAGACAGGGGGTGCGGGGTTGGCTGCAAGCAGGGGCTGGCTGCGGGCAGGGTAGGGGGGGCTCAGGGGCAGAGCGGCTCGGAGCAGCCCAGGCCTAGCAGAGCAGCCGGGGACCCACCTGGCAGCAGCGGCAGCCCCAGGGCCAGGGGTTGGGGGAGCAGAAGCAGCACCAGGGCTCGTGCCCAGGGCCGGGGGGCAGCCCACGTGGCTCCCGCCGCGCAGCGCCCCCGGTGGCCGGAGGGGGAATTACATCACTTCCCAGCTGGAGCCCATCAAAGCCTGAGTGGGTTAACCACTGGTTCTAAAACTGCTTCAAAATTTAACCACCGGTTCATGCGAACTGGTGCGAACCGGCTCCAGCTCCCCACTGCCTTGCATGGTCTCACGTTCCTTGAAATACAGAAGCTGGTTGCTTTAGGGTCATAGTGTTTAAGCCCAGAAGGGACCACCAGATCATCTAGTCTGGCCTCCTGTTTAGCACAGGCCACCAGCACCGCCCAGCACGCACACACGAAACCCAACCGCCCGCATTAGACCTGCTTTGTGCAGCGCCTCCCCCGCATGCAGCTTTCGGGGGCTCTGGTGGTTTGTGTCTGGGTCCATTGACTTTTGTTTCTGAAGGAAAGAAGCAGGCGGAGAGGAGAGTCTGTCACCCGCCCTAATCACAGACCAGCGGCACCATCCAAACCACCTCTCCATGCTGAATCCCTGCAGGGCTGCCTGCGAGAAGGAACCAACCCTCTCAGCACTAAGGGAGAAAACAGGGGGTGAAGGTAGCAGCTGCCAGGACCAGGTACGGGAAGAGGAAGAGATGCAGCAAAGAGAACTTCACTGCAATGTGGCTGATGAATATTCAGCAGAGCCAAGCAGCTACAGGGCAGCACGCTGGAGATAGACCCTCATACAGGGAAGGGCTGCTTCAGTGCTGCAAAGCATCAGCTAGCTGGAGGAAAGGCCATTTGCAACTCAAAGAGGCATGCACGGAAACCAGAAACAAAGCAGGACTGGTCAGAGAAGGCTAGATCCATGGATAACTTTGTCCTATATGTCCACGCTGCCCCTGGTAGGAAGCTCTCTGCAGCAAGGTCACTGCCAGGCTTCCCTCCCACTCTGAACAGTCAAAACATTTGGCTCCTGAGGACACTGTTATAAAAGAGACGTGATGTCTCAGAACGTACATCAGAAAATTAAGCCTCTGGCAGCTTTGCTGTAACCCAGGAATCAGGCCCACTGTCAGCTTCCTTATCACCAAAGCCAGAACAACAATAATCCTGAACTCTTCCAGCTCAAAGACCTCATTATCCCCATTTTACAGACGGGAAAACTGAGGCACATAACAGGGCAGTGACTTTACTACTTGTCTACTGCGTGAACGTGCGTGAGATAGGAATAGAACCCAGGTCTCTCAAGTCCCAGCCCAGTGCACTATTCAACAGGCCACACGAGCCAAGCACACTGAGACTTGTATTTTATTACAGCATTTGGAGTAGTGGACATAAGAACAGCCACACTGGGTCAGAAAAAAGGTCCATCTAGCCCATTATCCTGTCTTCCAACAGTGGCCAATGTCAGGTGCCCCAGAAGGAATGAACAGAACAGGTAACCATCAAGTGATCCATTCCTTGTCACCCATTCCCAGGGTCTGGCAAACAGAGGCTAGGGACACCATCCCTATGCATCCTAGCTAATAGCCATTGTTGGACCTATCCTCCATGAATTTACCTAGTTCTTTTTTGAACCCTGTTATAGTCTTGGCCTTCACAACATCCTCTGGCAGGGAGTTCCACAGGTTGACCGTGCGTTGTGTAAAAAAAATACTTCCTTTTGTTTGTTTTAAACCTGCTGCCTATTAATTTCATTTGGTGACCCTAGTTCGTGTGTTATGAGAAGGAGTAAATAACACTTCCCTATTTACTTTCTCCACACCAGTCATGATTTTATAGACCTCTATCATACCCCCCTTAGTTGTCTCTGTTCCAAGCTGAAAAGCCCCCGTCTTATTAATCTCTCCTCAAATGGAAGCTGTTCCATACCCTAATCATTTTTGTTGCTCTTTTCTGAACCTTTTCCATTTCCAATATGTTCCTATGAATTTTACAAGGTCGTTATACTGATGTACCAAGTTCCCCAGGTCCCCTTGAACCTCTTGGGATGGAACCTTTCTATGTTGGGTCCCAGAGAACGCATTCTGGGGACAATCCGAAAGAAAACCCAGAAGTATCCTTTTCCAGCTTTAAAAAAACCAGAAGATGTTCTCCACGAGTAAATTAAAAATTGGTGAATTTCAGTACTTCAACCTTTTAGCACTCTGTCCTCCTGGAAGCATAACCTTGTAACAGTACACAAAGGAAATAAAAGGAATGTTGTACTCCACCGTAAAAATAATTTGTGGGGGAAAGGGGGTGTCATAATAAGCCTGGGTGTCACTTTAAGTATGGAGTTGCAACCAGCACCTCTACAGCCCAGGAAGATTAGGCAAAGCAGAATCATAGCCCATGACCCCGGTGTGCAAGGTGCTGTACAAACACAGAACTCCTCCATGTTGCATGTACTGTGACATTTAGGTCATAATAAATAGCCTAACTAGAAATAAAAATAATAAATAATGTTACGTATCTGCAATGCAGGGGAGTTTGCATTACTATGAGATCTCCTTCCCTTTTGCACACTCTGGATTTTGCATCTGAACATGCAGCGCAAACGTTGTGTTACTGTCGATTTAAAATACATTGTATCCTTGTTTTGTTTTTAAAAGAAAATAAAGGAAAAGGAGAGAAAAGGAGCCATCTGTGTGTTTTTACTTAATTCTAATGCATTTGAAAAGCACCTAACACACTTAAATACATAAACTGGGCCCTGCTAACTGAGCACGTTCAGACAAGCGCTCTCAAATTTGCCTGCTTTTAGATTTTTAGGCATCTCTTCCCCACAGCAAAAGCCTGCTGGCTCATAAAGACCATTCACATGCACAGTTTGGAGTCCAGCCATTGGAGTTGGTGAGCAAAAAAAGACACAATGCTGAGAAGCTGGATCATTCCCCACTTTCCAACAATGCCAGCAGCTGAAAGGACCGTCTTCAGACTTAGCAAACAAAGTCATTCCTGGTCTGAGATACAGCAAGCAAAGTTTCTGGCCCAAAGGAGATTTTTTCAGAAAGTTATGGGCATGTGAAGACAGAATGAAACTAAGCCATGACAACCCTAGAAATATCCTGTATTACTGCAGAAGCCACAATAGCTGGCAGACCTGCTCCGAGAGCCAAAGTGAAAGCTCTCCTCTGGTGACACAGCTGCTGGAACTAGGGGGTCTGCCGCACCCCCTGGCTTGAAGTGGTTTTCATTATATACAGGGTTCACAGTTTGGATCAATGGCTCTCAGCACCCCTATGATAAACACTGTTCCAGCACCGCTGCCTAGTGACCTGGTGCGGAAGGTAAAGCAACTCACCTGAGCCAGGAACCGGAGAGGCTGGAGGTGTCTCCTGAGCAGAGGGATGGACAAGGGAGGGTGGATGAAAGGCCTGGGTAGCTGAGTGGACTGGGGAGGCCGGAGCGTGGACAGGGCTGCTCTCCTTCTGCAGGAAGGGGCTCCGTAGCTTGCCTGGGAAGGACGAAAGCAAGAAACACACTAGGCACTTCAAGCAAGCAAGTGAGCTTTTCAGAGACGAGTACACATGGAAAATACCTACTCTTCGCTCCACCATCTCTGCGCTTACCCCTTTCGAAGCAGCTATAGCAGTCGGAACCAACTGTTCCGGTGCGGCACTGCTCTGGAAAGTGACTTGGGAGAAACGGCACCTTCTCACTCAGCTGATCTGCCCCCGAGATCTGTGGGATTTACTGTCCGAGACACAGTCTTATTGCCTAGTATTCCTGAGTCCCAGTCCCAGGGACTACCACAAGAACATCCTATCACTTTCTATATCCCCTGCTACACTGTTACAACAAAAGGCAGAATGCCAGGCAGGGGGACGTATGGACAACAGCCTCATTCACTACCCAAACCCACTTCAGTTGCTCTCCATACTGTGCACTAAACAAGGCAGGTGTCCCTTTGGAAGCATATGCACAAGGAGGCCAAATTAAGGATGCAGGGGAACCTCCATTCTGGCATGGCCTAACATATGCGTGCTTGACTTTGCAAAAGGTAGTAACGTTCTTTTAGCTTACTTTTCCGTATGACATTTCCGTATGACATTTCCTAGGTTTTAACAGAAAACTGCAAAAACAGAAGTGCCCTCATGGGGAGCCACAGACTACAGCCATAGGTCATCAGCTGGCTTTGACCCTCAGGTCTGTAGGAAAGTCCTCTACCCCCTGAGCTAAAGGAATAGCAGCTAGCCACAGGCAGCAGTTATCGTCTATGTCCACCACGAGAGGGGGATGTTACACACACTTTCCCAGTAAGGCTCTGCCTACCCTGCACAGTGCACAATTCTGCTAGACAGCAGTGGAGTGTGGAGTATCAAGGGTCTTAGGTTCTAATCCTGGCTCTGGGAAGGGACTGTTACAGCAGTGGTGGAGGTTACAACCTAGCCAAGTATATAGCCGTATTACTTGAGGGAGGCGGTGTGGCTAAGTGAATAAGACCCGGGGCTCATGTTAAGAGACCTGCGTTCTGTTCCCTTCTCTGCCAGATATGACTATGTGAGCCACAGTAAGGGTTGTGAAGCACAAAGCAACATTAAAAGCAGTCAGCGGGAGAGGCGAGATTTGAATTACCACTCGCCTGGCTTCCAACACAGCGTGCTCTCAGGCTAAAGAGTATTTTGCTGGGAGGGTGCAAGCGGGTAGCTATTTAACTGAGAGAGGCTTTGGAGCATGCCTGGGGCAGACAGAACGTTCAGTGAATTAAGTCTTGAGCCAATACTATGATACATATGCAAATGACAATTTTTCCTGGGACTAATCACCAGATTTGGCCAACTTGACTTTTAGGACATCGGAGGCCACCTCTTCTACATCAGGACTATCTGCTGTCAAATTTCAGGTACCTATTGCAAACCCTGGAAATGCCAGGGTTGTTCGAAGAAGCAGGTGGAAAACGTCTAAACACCAGCAGCAACAGCCCCTTGGAACACAAAGTAAGACATTTTCCACTGCTCCACTAAGCTACTGCTTGCTTATTTATCAATGGCCGTACAGGGAGTCTGGGGCAAAGCAGGAATTGAACCCAGTTCTTCCATCCTAGTATCCCAGCTACATCACCAACCCTCCTTTTAACTGGTCTTCACTTGTGGCGCTGAAGGTCCCTGGTTCAAGCTGGGGTGGTGAAGCTAGTGAAAATCATGGAAGTCAGGGTCTCTTCTAGACTTAACAGTCACAAACCTATTTTTGCTGAAACATTAAAAACATTCAGGAGACAGCAGAGACAAGCATGGAAAATCTCAGCCTCAGCAGCCAGGTGAAGTTATTAGCTGCTGAAAAAGGGAAGCTTATAATGGGAAGTCTCTTGGCATTGCCCCACCTACACTGCAGGTCACACAGTGGCGCGATAGGAGTTTTATCAGAACTGGAATGACCCCTGTAACTCACATGCTCAGGAGTCGCATGCCTGTCCCAAACACATGCTGATAACACCTTCATATCACACGCTCCCTGTGTATTTACCTGGAAGCTGTACGTTACCATGGCATTGACTGTGTCTTTCCTGAGGAGCTTTATAACCCCTGAACAGGCTATCAGATGTCCCACTCTTGCTTTATACCTGGTTGGGAACCGAAGGCTGCTGTTTCTGAGGGCATAGACCTCTCCTTCTGTTTGAAGATGTCCCGTGGGTTCACTGATCTTTGTGCTATCAGCAATGCTGCTTCCTGGGAGGAAAAAAGAGCACACGCGCATTATTCCCATGGCTGGATAATCGATTCTGTCACCTGTCTCTGCAATACATGATGCTGCAGATGGTTTGGTTTTCAAGGTAAGAACGCATCTCATTTCCTAGCTCCTTGGGTATTGTTTACCCACCTGCCTAGAACAGCTTGAGAACGGTTCTGTTCACTTCCTCCAGCTAGGTACAAGTCAGTGCTGAGAGGTCACTTGTATTCATCAGCTCCAAGTCCTAGAGGGGTCGTGGTTTCATCACTGTTACTGTGCTGTCCACGTTTTCAACTGAATAATTAACCACTGGAACAATTTACCCAGGGTCATGGTGGAGTCTCCATCACTGTGTGTTTTTAAATCAAGACTGGATGTTTTTCTAAATCCTCTAGGAATTATTGCGGGGACTTTCTCTGGCCTGTGTGAATCAGATGAGACTTGATCACAATGGTCCTTCTCTGGCCTTGGACTCGACAAGACCTCTGGTAGAATGGATACGGTGGTATCACAGGACGTAGTCACAACCCGCTGATGGCACCAAAGGCCTATGTTACCACCTTGCTCTGTGATTCCTTCTCAGCACTGGCCCTCGGCCTGCATGAAACAGGCAGCTGGAAAACAAGGTGTCACCAGTATGGCACATGGAGGCTCTCGCTTGTTTTGTTAAAGTCCTCTATTGGGGAGCTCCACAGGAGCAGCAGACAGGCCTCACTTCTGACTGGGAACTCAACTGGGAAGCCTAAAATTCACCCCCCCCAGAAATACAGGAAAGTTGTAGGAAGAACAAGACCCAGCCACTAGGGCAGGAGACCAGCAGCCATCAGTGGAGGCCTGGAGCAAGCCCCTGCACCCATAGGATAGGCTGGGGGAGGGCAGCGAAAGCTCCCTAGCTCCCAGGAGCGTCAGGGACAAGCACCTGTGCCACCAAGAGAAGCATGGGCATGAGGAGGCAGATAGGAGTCCATGCCCCTCAGAAGACCCACAGCCCACAACAAGTTGGGGAACAGGCCAACCAGCTCTCAGGGGACCCACAGCCGGCTGTGCGGGCCTTAGAAAGTAACTCAGAGCCCCCAGGAGACAAGCCCCCAGCTGAAGAACCAGGCAGGTGAGGCAATACGTGTGACTGCTGCGTCTGAACAGTCCACGCCGTGTCCCCAGCACTCTGAGGGGAAGGGAGCAAAGGAAGGGTTACAGCGAGAGTCAGTTCACTCCGTGTGCACTTAGAAGTGGCAGGAAAAGGAGGGCACTGCCCTGCCACGGACTGCCCGTGGGCCCGGCTGGCACAGCCGTAGCTGTCGGTGCTGGCAGCAGATCATGGGAGCGCCTCCTCTCACGTACCTGAGCTTTCTCCACAGACTCGCTCCTCCGGAGGCCCCTCCGCTGGGCGGCCTGATGCTCCTCTTCCTGCTCCTTCTGCAGCACAAGACAACCCTTTGCTCTCGCAGCCACAGAGACAAGGATCTCTCACCCAGCCCCCATACCAAATCCCGCCCTGAAACGTGGCTTCCCCTGGCTCCAGGGGGATGGGAACGAGGAGCAGCATGGGAAGGATGCTCATTACTGAGCCAGACAGCCAAATGCTGGACGCACCCAGTGTGCCAGGCTTTGGAACCTGCCTATGAGAGTGGCCGACAGCTGATGCTCTGACAAAGCCACTCTCTGTCCAACCCACCTGGCCAGATGGACAGTTCTGCAGGTGATGGACGAGTCATTCCTGACCCCTACACACGTTCCGCATGGGAAGCCCTGACACTGCCTCAGCCTGTCTGGGTATAACATTGCTCTGTCTGGAGCTCCCCCAGATGCAGTCCATGCTGCGCTATTCTAGGGGACCCTGCCCCCTCCCCAGATTTCTGCAAGAGTCCCGAATAAGAGGTCAAAGGGACGGCGACTGTCAAAACTCACCCATTGCCGCTTCTCCTTGTCCCTGCTCTGGGTATCCTGCTGCTGCTGGAATTTCCTGCCGTTATAAATAAACTGGAGTTAAATAATAACCAAGCCGCTCTGCCCCTAGAACCAAGCAGCCCAGCTGGGCGGAGCTCCCCGGCTCTCTGCACAGACAACCTTACAGCGGGGTGCTGCCCTCACTCCTTCCCCTAAAATTGTCGATTTAGGGGCTCCCCTCTGTCATATGAGCAATCCCCATCCTTGCCATAGCATTCACAAGGAAGGACCCCCACCCCGCCATTCCCAGACTTCCTCATCGCCATATCAAGCACCTGGAAGCCAAGCCTGTGGGGCAAACAGGCCAGCTCCAGGAGCGGGAGGGAGGGTGAAGCATTCCCCAAGGTTCGGGCTTAATATGGGAGGGGCAGGGGGATGAGGATAGGTGTGTCAGCCCCGAGAGGAGACCACCCCCCACCCCACTATCGCAGTCATGTAGGTGGGGCCCCTGGGCAGTAGCAAGGAGATGTGGCCACTCCAGCTTCTCTGATCGCTTTTCACACAACACCACAGGGCCCTTTCTCCCCCCAAAACACCCTTCAGTGGTGGGGGAAAGAACTCCCTCCCCAGAGGGGCCTGGGCAGACAGAGACTGGGGGGCTGTTCCTCCCCCCAACCCCAGGCTCTGTGAAAGGAATGCTGGAGCCAGGATATCCCTGGCCCCACTGGAAGGACGAAGGGAGGTCAGAGCCCACGTGGACAGTTTCTAGTGGCAGTAAAACCAGCCATCGCTCTCCCCGCCCCGTGTCCTTAGTGGCAGAGATGTTTTTGGGGGAGGAAAGGGGTGGCTATATCCAGCCCCCACTCAGGAGGGCAAGGGGGGGGCATTGCTGCCTGTTCCTTTGGCAGGGGGCAGTGCTGGCATCCTTCCCCCTGTGCCTATCAGTGCATGGCTTTGGGGATGGGCTTGCTCCCTGCCTGTCTATCATGCTCCTTGCTGGCTCTGGGGTGCCTCTGGTGTGGCTACTCATACCGCCGCTGGGGACACAGGACCAATGAGACGCCCTGTCAGACTCCAAGCCGGGGGCAAGGCTCACTCTTGTTAGGAGGAGCTATAAAACACTCCCAAAACATACTACAAAAGGATTAACAGAGTCAAGGTTGCCAGACTGCAGAATCCACCAACACAGACTCCCAAAAAACATGGAAATAAGCAGTTACATTGCTCAACAGCCCTGCACTGCAACCAACAGGCGCCCTTCAGCTCCGGCCACATTGGCTGCTTATACTGTGTGGCCTTGAGAGATTGCAATGTCCTAGAGCTGGAGGTGTGTGTATTGGGGGTGGGGAGGGGAATGTCCCTAAATGCGGGACAGGGTCAGAGTGCAAATGGTGGATGCAAAAGGTGCTACTGTAGCATTCAGGGAACCTTCTGTGAATGGGCGAGCTGTGCTTTCAGCCATGGTTTGAACGCCCAGCATTTGTTCTTAGGTAGCAGCGACAAAACTGAGATCTGCGCGTGTGCCGGGGCAACAGGCATATTGCCAGCGACCAAGACAGTAACAGCCTGGGCACGGACACCACTGTGGTTGTACTGTACAATACTATGGATGGCCACAGGGTTAGATATCAAGATGAGAGAGTGTCACCTCTAAGGCTGGGCTTAGGGTTGCGCCAGTCGGAGCCCTGGTCCGATGGACCGAGCAAGGTCCGTTAGCTGGGGCTCCTCTCTCGAGTCCGAGGCAGTTCCAGGGTGCAGGAGGCAAAGTCTTGCCCGTCAGACCAGCCTCCATGCCCCATTGGGGACAGGACAGAGAGGGATGGGGCAGGAAGACTTCAGTTGAAGTTGCTCAACAAGCAGAGCTCGTAGCTCAGCTGTGGAGAAGGCATCTCCTCCGCCTGGGTGATTTACCAGACAGGAGCCCCATCCAACAGAATTTACTAGGCCCTTCGGACGGGGACTCCAGGGCATAGCCTTAACTCTGACCTCAAAGACTGTGAAACATCAGCGAGTGACTCGTTGTCATACTGCCTAGCAACAGGCAAGCCAGTCGGAGGCTGGAGCTGTGTGTGTCTCCTCACAATTGGGAGGGTGTGTACTGTGGCTGGTTGTTTGTACAGGAGGCGAGGGTGTTATGGAGGCAAGCAGCCTGGGTGCTTCTGAAAGTGGCTGTTGCCTGAATGGTGACTTCCTCGATTTTCAGCAATTGCACGGATAGGAAATGCACTGGAGGAACTTTAACTGAGCACTCACGTTGTTGTGTGCGGACAGACAGAGCGAGTCTGCCACTCCCTGAAACCCACCGGGCCACACACTTCCCCCCTCTGCTGACAGGAATGGGGAGACTGGCACAGTGAAGGGACATTGAGGAGAGATGCCAGAGATCTGGCTGGAAGGGCACTGGGACTGTCTTCTGAGGCGAGGGTGGAGCATTCACTACATCGGTCCTCGCCCCTGAGTCCTACACTCTGCAGCATGGGATTGCTAGCCTGATGGGGAGAATAAAGCAGCCCCTGGGTCAGAGGGAAGGAGACCAGACAGACCCCTGGGATAAGGCAAGGAAGCCATTAGAGCGTCTCGGTGCAAAGAAGAGACTCACTTCTGAGCATCAATCTCATTGGATCTCTCTTTAAATCTTCGCTCACGCCCGGCTGCTTCCTGCAGCTCCCGCTCCTGGTGCTCTTTGTCCAGCCGCTGTCGCTCCTCATCCGCTCTCCTCTTCTCCTCCAGCCGGCGGTTCTCCTCGTCTTTCTAAGGACAGGAGCGTGCCAAGGCTGGTTAAAGCTGCCAGCACGGGAGAAAAATCCCCACAGCTCTCTCCTCACCATGTCTTTGTACTTTAATCACCAACCGTCATGGGAGATTTACAGCTGGTTACAGTGTTGTCCACTACAGCTGGACTGTGTGCAGCCCTGATTGCTCTAACATCAACCCACACACTCCTGGGAGGGCTCCTTCAACCTCCAAGAACTCCACATGGAGGGCGGACCCAGAAACACAGAATCTTCCCTCAAAGACCTTGCTTGTTCATGTAAGCACAAGTCACAGAAGCCCTGACAGCGATCAGGGCCATGCCCTGAGACCGAGCCCTCCCCTTCCTGACAGGAACAGAGAACAGAACACCTGGGACCTATAGCCCATAGGGCTAGCTTAGCTTTGATTGTAGTCACTGTAACACAAGGAATCTACAGGCCTGTGCCCTGTAAGACATTAGCATAAGCAAGTTAGCATAAGTATAGTCACGTAAAGTAGGCCTGTTACCCTGGTCATAGATAAATGGCCTGGCAATGACCATTAGCTGTTGGAGAACTAGGAATAGCTGGCTGAATAGCAGGAGTTGGAACCTAATGGTAACTGGTAACCACAGGAACATGGAAGTGATAACCACAAAACTGCTTGAGAATGGAAGGACAGGTATGATAATGAGAATTAATAGGTTAACCTATCAGTAAGGCTGCGAATTGTTCATGGAGGTCAGGGAAATCATGGCTTCCATGACTTCCTGTGATCTCTGTGAATTTTGCAGCGCTGGTGTGGCTGACCCCAGCAGCTGGGGAGGCTGACCCCAGCAGCTGGGGAGGCTGACCCCAGCAGCTGGGGAGGCTGACCCCAGCAGCTGGGGAGGCTGACCCCAGCAGCTGGGGAGGCTGACCCCAGCAGCTGGGGAAGCCCCAGGGCCAGCCGCAGCTCTGGCAGCCCTGTTAACTCACTCAGGTACTTATCTGGCCGCCATCACCACAGTATCTGCACACCTGATAACCTCCAATACATTTAAGGTCACACACACATGCACACACTCCCATGAGGTAAGGCAGGGCTACGGTCCCTCTCCTACAGATGAGGCACAGAGCGGCTAAGTGATTTCCCTTGGGACACTCAAAGGAAGCCTGTAGCAGAGCAGGGAATGGAAGCACGGTCTTCCAAGACCTAGTGCAATTGCCTAACCATTGGACCATCCTTTCTCTGTCTGGCCAGGACTGAGGAAACCACCACTTGCGATGTCTCCAGTGTTTAACCTCCTCCGTGTCAAACGGAGCAGCACCGCTGCCTTGCTCTCTCAGTGCCTCGTCAAAATCGAAAGAGCAGCTGGCCAAGCCGAGCCCAGGCCAGACTGGGCGGCTGGGTGCGCTTTGGAGAACTTGCTTCCTTTGTAACATCGCCCACTGTCAAAGGCACCCACCCTCAGATGGTTAGCTTGGTCTGCGACCTAGCGCTCCTTTTCAGACTTCTCTCTGCTACCACATGCCCCAACAGGCAGTGGGGCAAAACATGTCCACTTCCAGCTGGGCCTGGTGGGGAGATTGTGCTGTCCCAGCGGACACAGCCCTGGCCACGGAAATGCTCACATCCAGGACCTGCAGGCTCCATTGTCACAGGGATTTAGATCCAGGGAGGAGTCAAACACCTGTTAAGGACTGCAGCGGCCTGACTGCTTAACCAAACCTGCCGCAGCATTCCACTCAGCACACTGGTTCCCTAGTCACAGCCCTCTTGGGATCCGACCTATTTCCCCGAGAGACCCCTTCCGCTCCAGAGCCACGACCTCCCACAACAGCTACAGCCCACTTCAACCGTGAACCTGCCGACCGTCAGTGGGAGCCTCGAGAGGGCAGGAGCCAAGACGCTCGCTAGAGCTAGACCAGACTACGGAACTCACTGCTACAAGAGAGAAGAGACCACAAACCTCAGTACATTCAGAACTCAGTATATGCAGAATCTTTACACTCAAACTCATCAAGCTAATGATTCAAAAGGCTGGGGAAGAAGAACAGAGCTTATTGTTATTCTGGAAGCTCTCAGGTGCTATGAGATGAGGACTAAATAAGAATCTCGATGGGCACTGAGAGACAGTGCCATGAAGATGAGCTGCCTAGATATGAAAACTTACACGTCTCCACTTAATTTTCAGCTGAAGCAAAATTTCCTTCCAGCCCTCGCTCCTGCATTTTGGGTTCATGTTGAAATATCAGGACTTCTGCTTACAAACCCGGCAGGACATGCGGGAGTATGGACTTGTCCCAATACTTTCTCCAGTCTCTTCTATAGCAGCTGGAAACAGTCACCCCCACGAAAGCAGAACACACCCTTCCCATACCCAGGAGTCAGCAAAACCCAGCCTTAGAAAGGGGAGGAAGAGGCAGCTAGTGACCCAAAAAGCTCAGGTTAAATCCGAGCACCTTACCCAAATCAAGCCTCCCTCAGCAATCCAATGCTTGGGGACTCACCTCTGCTTTGGCCCAGAAGTTATCTTTACCGACCCTCTTGATTTCAGACATGGCGTTTGTCTTCTGATAGACAGAACTCTAGAGGTGGACAAGAGAAACACACAGCTGAGGCAGTCTGTATATAATCAGGACCTAGTGGTCAGAAATTTGCAGCAGCCTGGCAACACAGCCCAGCATCTTTCAGGTTCCCCTCCCAGGATAGTGCGCCCAGAACTGTTCAACAGGACCATTAAGTGCCTGATTCTGTGCAACAGGCCAAGCAGTCTCCAAGGTTGGGGGAATGTGGAGAGGGCCCGGGAAAGGGAAAGTCCAATGGAATGTTGAAAGCCTGTTTATGACTCCGCATGGGCCAGACCCTGAAGTCTGGCCCAGAGAGAGATAGGAAGTTGTAATTGGAGAGCTGCATTTTAGAGACAGATAAAACTGGCAGGATGAGGGGGGAAAATTACCCAAAAAGGGAAAAGACAGTGGTAAATATATAGATATTTGAAGAATAAGTCCCCCGCTCCACCCTGCTATGTGGCAGAAGCTAAGGAGCTGAGAGCTCATCACAGGATCAGCAAAGGATCTTCAACAACAAGAGAAAGGAAGACAGAAACAGCACCAAGACACAGATGATTAAGTACCATTCAGCGAACAAGCTGAGACAGTCAGCAACCTGACCCTGACGTATTGCATGTGTGGATCTTTTCTAGTGTTTAGATGAACTGATGCTTATGCAGTGTTTGAAAAGTGAAAGCACAAAAATTGATGTCTGAAACTGAAAAGAATGTGCTCTGACATTAATTCTTGTGGGCTAACACACATCTTGAGAGGGGTGCTTTAGAAATTCAAATGTTGTTGCTTCGGAGTCACTGTAGACAAGACAACACTTGAGAATACACGGAGGCTGGTCTCTCATTTCGCACTAGCCATCAGATCCAGAGAAAGAGGTTCTGAGATACAGAGGGTGAGGCCATGAAGAATACCACGGCTAGCTTCAGAACAAGTGCGTCGTCACACCAGGATCAGAGTTGAGCAGCCCTATTTGCTGCGCAGCTGAGTCACTGGCAGCTAGATTCCTGCTGAACCTGCAGCCCAGGGGTGCAAAGGTTACTTAGAAAGGTCCCAGGAACTCACCACTGGTGCCTGAGGGCCTGAATCCTGGAACCTGCTACTTTCTTTATGGAAGTTGTAGTTTGCGCCGGAAGCCTTGGCAACTTTCTCCATGATGGAGTCAGGTTCCACGTCCTCCTCTGCCCGAGCATTTATCGTCACATGGGCGCCCTGGGCAGAGAAAAAGAGCAGCACAGTTAGGAGAAACTTGACTCCGAGGGCTAAAGGATGACACCCTTCTGCCCAAAGACACACACTGCTGCGGAGTGACCTGAGAGCAGACTGGCCTGATTTCACCACTGCACGTGTGGGGCAGACACTTCTTATGGGAACAGAGGCCTCCAATCCCTCTGTCTGCCTTTTGTACGACCCCCCACAGAGGGGAAGGAAGGGAGAGGCAAAGAGAGCCATTGGGATCTGGTCCCACACTTCATGGCATGTGAAGTGACACGGTAAGGCTGCTGCTGTCACCCATTCTCCTCCAGCTCCTGAAGAGGATACTGGGCTGACCTGAACTTTCCACTTTACAGACCTGAGCCACAAGCTCCTTGAAGTTTCTGGACTCAATACCGAATCTAAAACAGCAAGGATGAAGGAACCCCAAGGTCAAGGGACTGAAAGAGAGAGGGCAGAAGGAGACATGACATTCCCACCCCTCTGCAGCAGTCTGTAGCCTCTGGCAACTCCAAGTCCCCTTTTAAAATGATACTTTACATAGCTCCCCACTGAATTACTGCAACTGAAAGCAGAGTTTAAAGAAGCCATTTGCCCACAGATTGCAGCTCAAAGGGCTGCCAGGTATGAGGGAGAACTGTTAATCTAATGAGGTAAATATCCACAATGTAAGAGAGAACGGGTGTTTGTAGCTCTTCCCTTCCGTGTGGTCTCTTTTTCTATCAGGAACTATTTTTCATCAGGGAAACCCCCTAAAATATATTGGCTCTCAAAGAAACTTAGAAGAACATGTCTACCAGTAACAAGCCCCCACAGGATGCTCAACGGGTTCACTTCACAGGTGGTTAAGGGGACTCAGCTGAGTGCCAACGGCATTTTAACGCACACCCTGCTGTGGCTTTCTGCTGTGTTTCTGTTCCAGGAGAAGCCCATGCTCACCCGGGAAGATCCCTGGCTGTAAATATGGAGTGGCCAGAGCCCTGCAAAACTTGCTGTACCTCCCTCGGGCCTTTCCCAGCAGGAAGGACAAAAAGCCAGGGCTGCAGATCTGGAATAATAGAAAGGGCAAACAGCAGCAAAGGGGGGGCGTCCAGGGAGATCACCATAAAAACATGCCTGTACCTTTAAGAAGTTTCCTACAGTGCTGACATGGTTGGCACATGCTCCCTTTCTCACATCGTTCACACCTTCGCCAGTCTGCAAAGAGAAATCATCAGTACCTAGAACCTCATCTCAAGGGCGCTGTAGCACTCAGCTGAGACACGGCCCCCCCCCCCCCCGGCATGGCTCCTTGGAACAGGACATCACAGCTCTCACCAATGAGGTGAGGTGGAGGCCAGATTGAGGGGGAAGAGATGCTGCGTGCCCAAGGCAAAGCTCTGGCAGCATTACTTAACGCGAAGGAGAGGAATGTAAGAGATGAATGTAAAATAAGCATCCAAGTGGCAGATGCCCTCTCATAGAATCATAGAATATCAGGGTTGGAAGGGACCTCAGGAGGGCATCTAGTCCAACCCCCTGCTCAAAGCAGGACCAATCCCCAATTTTTGCCCCAGATCCCTAAATGGCCCCCTCAAGGATTGAACTCACAACCCTGGGTTTAGCAAGCCAATGCTCAAACCACTGAGCTATCCCTCCCCCTTCCTCTCTGCTAACCCTCTCTAGTACTACCAGTGCCTGGTTCCTTGGGAGTAGGATCCTACTCCCAGACACTGGGCCTGTAAACCTGGCTGCCATCTTAGCCGACACACCAGGGATTGAACTGGGAACCTCAACGGCTGAAAGCAGGAGTTGCTACAGCTTGAGCTGAACAGCCAAGGTGCCAAAGGTGGGGCTGCAACAGACGCGCATCTTCCCCTGGATCAGGCCCAGAGCGGGACCTGTAACACACATGGATCGGTGGGTATATCTGCACTAAGGACCATCACAAAACTCACCACCTTCTGCTCCAAGTGCCGGCACTGTCTTTGACCGGCCTTCTAACATCAATACGAAGCAACATGTACGTTTGAAAAAACCTAAAACCCTCCCAAAACAAGACACTCCACTGCACGGACTTCTCCCCCGGAGAGAGGATGGAGAGAACAAACAACACCCGGCAGATGTGGAGTCACATGGCTTCCACTGTAGTGCTGGAAGGCACTCAGACACTACAGTGACGAGCACAGAACAACCACCTATACAGAATAAAGAACAGCACATTGCATGCTCTGTTTGTGGAATCTCAACTCCAAGTCTTCCTCACTTTCAAACATTTTATTCTCACTACAACGCTTTAGAGGGGTTATTTTCAAGATATTTATTGCCTCAATAACCTTAACCTAAATAACCTGATAATATTTACTGCTAGTTTAACTACCATACTAATCCATGGTGCGCCCACACCTTGAATACTGTGTCCAGTTCTGGTCAGCCCGTCTCAAAAGGATGTAGTAGAAATGGACAAGGTTCAGAGAAGATGAAAGATGATCAAGGGTATGAAACGGTTTCCATACGAGGAGACTCTAAAAATATTAGGACTGTTTAGCTTAAAGAGAGATAATTAAACGGGGGCAAGGATGACAGGAGGTCTATCAAATCTTGAATGGTGTGTGTGAGAAAATGAATAGGGAAGTGTTATTTAACAATACAAAAACCAAAGGTCACCCCATTAAATTAACAGGCAGCAGGTTTAATACAATAAAGAGGAAATATTTTTTCACACGACATACAATTAACCTGTGGAATTGTGCCGTGACAGCCAAAGTATAACTGTTCCAAAAAGAACTGGATAAGTTCATGGAGGACAGGTCCATCAATGACTATTAGCCAAGATGGTCAGAGATGCAGCCCATGTCCCTAAACCTCTAACTGCCAGAAACGGGGAGGGGAAGATGGGTGGATCATGCCAACTGCCCTGTTCTGTACACTCCTACTGAAGCTCTGGTACTGGTCACTGTTGGAGACATGATAATGGGCTAGAAGGTCCATTGGTCTGACCTAGTATGTCAATTCTTATCCTCTTAACAAGAACAGAGCACCTCAGAAGGCCTAGGAACATCTCCCCATTTTGTTCATCTGAATTCTTAGCATTTTGCAGTGCACTAGAGATTTGCATGTGTTTTTTGGGGAGTCTCACTCTGGCCCCGAAGTCATTCCAAGCATTAGCTATCTATAAGGTTAAGTTTTTGTCACAGATATTTTTAGTAATAAGTCAAGGACAGGTCTCGGGCAATAAACAAAAATTCACAGAAGCCCAGGACCTGTCCCTAACTTATTACTAAAAAGATCTGTGACAAAATGGGGAGGTGGATCCAGCATCCACTGCTACTGGGGCTCCCGGGTCCCCCACCGCTGCGGTGAGTGGGAGCTCCGGGGTCCCCCTGCCTGCGGGGCTTGGCTGCTGTGGGGTTTCCCCAGCCACCCACTGTGGCTGGGCAGCTGCAGCGTCCCCCCAGCAGGGCAGGGGTTGCAAAGGAGGGCTGGCCGGGAGCTCCAGCCCCAGGGTAGAAGATGTCACTGAGGTCAATGGAAGTCACGGATTCCATGACACAATTGCAGCCTTAGCTTTCTAGATGCTGGCAGCTCTGGTTCAAGGGTGTATGGTTTTCCACCTAGAGAGAGAATCAAACATATAGCTAAGTTTCCACATGCTAACAGAAACAGTCCATCTCTGCTTACCCAATTGATGATGACGTATTTGGGAAGGCCAGAGTTGGGATCCTTTACCCGACAGAAAGCGTACATCACCTTACCACTGTTGAGCTCCTCCATCAGTTCCTCCAGGCCACCATCTATACGGTTATTTTCACAGAGGGAGAAAGGGAGAGAGATGAGCCAAGTGAGATCGAGCCAACCAGCTCAGTCTTGAGAAGAGGAAAAATTACCGTCAGCGTCCCTCAGAAAAGCATCCAACTAAGAAACAAACTGTTGAGAAAATAAAACTGAATTGTCAGCAGCCTTCATCAACAGCGATGTGTCCATGAAAACGGGACCTGAGAGGCTGTCTGCTTCTGATGCTTATTCCGACCTACCATCATAATGATGTTATAAAAAATAATAAAGACATCTATCCAAGGCGTCAGGCACCCTAACACAACCACGCAAGAAATACAATTAAACCTCAGCAAGGCTGAAACCAGTTCCACAGGAACTCGGGAGGGCAGCCAGCTTTCATCATCTAGGAAGACCCTGAGCATTTTCTCCAGAGCCTTGCCAAGCAGGTGTCTCTTGCAGTGTGCCCTGAAAGTCAGAGTTGAGCTTTTTCAGACCAAGGCAGGAAAGCAAGTTCCAGTGTCCTGGAGCCCTCACAGAGAACACCTTGCCAGCCACCCCTCTCTTCTATAATGAGAGGGATCCAGTTTGAGCACCCCCGCTGACCACAGCTGTGGTAGTATGGCCTAGGAGAGGGGAGATTCCTCAGGGAGGCCAGTCCCAGGCCACTTAGGGCTTTAGTGGTCATCACCAACACCTTGAACTCCACCCTAAGACCAATGGGCAGCCAGTGCTGACCCTACAGCACTGTTGTCACTTGTTCCCAGCAGAAAGCCCAACTCGATAACCAAGTCACTACACTCTGCACCAGCTTCGGTCTCTGAATGGCTCTAAGGTGCAGCCCCGTATAGCGTGCATGGCAATAGTCTCACCAATCTGACAAAGGCCTGAACAACATCCGAAAGAAAAGGTCCAACCTCCTAGCCAAACATAAAATAGTAAAAAGCTGACTGGATTACTGCTGAAATCATCAAACAGCAACTAGGGGTCAAGAGTCACCCCTAAGCTGCAAACACCATTAACGAAAGGCAGAAGTACTCCTCCAATCAAAGAGGCCAATATTACTTCCACCATCTTCTCCAGCTGCTTCCCCCAACCCACCATCCTCACCTCAGTCTTGTCCAGGCCCAGCTTCAGCCAGCTCACTCTTGTTCATGCCCCAATCTCCACTAGACACTATGGCAAGACTTCCTGTCTCTCGAAGAGAACAGATCACCAGCCAGCATGAGTCCTCCAGCAGTGCACATGGACACACAGAACAAGCACAGCCCCCGATGAGAGTCCTATCTGTGGATGTTACAGTCCCCACTCCTGAGATTCAGCCCTTGGTGGCTTTCTCCCACTGCTTGGCCATGAGTAGTCAGAACAAACTCTGCTCCCGGTGAGAGGCCTCCACCTAAACCAACAAATTCACACAGCTCTGCTAGGGTTTGCAATTTTATGGATCATATGGAAGAGGTAGGACCTCTTCAGAGCCCTGGCATCCTTACAAATGTACCCTCACATTTCATCTGGAAAGAGGCCAGATTCCTACAGGATCTAAAATAAAAAGTATATCAAATGAAAACCACTCTTACCATAAATGGACATATATTCCAAGGCACTTCATTGTAATTAAATATTTCAATACAGTGTCTGTTTTCAAAGCTGTAGCAGATGGCTCTAAACTCTACACACAAGTTTGTACAAGAAGTTGTATTGAAACAATAATCATAGAATATTAGGGTTGGAAGGGACCTCAGGAGATCATCCCCTGCTCAAAGCAGGACCAATCCCCAATTTTTGCCCCAGATCCCTAAATGGCCCCCTCAAGGATTGAACTCACAACCCTGGGTTTAGCAAGCCAAAGCTCAAACCACTGAGCTATCTCTCCCCTCTAAACAGCCTGGTCCCATTAAAGTCCATAGGAGTTATCACTGATTTCAGTGGAATCCAGATTCCTTAAAGTAATATGCATAAGCAAACGTGGCAGGAACAGAGGCTCAGGAACGAACACCGGTCACCTCTTTGGATGTGGCTTACTGAAGGGGCTCCTGTTTAATCCAAAACGAGACCAGCTTGACTAAGTCTCCAGCTGTGTGTTCCTTCCTCCCATTTCATTTTAGCAGCAAGCTCAAAATAAGAGACCATGCACACTCACAAACAGGAAAGCCAGCTTCCCCTGAGCTCCCTGCATAGGCGTCTGGACAGCACAACCGGTTTCTTGTCAGGCAGCAGCACCCAGAAGTCACCTACTACAGGACAGACCCAACAGAGAAAACAACAGAACGCCACTGGCCATCACCTTCAGCCCGCAACTAAAACCTCTCCAGAGCATCATCAAGAATCTACAACCTATCCTGAAGGACAACCCATTACTCTCACAGAACTTGGCAGACAGGCCAGTCCTTGCTTACAGACAGCCCCCCAACCTGAAGCAAATACTCACCAGCAACCACACACCACACAACAGAACCACTAACCCAGGAACCTATCCTTGCAACAAAGCCCGTTGCCAACTATGTCCACATATCTATTCAGGGGACACCATCATAGGGCCTAATCACATCAGCCACACTATCAGAGGCTCGTTCACCTGCACATCTACCAATGTGATATATGTCATCATGTGCCAGCAATGCCCCTCTGCCATGTACATTGGTCAAACTGGACAGTCTCTACGTAAAAGAATAAATGGACACAAATCAAATGTCAAGAATTATAACATTCAAAAACCAGTCAGAGAACACTTCAATCTCTTTAGTCCCACGATTACAGACCTAAAAGTGGCAATTCTTCAACAAAAAAACTTCAAAAACAGACTTCAACGAGAGACTGCTGAATTGGAATTAATTTGCAAACTGGATACAATTAACTTAGGCTTGAATAGAGACTGGGAGTGGATGGGTCATTACACAAAGTAAAACTATTTCCCCACGTTTATTCCACCCCCCACTGTTACTCAGATGGTCTTGTCAACTGCTGGAAATGGCCCACCTTGATTATCACTACAAAAGGTCCCCCGTCCCCCCACCCCTGCTCTCCTGCTGGTAATATCTCACCTTAAGTGATCACTCTGGTTACAGTGTGTATGGTAACACCCATTGTTTCATGTTCTCTATGTATATAACTCTCCCCACTATATTTTCCACTGAATGCATCCGATGAAGTGAGCTGTAGCTCACGAAAGCTTATGCTCAAATAAATTGGTTAATCTCTAAGGTGCCACAAGTCCTCCTTTTCTTTTTACCCACAGCAGTGTGACATGTAGGTGTAAAAGGGCACGAGACACTCAGCTATGCAGCTAAATTAGCTGCAAACGTAGGTGGTTTCTATACACCTTCAGATTTTCACCAGTACTGTGGTTACTCTGTTGCGTAAGAAGAGTTTGCTAGGTACTTTGCCTATAAAAAACTGCCATGTCTGCAGCCTGCTATACACAAAGCCGTGCTGTGGATGTTACACATGGCCCCATGGTTGCAGGAAAAAGATGGGATAAGCCTATGTTATGGTATAATTTGAGAGATGGTCTGGACTAATTGAACAGTGTCAGAATGCAGTTTATGCACAAAGAGGTGGAGTTAAAACTGCGTGGGCAACATTAACTTTGTCCTTTTCTGGCTTTTGCGTGCAGCCTTCGTGCTTCATTAACGGTGCAAGTTAATATCTGGCACCTTAATACCAGGCACCAGCCTCAAGAGAATTTTGAGCAGCCGAACCACTGGCCTAGACCGCAGCACGCTTACTGGAGGCCACCAGGAAGAAGCCCCTCAGCAGCAAAGCTCCTAAGATGCATCAAAGCAGGGCACCCTCCTATGCGTTGGAACTCTCCCTTGTTCCCCGTTCACCTTACAAGGACCACACGCAGGGCTGACTTAGACGCACATGTGGGGTCAGGCTGGTCTTCATCAACTTCTCATTTTATGAGGTTAGCAGGAAAGTGGGCAAAATTCAACTGAGTTTGTGCAGCACGAGGTTTTCAAAGCTCATTTTCACAGGACTTGCAAAGGCCTTCCCTGCCAAATTTCAACTTCAGTTTCCCCGCCCCTAGCTGTTGCGTGTGTATGGCTCCTCAAAAAAAATTCTTGTCAAGAAGTTACATCATGGGGAAAGCGCATTCCCTCTCCCACCAACAGCTGATATTCAAACTTTAAAAGGAAAAAGACAATTCACCCTTAGGCAGCGGCCAAGCCTTGAATATCTCAACCTGGAAGTTGAAAGGGATGAGAGTGTGAAAAGAGGGACTAGAATAGAAAGCGCTACATTACCCACGATACCTCTCCCACTATCAGTAAATGCTAAAAACTACCGTGAGTACAATATTAACACTGGGGTTGCAATCAAGTGCTCGCACACCAGTAAAATTTCACCATCGAAGGTTCTTCCTGCAGCTTTGGCTCAACTACATTTAACCACCACAAAATGTACGAGTTGCATATCAGTCATCAGGCATTGGTAGCAATTCCAGAACGAAGGCTGCATTTAGATTTGCACTTGAAGCAGGACTGAAATCCCTATTTTCCCCACAATTAAACAGTTCTACTCAGTCTCCAAATTTAGCCCAGTCATTTCAGATGGCAAATAAATTTTCCACGTGATGTTCCCAGAAAAATACTCACTAGCGTTTGCAGAAGAAAAGTTTAGAAATTTTCCCTTTTGCAGCTGTCTTGACAATCTCACTTCTGGGGGGTTTCCTCTCAACACACAACCCTCGTCCCCACAACCACCAAACTGCACACGCTCTGATAAGATCTCAGATACAGAACACCGCTGAACTTTTAAAATAAAATGTAACAAGTTGTAACCACCTTGTCATCAGGCAAGGAAAACCAACAGAGCCACTCAGCTTTGTCAGCAACTTCCA
This sequence comes from Caretta caretta, assembly GCF_965140235.1. Taxonomy (NCBI): domain Eukaryota; kingdom Metazoa; phylum Chordata; order Testudines; family Cheloniidae; genus Caretta; species Caretta caretta. Next base: position 14,093,171 of record NC_134231.1, on the reverse strand, counting down.
TTTTCAAAGCAACAGGGGTCAAGCTGCCTCTGCAGGAGAGCTCCAATCTTGAGTCTGGATTTCAGCTTTCCTCTTCTCCCACCATATCTTAACCCTGTTAGTAAGACAGCGCTACAGAAAGCACCCTGTGGTTCATCAACTGTGAGCCTAACTGAATCAGTGAAGATGTGGGTGCAGCCTAGGCCCAAAATTCAGCTCTTGGGTTGGGGCAGAGACATGAGGGGAGCCAAGCAAAAAGGCTGGCAGTGGGGCTGTAGAGCAGAGCCGGGCTAAGAACTGACCTTCCAGATTCTCTGTTCCGGAGGCCCTACTCCCTTAGCGCCATTCCAAACAGAACATTATGTCCTTTGCCTTACGAATGTTTTCACTCACTGAAATGAAGGTAATTATCCTTCTGTCTGGAAGGCAATTTAATGGGATGGGGAGACTCCTAAAATTAGGGCATCCGAAAATCGGGCTTGGAAAAGTGGGGTCTAGGAACGTGCTGGCAGTTCAGCCCTGCTGCCAAATTCCTTGGCTCCCTCCTTTACCAATGCCCCTCCCTAGCAGTTAAACCTCAGGAGGAGATTCCCAGTCTGACAGATTTCTCTCACTCAGGAGCTCAGCTGTGGGACGGAAAAGCTCTTAGCTCCTCTACTGAGGGACCTCCAGCTACAATTATCCCTCTCTTCCTTTCCCTATTTCTATCACCGACAGGGCAGGGACAAGAGTTACCAGCTGAGCAGTTTCTCCCCCAGACAGTTCTCCAGAGGGGAGTCCTAGTTTGGCAGACTGGAGAAGGCTTGCTTGACTGGACTGCTACGGATCTCCCAGGGCCTCAGGGGCATGAATGCATCTAATGTGTCAATGTTTAAAATCTGACCATGGTAGATAAGTAAGGTGGCATGAGACGGAGCAGGGCTGCATGGGGTGTGCCGGTGTGAGAACCATCACGAACAGCCACACATCACCCCTTCACAGGTTTCCTGAACACGACCAAAAAAACATCCTTCAGCTACCATTTGCAGAGTGACACTGCCCTTCATTTTCCGCCAAATTCAAAACCACAGACAGAGCTACATACAAGACAATTTCTCAAGGTCACACTAACCCAGTGTCAGTCACATACACATATAACCTGCGAACATGGTTGGCATTCAAGGTGCCTGTTAGCTGATGCGTGTGGCGACACGGAGGAGGTGAAAGGAAAATATGAGGTCGGGAAAGGAAACCGATGAATGGAACACAGACAAAATGATACAAATACTTATTTCCTTGCTTTTAAGTTGGGTGTTGGTGGGACCTACAGTTTAGCGCTCTTAGCTGTAAATTAGTAGGTTTTCATGTGGAAATCAGCCAGATATTAAGTGTTACATGTAACGGGGAAACCCGAATCGGAAAATACTCTATATGGACAGATTTCAGAGTAGCAGCCGTGTTAGTCTGTATCCGCAAAAAGGAGTAAGTCAGAATTATTGTTCACAAGTCACCTTGACTTCAGAGTGCACGGCTGTGCTAGCTTTCTGTTGTATTAACCCTACTTGTGTTAAAATACAACAGGAATGAACTGAACTGTGAAGAGTTAAAAAGAGGTACCGGAATTTTTTTTCAAGTTTCTTTAAAAAAAACAAAAACAACAGAAAAACCCCCACAAAAGAGGAAGGAAAAGAAAACGAGCGAAGGCTGTTTTGAGAAACTTGCCTTCATATTACATGTGGCTTCACAGTCCTCTACTAACTGCTCTCTTTCTGCTTTTACACTGCACCTCTTCACTGGAAAAGCATCACCGCCAGGCACTGTTACTGGATCACTGGAAAAGCCTTACGTCCCACAGTACGTGTCCCGGGTCTAATCCAGGACTCTTCACAACGGCTTCCGTGAGTCTGAGCAAGCAGCAAGGTGCTGAAACCACAGCCCCAGAAAGGAATGTCCTTTGTTAAGCAACTGGGGTGAAAGAGGAGGCAGAATTTCCATCCCCAGAGCTATTCCATGCAAACACGGGACACCAACAGCCAGCACTGGGTAACGAAGCTGAACAGACATCACAACCCTGTCAAGCTAAACCATGCCACCTTCTGTGCACACACTCAGCAACCAAGGACCCATCCTGACCCCAGATGGGGACGGCTGCCCCACATAGGAGGTGGCCTTCCCCAGATGCACTCACCTCCAGTGCCAGCCACCCGCAGGTCATTACTGTTGCCTTCGTAGGTAAACAAAGCCCTGAAATAAAGCATAGGGGTGACATTTTAGCAACCAATGCACCATTATTCCTCACCAGCCCAGCCTCCTGCTGCACCCCATCTCCCCAGAACGGATGCTAGCCCCCTCCTCACCACCATCCTTCTTCCCTTCGTATTCTACTGTTAATTGAATTGTCTCATTAGCACTAACCCCCCCACTTGGTAAAGCAACTCCCATCTTTTCATGTACTGTGTGTGTGTGTATATATACACACACACACCTGCCACTGTATTTTCCACTCCACGCATCTGATGAAGTGGGTTCTAGCCCACGAAAGCTTACGCCCAAATAAATTGGTTAGTCTGTGAGGTGCCACAAGGACTCCTCGTTGTTTTTGCTGATACAGACAAACACGGCCGCCACCCTGAAACCCGTCACCAACCTGACTGTTTCCCTCCCTTCTTCACACGCCATCCCTGGTTCCACACAGCCCCCACCCCACGCCCTCCTGTGTCATCCTGGCTGCCGTCCACTCCCCCACCACTCATCTCCCACACCCACCCACTTGCTCACTCACACGCACAACCCTCTCCGACCACGAACCACCCCCGTGGCCGGTTCCGCAGCCGAGGCCACGCCGCCCCAACCAGCATGGCCCCAGCGCCATCTAAGCTAATGTGAAACACACGTGCCCCCGCCCTGAGGCCCCCCAGCCGATGCCCCCCAGCCGATGCCCTGCCCCCCAGAAGGCCCACCCCGCATCTGCATCACCTCCAGCCCTGCCCTACTGCGAGGGAAGAGGAAGGGAACCATGGGGGGGGGGGGTCTGGAGTGGTCCCAGTCCTCACGGGGTGGGGGGATGGTACAAGGAGGCGGGCCCGAGCCCCGAGAGTGGGGGGCCTGGTGGGGGCAGGGCCGGTCCTGGGGAGGGGGAGCCTGGTAGAGGGTGGCACAGAGCCAGTCCAGAGGGGCGGCGGGCTGGAAGGGGGGGGGGGGCAGGGCCGGTCCCGGGGCCCGGCGGGGGTGGGTGGGGGAAGGGGGACCCGGCAGGCTGGGGGGGGGGGGCAGGGCCGGTCCCGGAAAGGGGGGGCCCGGCGAGGGCGGGAGGAGGAGAAGGGGGAGGCGGGCCCGGCGGGGGGCGGGAGGGGCCCGGCGGGGGGGGCCCGGCGGGAGGAGGGGGGGGGCCCGGCGGGAGGAGGGGGGGGGGCGATCCCGGCGGGGGGGAGGGCGAGGGGGGCCGATCCCGGGGGGGGCCCGGCCCCTCACCAGTCGGTCGGGCTGCCCGCGGCCACCACCCGGCCGTAGGCCTCCTGCAGCGCCGGCCCGTTCCTGCTCAGGTTCAGCGCCATGGAGCCGCCTCCGCCCCGCCGCCTTCCGGCTCCTCCCGGCCGCGCCGCGCTGGGGCGGGGCTGGGGGGGCGGGCAAAGCCGGGGGGGCCGCCCCGAGCGCCCAGACACCGCCCCGCAACCTCCCCCTGGGCCCCCCAGCTCCCCACAGACACCCCCCATCCTCCCCTTGCCCCCCAACACCTCCCCACAGACACCCCGCAACCTCCCCAGCTCCCCACAGACACCCCCCATCCTCCCCTTGCCCCCCAACACCTCCCCACAGACACCCCGCAACCTCCCCAGCTCCCCACAGACACCCCCCATCCTCCCCTTGCCCCCCAACACCTCCCCACAGACACCCCCCAACATCCCCCTGCCCCCCACAGACACCCCCCAACCTCCCCCTGGGCCCCCCAGCTCCCCACAGACACCCCCCATCCTCCCCTTGCCCCCCAACACCTCCCCACAGACACCCCCCAACATCCCCAGCTCCCCACAGACACCCCCAACCTCCCCCTGGGCCCCCCAGCTCCCCACAGACACCCCCCATCCTCCCCTTGCCCCCCAACACCTCCCCACAGACACCCCGCAACATCCCCAGCTCCCCACAGACACCCCCCATCCTCCCCTTGCCCCCCAACACCTCCCCACAGACACCCCGCAACATCCCCAGCTCCCCACAGACACCCCCCATCCTCCCCTTGCCCCCAACACCTCCCCACAGACACCCCGCAACCTCCCCAGCTCCCCACAGACACCCCCAACCTCCCCCTGGGCCCCAGAAGCTCCCCACAGACACCCCCCATCCTCCCCTTGCCCCCCAACACCTCCCCACAGACACCCCGCAACCTCCCCAGCTCCCCACAGACACCCCCAACCTCCCCCTGGGCCCCCCAGCTCCCCACAGACACCCCCCATCCTCCCCTTGCCCCCCAACACCTCCCCACAGACACCCCCCAACATCCCCAGCTCCCCACAGACACCCCCCAACATCCCCGTGCCCCCCAACACCTCCCCACAGACACCCCCCAACATCCCCCTGCCCCCCACAGACACCCCCCAACCTCCCCCTGGGCCCCAGCAGCTCCCCACAGACACCCCCCATCCTCCCCTTGCCCCCCAACACCTCCCCACAGACACCCCCCAACATCCCCAGCTCCCCACAGACACCCCCAACCTCCCCCTGGGCCCCAGCAGCTCCCCACAGACACCCCCCAACATCCCCGTGCCCCCCAACACCTCCCCACAGACACCCCCCAACATCCCCAGCTCCCCACAGACACCCCCAACCTCCCCCTGGGCCCCAGCAGCTCCCCACAGACACCCCCCAACATCCCCGTGCCCCCCAACACCTCCCCACAGACACCCCCCAACATCCCCAGCTCCCCACAGACACCCCCAACCTCCCCCTGGGCCCCAGCAGCTCCCCACAGACACCCCTCATCCTCCCCTTGCCCCCCAACACCTCCCCACAGACACCCCCCAACATCCCCAGCTCCCCACAGACACCCCCCAACATCCCCGTGCCCCCCAACACCTCCCCACAGACACCCCCCAACATCCCCGTGCCCCCCAACACCTCCCCACAGACACCCCCCAACCTCCCCCTGGGCCCCAGCAGCTCCCCACAGACACCCCCCCATCCTCCCCTTGCCCCCCAACACCTCCCCACAGACACCCCCCAACATCCCCAGCTCCCCACAGACACCCCCAACCTCCCCCTGGGCCCCAGCAGCTCCCCACAGACACCCCCCAACATCCCCGTGCCCCCCAACACCTCCCCACAGACACCCCCCAACATCCCCAGCTCCCCACAGACACCCCCAACCTCCCCCTGGGCCCCAGCAGCTCCCCACAGACACCCCCCATCCTCCCCTTGCCCCCCAACACCTCCCCACAGACACCCCCCAACATCCCCAGCTCCCCACAGACACCCCCCAACATCCCCGTGCCCCCCAACACCTCCCCACAGACACCCCCCAACATCCCCAGCTCCCCACAGACACCCCCAACCTCCCCCTGGGCCCCAGCAGCTCCCCACAGACACCCCCCATCCTCCCCTTGCCCCCCAACACCTCCCCACAGACACCCCCCAACATCCCCAGCTCCCCACAGACACCCCCCAACATCCCCGTGCCCCCCAACACCTCCCCACAGACACCCCCCAACATCCCCCTGCCCCCCACAGACACCCCCCAACCTCCCCCTGGGCCCCAGCAGCTCCCCACAGACACCCCCCCATCCTCCCCTTGCCCCCCAACACCTCCCCACAGACACCCCCCAACATCCCCAGCTCCCCACAGACACCCCCAACCTCCCCCTGGGCCCCAGCAGCTCCCCACAGACACCCCCCAACATCCCCGTGCCCCCCAACACCTCCCCACAGACACCCCCCAACATCCCCAGCTCCCCACAGACACCCCCAACCTCCCCCTGGGCCCCAGCAGCTCCCCACAGACACCCCCCAACATCCCCGTGCCCCCCAACATCTCCCCACAGACACCCCCCAACATCCCCAGCTCCCCACAGACACCCCCAACCTCCCCCTGGGCCCCAGCAGCTCCCCACAGACACCCCCCATCCTCCCCTTGCCCCCCAACACCTCCCCACAGACACCCCCCAACATCCCCAGCTCCCCACAGACACCCCCCAACATCCCCGTGCCCCCCAACACCTCCCCACAGACACCCCCCAACATCTCCCTGCCCCCCACAGACACCCCCCAACCTCCCCCTGGGCCCCAGCAGCTCCCCACAGACACCCCCCCATCCTCCCCTTGCCCCCCAACACCTCCCCACAGACACCCCCCAACATCCCCAGCTCCCCACAGACACCCCCAACCTCCCCCTGGGCCCCAGCAGCTCCCCACAGACACCCCCCAACATCCCCGTGCCCCCCAACACCTCCCCACAGACACCCCCCAACATCCCCAGCTCCCCACAGACACCCCCCAACCTCCCCCTGGGCCCCAGCAGCTCCCCACAGACACCCCCCAACATCCCCGTGCCCCCCAACACCTCCCCACAGACACCCCCCAACATCCCCAGCTCCCCACAGACACCCCCAACCTCCCCCTGGGCCCCAGCAGCTCCCCACAGACACCCCCCAACATCCCCCTGCCCCCCAACACCTCCCCACAGACACCCCCCAACATCCCCCTGCCCCCCACAGACACCCCCCAACCTCCCCCTGGGCCCCAGCAGCTCCCCACAGACACCCCCCCATCCTCCCCTTGCCCCCCAACACCTCCCCACAGACACCCCCCAACATCCCCAGCTCCCCACAGACACCCCCAACCTCCCCCTGGGCCCCAGCAGCTCCCCACAGACACCCCCCAACATCCTCGTGCCCCCCAACACCTCCCCACAGACACCCCCCAACATCCCCAGCTCCCCACAGACACCCCCAACCTCCCCCTGGGCCCCAGCAGCTCCCCACAGACACCCCCCATCCTCCCCTTGCCCCCCAACACCTCCCCACAGACACCCCCCAACATCCCCAGCTCCCCACAGACACCCCCCAACATCCCCGTGCCCCCCAACACCTCCCCACAGACACCCCCCAACATCCCCCTGCCCCCCACAGACACCCCCCAACCTCCCCCTGGGCCCCAGCAGCTCCCCACAGACACCCCCCAACATCCCCCTGCCCCCCAACACCTCCCCACAGACACCCCCCAACATCCCCCTCCCCCCCAACACCTCCCCACAGACACCCCCCAACATCCCCAGCTCCCCACAGACACCCCCAACCTCCCCCTGGGCCCCAGCAGCTCCCCACAGACACCCCCCAACATCCCCGTGCCCCCAACACCTCCCCACAGACACCCCCCAACATCCCCCGGCCCCCCACAGACACCCCCAACACCCCCTGCCCCCCACAGACACCCCCCAACCTCCTCCTGGGCCCCAGCAGCTCCCCACAGACACCCCCCAACATCCCCATGCCCCCCAACACCTCCCCACAGACACCCCCCAACATACCCCTGCCCCCCACAGACACCCCCCAACCTCCCCCTGGGCCCCAGCAGCTCCCCACAGACACCCCCCAACATCCCCCTGCCCCCCAACACCTCCCCACAGACACCCCCCAACATCCCCGTGCCCCCCAACACCTCCCCACAGACACCCCCCAACATCCCCAGCTCCCCACAGACACCCCCAACCTCCCCCTGGGCCCCAGCAGCTCCCCACAGACACCCCCCAACATCCCCCGGCCCCCCACAGACACCCCCCAACACCCCCTGCCCCCCACAGACACCCCCCAACCTCCCCCTGGGCTCCAGCAGCTCCCGACAGACACCCCCCAACATCCCCATGGGCCCCCCAGCTCCCCACAGACACCCCCCGCCCCCCCAACACCTCCCCACAGACACCCCCCATCCTCCCCCTGCCCCCCAACACCTCCCCACAGACACCCCAACCTCCCCCTGCCCCCCAACACCTCCCCACAGACACCCCCCAACCTCCCCTGCCCCCTCACAGACACCCCGCAACATCCTCCTGCCCCCCAACAGACACCCCCTACCCCGTCCCCAGACACCTCATTCCTACACCCCCGCAACATCCCCGTCCCCCCACAGACACCCTGTACACTCCCACAACATTGCCCAATACCACACCCTCAACACCGTCCCCAGACACCTCATTCCTACATCGCCACAGACACCCCCCCAACATCCCTCTGTCCCCCCAGAGACACCTCCACCTCCACAACATCCCCGTCCCCCCCAGACACCCCCTACACCGTCCCCAGATACCTAATTCCTACATCCCCACAACATCCCACTGGCCCCCCACAGACACCCCCAACTGTCCCCAGACACCTCATTCCTACACCCCCAGACACCCCCACAACATCTCCCCAGATACCCCCTACACTCCCACAACATCCCCCAACACCACAGCCCCTATGTCCCCAGACACCTCATTCCTATGTCCCCAGACACCCCTGCAACATCCCCACAGACACCCCAAACACCACACCGACTACACCGTCCCCAGACATCTCATTCCTACACCCCTGCAACATCCCCCGGCAGACACTCCCCAACACCCCACTCCCTATACCTCTACAGTGTCTCCAGACACCTCACTCCTACACCCCCACAACATCCCCCAGACACCCCCAACACCCCTACCTGAGGTGAGGCTGAGAGATGGTCATAATTGATGTGGGTACTGGGGGATGAATTAGCATGTTGGGGTTGGTGAGCTGCTGGAAGCTCCAGGCTATCAGGCAGCTGGGAGAGGCAGTATCCCCACACTGAATATGTTTGGGAGAGTTGGCAAAATTGCTCATCCCACACACCAGGGTGAGGTGGGGATCCAGGGGGGAGAGTTAAAAAAAATTAAAAAACAACCCAAAAAATATATAACTTTAAAAAAAACCCTTATGTTTTTCAGGGGCTGACTCCTGGGGCTGGCAGTTCTGCTACGTGGAGTCACGTCTTTGCCCCAGCCTCGGGCAGACACATAGTTCCAGCTGGGGAACTAGCATGTGGCCATCTAGGCAGGACTCCTCGTTGTTTGACAGGCGGGAAGAAGGAAGCAGACTTAGCTCATAAGCAGCTTGCTGTCTCCTGGCGCCTACATGCCTGCAGACTAGCCCTGCTGGACTTTCCTTAGCCATTAGTTGCTTTTCTGGATGGGAAATGAGAGCGGAGAGCGAGGAACCTCGGAGCCGCCAAAGCAGGGCATTGACCCCAGCCAAGGGATCCAAACTAGGTTGCATTGCCCTAGCTTACCTGTGACTGCTGGAAGCTGTGGTTATTTATTACATGCATTTGCCTGGTTTCTTTTAGTATCAGCTGGGCCACAGGACTACAGTCACACCTTCAGTCTGCATGGGGCTGCTGAAAAGAAAGCCCGGCAACTTCTCTGAATCCCAGGCTGGGAGGAGCAGCCGCAGTAGGAACACCACTACCTTTCCCAGGTAAGGGATGCAGCCGTAGCACCAGTGTCCTCCCAGCAAACACTTTCTGTAACCCACCACGCACCCAGTTAGCTTCCTTTCAGGCTCCCCCACCCACCTGGCTAACACCAGTCAGCCCCAGCTCCCCTACCACCCCAGCACACTGCCCCAGCTGCCCTCTCAGACCCCGGTGTACTCCCAAAGTGGCACCGGGGTGTCCTCTCAGGATGAAACAATTTTGGACGGACATAAGGGGAAGTCCTGGCCAAATGAGAACTGCTGGCAAGTCTGGTTATAATCACTTTTGTTATTTAGGGTTTTGTGTGTTGGGTTCTGAAATCACTATTTGGAAACGGAGTGGGGTCACTGTTGCCTGCGGCTGGCTTCTTGGGGCATGTCTACATTGCATCGTAAACCCGGGTCTGGGGACTCCGTGTTTCCAAGCTCACGCTTGAGCGTCCATGCTGCATTGTAAACCTGGGCTTACATTGCTGGACCCAGGTCTCACGGCCGTGTTAACTCAACCGTAGTGCACTACACAGACCCTCTGACTCAAGTCTGCAGCTTGAGCTGCGTCCAGACTGCAAAATGGCAGGGCTTGGACCCAACTTATAGCAGGAATCAGGCTCTGACTCAGCCCCGTAGCAGCATCCTAGGACCCAGGTCCTGAGTGCTTGCTGACCTGAGTCAGACTGATTTGTGTGCGGACAGAAGGGGAACTTGGACTCAAACCTGAGTCAGATTCACAGTCTGGTGTGGGATTTGGTGTAGACATAGGAATCTCATTGACCCTCTTCCTGGGGGTATCGGGAGCCCTGCAGGGCTTCCATTCTCCCCAGCCACGTGGGCTAGGAGAAATAAACCGCAGGGAGGAGCCAGCCAGAAACTGAAGCTGTCAGAGCAGCTTAAGCAAGTGCTACTGCATTGCAGGGTAAAATGGGGCCCAGTCAGGGCCACCCATCCTACCCAGAAGAACTGTGTGGGGGAGACCCCTCCTCTGGAGGTGCTGGGACCCCTGCAGCATTTCTTCCCACCTCAGCACAGAGGAGCCAGCCAACCAAAAATTGAAGCTGCAGGGCAATTGCAGGAGCATGGACACTGATAATATCTTCTACGGTTTGACTGGTCTATCTCTGTCCTCAGCTGATCCTCTGTTTGCTCCAACCTCCTACCTCACAGTCGCCTCCCCTCATCCACTGCACCGGACTATGAGCTCAATGCAATTAAAGATCATGCTCTGACCCAGTGGCCGCTCTGACCCAGTGGCCACTCTGACCCAGGTGTTCAGCGTTCCCCATTTAGGGAATGTTTGCAAGGGGAAATTGACCTGAATAGCTAGTGTGGAGTACACTATTCTGCAATACCTCCCAGTGTGAACCTCTTATTCTGGAATATGAACATCCAACAAGGAGCTATTCTGGAATAGCTCTTTGCACTTTAAATTCACACCCCCCACTTTGTTCTGGAATAACTTCCCCATGGACCAGCCCTTGCTTAGAGAACGCTCCTTGCTGTGTCACAAGCTCATGATTTGATCATGAACCTTGAAATATCTTGTGTTTCTCTTAAAGCCCTAGCTCCTAGAGTCAGGTGATCACCTGAGAATCTCAGCCTTCATTTAAATAAGAAGTAAGCTTCTATCCCCTGTGGTGGCAGAGAAAAACTTGAAAATGTGAATCTGAAGGTTCAAAAACCAGAAAGCAAATAATCAGAATGTTATTTTAAGTCAATCTCATGAGTTTTGGGGCCTAACTCATGATTTTTGAATGTTTGGGCCTTGTGACCCTGCTCATGTCTCGCTTTGTTTCACAGCTGATTCTCTTTTTGTGTTAATGTCCTAACCCGCTGCTGTCCAAGGGGCATGTAACTGTCTGCTGTAGAGACAATGTGGGGAAACATAGTACTGGCAAGAAATCAAGATGCTTTCACATCCAACCATTTCCCTTCCCCCAGCCTTGTTTTCTTCTCTCTATTCAATGTATTCTGTTTTGACAGTACCCCTTTGGACTTTTCATAAACTTTGGCTCTAAACATTAGTCCCAGGGGACCGTCTCTTTGTTCTGGGTTTGTAACCAGCTAGAACAATGGGGTTCAAATAATAAATAATAATAATATAATATATGTATTTGCATCATTTGTTTATCATTCCTTTGCTACCACAGTGGTGCTTAGTGGTTACAGCAGTGACCTGGGACTCGGGAACTGTTCCTGGCCTTGCTACTGGGTAACCTTAGACATGGCACTTCACTATCCCATGCCTCAGTTTCCCCATATGTAAAATGGGGATAATGATACTGACCTTTCGAAAGTGTTCTGATGTCTATTTATGCCAGGGGTAGGCAACCGATGGCACGCGTGCCAAACGCAGCACGTGAGCTGACTTTCAGTGGCACTCACACTGCCCAGGTCCTGGCCACCGGTCCGGGGGGCTATGCATTTTAATTTAATGTTAAATGAAGCTTCTTAAACATTTTAAAAACCTTATTTACATACAACAATAGTTTAGTTATTTTTTATAGACTTATAGAAAGAGACCTTCTAAAAATGTTAAAATGTATGGCTGGCACGCGAAACCTTAAAACGCAGTGAATAAATGAAGACGTGGCAAACCACTTCCGAAAGGTTGCCGACCCCTGCTTTATGCCAAGCACTATATAATAGCTATGTATTAAACATTTGAACGTTGCAATGTTCAGAGTAGTCACTAGGTGGCAACAGTGCCACAATAATGCCATGCAGGGGGTTTCATAAGGAATTGGGAAACTTAATTAAGCCTGGCATGGTGAGTACCTATTAATTATTATTATTTAGTGCCAGTGACGTGAGAGTCTCTTCACAGACACAAGAGGAGCTGGCAGCAGCCCCTATATTTAGCTACCTAACACTTTTCGTTATACAAGACTATTGCAACTTTAAAAAAAATCTATGAAAAGGTTGTACAGCTCTGTTGTTGGCAGCAGGCCTTTGACCTTCAGTGGGGATGCCCTGGGGCTAGGGAGGTACATTCTGCTAGCCTCATGAAACTCCCTTCAGATTTGTCCAAGTTATAAACTGCTGAAAATTGCTGTTTCTCACCGGTGGCTTGGGCAGTATAGCTGGATTTGGGCATCACGTCAGCCCTCCCCCAACCCCCAATATTCTAGCCCTGTATATGCCAGTGTCTCACTGCGGCATACTGTGCATCCCATACTGCCAGAGGAGTTGTCATGGCAAGGGAGCGCTGGAGCTGGGCTCCGCCCCGCCCAGGTCAGCATGAGGCCCCAACCGCCAACATCCCTTTTTGAGATCATCACTACGAGCAAAAGCTCTCCCGTCTCCTGGAACAGCACAAGAACCTCTGGAGCAGAGCCACTGGGGGAGGAGTAAAGCTTTCTCCCGCTGCTAGCTGATCTAGCTAAGCTTGCTGCTTTAGCAGCAGAAGCCGTGTTACAAAGCTGGAGGCTTTGGGCTCAAATGCTAATGATGGCGGTGGGGTTGTTCCATACCTTGTTCAAGGGCTCATGGTGAGTGCCATGAAGGCCGGATCCCCAAAGATCCTGTGCTTCCCTGGTGTCTGTTTTCCGAATACCAGTGTCTGTGAGTGAGTCTGGCTTGAGTATTAGAGATGGCACGTGCGCCTTGAGCGAAATTATACCATTCACTGGGGAATTAATTCTGCCTGCCTAGAAATGCACAAGCTCCTCCATAGGAGATGGGAAGGGCTAGATAGGAAGCAACTTTCTGGTGCTGAGGTTTCACCCTTGCTCTGGATGCTGAAGGTCCTGAGTTCAAATCCTCCCCTTGCTCTTGCAGAGGCTGTGACAGGTTGAATACCTTTAAGTCTTGCCTCGTGCCTGGCTTACCAATTGCTTTGAAGGGGAAGGATGGGTGATTGATGTAGTACATGTTTCTGGTTTTGTGTTCCAAAGGTCTACTTCGGTCCACTGGGGAGTCGGGTCATAAGCCAAGCATCCCACGCAAGCCTTAGGAGGCACAGGACCTCTCTGTGCAGGACCAGGACCTATGCCTCCATGCCATGCCTTGGTCCTTGGAGGGGATGGCGTCTTTGGAAGTATCATCCTGGACCTGCCCCCAAACTGCCCACTCCTCCCTGGCCTGTCCACTGCCTGTTGACTGCCCACCCCTTCCTTGCTCAGCAAAGAGCCCTTCACGGGAAGGAGTGGTTCCAAAGCAGGCGAACTAACCCCCTTTCTATGCAGGAGGGGCTAGAAGAAACACTAAGTTCTCTAAAGGGCAGGGGTGCTTGGGGACATCTCCAGGCCATAGTCCTTGCTAGACAAGCCGGCTCTGATGGCTGCATGAAAAGACTTGTTCTTTCTGCTGACAAGTTCGGAAATGGGACTGAGGTTCCCAATGCAGTGCCTCCTCCTCCCGCTGGGACAGTGGTGGCTTCAGAACAATCGGAGACAGCTGCTGTGGGGTGCGGTTTATTCACACAGTATTAAGGAAGGAAGCAAGGAGCCCTCGTGCCCGTCCCTGCAGGCGCTGCCAGAAACTGTCCGTAGGGGTCTATTAAAGTGGAAGTGTACATTTGGTTGTACTGCCGGTGTGTGTCTTCCACTCCGCGCGGCCAGCCTTCCCAGCTCTGCTGCTGGGCCAGTGGAAGAGCTGGCTGGTTCACTGCCAGAGCCCTGACTGGCAGAAAATCCTACCTTTACTTGCAGCTCTCCTCTCATGGGAAGATGGGAATGGCATGCTGGCAGAGCCCCTACTGCCGGGGCACGAGCTGGATGCAGCAGGCCTGGAGCCTGAGCTCTTGGGCCTGGAGGTGGGTCTGGACTGTGCAGTTTGGGGTACATTATGCAAGTCCCATGGGGTATATGCAAATCCCGCCTGCCCGCAAGGCACAGGAACCCCTGTTTTCCCCATTGGCCCACAAGGGGTGCCAGAGAGCCATGTAGGCAGCAGGTAGGAGACTCCCTCAGTTCCCCCACTTCACATCTAGAGGGAGTGCAAGAGCTTTTGTTCCCAGGCCAGCGTATGAAATCAAGTCGAGTTTCCCAAATTGGGGGAAATCGCAGGGGTCAGCACACCCGCAGTGCAACGGATGAGCCTCACCCTGGGAAAACCACCTTCGTGATCATGGTATCTCCCCTGCCAGGTAAGTATCAAGGCCTGCTTATCCCTGAGCATCTGTCTCCACTGATGGACGAGTGGGAGAGGCTTCCCTGAGTCAGAGCGCTTCCTTCGAGGGGCTGCAAGCGAAGGGTGGAGGAAGGGGATTTCCTCGCAGACTCTTCCCTGTATCTTCCTCCTCTGAGCAGGTTTAGCCATGCCATGCGGTAGCTGTTGGCATTTGAAGGAGGCTCTGACAGCATCCCTGGTGCTGTCTGGAGGATCGCAGCGATTTCTCTTCTTCAGCTGCCCCAAACGTGGACTGAGACATCATCTGCGTGGGGAGGTTTTGCACTGATGTAGCTACCCCAATGCTGACCCTGAATGTAGACATGCGGGACTGGCATTAAAAGGGACCTGCAATAGGGCTGTCTACCCTAGTTTGAAGCCAGAGAGAACTGCTCTGGTGTGGATGCTATATGGGACGGGGGCCCAGGACATGCACCTTCCAGTTCCGCTCCTAGCTCTGCCACTGGCCTGCTGGGTCACCGGGGGCTAGACACAGCTCCTCTCTATGCCTCAGTTCCCAAATCTGTAAAATGGCAAAAATGATACGGAGCTCCTCTGTACAGTGATCTGAGATCTGCCGCTAAAAGCATGGTCTCGTAATTACAACATTGCAGCAGTGTGTCTTCCTTAGGGATTTACACTGACTTTGGTTCAGCGACCCCAGTGCAAGCAATCCCAGTACAGACAAGGCTTTATCTAGCCGTCATTCACCTGAATAGATGGGAAGCAACCCCTGCTGTGCTTGGGAATGGGCTTTCCACACGCTCAGCCCCGGAAGATGTGTGGACACTGCTTTGGCAGTGAATCTGGGGGCACCCAGGAATGCATCTACAATAGCAGAGGCGGCTTGGGAGATTGTAGGCACAGCATGCGCATGGCTGCAAGGCCATGAAGCTACCTGTCCCAATTCATGTGCTAATGAATCATTTACATATGGTAATTTCTGCTGCACACCTAAAACTGACCAGTGCCCCATATGCCAGAGAAGAGGCCCATGGAGGCAACTGACTGATTCCAGCCATGTCTTTGCTGTGTCCCTTCCTCACCTGCCTGCCTCAGTACAAGCAGATTGAGCAATGCTCCCCCTCCACATTCTGCTTATTACTCCCCACAGAGCCCCCAGGGCCTGTCTGAAACCCGGACCCAATTGCCACATGCCTTCTGTCCCCCCTTGCCCCCTGTTTCTCACACTCCCTTCCAAACTCAACTGACTTGTACATGTGGTGTGCATACATGTGTAGGAGGGTGTGCATTTGTGAGTGCCCGTGTGCATGTATGGGCACCCTGGCGTGCCGGTGTGTCCATGTGCCATGGCGTGTGTGCATGTGAATTGGTGTGCAGGGGTGTGTGCATTATTTTGCATGTGTGCGTACACGTGTGTGGGACTTTGTGGGCACGCATGTGCATGCATCTGTGTTTTCTACTTCAGTTCTCTCTGGTACCCTGGAGCAGCTGGCTGAACAGCCAGCCGAGGGGTGAATGGAAACTTCCTCTCCTTGAGGCTCCCGGGCTGCCTTTGCCCACACCTTGTCTGCCTGGGCTTCAGCTGGCTGCTCTCAGTTCTGGAAATGGGCGACGGGCTCCTCTCTCTGTGGCCACAGCCTCTATCCAGCCCGTTTGCACATCCCCATCTTTAGGCATGTCCCCAGCTCTTTTCCCCTGTCATTTGCCCCATCACTCCCTCTCCTACCAGCCCCAACATCAGGCGTTGGGCCTGCTCAGTGTTTGATCCATCTGGGCAGCTCCGGCAAGTTGGAGGCTCTGAAGAAAACAAGTTTCACTTTGATGCAGCAACCTTGTCTTCCAGGACTGCCCAAGCAAGCCAGAGGAAACAACTGTCACTGGAGACGGGAGCGGAGCGGAGGCTGGCAAGTGTCTGCAAGCAGGAAGGCCTTCATGAATAATCACGCTGTCAGGTGCCTGGGGGGTCCTCCAGCACCGGCTGACCCACCTTCCCGCTAGCCCTGCGCCGCGGCCCGTCATTAGCAGGAAAAGCATCTGTGCCTCCAAACGGAATTAATGCTGCTGAAAACCCCGGCCCAGTCAACGCATCAGCAGAGAAGCCAGCGCATTCTAATGGCAGAGGAACAGGGGTCTAAACTCAAGCTGATCAGTCTTGTGTTGAGGCCTCCCGGGGGGAGGGCTGAGGTCGAGTTTAATGAGCTCCACGGGGACCCCCCCATTTGTCAATCACAAGCAGCTCCTGACACCAGCACTAATGCCAAATGCTTTCTCTCGATGGCTTCAGCCTTCGGGTTTGGATGCGGCTGAGACAAACAACAGCTAAAAAAATATGATTCTTCCCCCCCAACCTCCCCCGCCCCCGAAAAAAAAGATCAGAGAGGAGCCCAGGAGAGGGAGGAAGCCCAGCCTGTCCAGGAACGTGTCACAATCATGAGCTGATGATTGCCTTGGCCAAAGCATGAACCCCCCCTGACTGCAGAGCAGCTCCTGCTCCATTCGGTGAGAGAATCAGGGCAGGCCATCTCTGGAGGAACAGATAGGAAACTTTCCCAGGGGCGTCTCGTTCACGGCCTGGCAGCGTGAGGGCTCTGTGCTTGGCTCTGCTGTGTAGTCAGGATTTGGGGCGTCTCCTGCCTCACTCCTCTTTCCCGACATCTAGAAGTGGTGGTTCAGGGCAACGCTTCCCAAAGGGCACACTGGCACCTGCAAATGTGGGGGCAGAGGGGCAAAATGTGGCCGTGGCTTGGGCGCCATTGGGTTAAATGACAAGGAAAGGGGAACAAATCCCTTTGAAATTAGGACATGTGTAAGCCAGGAAATGCAGCTGCTGGTGTAACAGGTGGGTTACTGACCAGAAATGCTGCGATGGAGACTTGTCCCAGACAAAGCTCGCCAGGTTAGGCCTAGGGTTCTCCAAGTGCTTCTTTGACTTTCTAAAGGGTCTGTTCTAGGAAATGTTTGGGGGAAGGTCTCTGGCCCGTGCTAGACAGGAGGTCAGACGAGCTGATCACACTGGTCCCTTCTGGCCTTGGAATCTATGAATGTGCACCCCTAAGACTTCCCACTGTCCAACTTCCAAGTACTGCTCTGTGCACGGAGGACCTGATGCCCTCTGTTATTGCATCCGATGAAGTGAGCTGTAGCTCACGAAAGCTCATGCTCAAATAATTGGTTAGTCTCTAAGGTGCCACAAGTCCTCCTTTTCTTTTTGCGAATACAGACTAACACGGCTGCTACTCTGAAATCTGCGTGTCTGTCAGCCAGAAGCCTGGAGAAGTGCATCTGAAATGTCACTGGGGGGGTCCTCACCCCCCTCCGCTTTCCGGGGGGGTGTTAGACAGTCCCCAGCAGAAGTGTGCCACTCCCAGGGCCTTACTGTGCCTAGGAGGGGTGCTAGCAGGTGTAACAGAGCACACTGTAGCTGAACCAGAGGTCAGGAAAACTCTCAGCACCCCTGTGAACTTCCGCAGGATCAGAGCTCCCCGGACCTTAGGGTAGCTCCGAGTACCAACCTGTTTTAGCATTTAATAACTTAAACCCTGATGGTGAAGTTCAGCATTTGCGTCCGTGCTGCACATCTCAACCAACTGAATCCACCCCATGGAATCTGAATTCTCATCATCTCTCTGTTCTCAAGCTAGGTTCTGGCAAAAAGATCCGCCCAGGGCACCTCCTATGTGGGCTGATCTCTTCTTTTTCTCATCTGCTTCAATTGCCGATCAGCTTTTCCGATCAGCTTCCATTTTGGTGGAAGATTTCTCCAAAGCTGATTGGGTTATATGCTGACGTCTATCTCTAGAGACTTATGTTTTTAAATGCGAAAGCCACTGGCATGTTATTACTTAAAAGGTAATCACTTTTAAAATTAGAATGTGCTGGTTTTGAGCATCAGATCTCAGCTTGAGGAGTCCAGTAAATTATACTTTCGGTTCATGCTACATAGCAGAAAACATGTGTAGATTTAACGAACACCGATAATTGTTCATGTCTCATAACTTCTCTTTTGTCACATGTAGTATAAAGAAACACTGCCCATAGACCTTACACGCACATTTTGAGGGCAATATTGCTTTTAAATTTTTTCTGAGCGTGGTGTGAATTTTAGATTGGGGGACAAAATGTGGTTCGTAAAGGAAAATGAGTTACAACCCTTCATTCTGGATCAGTGGCCGCTTCTCCATGGTGAGCTTGAGAGAGCGGAGTGCTGTAAATATCTGGAGCCTGCAGTAATTCATGGGTTTCAGAGCAGCAGCCGTGTTAGTCTGTATCCGTAAAAAGAAAAGGAGGACTTGTGGTACCTTAGAGTCTAATAGATTTGTTATTCTCTAAGGTGCCACAAGTCCTCCTTTTCTTTATACAGTAATTCAGGTACAGGCTTGGAGAAGAAGGCAGCGTGAAATGGCAAGGATACTGAAAGAGCCGAATCACTCAGCGTTGCCAACTCACGTTTGTACCTGAGCCCCACGATACGGGCTGTTTCGCTAAAAGCCGCATTTCCTGGGTTCAGGTGCTTAAGTGAGACTCTCAGCCTTCATTTAATACAAAACTTTCTGGGCCATGTGTTGGCAGAACAAAGCTTGAAAACATGACCCAGAGCGCGCCCTAAAGGCTCAGAAACTAGAGGGCAAATTAAAACAACCCACAATTGGACTTTTTAAAAAAATCTCATGATTTTTAATCCAATCTTTTGGGGCGGGGGCAGGGGGAGTTGCAAGGACTGAGAAATGGGCAGTCTTGCCTAGTGGTTGGAGCATGAATCAGCCGTCTGGAATTGGAGCCCAGGTGAGAATTGGAGGCAGAAATCAGGAACCAGAGCTGGGTTACCTGGAGTGAGGCAGGCAGGAGCAGGGCTGGGTCCAAGGCTGCAAAAAGCAGGTGCAGGCCTGGGCACAAGCAGGCACAGAAGCTGTCACAGCCATGGGCAAATGATTTGAGCAGCCAGCACTGTGATGCTCGCCTCAAGACCAGGTCTGCTGATCCCTTCAGCCAGTCGGGAGGTTGGGCCACTCAGGTGGCCAAATTGGGGCCAGCTGCCCTCATTAGACTGTCTGGGGGGTTAAGCGAGCAGGGAACCAGGCTAGCTGCTGGCCCTTGCTCCTGACAGATGATTTGTGAATGGCTGGGTTTGGTGGTGCTGAAATAGCTGCACTTCCCTTCGGACTTTGCCATCTCCTCTGGGCTCCGCTTCCCCGCTCAGACCTGGCTGTGAGTCCCAGGAATTCCCTGGCTTGTTTCATCCCACTCTGAGCACTGCAGTGTAGGAGGCCAGCCTAATGTCTCCAACACTCCTGGGGAAGTGCCACGTATGTTCTGGGATGTCTCTGGAGCCTGTTTCAGGCATGGTCCCAGCAGGGATACAGCGAGTAAGCCAGCTGCCAGAAGCCTGCTTGCACTGCTTTCCTCCAGGGTGCTACAATGCGTTGGCTCTGGATCTCTGCCCTGTTTGCAGCGTTTGGGAATGACTATTTCTGCAAGCTCTGGCATGCTTCATGCAGCCCCAGAGGTTTCCACGTCACTGCTTGCTTGAGGACACCTGTTCCAACCCAAATCCAGGCAATCTCTGCAATTCCAGCTTCTAACAGCCAGATTCTGGGGACATACCTGATGCAGGCTGTCCTCTCCAGGGTGGAGTACAATGGAGGGCAGTAGGACTACAGTTTCCATCTGCAGGCAGATCAGAGATGGACGAATGGAAGCATGTTAGTTGCTTCCCTGTTTCAGACATGCAGCAAGTAGCAGATTCACACCTCAGGAAGGGAAAAACCTGTAAACATGACACCTTCTCCCCAGCATCTATGAGCCATGTGACTTCAAGACTTTCAGAATTGTGGGTCTGGAGTACCCACTCCATGGAGAAGGGACAGGAAGGGTCACTATTCTGACTTGGAAAGAGAGAGAGATTCCAAACAATGCAATTCAACAGTATTTTATTGACGTGCTAAACGAAACAAATATTCCCGAAGTATACAAGAGAAATAAACTTTGGATATCTATCAGTGGAAGCTATAATACAACCAGCATCTGCCAAGGATTGGGCTTCCCAGTACATTTGGAAGTACTTTTAAGACCAGAAAGGATCATTATGAGTATTAAGTCTGACCTCCTGTCTAACACAGGTTGTAGGACTTCCCGGAATTAATCCCTGTTTGAACTAGAGCAGATCTTTGAAAAGAACACCCCATCTTGATTTAAAATTTCCGGAGATGGAGAATCCATCACAGGCCTTGTTAAGTTGTTCCAGTGTTTTAATGGACCTTCACTTTGCAACATATATATCTGGGAAATTAAATCATGGGAAAACCACCTTATTGAAGAATGCTGAAAATTATTGGGAATGTTAACATTAGAGAGAAAGCACAGAAGAAGAGACCTGATAAAGACATACAAAATAATGGCAGATCTAGTGAAGGAAGATCGAATGCTCCAGATCTCCCTGTCTCATAAAACAAGAACAAGGGGATGGTCAATGAAATGGAAAGCTGTCTAGTTCAGAACTGGTTAAAGGAAATACTTTTTCCACACAATGCAAAATTAGACTTGTGGAACTCACTGCCACAAGATACCACAGAGGTCAAGAGTTAATAGGATTTTTTAAATGGCCATTTCTATGGATACTGAGAGGATTCAGAGTTATAGTAGGAAGGATGACAAACAACAACAAGAGTTTTAGAAGGAATTTAAACCCTAATAGGGGTTGGGAAGCAACTTTTCCAGGCACCAGGTTGTCCCCGCACCTTTGTCTGTAAGATCTAGTGCCAGAGTGTCAGAGGCAGAATACTGCACTAGATGGATCTTGGGTCTGATCCAGTCTGATAATTCCTGTGTTCTTCTCATGTAATGTTAGTATGTTGGACCTTTTGTTAGCATCTAGAAGATTCAGATTAATAGATTTTGAGGCCAGAAGGGACCATGACATCATAGCCTGACCTCCTGAATAGCCCAGGCTATAGAATTTCACCCAGTTACCCCTGCACTGGGCCCAGTGGCTTGTATCTGGCTAAAGCATCTTCCAGAAAGGCACCCACTGATTTAAGGACATCACAAAATGGCGAATCGACCACTTTCCTTGATGGTTTGTTCCAATGAGATGGATCTCTGTGATAAACGTCATTCATTGACGGAAATAATTTTGGGAAGAAAATGTGAGTCATCTTTGAAGATTGTTTCAGTGTTCCGTATTCCATGTACATTTTCACCTGTGGCTTCTGCTTTCTTCTGCCAAACACTGATAGTTACATTTGCATCAGTAACTGATAAAGACGGGAAGAATCCCAAGCATCCGTCACATTTAAATAAAAACTACTGTGACAGGATCCCCGGGATGCAGCCTGGGACTATGGGACCACTGTGCCCCCTTCACTCTGCAGCCTGGGCTCTCTCTCAGAATGCTTTTCTAGTGACAAGCAGCAAACCCCTCCAGGTGCTGTGATCACTCAGCACAACAGCATGTGGAGCCCCACTCCCAGCTAGAGTGCATGAATGCTCCCGGAGCCGGTCATGAATCACTCCGAGAAAGGCATAAAGCAAATCCCCTCCAGCTCCCATCCTTGTAGCTCAGGAATGTACTGTCTTGCACTGCTCAAGATGAGCAATGCAGATGTATTAATTGGTTCACCACTTCATCAATGGAAAGTGGATATAGACCAGCCTTTGTAAACCTGAGCAGATTTACAAAACACTTCAGGCAAACTCATTGGTAAAGATAAACAGTAAAACAAGTTTATTGACTGCAAAAGATAAATTTTAAGTGATTATAAATGATAGGCAAAAAGTCAGAGTTAGTTACCAAAAGAAAAGAAAATATAAGCACACAATCTAAACTCTCAACCCTATTAGACTGGCCAAAATCTAGATTAAGCAGTTTTTCTCACCCCACTGAATACTGCAGTTCATAGTACACAAGTTTCACCTTTGAAACCTAGGCCAGTCTCCTTTTGGAATCTTCAGTCTTCTGAGTGTCCTTGTTGCTTTCAGCATAGGTGTGGGGAGCAGAAAAGGCTAAGCATGGGGCCCCTGTGTTCTGTTTTATACCCTTAGTCCCATGTGCTTGGAGAACAAAAGTGCAGGCATGTCTGGTGGACATTGCTATGTCCCCAGGCAAGGTTGAGCGATTTCTCTGGTGTGGCCTTGTGCCAATGAGTCATTGAATTGTAGCTCCCTGGCTGGAGAATGGCTGGTGATGCTTGTTCAGCACCCACCCGGATGTTGGTTACCTCCCTTGTCATTGTCTCTGGAGAGCTAGTATCTGGGCGCCTCCTAAACCCACAGCATATTTTAGTGACAACGATACAACACAATCTCATAACTTCATATGCACTAATAATAAACATATTTAGATAGAACAGTGGCTTTCAGCAGATCATAACCTTGCCCCGATACCTCACACGGCATGCTTTATGTGAAATATCACAATTATATATAAATGATGAATATGGGGGTTATAGGGCGCTCTCCCGACCTATGTTTTCCTTGATATAGCTTGAGCTACACAGGTGCACACAAAAAGAGTCTGAGCTTTCGATCAACCAGCTTCATTAGCTCAGCACTTTCCGTTTCAAAACCTTTATCTACTGCAGGGGAGAAAATGTTTGCTTTGATTTGGAAGCTCAAGCTTTTCTTGGATCACAATATTGTGAATAAAGGGCAGAGGGGTGAAGGTCAAGGCAATCAGATGGTGGAGTCTGTCCCCCCAATTTTCACTGTAATGCTGTGTTGTGGTATTTCACTGTGCATGCATCTTGCACCTCTGTACTCAAGGTGTTACTTTATTTTGCCACTGTTTTGAGGAATAGGGGATCACTGTCTGATTTTCTAATGTAGGAGCCCAAGTGATCAGAAGATTTTTGGGGGAATTATTGTTTCCTTTTGAATTTTGTCTGTGCTGTTTGTCGTTAATTAAGATTGTATTGGCTGTTGAAGTAAAATGGACAAAGAAAGAGATATGGTAGGTCCTCTTTGACATGGCTGTGAACTAATAGGTCAAGATCTCTTATTACTCTTCAAGATCCTCAGTGGAATTAGCCCAAGATACGTCACAGAGCCTCCATTTTTCCATGGTTGCTCCTCTTGAGAGCCAAGTTCCTCAAAACTATGGAACCATACATTCTGAAGGAGAATGGCGCATGTCTGCACGACAGTCTGGAAATCCCTCCCACAGGAGGAAGGGATGACCATGAAGCTCACGGTCTTCAGAACAAAGAGTTAAATTATTTCTTCAGCTTCCTCAGTCAAAATCGAACCAAGGACTAGAAGTCCGACAAGTACTGAGACCACTGCCTAGCGTGGTGACCAATATTGTCTCATTGTTTCCTTGTAGTCCCCCATCTGTCTCTGTCCCTCTGTTGTGTCTTTTCTCTTCTATTTACATTGTCAGCTCTTTGGGGCAGGGACCATCTATTTGTTCTGTTTGTACAACGCCTACCACAATGGGCTCCTGACCCGCAAGTGGGGCTCACAGCCATGCCCCATCTTTTTAACAAAAGAAATATTAGTGCAGAATTCATGTCCCCCACAAATTCCCCCCAGCCCCCCTCAGAATAATGCATTGTCAGGGAGGTGCTGCAATTACACCTTTCACCCACCAGGGGCTTCTGTGGCGTCAGAAGAGAGGGCAGCTGGCTCACCCTTGGAGCACCCCGGCGCAGAGATGGAGGGGGCATTTTGGCCTTGTCCCCCCCACACCCCCCCACTTCTACATAGGTTCTGGCACCCTTGGCTCACAGGCGCTACCCCAATTAAAATAACGAATGATAATGGTAAAGTAGAAAGAGGAGAAGACAAGAGAGAAGGAGGGGGAAAAAGCCAAAGTCCCCACTGATTTGGGGAAGTAGGAAGAATTAGGCCATTGGTCTATTTTGATTATGACAAGAACTGGTTGAAATTATTTCAATTACTTTTTCATTGAGGTTTCAGTTACATTTTGTGGAAAAACTCATGTTAATTTTTTCAGATTTTGACAGGATTTTGAAACAAACAAAAAATCCAAAACTCTTTGTTTCATGATTGTGGGAGAAAATCCCCTTTCCTTTCACTTTAAAAAACAACACTGCTTTTATTCACCTGAGTAAAACAAGGAGAAAAAATAGAGAAAGCGGGACATTTCCCACCAAAACAAAAAGTAATGTTATTGAAAAATTTAATTTCAATTTTTTGTCAAGAAATAAACGATACAGAACAAACCGTTTTTTAAAATTTTCTTTCAATATATTTACCTTATACTGACCAATGCTAGTTCTGACATTTGTGTAGGGAACTCAGCGCAGTGTGTAAGAATTATAATTAATAATAATAATGCCTAGCTCTTACATAGACATGGTGGGTGAGTTAATTTCTTTTATTAGACCAACTTCTGCTGGTGAAGATATTACCTCACCCCTGTGCTAGGCCTCACCACTGCGTATAGCTCTCGTATAGTGCATTTCATCTGTGGATCTCAAAACGCTTTCCAATTTTTAATGCATTTGTCCTCACAACACCCATGTGAGGTAGGGAGGTGTTATTATCCCTCATTTACAAATGGGGGGAGCTGAAGCACAGAGCGGGGTGGTACTTTGCATAGGCCAATGGGACGATGGAGTTCCCCTGCAGAGACTGTCATTGACTTGAGTGGCAGAGGAAGGCCGAGCACACCTCTCAACCTTCCACCTCGCCAGTATGTGACACCAGCAATTGCAATATATGAAAAGGAACCAAAATATGCGGAACACCTGGCTTTGGTTGTGCCTCGTGCCCTAATTAACTGATTGTAGTGTTCTTTTAATTATAAAACCTGTTTTTAAAGCTTATCTTCTCACCGTGACAATTATAAACCTGTTTCTTTTAAAACAGAAAACTGGGAAAACAACTTATATTCTAGCCAACTATGACAGCTCCCCTCCATGGGTTATTTTAGGCCTTGAGCTCTGGGCTGCCAATCCCCAGCACAATGCGCTACTGCTTCATACATGAGTAATTGTCATTTATGGGGAGCAGCCACTAGAGGTGGATTTGACACACACTTTACCAGTGGATTATCGAACAGTTTGCTAGACGGCAGTATAATCTTGCAGATCAGGATTCCAAGAGTCTAGCCCTGATTCTGGCACAGTAGTATAGTGGTTCGATGAGGTGCTGTATTAAAGTGTCAGAAGAAGAGGTGCTGGAGCAAACTGATATTTTTAAGTAACAAATCACCAGGCCCAGATGATCCAGCCATATGGTCTGAAGGAGTTCAAGTATGAAATGCCTGAGCTGCTAGCAAAGATATGTGATAGCTCATAAAAAGAACTACTGTACCAGAGGACTGGAGGATGGTAAATGCTGTACAGTAGAACCTCAGAGTTATAAACACCTCGGGAGTGGAGGTTGTTCGGAGCTCTGAAATGTTCATTACTCTGAAGAAAACGTTCTGGTAGTTCTTTCAAAAGTTTACAACTGAACATTAACTTAATACAGCTGTGAAACTTTACTATGCAGAGGAAAAATGCTGCTTTCCTTTTATTTTTTAGTAATTTGCGTTTAACACAGTACTGTACTGTATTTGCCTTTTTTTTTTTTTTTTTTTTTTTGTCTCTGCTGCTGCCTGATTGCGTACTTCCGGTTCCCAATGAGGTGTGTGGTTGACGGGTCAGTTCGTAACTATTGCGTTTGTTACTCTGAGGTTCTACTGTACCTGTATTTAACAAAGGCTGTAGAGGTGAGCTGGGGAATGACAGACCAGTGAACCATACATCATGTGTATCTGATAATTTTGTTGAAATTATAACTAAAATTAGAAGAATAAAACACGTGGAAGATTATGATATGATAGGGTCTAACCAATGTGGTTTCTGTAAAGGGAAATTTTGTCTTAGATTGTCAGCTCTTCGGAGCAGGGACTGTTTTTTTGTTCGGTGCTTGTCCAGCGTCTGGCACCGTGATCCATGACTAGGCGCTATGGGGATATAAATAATAATCTGTTAGAAGTCAGGTAAAGGAAAACCACTGACGTAATGTATTTAGATTTTCAAAAGGCCTTTCACAAAGTACTTCAGAAGAGGCTACATCATCATGGGGTGAGAAGAAAACTTTTGTGGAGGTGGATCAAAAACTGGCTAGAAAAGAGGAAACAAAGAATAGGAACAAATGACCAATTTTCATCATGGCAAAAGGTTAATAGCAGGGACCACAAGGTACCGTATTAGGTCCAGTTTTGTTTAATATATTTATTATTTAGCAAGTGAGGTAGCAAAATTTGCAGCTGACACAAAGTTGTTTAGGTTAGTCAGAATCAGAAAGAACTGTGGGGAAATTCAGAGAGACGAAACCAAACTAGGTGAATGGCTAACATGATGGCAGATGAAGTTCCATGTTGATGATGTAAAGTAATGCACATTGGAGGAAAACATTTGACACTGAAAGGCAACTGATTCAAAACTGAGCAAATACTTTTCACTCAAATCATCACTAGACTGTGGAACTCACCAACACAGGATATCATGGGTGCCAAGAATTTAGTAAGATTCAAAGACGGATTGGATGTTTATATTGATAACAACACCAAGAGTTATAACAGTTAATGCAAACTAAGAGTTTTGGAAGAGATATACAACCTCATGTTTCAAGGTTCAAACACATCTCTAATGCTTTGGGAGATCAGGAACCAGGTTTTCCTGGGAGACAGATTACACCACATCTTTCAACTGTGCCTTACACTTTTCTCTGAAGAATCTGGTCCTGGTCCCTGTCAGAGCCAGGATACTAGACTAGATGGATCACGAGTCTGATCCAGTCTGGCAATTCCTATGGCTATGTAACCAAAGCCCATTTAAAGTGACTGAATGGATAAATAGTGGAGTTACCCTATTACAGACCTGAGTTCTTGTCCTACCTCTGCCTGAAGTTACCTTTTGCAACATCTTTCCTAGTCCAGAGCTTAACTACTCTTATAGTTAGAATTTTTTTCCTACTATCTAACCTAAACCTTTCTTGCTAATGATTAAACCCATTACTTTTGTCCTACCTTCAGTGGCCATATAGAACCATTGGCCACCATCCTCTTTACAACAGTCCTTAACATATTTGAAGACAGTTATCAGTCCGCTTCCCTCAAAACTAAACATGCCCCGTTGTTTTTAACTTTTTAACCTTTCCTCATAGGTCAGATTTTCTAAACATGAGATCATTTTTGTTGCCCTCCTCTGGACTCTCTCCAATTTGTCCACATTTTCCCAAAGTGTGGTACCCAGAATTGGACGCCATAGTCCAGCTGAGCCCTCAACAGTGCCAAGAAGAGTGGGACAGTTACCTTACATGCTACACTCATTAATACACCCCAGAATGATGAACCTCTTTTGCAGCTGCCTCAGATTGCTGACACATATTCCTTTTGTGATCCACTATAACCCCCTCCCAAGCCTTTCCAGCCATACTACCAACAAGCCAGTTATTCCCCATGTTGTAGTTCTGCATTTGATTTTTCCTTCCTAAGTGCACTTGTCTTTACTGAATTTCATCTTGTTGAATTCAGACCAATTCTCCAATTTATCAAGGTCCTTTTCAGTTCTATCCCTGTCCTCCAAAGTGCTTGCAACCCCCCCCAGCTTGGTGACCTCTGCATATTTTATAAGCAAATGCTCCACACCATTATCCAAGTAATTAATTTAAATATTAAATAGTACTAGGCCCAGGATTGATCCCTGTGGAACCCCATGCCCTCCCAGTTTGACCGCGATCCTTTGAGAACTACTCTTTGAGTACGGTCTTTCAATCAGTTGTGCACCCACCTTATACTCATTTCATTGATACTAGACTGTATTTCATCGATACTAGACTGTCTTGTGGGACTGTGTCAAAAGCTATAGCACATCTGCTGCTTCGCCCAATAGTTTGGGACTCATGGCTACCTGGGTTCCAGCTCACTGCAAGTTGCTGTAGGGTACAAGTTGAGCATAAAGGGAAGAAGGAGGATCCTGGGAACTACAGGCCAGTCAGCCTCACCTCAGTCCCTGGAAAATTCATGGAGCAGGTCCTCAAGGAATCAATTCTGAAGCACTTAGAGGAGAGGAAAGTGATCAGGAACAGTCAGCATGGATTCACCAAGGGAAAGTCATGCCTGACTAATCTAATTGCCTTCTGTGACGAGATAACTGGCTCTGTGGATGAGGGGAAAGCGGTGGACGTGTTGTTCCTTGACTTTAGCAAAGCTTTTGACACGGTCTCCCACAGTATTCTTGCCAGCAAGTTAAAGAAGTATGGGCTGGATGAATGCACTATAAGGTGGATAGAAAGTTGGCTAGATTGTCAGGCTCAACAGGTAGTGATCAATGGCTCCATGTCTAGTTGGCAGCTGGTATCTAGTGGAATGCCCCAAGGGTTGGTCCTCGGACCGGTTTTGTTCAATATCTTCATAAATGATCTGGAGGATGGTGTGGATCGCACCCTCAGCAAGTTTGCAGATGACACTAAACTGGGAGGAGAGGTAAATACGCTGGAGGGTAAGGATAGGACACAGAAGGACCTAGACAAATTAGAGGATTGGGCCAAAAGAAATCTGATGAGGTTCAACAAGGACAAGTGCAGAGTCTTGCACTTAGGACGGAAGAATCCCATGCACCGCTACAGACTAGGGACCGAATGGCTAGGCAGCAGTTCTGCGGAAAAGGACCTAGGGGTGACAGTGGATGAGAAGCTGGATATGAGTCAACAGTGTGCCCTTGTTGCCAAGAAGGTCAATGGCATTTTGGGATGTATAAGTAGGGGCATTGCCAGCAGATCGAGGGACGTGATCGTTCCCCTCTATTCGGCATTGGTGAGGCCTCATCTGGAGTACTGTGTCCAGTTTTGGGCCCCATACTACAAGAAGGATGTGGAAACATTGGAAAGAGTCCAGCGGAGGGCAACACAAATGATTAGGGGGCTGGAGCACATGACTTATGAGGAGAGGCTGAGGGAACTGGGATTGTTTAGTCTGCGGAAGAGAAGAATGAGGGGGGATTTGATAGCTGCTTTCAACTACCTGAAAGGGGGTTCCAAAGAGGATGGATCTAGACTGTTCTCAGTGGTAGCTGATGACAGAACAAGGAGTAATGGTCTCAAGTTGTAGTGGGGGAGGTTTAGGTTGGATATTAGGAAAAACTTTTTCACTAGGAGGGTGGTGAAACACTGGAATGCGTTACCTAGGGAGGTGGTGGAATCTCCTTCCTTAGATATTTTTAAGGTCAGGCTTGACAAAGCTCTGGCTGGGATGATTTAGTTGGGGTTGGTCCTGCTTTGAGCAGGGGGTTGGACTAGATGACCTCATGAGGTCCCTTCCAACCCTGATATTCTATGATTCTATGATTCATAGCTTGCCTTTGTGGCAGAGACAGCCTGATTCAGCCTAAATGTGGAACCATGCTGCAAAATCCAGTACACCTGAGAGGTGTACCTGCGTGAGTTCTGCAGGGGAGGAACAGAGCTGGAAAGCGGGTAGTAGTGAGGTGTGGGGAAGGACACTTGCAGGAGGTGTGTGTGTGGTAGAAGTGCTGGCCGGAAGGTGATGCTCACAGGGGCTATGTGGGGGGATAGCTGGGCAGGGAGAGAACACTGGTAGGGGTTGTGTTGGGGGTAATTAGAGGAGCTGGCCTGCGGGAGGAGACATTTGTAGGCAGCTGGCAGTGCAGGGATTGGGAGGAGTATGCTTGGCTGCAAGAGCTCAGCAGGACGGGGTGGGGGCAGTAGCAGTGGAGGGGAGGAGGGATGCAGAGAGGGTTAAATAGGTGCGGGGTGAGCAAGAGGGGGCATTTGCAGAAGATCATCTGCTGGGTGGAGGGTACTTATAGGAACAGGGGTGATGGTAGCAATGTCGGGGAGGCACTTGGGGGAAGCAACGCTGGGGGATCAGTAGCAGCACAGGGGCAGGAGTTGGGGGTAGCAGTATAGGGAGACAGGACAGTGAGGGGTAATTTGCGGGGCTCGGTGTGATAGCTGTATCAGGGGGCACTGGGGGGGAGCAATGCAGGGGGCAGAGCTGTGGGGGGGCTCTGTCAGGAGCTGGGAGTACCAGCCCTAGGAGTGCGGGTCTGTGCTAGGCGCTGGGGTCCCAGCCCCATGGGGCAGGGCAATGTGAGGAGCTGGGGAACCCAGCCCCAAGGAGGCGAGCTGCGGGGACTGTGAGAGGAGCTGAGGGGCCCAGCCTGGGGCGGGGGGGGGGGCTGGGCTGTGTGGGGGCTGTGTGAGGAGCTGGGGGTCCCAGCCAGGTCTCGTTAGGCTGGGGAGCAGCTGTGTGAGGAGCTGGGGAACCCAGCCCCAAGGAGGCGAGCTGGGGGGACTGTGAGAGGAGCTGAGGGGCCCAGCCTGGGGGGGCGGGGCTATGTGGGGGCTGTGTGATGAGTTGGGGGTCCCACCTAGCTCTGGTTAGGCTGGGGAGCAGCTGTGTGAGGAGCTGGGGGTCCCAGCCCCGACAGGTAGGGCCATGGGGGGCTGTAACAGGAGCTGGGGGTCCCAGCCCAGGGGAATGGTACTGTGGGGGGCTGTGAGGGGAGCTGGAAGTCCCAGCATTTGGGGGGCTTTGTGAGGAGCTGGGGGTTGCAGCACTGGGGTGGCCGGACTGTAAGAATAGCTGGGGGGTCCGGGCCCAGAGGGGTGGGGTGGTGAGGAGCTAGGGTCCGAGCCAGGGGGGCTGTGAGGAGCTGGGGTTCCTGGCTGGGGGGGGGGGGCTGTGAGGAGCTGGGGGTCCAGCACTAGGGGGCTGTGGGAGGAACTGGGGGTTCTAGACCCTGGGGGGCAGAGGGCACGGGGAAGGCTGTAAGCACAGCAGGGAAGGAGGGGCTGTGGGGGGATCTGGGGGTCCCGGCCGGGGGGGGCAGGGGTGTGGGGGGAGCTTGGGGTCCCGGGGGGGCGGGGTGGCTGTGAGGGGAGCTGGGGGTCCCGGCCCGGGGGAGGGCGGGGGGGCTGTGAGGGGATCGGGGGAGCTGGGGGTCCCGGCCCGGGGTGGCTGTGAGGGGAGCTGGGGGTCCCGGCCGGGGGGGCGGGGGGGCTGTGAGGGGAGCTGGGGAGCTGGGGGTCCCGGCCCGGGGGGGCTGTGTGAGGAACTGGGGGTCCCGGCCGGGGGGGCTGTGAGGGGAGCTGGGGGTCCCGGCCCGGGGGAGGGCGGGGGGGCTGTGAGGGGATCGGGGGAGCTGGGGGTCCCGGCCCGGGGGGGCGGGGCTGTGAGGGGAGCTGGGGGTCCCGGCCCGGGGGGGCTGTGAGGGGAGCTGGGGGTCCCGGCCCGGGGGAGGGCGGGGGGGCTGTGAGGGGATCGGGGGAGCTGGGGGTCCGGGCCCGGGGGGGCTGTGTGAGGAGCTGGGGGTCCCGGCCCGGGGGGGCTGTGAGGGGAGCTGGGGGTCCCGGCCCGGGGGAGGGCGGGGGGGCTGTGAGGGGATCGGGGGAGCTGGGGGTCCGGGCCCGGGGGGGCTGTGTGAGGAGCTGGGGGTCCCGGCCCGGGGGGGGCTGTGAGGGGAGCTGGGGGTCCCGGCCCGGGGGAGGGCGGGGGGGCTGTGAGGGGATCGGGGGAGCTGGGGGTCCCGGCCTGGGGTGGCTGTGAGGGGAGCTGGGGGTCCCGGCCGGGGGGGCGGGGTGGCTGTGAGGGGAGCTGGGGGTCCCGGCCCGGGGGAGGGCGGGGGGGCTGTGAGGGGATCGGGGGAGCTGGGGGTCCGGGCCCGGGGGGGGCGGGGCTGTGAGGAGCTGGGGGTCCGGGCCCGGGGGGGGCGGGGCTGTGAGGAGCTGGGGGTCCCGGCCCGGGGGAGGGCGGGGGGGCTGTGAGGGGATCGGGGGAGCTGGGGGTCCCGGCCCGGGGGGGGCGGGGCTGTGAGGAGCTGGGGGTCCCGGCCCGGGGGAGGGCGGGGGGGCTGTGAGGGGATCGGGGGAGCTGGGGGTCCCGGCCCGGGGGGGCGGGGCTGTGAGGGGAGCTGGGGGTCCCGGCCCGGGGGGGGGGCGGTGGGGGGAACTGGGGGTCCCGCCCCGGCCGGTGTCAGCTTGCAGCGGGAGCTCCACCCCCCCGACCCCCCCGGCGGCGGGAGGGAGGGAGGGAGCGAGCGAGGGGCCGGCCCCGCCGGCGGGGGAGCGGGGAGGGGGGAGGCAGCCGCGCCCGCCCGCTGCCCGCTCCGCACTCGGCCGGCGCCGCGCCTCGAAGTTGGGCGGGCCGGGCGCACCATGCCCCAGCTGCCGCCCGCGGGCGGCGACGACCTGGGCGCCCCGGACGAGCTGATCCCCTTCCAGGACGAGGGCGACGAGCAGGACAAGGGCGCGGGGCGCGGCTCGGCCCACGGGGACCTGGACGAGCTCAAGTCCTCGCTGGTCCACGAGTCCGAGAACCGCCGCGCCAGCGCCTCGGGCTCCGACTCGGAGGTGAGGGGCCGGGGGGCCTGGGGGGCCGGGCGGCGCCGGGGGGGCTCGGGGCAGCGCTCACCCCTCTCCCCTTTGTGTCTCCCCCGCAGGCGGAGCGGCCGCCGCCGCCGCCGCAGCCCCGCGAAAGTTTCCAGAAGCCGCGGGACTATCTCGCCGAAGGTACCGACCCCTGCCCCGGCCCCCTGCGCCCCCCGGGGCCCCGGCCCCCCGCCCCCCAACCCGGCCCCCTGGGGTGCCTGCCCCCGCTGCTCCCCCGGGGCCCCCGTCCCGGCCCCCAACCCGCCCCCCTGGGGTGCCTGCCCCCGCTGCTCCCCCGGGGCCCCCGTCCCGGCCCCCAACCCGCCCCCCTGGGGTGCCTGCCCCCGCTGCTCCCCCGGGGCCCCCGTCCCGGCCCCCCGCCCCCCAACCCGGCCCCCCTGGGGTGCCTGCCCCCGCTGCTCCCCCGGGGCCCCCGTCCCGGCCCCCCGCCCCCCAACCCGGCCCCCCTGGGATCCCTGCCCCCGCTGCTCCCCCCGGGGCCCCCGGCCCGGCCCCCAGCCCGCCAACCCGGCCCCCTGGGGTGCCTGCCCCCGCTGCTCCCCCCGGGGCCCCTGTCCCGCCCCCCAAACCGCCCCCCTGGGATCCCTGCCCCCGCTGCTCTCGTCGGGGCTCCTGTCCCGGCCCCCAGCCCCCCTGGGATCCCTGCCCCCGCTGCTCTCGTCGGGGCTCCTGTCCCGGCTCTCTGCCCCCCAACCCGCCCCCATCTCTCTGGGGCTTCCCCCCGGGATCCCTGCCCCCGCTGCTCCCCTCGGGGCCGGCCTCCTGCCCCCCCCAACCCGCCCCCCTGGGGCTTCCCTCTGGGATCCCTGCCCTTCCCTAGCCTGCCCCCTCTGCTCCCCCTGTCCCGTGCCCCTTTCCCCAGCCCTCTTCCCACCCCTTCTGCCCCACAGCCCCCCGCTCTCTTCCCTCCCCAGTTACCCCTGCCCGCTTGCCCCCCTTCTGCTCCTTCACTCCCCTGCTCCCCACTTCCCCGCCCCATGCGCCTGTGCTCACCCTCCCTCCGCTTCCCTTTCCCCCCGGATCCCCCTCTGCGGGGCCGCCCCCGGCAGTTCGCCTTGGACGGGAAGTTTCCCTCGGGTCCCTGCGCGGCTCAGGGTCCCAGCCCCGGCCTGGAGGATCCCCCAGCCCTGCAGCCCTCCTCGGTGTTTACATCCTTCGGATACTTCCAGACGCTTAGCAAGACTTTTAACCTCTTTGTTTTCTTCGTCCGTGTCCGTCGCCCGCCCTCGGACTCTCTCCTCCTCCCCCCTGCTTACCCACCCCTTCCTCCCTGAGCTAGGCTTACTCAAGGGAAGTAACCTGAGTGTAGATACTCGAGTTAACTCTGCAGTGAAGACCTATTTCCCCCCCTTCTCTCCACCCCAGCTTTAACAACTTCAGCCGCTTCTACCATCTGCCTGCTCCCAGCCCCACCCTGGTGAAAGCCCCTGGCTGAGCCTTTTCTTTTCTCCCCAGTAGTGAGAAGACAGCAAGATGGAGGTTTCTTTAAGGGGCCCCCCTATCCAGGTTACCCCTTCCTGATGATCCCAGAGCTGGGCAGTCCCTACCTGCCCAACGGAGCCCTGTCCCCTGGCGGTGCTCACACAGTAAGTGCTGCTCACTTTGGTTTGGCCCCTCTGCTGTCAGGAGAACTCCTTTCTCCCTGCAGACACTGTTCAGCTGTTCTTTCACCCTAGCTGAGGAGAGACCCCTGATGTCCAGGGACAGTGTATGTGGTCAGTGGGGTGGGGGGCTTTTGCTGTCTTGCGGAGTAGAAATGTCTGCTCTGACTCTTGTTTTGCGGCGTTGATTGCATAAAAGTGGTCTTTTATAAAGTAGCTTGAGGCTGCATTCTCGTCCTACTGATCTGACAACATGAGTGCTGGGGAGACTGCCCCTATGGTGAAGTTAGATTGTTTCCTTTGGAAGCTGAAGAGATGGGTTGGGTGGTTTTTCGTATCCTCATTCGTTTCCATGGGGTGCATACGCTCCTCTTCACAAAGCGAGACCTCTAAAGAATTGGCAAGGATGAGGAAAGTGGCAGAGTTTTGCTCCCTGATTCATTCTTCCTCCTTCCTGGGTTGATCATTCAAGCTGATGCAGGCAGCGTGTAATACCCTAGTAGATCCCCACTAAAGTCAGGGTCCATCCCCATGACCCACGAGGATCAGTTTGTAAGGATGGGGCCCAAACTTGTCCTATTGCTCTTTAGGAAGTTATACCTTGTCAGGTTAATGATCATATATTTCAAACAAACACGCACATGCCCTAGTTTATTTGACTGATATCCCCTTAGATTATGAAAATAGAACTCCAGAATATCAAATCTAATTTTCCTTCTTTGATGTTGTTTGTTCACTTTTTGCATTTCTCTCAGCTTGGAAGGTGAAAGTAAGCCCCTTTCGCTTGCTGACCCGCAGTTTCATTGGGGGGTGAGGCCCATGTTTTCATGCTGTGACCCCAATCCTGCAATTGAATGGGCAAGGGAAGACCAAGTGACTTCACTGAGATGGCACAGGGGCTCCTGTGCTGATCTGATTGCACGATTGGGCCCTCTGTATCATGCTCCTGCTTTGAGCAGGGGGTTGGACTAGATGACCTCCTGAGGTCCCTTCCAACCCTGATATTCTATGATTCAATGTTAAGAAGCCCTTTGGGGGCTATTGTAATACAAATGATAATGCATTAGTACTGTGCTCTGATGCTTGGGTTGCAAACATTGCTCAGGAACGTTTGCTTTAAAATTGAAGATTCCAGTGCTGCAATTTGTTGCTCATACGTGGATTTCTGTGCCTGCGCAGACCCCCAGTGTCTTTAATGGGGGCGGCCCATGTGGACACAGCAGTCTGCCCGTGTGTGACAAATTGTAGGGTCAGGGCCGTGGTGTGTGTTTTGTAATTTCATGGAGTCGTTTCTCTTGGATCTGAGTGTTGTAAAAACTTTTTTTTACCACACAGGCACAAAAAATAAGGGATAGACTTGACTTGACAGTGTCTCTTTAATGAATATTTGAGGGGAGAATCCGAGATTCTCACTTGGTGGTGTATTTGTTTTGCTTAACTAGTTTCAGAGCAAGACCCCCAGCTCTTATCTGCTGGGGTGGAGCAGTTGATTCTGCAATAACTTTAAGTTCCACGCAAAAGAAACGTGCGTGCTGTTTCTGACTCTTGCCGTTTAAAATTTGAATGTAAATTCTGGATGGAAAACTAATAAAGAATCCAGTGGGGAGCCCTGTTACATGTGTAAACCTGAGAAACCTGACCATGGTTTTCTTCTGTTTGCCCTGCTTTTCTCATTTAAAGGGATCTTTTAGACTTTTTAAAGCTGTTAATGGGCTGACAT
Source organism: Caretta caretta (assembly GCF_965140235.1). NCBI lineage: Eukaryota > Metazoa > Chordata > Testudines > Cheloniidae > Caretta > Caretta caretta. The sequence continues at coordinate 14,056,995 of NC_134231.1, read as the reverse complement.
TGTCTGTCTCTCCATCTGCGTTTAAAGAAGTGATTAAGCAAATTGACCAAGCGTTAGACAGAGTGCAAATGAGAGCAAATTGGAATTCCCCAGAACACAAACCAATGCCCCATCCCCAAATCCTTCTCTGCCCTCAGGAGCTCATTGTGTTCCGGTGGCCATTAGAGGTTCCCTGCCTGCATGCTTATCCCCAAACAGGAACCTATTATTATCCTTTCCTTGGTGAGGTGCACACCTTTATCAATGATCAGTGCCCTCCTCTGGGCTTCAGATTTAATTCTGGAACTTTTGTCGTTTAAGGTGAAGGGCCTGAACAAGATAAATGTGATGCCTGATTGGCTCTTAATAATGATTAAGAGAAGCCTGAGAAACTTTCCCAGCAGAACCGGTTAATTCTGCTGTCATCGTGCTTTTCAGCAATTGGAAGCTGCTCTATTCACTTGTGGCATTAAAACATACCTGGGGCATGGATGGCTTGTTTCCTTGTATGCCTGAAAGCAACTGGCGCGAGGACTTGTACAAATAATGCTCTAAACTAATAGGGTTAGTTAGCATCGAAGGCTTCTCAATTCTTGTATGTTTTATTGATTTGAAACGAAATGCTTTTAGTGACGTCCACTGTTCGGCCAGGTTTTAATGAATCCATTATTCACACTTGCCTTTGCTAAATTATAGATAGGAGGATTTTACATGCATTTCTACAAAGAGAACATAGAACAAGATATTGTTCCTTTAAGCTGTGACTTAAATTAATGCTAGCTTGTTTACACCTATCTCTAAAATACGTTATCTAAAACCAGCTGGCTTGAACAATCATTTAGTGTTAAATGATGTTTGAATTATTAGCCATTTGGTTGTTTGTTCATTAACATGGGTCAATACTGCATTCAGCTGTATGACATAACTGTATTTTAATTATACAGTTACTGATAATTAGGCATTAGAACTTTTGGGCTTTCATTTAGATCTTAACAGCTAGACTGTACTTGCCTCGAGGGCATGATTATACAAATATGCCTGTGTGGCAGACAGTTGTGTGATGGGTAAAGGTTATAGTTGCAGTTTGTCACCGTTATTTGTATTAATAAATTTCACAGATGATACTTGATTGGGAGGAATTGCAAATACCAGTGAGGACTAAGAAATAATAAAAAGGGACCAAGTAAGATTAGAAACATTAGCCATAAAATAATTAATATTTTTATTTAATAAATCTTGGAATACTGGGGAAATTCAAGAAGACCAGAAGCGAGCTAATGTGCCCATATTTTAAAAGGGTAAACAGGATAACCTGGGTAATTATAGGCTAGTTAGCCTGACATCGATCTCAGACAAAATAATGGAACAGCAGTATGTGACTTTGGGTACGTATACGCTACCCGCCGGATTGGCGGGCGGCGATCGATCCAGCAGGGGTCGATTTATCACGTCTAGTCTAGACGCTATAAATCGACCCCCGAGTGCTCTCCCATCGACTCCTGTACTCAACCGCTGCGAGAGGCGCAGGCGGAGTCGACGGGGGAGCGGCAGCAGTCGACTCACCGCGGTGAAGACACCACGGTAAGTTGATCAACTTAGATCAATTCTCTCTCCCCCCCCACCCCCCAGTGTAGACCAGGCGTCAATCAAAAAAGAACTAAGGGATGGTCATATAACTAAGGCTGGTAAAGAGGGCTACTTAGCTGAAGACCACCTCTTTTCCAACTTGATACAATTTTTTAGTGGGACTACAAGTGGTTGATAAAGGTAACTGTGTTGATGTAATATGCTTGGACTTCTTTTAGGCATTTGACTTAGTACTGCTCAACATTTTGACTAAAAAACTAGCATTGTTCAAAACCAGTGCAGCACATGTGTTTAAAAACAGGTTGACAGATCTCAAGACATATTTGTTAATGGGGAATAATAATTGAATGGGGGTATTCTGATGGGGTTCAGCAGGGACTTCTCATACAGGATTAGGTTGAGGATGTTTTTATCAGATATCTGGAAGAAAATATAAAATTTCATATAAAGTTTGCAAATGTGACTAATATTGGTGGGGCGGTAAATGATGATGAGGGCAGGTCACTGATACAGAGTGATCTGTATTTTTTTGGTAAGCTTGACACAATCAAATGCAATTCAGCCAAATGCATGATACATCTAGGGACAGAGAAAGGAGATCATGCTTACAGAATGGAAACTGCATCTTAGAGAGCAGTGATTCTGAAACAGACTTGGGGTGATAGTGAACCACCAAATGAACTTCAGCTCCCAGTGTGATGCTGTAGCTAAGGGCTTGTCTACATTACCCGTCTAGACGCGATAAATTGACCACCGAGCACTCTCCCGTCAACTCCGGTACTCCACCAGGGCGAGAGGCGCAGGCGGAGTCAATGGGAGAGGGTCAGCCGTTGACTTACCGCAGTGAAGACCCCACGGTAAGTAGATCTAAGTACATCGACTTCAGCTACGTTATTCCTGGGATGCATATGTAGGGGAACAGTGAGGTGGTGTATCTATGTATACACCAGAGATGAGACCATTACTAGAATATTGTGTCCAATTCTGGTAACCACACTTCAAAGAAGGTGCTGAAAATTTGGAGAGTGTTCAGGGAAGAGCTACAAGAGGATCTAAGGACTGGACAACATGCCTTACATGGAGAGACTTAAGAAGTTCAGTCTATTTATCCTATCAAACAGAAGGTTAAGAAGCAATTTGATCGCAGTCTAAATTAACCACCCAAGATGAGGATATGTGGAGGACTTGTTATTCCAGCAGACAAAAGCATAAAAAAAAAATAATCCAATAGTAGGAAATAGAAGCTAGACAAATTCAAACAGGAGGTAAAGTGCACATTTTTAAACTTAGCTTTGCAACAACTTTCCGAGGATTGTAGTGGATTGTGTATCATTTGACATCTTTAAATCAGGTTTGGGTGTCTTTCCAAAAGATATGTTACAGCTCAGTCAGAACTTGTGAAGTTGGTTTAGGAACCACTTGGTGAAATTTGATGGCCGTTGTTATGGAGGAGGTCAGACTATCTTAATGGTCCCATCTGGCCTTAAAATCCAAAACTGTTAGAATACTGCCTAGAGGCCCTAGCCAATGCGCTAGGCACGGTACAGACAGATAATCCCTGTCCTCATCCTGAAAAGCTTAGTTTAAGACAAGATTGAACAGATGAACTCAGCAAATGGGGAGGAAGGAGATGGTAATAGGAACAGTAGCATCCTTTGGCACAGAGAGGGTTTTTAGTAATTGAGACAAATAAAGGGATAGCCCTAGTCTTGACTGGCCATTATTCGCTGTCGGTGTTTTGTGGGTATCTCAGTAGAAATGAGTCTTAAAAGGAGACTTGAAGGAGGGTGGGGCTTTCTGGATTTTTTTTTTTTTTTTTGAGAGAGAGAGAGAGAGGATGTTCCAGGCATAAGGGAAGCATGGGGTGTGGAGCTCAAAGATGATTGTGGGAGAAACGGGCTCATGCATGGTAGAGGTTAACTGTTATTGATGGAGTGAAAGGTTGACAAAGCAGTAAGGTAACAGAGTGGAAAGGTAGGGCAGGGTTACTGGGAATGGATTTAAAGATGAATGCAAGAAGCTTATCTTGGATGCAGTGGAGAACGGGTGGGGGGTCAGAGGATGGAATGGAAGGGGTGATGTGATCAGGCCACTTAAAGGTTTTAGCATCTGGTTTGAATGGACCCATATGGGGACAAATTGAGATTCTTCCTGGAAATATGTAATTAATCTTTCTGGGCTGTGGGGTGGGTGTGGGAGTTTGGAAACAGATACTCAACAGGAGGAAGATGCTAGGAAAAGATTCTTGGAGTGATGATGGGCAGCAAATTAAAAATGAGTTTTCAGAGCCCTAAGTATCAGCAGTGCTGTTTTGAGCTGCAGAGACATTATCTCTTGATAGAAAGAACAGGAGTACGTGTGGCACCTTAGAGACTAACAAATTTATTTGAGCATGAGCTTTTGTGGGCTACAGCTCTCTAGATAGGGAACTAGCAGCTCCCATATATGAATGGCATCCACTGTTGAGGCATCACGTTATGAGAAAGATATTGACAAACTGGTTGGTGATCAGAGAAGAGCAACCAAAATGATCAGGATTCGTCTGTCTGTCTTGTGTTTCTATATGATACCTATAATGATGGTATCTAGCTGCTGGAGGGATTGACTGTGTAGAGATTAAAAGAGCCAAATATGTACAGCTTGGCTGTGAGACAATTAAGGAGTGTAAAAGCCAATGAATATTTCCTCTCCAACCTGCTGAGGATAGGGAGCAATTATTTAGGACAATATGTGGAGAACAGAACTGGGAACAATGGTATAAAATTAAGTAAAGGAATACTGTGATGCATTGAAAACTTAAAATTACAAGCTGTTATATTAAGTGTAAGGAACTTTCTGGTCTTGCTTGCAGGCTTCAGGGCTCTGCAGAACATGCAATCCGGGTTTTGTGCAATCAGTCTGCAAAGAGACAGCCTAGAGCAAGGTGGGGGGAGTTCTGCCTTAGGGAGCAGCCTGCTTTCTCTCTCTCTGTTTTTGTTCTCGTGTTAAGGTTCTGGATTCCAACGAAGTCGTGTTACACTGCAACCTTCTGGAAATAGCATTAGATGTTTGTATCTAAATTCTCTATGTATATGCCATGAGCATAAAAAATATTATCAGGAAAGCCATCCTGACAAGATGTTCTGCATTGTGGAGTCATTTCAGGGGGAGGGTAGAAGACCTATCACATTTCACACTTAAAACTAGACTAGCTAAATTCTACAACAGCAGGGCCCCAATTCTGGTTGGCCCCTACGCTCTTCTGTAATAAACATGATTAGTAATACTTTAGGTAAAAGTTCAGTAGGTTCTTGGGGGGGTACTCTGCTTGACTTAGCTTTCTTACATCTCTGCACTCTGTGGTACTTGGAAGGTTGGATGCCTTTTTCAGGCCTTGTAGTGCATTTTGTACCAAGCAGGACAGCTGATGATTGCAGCTGCATTTGGAATGCAGACTTCCACTCCTGTTAACATTTTAGTTCCATTGGGTTCTTCCCTCCTCTCAATGAACTCACATTTAAGAGACCCTCTCAGTTCCAGTCTAAGTATGGAGTTGCAAAGGGGGGGGGAAATGGGGGGTTGTCCCCTCCGGCCCCACCCCCCTTTTTTTGCTGCTTTATTACGTAAAAAGCCTGAGATTTTTTTCTACTTTTTTTTAACTTTAAAAATATCAGAAAAGTCAAATCTGTATTTCTGAAGGAAAAATCAGTCTCTTACTGATAAATACAGCCATTAACATGATGTAACAAATAAGAAAATGAAAAGCTGGGTCTGTATTCTATTCCATTTAACGCTAGGAAACTTGGAGTTAAGGTTCCATCTACCATTTTCACTCTGACCCTGGGTCAATGTCCGTTATATACTTATTCATCAGAAACCCTCCTTACTGCTCATCACATATCTTCTCTATATTTCCAGTGGCATCCAAACCTTTGCCTTGCATACTTATATAGTACATGATGCTTAGATCAGGAGTTGAGAGAGTTCAGCATCTCCGTCAGGGTTGTCTTGCAAACACTACTGGAAAATATTTCATGTGCAATGTGGGCCATAATTATGATGGTGCTGTTTCTAATATTGCTTTCTAACGGCATTTAACTCCCTAAGATATTTTGGGATACAGTTTGTATGAAAGACACGATGGCATATGAAACTGTCATATTGTTACTGTGCTCGTGTTACCAATACAGGTCTAGTTTCTGGGGTAAATATGATGACGAGTTGTCTTCTAATATCCAGTTATAGGGAGAGCCAATGCAGTGTGACTCTGAGTATGGATGTTCTTTCTAGGCAGCGATTTTTATATAATCACTCAATATGCTATTGCAAAAAGACCCATTCCCCTGTGCAACTTCTCGATTGGTCTGAACAATGGTAGCAAGTCGTATAAAAACACCGGTGAATGCCTAAGCCTCAGTTTCTCTGATAAGGCCACCCGTGGAGCTGCACAGGTGTTAGTGAGTCAGTGGGAGAGTTCCCAGACAAGTCCTGTGTAGAGCAGCGTAAATGTTTGAGGTTTTCTGCCTACTCTTGCAATGCAAACTATACTGGAAGGAAAATGCCCAGCTGGACAAGTAGCCGGTTACTTCCAAAGCAAAATATCTCCTTCAGTGTGGCAGGATGGATTGATTTAAATAAGCAATTTAAATCATGATTAAATCACCAAGTGGAGAGCCTCGATTTAAATAGTCAGTTGTAATCAACTTTTCCATTTGTACTGCAGTTATTTTCGAAGAAAGGTGTATTTTGATTGGTTGATATCACCATTGAAGCATCGTTGCTTTGCAACTAAATAGTGCTGTCACGCTAGATTTGGTACATCTTTTTGCTACTTAAGATATGCTATAACTATATATATGTATTTAAGCAATTATATACCTGTTTTCAGATTATTAATTAAACATTTTTAGTGTGTTAGAAAATGACGAATGATATATTGCTTATTTACTAGATAATTAACTTTTTGCTCATGATTTGTGTCAGGCTGCATTAGGGTGGTAACGGAAAATTTAATTAAACACACAAAACAGCATATACAATTTATTTTCGTTAACCAGAACAATCCCTTAATACAGTGCATGACCTACTGTGCCATATTTGTAAATCTTGACTTCAAAAATTAGATGTTTTCCCCCTGATTCTTTCTTTATACAGAAAAGCAGCCTTTAACTCAAAGTTCCTGACAGAGCTCATTGATTCAGCCTTTTGTATTTAGCTGTCTGAAGAGATTATAAGGCGTTTTTAGTCCTTAACATATTTTGTTTTAAATTCGGGTTTAATTTTGAAGAGATTTATTTTTTAAAAGGTAAACGTATTGTAACTCGAATAGAATAAAAAAATCCAAATTAAATAAAAAAAAGTAAGTGCGGAGTGCACTGTAATTGCTGGGCCGGGTTATTGTTGCCCTTAGGAGACCTGCTGATGGGTAAAGACCGTCACTCGTTTTGATTACAGTGCTTTGCGCCAGGTTTTGCTCAAACTCAGTAGCTCATGTGCTGGGAGGTGGCCTGACCTTGAGCTATAGGTGAAGCTGGCAGCAACTCTTAGAGTTAAGGTTTCCTCACGGTTTCCATTGTAAAAACCTTATTTATTAATGATAAAGCCTGCTGATAATTAGAAGCCAAATGTTAATTATTCAGGCTGAAGTTTTCCGTGCCTCAGGCGGATCGGATTTTTCGTCATTTCAGCAAAAATGTTGCAAGTGCTTCTGACGATGACCTTCGGGAAAATGTGTGTTGTGTTGGGAATGCTAAAAAATGTCTATAAGCCGTTTTGTTGGGAAGCCCGGATGCCTCTGCGCTTGGGAGAAGAGGCTTGAATTTTGACAGAGGGCTTGTCCTGGGGTCACAGAAGCGCCTCAGACTGTCCCTGTGAAATTCCATCAAAATCTGTGTGAGTTCTCTGCGTTTGGCCACCCCGCTGGCGGAATAGTCCATGTGTACTGAGCACGCGCTGTCTTAGGGCAGAAGGGGCTGAGCAGGACATTCCCTTCAGTTGCTTCTCCTGCCTGCGCGGGGCTGCTGTGGCACCAAGCACTGGTGCTGAGCATAGGGAGACTCTCCTGTGCTCCCTCCTGCGGGTGCCCAAGCAGGGTGGAAGAGAAAGAGGGGTGAGGCGCAAAGACAGATAAGGACAGGGGCAGATGTATGGGGGAACAGGAGCAGAAGGGAGGAGGTGCCGGTGCAGAAGGGTCTGTAACCACTAGAGAAAAACTCTTCTCCAGAACTAGGAATAGAATTTGGGGCTCCTGAGTGAAGCACATTGGCAAAACATGGCTCATCCTGTCTAGTGGCTCATCCAGCATAGAGGATAACAGCCTACTACTGTTACCAGTTATCCTTTTAGCTAAAGCAAAGTGGTCTGTGTTGTGGATCTGAAGTTTCCAATGCTGCTGCTGATTTATCAATATGGTTCCTCATGACAGGATTTCTTTCTTTTTTTTTAGTTTCATTTTTTAAAAACCTAGGAAATTACATACCCAAACATGGTTACAAGAAAATTAAGGTAGCAAAATTAGGTACTGCAAATGCAGGAAATTCCAGATTTAAAGTTCCCTGTGTGTGTGTTGTGATGCAGTCTGAAATGTTAGGTGCTTTTGAAAAATCTCACATTTAAGGTAAGTGATTTAGGGGCACACGTCCCATTGACTTCAATGAGACTTATGCTCCTAAATGGCTTAGGCTTTTAAATCTCATCCTTGGGTGCCGAAATCCAGACTTAGAAGCCTTAGTTTAGGCACTGGTTGCACCTAGTTCTGAACATTTTGGCCAGTCTTCAAATACCTCATCCCATGCTATTTTTCCATAGAATCTTTGTCTCATTCAGTGTACAGATCTATTTGGTCCCCATGTTCTGGATGGATCCCCAAAGGGGACCAAAAGGACCTCCGTTCACTGCATAGGATGGACCTACTCTGGGGATGAAACAGGTGCAGGGAAGAAGAGTATTTCTGTGGGACCCCTGCCTCATTTGTTGGAGAAGTTGGAAGATGTTTGATGGATGAGGCAAGAGATTACAGGAAGAGAGAGGATGGTTTCATGGTTAAGGCAATTGAACGCTGCCTTGGAGGACTGGATTGTATCCCTGCTTTTGCCATCGAGTTTCTGTGTGATTCTGGGCAAGTCGCTGAAACCAAACTTTGCACAGTAAGTGGTAACCTTGTTTTCTGGGTTCTCAGCTAGAGTCCCCTGCATCTGATTTGCACAAATTTTGCACTGCATCTGAAGTCAAGAGGAGCTGGGCTTGGAACATGTGAAATACTATAAAAATTCTGAGTAAATTAAAAAACAAACAGTTGTCCCAAAATGAGCAGGAACTTTTATTAATTTTGGCTTTAATGTCTCTGGCCCTCCGATCGCCATCTATGAAATCGGGGATAATACCATGTGTTCTCACAGGAGTGTTGTGAAGGTAGATTGATTAATGGTTATGAAGCACTGAGATATGGCAATGAGTGCCATGGCAAAGCCCAGGAGGAAATGAATTCTTTTGGATAGTGTGCAGTAAATATGGCCTAAGGCCACACATTTAACAGTGAGGATATAAAGAATATTAAGTAACTACCCATTCAGCACTCAGTGAGGCAGAAGTTCTGTGGAAAAGATAGCATATGATCATGCAATGAAAGACTGTATCATAATGCACACGCACAAGGGAGCTGAATTAATGTTGGACAGGCAACCGTAATTCTAGTATTTGCTGGCTTGGGAGTGCTTGACTTTACAACCCTAACATTTTCTTAAAATAGGTTTTTGTTTGTTTTTGTTTGGCTTTTTTGTAGGCAGTGCAAGAATCAGGATCCCTGGAACAAGAAGGTGGAGAGGGGCTCGAAAGCGAGTTCTGAGTAGAGCTTTGTGGAATTTTTTTGGCAACTCGTAAATCTGCTGAAAAATGCAGTGTCAGGGCAACTGAAACAATTCATGGATTCAGGTTGAATTTGGCGAATAGCTTCAGCCAAATGAAAAATGAGGAAAGTGTTTCTTTCAAAAAGGTCAAAGTGTGGTTGTGCATCGACCTGAACAAACACTTACCAGTTTTGTGTTTTGATGAGAAAAGTTGAAAAAAAATGGCAGTTTTGCTTTGAAACAAACTGAATCTTTTTGGACTTTTTGGTTCAGGGGCCAAACTGCAAAATCAGGTATTTGCTCAGCTGTAGTCCTGAGTTGTGGTGCCTTTTCCATCCTGGTGCTGTTTTTCTCCTTCTATTGGGGAGGTGTAATTGTTACTGTTAAAATATGGCATGGAATTCCCAGAAGACTCTGCACAGAGAAGATTTGAGCTTTGCTCTGGGGCAGACTTGGGATGAATAGTAATTAAAAAGAAAAGATAGGAAAAAGTTCATTCCATGGGTAAGTTCCTTTGCAAAAGTCATAAAGATTGCCACAAGCAATTTTGCTGGCTGATCCTAGCTGAGGGATTGACTAGTCCCTGTTTAGATTCCCTGGTATGTTTGAGGGAGCTGGATTTGCTTTTTTCAACTTTTTTGTAATGTATTCAGCTCTTTGGAAGTTGTGTGGATGTTGACAAGGCCTGAACCTGCCTCTTTTGTCTCCAGAGTATCTTCTTTTTTCTAACTGAGGTTGAAAGTCTGTTTTATATTTTGAATTGCTCTTTTGTTATGTTCTCATATTTACTGTAGCTGCGTCAACCCCTGAATCCTGAGGTACATTCTGACTTCAGAACAGCAGTGGAACGGGGCTTGATGGGATGAGTTGCAGCTGCTTCTGTACCTAATAAATGCACAGAACTCATGTAATGGTTTATGAGGAGTGAGTGAACTCTGGGATGGCTTTTTTTTCAATGTTACTAAAGGCTGTAAGAATGTGATCTGGGTGCACGGATGCCTGTGCATGGACAAGGAATGATTGACATCGTCGGGCTGGAGGTGAAGAAAGAAGCTGGTCTTAAACCAGTGACTCTCTAAAGCAGCCAATGCTATTGTGTGGGTATGCTGCTGCTTTCTGGATGAGTGCATTCCTGCAGTGTAAGGAAAGCATGACTGGAAGATAGCAGTGGGCTGATGGACTATTCTGTCGAAATACTTTTGTGGCTGTCATCACTAGTATCTGCGCCTGGCAAGCATAATGGATTTTATCCTCTCAAATACCCCTGTGAGGTAGGGACGTACCACCCTTCTGGTGCAGATTGGAACCGAGGCACAGGGTAGATCAAGTCACTTGCCTCAAGGGAATCTGTGCCAGAGCCAGGAAGTGAAGCCAAGTGTCTTGCACCCTAGTCCAGTGTCCTGTCCGCTAGCTTGTCCTGCTTAGCAGTCCACTCATGGACTCCAAAGTAAATGCTAGAGGTTTGTGCCTTCCCAGTCCCTTGTGATGAATTTAATAGACCTGGAGATCGGGAACATGGACAGATGGGTCTATGGAACAGACACTTACTGGTCAGTAATTGCGGGCGAGATTTCACAGATGGTTTCTGTAGCTAAACAGCCTTTCCCAGAATTCAGCTGGTCCCTGTTAGGACTAGGGTGGCCTGCTTTCACGAGAAGTGATGTTGCTACTTGTGTAACTTCTTAGAATGGAAAAATTCCCACAGAAATGCACTCGCCCAGTTAAACCCCAATAGCCTGATGAAATGAACAATGTCCCGTGTGTGTGTGTCTCCCCCCCGCCCCACTCCCAAAATCAATCCACCTCTGGCCTCCCACAGCTTCTGGACAGTGTTCTCTTAGGCTGTCTGCTCAGCTCCTCCCAGGAGCTTGTGTGAGGGGTGGAAGCTGCCCACCTTGTGTAAGAGTGGGGTGAGAGCATGGGTGCCTTCCCCCAGACCTCTTGATGAATCAGTGACACCGTCCCAGTAAATCAGTTGATGCTGGGCTGCCTCCTCCTCCCGCAGCCCTTAAATAAACCAACGAATGCCGTTGCCCCCACAAGAAATCCGTGCTGGGCAGACTCCTCACCAGTGAATCAGCCTATGTTCTTCCCCACTGAGCCCTCTGCTGGGATGGCTGGCCCCTCCAGATGCGCCCACTCACTGCCCCACTGCTGGGGTAATTGGGATCCCCTCACAATCTGCTCCAGAGAAAAAGGGTGTCAAGCCGGCCTTTGAGGGCAACCTATAACTCACCATTCCAGCTGGGCCCCCCTCCTGCTCAGAGCTGCCCTCACAGCACTGGCAGCTCAGCCTTTCCCCCTCCACCCACCCATTCCTTAATAGCGTGGTGTCTCCGCACACTAGCCGGCCTTCTCTGCATTGCCTACGCGCTCCAGCCACGTCTGGGAGGTTTCCTTCACAACCAGGAGGGCTGGATACGGAACGTTTTTTTTTCCTTTTTTTTTTTTCTAAATGTAAGCTGAGACTCTGCAGAAACTGCTGGCCTTGCCTGGGAAGGATTCCTGCTCGCCGCGGGTGAGCGGGGAAGTGGATTTTTCCAGCATGATTGAACCATGATGTTTCCTTGCTGGGAGAGGAAAAATCTGGCCTGATTCTTTCGGTGCCTCTTTGGAAGAAGAGGAGCTGTTTTGCAGTTTCCTCCCACACCCTGTGAGACTGGATTCCGCTGAGAAGGCCAGTCCATTTTCCCTGCCAAAGACCTCATTCTGGCTGGGTGTGGGAGGAAATGGGCAAGAGGGGCTTTTTCCCCGTGCACAAGGGCGGCACGTTTGTATAACTTTTGGTGGTGCCCAGAACAGATCCAAGTCGTGTCCCCCCCCCCCCCCCCCCCGGCCGCCGCCGCCTTGTAAGCCGATATATATATATATTTTAAAATAATGTAAAAATGGACTGGAAACAGTAAGCATTTAACAGTTTCCCTATATTGCATAATTTGGGGGTGTGGGGGAGGATGAGGACTCTGGCTGGAGGTGAGGGTTCTGGGGAGAGTCTGGGAGTTTGGGGTGTGGGAGGGGCTCTGGGCTAGGGCAGAGGGTTGGGATGTGGCGAGGGGATGAGAGCTGCAGGGTGAGTCTGGGGATTAGGGGTTTACGTTGCAGGAGGGGGCTCAGGGCTGGGGCGGGGGTTGAGGGCTCTGGCTGGTGGTGCTGGGGTGGGGCAGGGCTGGGGATGAGGAGTTTGGGGTGCAGGCAGGCTGCCTCAGGGCTGAGGCCAGAGAGGAAGACCCCCCTCTTCCCCCCCGCAGCACACTCGCCCTGCACCACGTGCTCCTAAGGGCCCCCTCAGGTCCACCAGGCAGGGCTGGGGGACCCTCCAGGGGAGGCACACGGGACAGCAGGCGGGGCTGGGGGAGAGACCTGGCCCTGAACACTGGTGGAGCCAGGCCCTGAATATTGCTGGAGCACGGGCACCACGGGCCCATATAACTCACTGCCCCTGCCCATGCAGTCATAGCTGGAATGGGGTGGGAGGGATTGGAGATCACAGAACAGGAACTTAACACCCCTTCTCCGCTGCACCGTCTTCATTTCCCCCAAACTTCCATGCAGCTGTAAGCAAATGTGAAGTCTGCCCTGTAGGGCGCGTTCAAAGAAGGCAGTAACCGGACTCTAAACGGGTTAACTAGAACTCTGCTGTCTGCAGCCTGGGGTTTCTGCTAGTGGATTTAGTAGCCCTTTGTCCCTGGGCACCTTTTTTGACATCTTGAGAGGCTGCAGTGCCAAGAGGAAGCTGTGCTAATGGGCCACTTGTAATTGTTGTAAGGCCCGTTTACTTTCTTAAACAGTGGACACTTCTCCCTACCCTGAAAATGTCCTGCAAAGAGATACAGATTGTGGCTGAATATACTGTTTGTTTAGCTTTCAGTGTAAGCTGCTTTTTCATTATGTTGCCAGGCTCCTCTAAGCGAGCTGTGGAATTTAGCAAGGACCAATTACAAGGTGTCTATTTAGTAGTTATTAGATTGGAATGCTTGCTTCTGCCAATCAAGATGTTTCAGGCAAGACTCTCCCTCTATTTTGGCAAGAGATTCACAGAGCAGCCCACTTGAAGGAACAACTGTCAAAGTGCTAGAAGTGTTCCAAGACGATGGAGCATTTTCTTGTTTCTCCAGTGCAATGCAGCAGAGGCTCATCTCTCTCCAAGAACTGGGTGTGAAACAATTACTGAGGTTAGTCTGTGTATAGGAGTTGTAAACCATGAGGTTGAAAAGGAGTATTTCTGAAGTCCAGACCCCTACGCCCAGGGAAATGGTAGCCTTCCAAAGAAGCTCTCCAGTCCCTGGAAGTGGTTGTGAGTGTTTAGTTTTGGATAGCCCACACTTAGACTAGGGGGGGAGGGATAGCTCAGTGGTTTGAGCATTGGCCTGCTAAACCCAGGGTTGTGAGTTCAATCCTTGAGGGGGCCATTGAGGGATCTTGGGGAAAAAAATGGGGATTGGTCCTGCTTTGAGCAGGGGGTTGGACTAGATGACCTCCTGAGGTCCCTTCCAACCCGAATATTCTATGATTTCAGACAGATTAATTTAGAAGGTCCCGCTCTTCTGAAATCCTCAGATGCACTATGATTCCTGGACCATGCACCTGCATGGGGCGTATAGCGCGTCGCTCAGCTTGTATGAGGAAAAGTACAGCAGAACCTCAGAGTTATGAACACCAGAGTTACGAACTGACCCGTCAACCACACACCTCATTTGGAACGAGAAGTACGCAATCAGGCAGAGACAAAAAAAGTTACAAGTACAGTACAGTACTGTTAAATGTAAACTACTAAAAGAAAGAGAAAGTTTAAAAATAAAGATTTGACAAGGTGAGGAAACTGTTTCTCTTCTTGTTTCATTTAAATTAACATCGTTAAAATACTCCTGAGGGCATTCTGTGCCGAAAAATTAAAAATTCTGCACACAATATATTAAAATTCTGCAAATTTTATTTGTCAAATAAATATGGAGGTTCCAGCATGGCATTGGGGAGCACAGGCCACTGGCTGCACAGAGGTGGAAATAACTGTACAGCTCCCGCCACCCTGGACACGGTGAGGGTGCACCCAACCCTGACACAGCGCAAGGACTGGGCCTGCCCCAGAAACACCCCCCCACTCCCTCCATGCCAGGTGTACTAGGTGTGGGAAGGCAGGTTCCAAGGGTGGAGGGGCTTAGTGTGGGGGGTCCAGGTGTGGGTTGAGAGGGTTCTGTGTGGGGCAGTCTAAGTGTGAGCAGCTCAGTGGGGGATCTGGGTGTGGGAGGGATCTGGATGTACAGGGGTTTGTTGAGAGGTTCTGGGTGCAACGGTAATGCGACTCTGCAGGGGGCTCTAGGTGCAGGTGGTTGGGGCTCAGCAGAGGGGATCTGGATGTGGGAGGTACAGAGCTCCGCAGGGGGTGGGAGGCTCAGTGGAGGGTCCAGGTGCTGGGGTAGTGGAGCTCATCGGGAGGGGGTGCTGAGTGCAGGGTGGGGGGGGTGAAGCTCGGTGGGAGGGTCTGGGTATGAGGAGGTCTGGATGCATGAGGGTTGGGTGGATGGGGGAGCATCTCCCTGTACAAGTATCCCTCCTCCTGGAGCTGAGGAGCGATGAGTGCAGGAAGCAGGGTGCAGGGGGAGAGAGTTTGCAGAGCTTCCTGCAGCTGGGAGAGAAATCTGGGGGTGGGTCTGACCCAGCCCCAGATGCCGTGCAGAGGAAGTCCCATCCTCCCCAGCCCAGCCAGGACTAGCAGCTGAGCCCGGAGCAGGGTAGGGAGCCCGGTCTTCCCCAGTCCTGCCCCATCGTGATTTACCTCTCTGCTGGCTGCCCTGGCACCTGAAACATACTGCTGGGGAGGGTCGCATGACCACTCTTGTGGCTTCCTTTTGCTTCCCTGTCAGAAAGTCATTTTTCTGTGGGCGACATAAATTCTGCACATGCGCAGTGGCGCAGAATTCCCCCAAGGCGTATTAAAAGCAGCATTTTTCTTCTTTATAGTAAAGTTTCAAAGTAGAATTAAGCCAATGTTCAGTGGTAAACTTTTAAAAGAACCACTATAACATTTTGTTCACAGTTACGAACAACTTCCATTCCCAAGGTGTTTGTAACTTGAGGTTCTACCCTATTGTGCCTGAGGCCTAAATCTGGATAGAGGGTGAGAGGCTTGTGTTTTCCCTGGAGATGGCAGAGGCATTCCTGTGTGTTTTTCCTGTTACTTTTGGGTGGAATGTGTCCAGGTATGGCATGACTGTTGAAGGCCTCTAGTATGGTGTTGCTATGGTGTATGCCCCTGCTGCACACCAGTGTGCTGAGATGGTGTCGTGATTTCCTCTCTTCTGGAGAAGGACCAGGGTGTTGGGGGTGGATTCCCCCAGTCACTTTGCGGCACTTGAGGTGGTGTGAATTCTTTGCAGACAGTGAGTGTGGAGCGTCTCATGTCGCTCAGCCCCCAGTAGGAAACACTGTTGGTGTAAAACCCCAGGTGGCTTTCTGCAGTAAATGTGAGTACCACAGATTTGCTGGCACTGGGCAGGCCTAGAGAAAGCCGGGTCTCTGCCCCAGGGAACTTCCATCGTGTGCAGACCTGGCTTATTACTGGTAGTTCCTGTTACAGTTTATCCCCCCGATGTTTGTCTCTGCATTCCTCCTTGTGTGTCCTCTACAGAATCATCAGTTGGCAAATGTAGAATCCCACAATGCCATTTTCTTGGAATACTGGGGAAATTCTAGAGGAATCGGGGGGGGGGGGGAAGGGTAATTTTGTGTCAAATTGTGTGTTGAAAACAGCAGATGGGATTGACCCAGTTAACTATAGGCTGACACTGATCCCAGGCAAAATCAGTCACTAAAGTGTTAAAAGTTGGAAGCACAATTCATGTCAGTCCATATGGTTTTATGGAAAACAGGTCTTGTCGAACTTGATATAATTATTGTATGGGATTACAAGTTTGGCTGATAAAAATGCCTGTTAACATAATATTCTGTAAGGCACTTGACATTCTAATTAAAAAAAAAACAACCCCAGCATTATACAAAATCAGTGTAGGCAATTTTAAATCGGTTAAAAACTGGCTAATTGATACATCTCAAAAAGTAAATGTAAAAAGAATTGTCATCTTAAGGAGGTGTTTCTAGAGGGTTGAGCAGGGGTCTGTTCTTGGCCTTGATCAGTGTCTTTATCAGTGATCTGGGAAAAAGTATACGACTTCTGGCAATATTTGCAGATGACATACATCGGTGGAGTGGCTTAAAAAAAAAAAAAGGTCCGTTCTGCAGAATGATCTGGATCTCTTTAGTGTAGGATGGGCTCATTTGAACAATTGAACGAAATGCAAGATTGCACATCTAGGGAAAAAGGAATGTAATTCATGCTTGTAGGATGGGGAGCTGTATTTTGGGACGGAGTGGCTCTGGCATGGACGTAGGGGTCCTGGTGGAGAAATAACTGAAAAGGAGATTCCTGGGTGATGTAGTGGGTAAGAGAACCAGTGCAATGTTTAGACAGATGACTGGGATGTTGAGTAGGATCAGGGTGGTGGTCTTACCTTTGCATACAGGCTTGGTGAGGGCATGGACAATAAACTGGAGAGGGTTCAGAGATGAGCTACGAGAATGATTTGTGGTCTGGGAAATCTGCTTTACAGTGAGAGACTAAAGTTCAATCTATTTAGTTTATTGGAGAGGTTAAGCTTTTTAGGAAAAATCATGGTGACACATTACATGAGGGATGATGATGATGATTACATTTGCGGGATAAATTCAGGCCAAATGAGGGCATGAATTTGAATCAGGGGTCTTCTTCTGAGGATGCACTGCCAGGGCGAACCAATCTAGGTTGGGCATCTGTCGCATTCGGCTACCAGGTAGTGAGTCTTTTCAGTTATGTGAGGCCCAAACTGCAAGGGTTTTGCAGATCAAAGCCAGCACTTGTACTGCCCCTGGACATGACTTAGCTCATGGAACCCAGTTATACAACATGCTGCCTGCGAGAAGCACCACTCGTGGCTGGATGGCCGCTTCCTGCAACAGCTGAAGTTTGAGTGATTTTCAGCTGTAATCTCAGCATGGGTCTGTAACTGAGCCTTGGTGATAAAGGCAAGGGTAGCTGGGTTGGGCTCCACTTCTCTGGGAAAGGTCACAAACTCCTTGTTGGATATGGCAGAGAAGCCCTCTTGGTTGCTTGCTATTAGGACAGTGGATCCAAGACACCCAAGCAGCGAGCTTGACTAAGCAAGGTGGGCGGAGCCGGAGGCCTGCAGTGCCCCCTACTTCCCTGCCATCCATGCTAATTTGCTATCCTCTCACTTTTTTCAAAAATTTACATAAAAAAATAAAAATCCTGAGGCTAGAGAGGATTGTTTACAAAAAGGGACAAATCCCGCAGTGTGTCTGCAGTAGGACTGTTGAGTCTCTGTCAACGTCCTGCAGTGGTGGGTTGAGAGGACTGGGCTGAGTATGTCAGCCAGTGGCAGTTATCACTTCAGCTGGTGGTTTCCCCAGCCCACTTAACTCTCTTTTAGCAGCTTGCTCCCATCCAAGCTCCAGTCTTGGCTAGACCCTGGGAAAGCCAATCAGCTGCACCCGCTGGGTCAGATGAAACACAGAACTGTGTGCTGCCAGAATTTTGACCTAATCCATCTCGGCCTCTCATACAAAGGGTAACTAAACTGTTGTCCTATGCAACAGAATCCGTGGACACAGAAGCAGTTACTAAAGCCTACCTTATGGGTCCTCTCCTAGAAGAAAGAAGAGAGGGATGCTCATGACTCATCCTGTCCCTGTTGTGGCTCACAGGCATCAAACCCAGTTGATGGAGTTAAAGGAATTGGCACTGATGTGTGATCTTTGTCCGTGGCCAAAAGCAGACTGTGGGCTGGGGAGGCAGCAGTCTCTGGCCTCAAGTCATGATCGGGGGACTCCAGTATTGCCACAAGCTTCTCAGTCATCTTCCCTTACAATAAACAAAGGATACTAAAGACGGAGTAATAATGATGAGACCAGCAACCGTGAATAGGGGCATTGGATGCCGCACTGCGTCATGGGAACACACGCAGGTAGCTTAGAGGGGACATAATGCTGCAGGCCTCCAGAAGAGAGGGTAGAGAGATTGCAGAGGGAGAGTCCTTTAGACAACAGTAGCAGAGCACAGGAATCGCCTTCCTCTCTTCCCATTCAAATCTCTTTCAGGGCCACAGCACACACATTGAAACCTCCCTCCCTGACGCTGCCCTTCGCCATGCACGGGTGTAAAGACAAGGTAATTCAAGGAAGTTTCCGACTGGAAATTGTGAACGTCATGTTAAATTATGTCTCGCTCACAAAAAGCCATGCGTGCGCATTAGTCATAAAAGTGAAACACTGTGGAGTTTAGAAATTCCTAATTAAGGGTCTCCGCGAATATGAATTCTGGTTAACTTAGCTCATAAGCTTGCACTAGCTTTTGCATGCTTGTGTTCTGTAAGTCTACCATTCTTTCTCTGTTGCTTTCTTAGGTGGGGAATAATGTCACAAGTTTTTCTTTGGGAGTGCTGTAAATCTTGCCACCTTAGCGCTGTGTTGTTTTTTGAGGAGGGCGGGCTGTGGTAACTTGAATGCGGAAGATCTTAGCAGTACGGTCCTCTAGCATTTGCTGGTGAGGAAAGATGGCGTCTGCTGCAGAGGAGCCCGGGTGCTTTGGCAAGCTTAACGTCTTGTGTTACTCACACACCTTCAGGTTACATCCTCTCCAAAGCCTTTTCTATTGTTCAGGTATTTTCTCTCCTAGTTAGTGAACAGCTAAAATAGATTAGCCTGCTTCTTTTGCCATGGCAACCTCAATGGAACAATATCCTTGAATAAGGACAGGACTGCTCCAAGTGATGAATAGTATGGATGTCACCTGCTGTTTTATTCCAAGTGGAGAACAAAGTAGATGCTTGTTTTGCAGGGGACAAGTTGAGACTAGAGTGAGTGGCAGTTGGGGGAGCTAATCCTAGTGTTCATTTTTCTGGTCATACACGCCTTCATTTCCTTGCTGTTACGTAAGCCTTTGCGCTCAGACATTGCTTTGCCACCTTCTGATGAGGGTAGTGCAGACAAGCTGCAGGGATGTCTGCTTTGGGTGCTGGGCACTAGGTTGGAAATTCTTAATGCACTCCTGCTGAGGGCAGAGATGAGTACAGTAATGCCGCCTCTAATACTTAAGCCCTCCTTTCCTCCCCACATTCTCTCACAGCCATGTAGGTTCTTTACAAAGGAAGAGTCTCTGAGTAGTTTGGGAAAAGGCTAGAGCAGTGTACTAGAATTCAGGGTTCAGGAGACTGAAATGTATCTGTTTCATCTCATCACCTAACTGTCTGGATTTCTTTAACCTCTGAAATTTCACACGCTAAACATTTTGGGAGGCCAAGTGCAGCGGACAGGTCTCGCTAACAGAAATAGAAATGTCTCTAAAGTTCTGAACGTGAAGTAGGCCTTATCTACACTGTTACAGTTTGCTGTTATAGCTATATCTGCAAAACCCTCTTGTTTAGGTGCAGTTAGCTCAGTATAAAAGTGCTATACTGATGTAGCTTGTGGTGGTTCACAGCTAAGCATAGTTGTACTGGGGTAACTGCATCTACACGAAGGATTTTACTAGGGTAACTCTGTTGGGTTTTTAAAAAAAAGTAAAAATAATAATCGCACCCCCTAACCAACATAACTATGCTGGTAAAACTTTAAGGCTGTACTCAACTGAATGATCCTTAAATTCTCTCTTTCTCTGAGTAATTAACTCTTCAGATGAGCGGTTGTGAGGAGAGAGTATCTAAGCTTCATGGTAAATGTAAGCATTGTAGGCAGATAGTCTCTCTTACTATTCCCAGTCAAAAGCTGTGTTTAAATGGAGTTACAGGAGAACCCTGGAGTTATGAACCCCAGAGTTACGAACTGACCCGTTAATCACATACCTCATTTGGAACTGGAAGTACACAGTCAGGCAGCAGCAGCAGAGAGAGACACACAAAACCAAATACAGTACAATACTACGTTAAACGTTGACCACTTAAAAAAAAAAAAAAAGAGCAGCATTTTTCTTCTGCACAGTAAAGTTTCAAAGCTGTATTCAGTCAATGTTCAGTTGTAAACTTTTGAAAGAACCACCATAATGTTTTGTTCAGAGTTACAAACCTCCTCCATTCTCGAGGTGTTCATAACTCTGAGGTTCTACTGTAAGTTTGAGAGTGCATATTAGAAATTTAGAGTAAAAAAAAATTACAAGATGTTTTAATTATCCCCACAATAAGCAGTATCATCCCAGGAATTTCAGAGTTTAGATTTCTTTTTTAAGATTTACCTTAACATATTAAGAGATGGGAATGCAGTTAAGGCACTCAAACAGCTTTATCTCTTCATGCAACCATAGAGTTACAATTAATGTATCTTAGTGTTTGTGTTCCCAGATTAAATGACATTAGATTTTCATATTTTTGCCCTAGTGATACATTTGTCTGAGAATGAGTTTGACATACTGCTACTGTACAAAAGTGTATCTGTCTGCAAAGGAAAATATATCCTCTTACACATACATTCCTGGTTGCCAAGACATTTTTTTAAAATACAGACCTTGGCGAGAAGAGAACTTCTATAAAAGTTTTAATTGCCAAAAGAAGGGCAGAGCACCTCAAATTCCTATTGAAATTAATTGAACTTTCAGATGCTCAACAGCTCTCAAGATGTGGCTCCAAATGGATGCCTATATACTAGACTATTAGAAATAAAATTAGGGTAAGTGTAACAGAATATTACAAGAAGAAACATGAACGTCCAAGATTGTAGAAAAAGTTCCATGATCTAATGTATTTGAGAAATAATTGTCAATAGGAACATATTACACCTGGCTGGCAATTCATGATGTTGGTTGCTATCTGTAAAGGCCTAACTGGACTGAGACCATTGATCTCAGAGATGCCTCTTCCCCTCCACACCCTTATGACACTTGTATTCAGAAGAATGCCTTCCCTGCTTTTCCCTGGGATAGGATTTGAAGGAGTCAGCTGCAGAGGATGCTCACTAGGCAGGCCCTTACCTCAAGCCTATCTTCTCTTAGGCCCCAATCAAGCAAAGCAGTTCTGCATGTGAGTAGTTGTTTTGGCCGGGTTGCCATGTTGGCCCCTCTGGTACCTTTGTTGCAAGGTTCTACTCATGCCTGGGTAGCTGCTATCTCTCTGCTGGCTCCTAACACCTCCATCAAATACTACAAGGCTGCATTCCCAGTCCCTTGCCATTTGCTAGCTACTTTTCCCTCCTCCCCTCTCTGCATTTAGCTCTCCTGGCTCTCTCAATGCTGCTGATGCTCAGCTGTGTGCTTCTTTCAACACCCTTTATGATTCTTCCTTGCTGCCTCTTTTGCCATTCCTTGATGCTGAGGGGAACTTCATAAAGAGGCGTACACGATCCAAAATGGAAAGCTTGCAATTCTGTTAGTAAAACAGAAGAAAATAGTTGAGTCCCAGTCTGAGTTAGTTCAGCCTCTGAACCACAAGTTTGTCTCTACCTTTGTCTTCAGCGGGACTATTTGCATGATTAAGCAGATGTGAAAACGCTTTGATGGATTGGAACCAAGTGGACATCACTATTTATTTGTACTGCAGTCGTACCTGAAGGCTCAGGCCCTGTTGTGCTGGGGACTGTACAAACATCCACTTACACTGTAAACACTTCAGGACAGGAACTTTGTTATAAGATGAGAGCAACAGATGGATACAACACTTAGAGGATCCAGCTCCTCGCCTCTTTCCAAGTTTCACACTTTTCTGCTCAACTGATTAGACTGGTGCAACTCTTCCAACCTCCGACTGAAATCTGAATTCAGCTCAGTGATACTAGTTCCACAATTTTCTTCCACCTTAATGCTACAGATGTTGATGCAACTTCTTGACAAAACATAGATTTGGATGAGAAATCTGGATCTTCCACCCGTGCTATAAGAGGAGAGAAATCAGGATTACAGTCTGTCAAGCACAGTCCAGCCTTTCCCTGTTCTCAGCTAAACCTATGAATTGTCTGTTTGGGCTCAGTCATGTTGCCTAGGTAATGGAAAGTTTCCATGGCTTCTTGTCCTTGGGCGGCTCCAGGAGTCATTAATTAGATCAAGACAGATTTCCAGCGAAACTTTGACAGCCATCTCTGCAGCCTGTAATCTGTCAAGTTCCTGCAAAACTCTCTTCAATTGCTTTTGTTAATTTCTAATCTGCCTCTGTAGGGAAGTTAAACCAAATTAACCAGAGATATGAATTTAAAGTGCACTAGGGCTTGTGTACATGGGGAAATTAATTTGGATTAAAATGGGGTGTGAATTTAAAGCAGAACAGCTATTCCTGATTAACTCCCTATGTGGATGCTTTTATCCTGGAAATGAGAGTGGGTTATTCTGAATTAGCTTAATCGAGGCACTTATAAGTGATAAGAGCATCCACACAGGGAGTGATTCAGGAACAGCCATTCTGGAATAACTCCCTGCGTAGACAAGCCCTTAGTTAAAGTGCCTTAAACCCCTGTGTGGATGCTCTTGTTCAGCAGGTGAACTAAGGCCATTCCACTTCTGAATGAGAGCATCCAGATGGGATTTAAGGAACTTTATTCACGTTGTTAGTTAATTCGGCTGAACTGTTCCTGAGTGTCCCCATGTAGACATGTGCTAAGAGCCTCATTTGAAAGAGGATTGTTCCCTTGCTTTTCATCAGTGAGGCTAATAGTGGTTGTTGGAAGTATTTTTGAGTTTCTGCAATGTGCATTTAGACCAGGAGTAGTCAGTTATTACAATGATCATGTCCACAGTACTACAACCTGGTAGTCTTTTTTTTGTTTTTTGTCAAGGTTCAAATTTCTTGATCAAGGTATAGTCAAGGTCCAGACACCAGAGAAAATAATAATAATAAAAAAACCCAATAATGATAAGTAAATAAAAAGATTTCGGGGTTCTTTCAAAAGCATCTGGCAGTCTGGATTTGGCTGATGGTCCATTTATAGACCACCCCGATTTAGACTGTGAGTTGTTACTACTTTGTCAGGAAGGTTTCAATAATGTGTTGACAGTCGTACACCTGGAGTTTAGGGCGCTTGGACCAGAGAATTCCTCTTGTCTTTGCTATTACCTCAGACAGCAAAATCAGATAGGAGACACCTTCTCATTATACTTTCCCTGCATTCCTTGTTGACATCTTCAGCAAATTGTGACACAGTCTTCTTGCAGACATAGAATCCACAGCATTACATAGGAATGCAGTTTTCCCTTGTATGGATGCCCATAGCCATTGTCGGGTCATTTCTCATGGCTGGCAAGTCCTTGCATTGTTGTCAGTGTTCATTCTTTTCATTCTTCCTCTCTTACTACACTGGCAGTATCTAGTAGTGGACCCACAGGTCTAAATCTGTCTGGGAGGAGTTTATCAAGGGTGAATTGCTTCCATTATCTCTCTAAATTGCTCATTTTGTGCTACAGTGAAGGCAATGTTAGCATAAAAAGGTTGCAACTGGCTTATCAAGTTCAAGTCTTTACCTTTCAGTTGGTTTTTATGCCATAAGCAGAGTGATCTTTGCTATTTTTGGGTTAAAGATGCTTCAGAATGAAGTTGACATTGAAGAGTCGCTGAACGGGTGGGAACAGGAATTTAAATGGTCATTGTAGCTACTTTTTTGATGACTGCATCAAAAATGTCTCTCTCACAAGATCCTCAAACTCTGTGTTCTGCTCTTCCACTTCAGTTGGCCAGATAAATTTTTCATTCTATGCAAATTCTTAAATGGAATTTTCTGCACTTTTTGACATGAGCATCAGTCTTTCTATCTTGCGCCTTGACAGCCGTCAGCATTGTGTGCATTCTGCTTTGGAAGAATTATCCATTTTCTTTATTTCAGTCCATTCAGTTGCTTCTTCCTATTACTTCACGAAGGCCTGTTGATTCTGATAAACTCACCACTGATATTTGGCAGTCACTGACCACTAATCATGCATGTGCAGCTTTCACGTTTAGTAATTAGAATGAGACATGAGCACTATAATGGAACTGGGGAATAGGTGACCTTGGGCAAGTCTCGGCCTCTTTGCCTCAGTTTCCCCATCTGTAATATGGGGACCGTGATACTGATCTTTGTAAAGTGCTTTGTGATCTGTAGATGAAACGCATTAGATAAGAGCTAGGTGTTTCTTTGTGGTGTTTAAAAAAAATAAACACTGAAAAATTTCCTGAGCTCACCAGCTTTGAATGGAACCACATGCTCAGCTGCCCTGCCCATCATCCAGAAGTTTCAAAACTCTGGCGAGCCGGCTTCCCTTACCAGTTCACAGCTCCTTCCTCTTCAACCTCCCATACCTGTTGATGCTTCCCACTGTCTGTGCTCTTCTGTCCGATGACCAATCCTTCCCATTCCCCCCTTGGCTCCTGGACGGTTTGGTAATTTTCATATTGTTTCCTAATCTTCATTAGAAGGACCCTGATTCCCTTATAACTTTTCAGAAGATTTAAATGTCCAGTCACTGATTGAAGTGGGAGCCTAATGTTTCTTGTATCCCAAAACTTTCAAATATCTGCTGGGTCCATGTAAATATTTTCGGAGGATGGAAGTTCACGATCCTTGGAGAAGAATAAAAAACAGGGGATGGTATAGCTGAAGGTTGTGGCGGGGGTCGGGGACCAGAGGAAGAGACTATTCCTTCTAACCTCTAGCAGCCAGAGGGGTTTGGGGGCAGGGTGGGGCTTCACATTTTATCTGACATGTACTAGCTGACCATTGTTATGAAAAGCTAAAATCTTCAGGAAGGATCCAGGACAGTACCCAACTGCGAGGAAAGTAGCGTTTGCATCCTCACAAGCAGGTTGCTCCTGTGTAGCGGGGTCCTTCTCTCCGTCTTTCACGGATTTAATCCTCAGGCCCTCGTGTGTCTTGAAAAGTGCGTGAGCCCTGGGCTGGATCTGTGTCGTTATCCTTACATCTGTGGCAGGGAGTTTTCCGAGTTCTCTCCGTTGGCATTGTTTCTCTGCAGAGAATGGGGAAGAGGGGGGTGTTGGCTGGGCAGGCCAGGGCAGAACCTATGATCCCTGCAAAGAATAGTGAAATGTGCAGTGCTTGGAAGGGTGCTCCTTGCTGTTGGGGCATTGAACACAATGGCCCCTTTATGTCTGCTCCTTAATTATGCTATTCGGCTAATTACCCCAGGTTTTTGGCTAAATGAGACCTACAGGAGGTTCCCTCCACCCCATTTTTCCAACATGGTTCACAAATTAAAGCAATGAAATAAGTGCTCCAGGCAGCCCTGGTAAGACCTGGTTTTGTTAAGGGGACTTAACATGCATTCATCATCCTTCTGGTATTCTGAGCAGCTGCTGTTGATTAGGTCACTAAACTATTGTTTCCTCCTTGGAGTCACTGGTGATAGCAGGGAAGGAGGAGCTGGAAAGTAGAATGGGGTGCATCATGGACCCGGGGAATGCCCCCTGGCTGTTCTGCTGTGGGGTGGGAGTCAGTTCACCTGCCTTGGGAGGGGGGAACTGACCAATCCGCTTTGCTCTGAGCCAGTCAGCGCACGCAGATTGTACCCTCCGTGTTGTGGGGATGCTGGGGGGGGCTGCTCTCAGGCACTTCTGTCGTGGGTGGGAGTGGAGGGGCAGTTTGGTGCAATCAGTCTGATGTTGACTGCATTATAGGCAGGGATTGGTTGGGTTGGTCTGAGCACGCTGTGCCCCAGGAGGTGTGGGGTGGCACCTAATCCTCTCGGGATCTCTGGTTGTGCTCTGAACGCTGCGCGGAGGTGGTCTGGGAGCTTTGTATTCCCTGTGGGATGGTTGGGACAGCCGAGGGTATTTTGGATCATCTGGTTCAGGGCTGGGAAAGCTGCTCATTAGCCTCTCATAGGCAGCTGTGGATTCAGGCTTGTGCACTAATGCTTATAAAGGGGGGTGGGTGGGGAATACGTACCTAAGGCTCAGTGGAGAGGCCTAACGGGTCTCGGGGGGGGGGGGGGTTAGAGGGGGGCTTTGTGAAGCTGTTGCAGGATTAAGTGCTTACAGGTGGAGGGCGCAGGGAGGGGATTCGTTTCTCTCCACAGGGCGGCCCCCCAACTTGGAGGCAGGGAGCAGCAGGAATGACTGGGATGTTTTATTCTCCTGCCTTGCTGACCCCTAGGCCTCTTCCCAGTGACCCTTCCTGCAGAGCTTAGCTGTGGAGCCCCAGTCTTAAGCACCTCCCAGGACATGAGCCCAGCTCCAAAGACCTACATAGCTTGCATGAGTCAGACTCCCATTTGTAGACATTAGCCGGTTTATAGCATTGGGCCTCCTTACCACAGGATAGTGGATGGGGACTGAGGTTAGCAGGTGGCTTTGTGGCTAGCAAATTTGAAGGGGAATTCTCCATTCCCCCCCACACACCCCCAGTCACTGACCTCCTAAAGTCCGCTGTATCAGACTTCCTCTCTTGAGGCCTCCTAGGCCACAAGACTTAAAGTTGCACTTCCCAAACAAGGTACTAGCTCATATTGCAATAATCACCACAAGCTCTAACTCTCCACGAGCGACCACAAGCTGAATCCGGCTAGCTGCAGACGTGACTATCTGTGTTCTGTTACCCCAGATGCCTATCAGCACAGAGAACGCTTTCAATGCTACAGGAGAGACGGGTCAGTGCAGGAAGTTTGTCACAATCTGTTCTATTGCAGATTTTTTCCATACAGCAATGCAAACTCCTAGAGTGGTATCCTGTCACTGGACATAAGGGGAGCTGCGCTTTTGCTCTTGCAAGAGGTCATATTTGGAAATCTGGAGCGCATAGGCAGATGATACTATGCTGCAATTTGCATATTTTATATGAATATGTGTTACTATATTTCCATAAACGCCACCCGGATGGTCATACACCATGCAAATACTGCACTGCATTGTCCCAAAAGTTACCCTTTCCCCTGCCATATTTAGGTCAGTTGTGGTCAGTCCCCACCCCCAGACTTAGCACTTGGATAAACCGTTCAGCCCCATAGCCTTGAAAGTGTAACTGTAGGCAGGAGTTCTGCAGAAAAGGACATGGGGTTACAGTGGACGAGAAGCTGGGTATGAGTCAACAGTGTGCCCTTGTTGCCAAGAAGGCTAACAGCATTTGGGGCTGTATAAGTAGGAGCATTGCCAGCAGATCGAGGGACATGATCATTCCCCTCTAATCGGCATTGGTGAGGCCTCATCTGGAGTACTGTGTCCAGTTTTGGGTCCCACACTACAAGAAGGATGTGGAAAAATTGGAAAGAGTCCAGCGGAGGGCAACAAAAATGATTAGGGGACTGGAGCACATGATTTATGAGGAGAGGCTGAGGGAACTGGGATCGTTTAGTCTGCGGAAGAGAAGAACGAGGGGGGATTTGATAGCTGCTTTCAACTACCTGAAAGGGGGTTCCAAAGAGGATGGATCTAGACTGTTCTCAGTGGTACCAGATGACAGAACAAGGAGTAATGGAAGAGACCTCAGGAGGTCATCTATTCCAACCCCCTGCTCAAAGCAGGACCAACACCAAGTAAATTATCCCAGCCAGGACTTTGTCAAGCCAGGCCATAAAAACCTCTGAGGATAGAGATTCCACCACCTCCCTAGGTAACCCATTCCAGTGCTTCACCACAACTCCTGTGTGGCCTGCTGCAGTGTAGGGGCTGTAAGTGTTCTGCTTAGCTGGCACTCAACAACATATGATGTATGCTCTGACTAGTCTGTCCCTGCTTACCCAAGTCTCCTTTAGCCCACAGCTGCAAGTTCCAGTCCAGGCATTGCTGCTTCTCAACCATATCAGAACCAGGTCCGGTCCAGTTCACTGCTGTCACTTGACCAGACTGGCCCCAGTTCACCACAATCAGCCGTAACATAATACTAAATTCTGAGACCATTCTAGAGCTTGCTGTGTTTTGGGCTGTGCTACCCAATTTGTGCTTGCAGTATATCTGCTCAGGGTGACCCACTTTCCTTTAGCAAAAACCGGTATAGATTAATATGTCCTTTCAAACATATGCAGTAACACCTCACTTTTAACACTGTTCTGAAGACAAGAACATGAAGGAACTCCTAACAAGACTGCTTGGAGCACTTGTGAAACTACACTGAAGCATATGCAAATTATACATGGCAGCAGGTCAGAACACACCCTCAATTTTCCCTTTTCACCTTTAGAGGGAGCTACAGAGCTTCTGTTCCCAGCAAGCTGCTCGGCCCTGGGTCTTACAACCTCCCCATTGCAACTTACTTATTCAAGCATGCTCAGTTCTGCTCACCATCTTTCCGTTGGGTCTCAGTGTGGTCTGTGAGCTATGCAGATGGGTGCCTCGCTCACAGCCCCTGGTGAACCCCAAGTTAGACATCTTGCAGACTTAATGACTCTCTTGCTCTTGTTAACAGTGGGGGCATCATGGGTGTGGATTCAAGGGCCTTTTGTGCCAGTCTGGCTTTTCTGGGAAATGATGCCCCTGCAGCATGTTCTAAGGATATTGACACAGCAGGACTCTACACACACTCTTGGGTTTGAAAATCCGTGCTTCACTTCCTTCGTTGGTTGCTGTTTGAAATTCAAGGTGCCGGTTGCTATGCGAACCCCTAGATAAAAAGTTCCCTAAAAGAGCTGCCATTTCATCTCCTACTCACTATATGAGCCACACTTCTCTGGAACTGACTGTCCCAAGTGTGGGACTGGACCACTCTACACAGCGGGCCTGCGCCTTTTGAGATTGCTCCTACCAAACATACACTTGAGTTTATATCTGACTATGGAGATTAGCAGGGGTTGCAAGATGCATCTCCTTGCCCAGGCTTTCAACTCGTCCAAGTTCTGGACTCTTTGGGTACGTCTACACAGCAAACTCACAAACCACAATCCTGCTGCAGTGAGTCTCAAAGCCTGGGTCACCTGGCTTGTGCAATGGGGCTAATAATAGTTGTGTGGACATCCCTACTTGGGCTGGAGTCTGTGCTCGGAGACCCTCCCCTCTCTCTGGATCTCAAAGCCCGGGTTCCAGCCTGAGCCTGACTGTCTACACAGCTATTTTTAGCCCCTTATCATGAGCCTGAGCCAGTTGACTGGGCTCTGAGACTCACTGCAATGGGTTTTGGGGGCGCTTTTTGCTGTGTAGACAGACCTTTTGCCACTTGGCTAGATAGATCTCTTTGCTCTCTTAAAGGGGTAGAGGCAAAGTGTTTTGCTCTATTTGGAATAACAGGGAACCAATTTAAATCATATAAAGGGTACCGAGATAGCACAGTGGGAGGTGCGTTAGAAAAGCATGTAATCTGCTCATCGTCACAGAGTACAGGTGAGAAAAGTACCAATCATCCACTGAGCATTCCTACAGGCTGTCGACATGGATGGATTTCAATATGGATGGTCCAGGGAAACGAGAACCATGACCTCTCCTCCCACTTGGAATTTCATTTGTTTTTAATAGCCACACCGTTTGGTTGGCTGCTGGTGTACAGAGCCCACTGCCTATCAGGCTGACCCAGTATTGTCTCATTGTTTCCTTGTACTCCCCCATCTGTCTGCATCCATCTTTTGTCTCTTGTCTTATATTTAGATTGTAAGCGTCTTGGGGCAGGGACCATCTTCCTGTTCTGTCTTTGTACAGCTCCTAGCACAATGGGACCTTGGTCCATGACTGGGGCCCCTAAGTCCTAGGGTAGCACAAATAATTAATCCTAATAATTCTCACATTTTTATTGGTAATCACATATTTTTGGGTCTGGGAATTTGTGGTGTTTGGCACTGGCAGGGGAGAGACAGTGTGTCTGCTTTATTTCTCCAGCCAGGTCGAGTCCTGCCACAGTAGGCCTGCATGAGACACAGGCCCCCCAGCAGTCTTTAGATTGAATTTGGTTTTAAATATGCACTCGCTCCTATTGCACTTCATTCTTAAATCCTCATCACATGGTTTGTAAAGTGACTGTACCTCCAAATGGTCATTCCATGTCACGTCCTTTCTGGTCTAGCTAACTAGAGGCTGGGGAGGGTTCGTGGTGGGGGGATGTGGGGGGAGAAGGGGAACAATCAAGGGCTTCTGAAGGCAGGCTGAGCTGGTGGGATTTTCGTTTGCAGGGGGAGAGCCCTCTCGACTGATTGTATCCAGTTGGCTTGGATATTGACTGTGGATGAATGGGTATGAATGGAGCCATTCAGGTTGACGGACAGGAGCTGAAAGCTGCAGACAAAAGCCACTGGGCAGTCAGTAAAACTTTAAGCGTGGGGACTTGCCCGTAGCCGAGGAGAGGCTGACAAATGACAAAGAGCAGGGGAGCTTTGAGTGGATGCTGTTCCCCCGTGCCCAAGAAAAGCAGTGGGAATGACGGGTAATTGTGGGGATTGATGGGTAGATGTGGGGTGGGAATGGGGCAAATGGGGATACTCTGGCCAACTCAGCACTCTGCATTTCTTAGCTTATGAGGCTTGACACCAGCCGTCGCCTTTAATGACTCTGCTAATCAAAGGTGGCTTGACACGTCGCCAAGAAAACCAACAGTAAAGGGATTGGCGTGGAGTGTTGGCGAGTGTTCTGGGACCAGCCTAGGCTCTCATCACTCGCTGTGTCAGTTGTTCCAAAGCCTTCCGTGTCTCCATATGTTGGGGTGTTCACTGTCTAGAGTTTGGTATATGTGCTTGAGGGGTTGTTGGGTGTAACTCGTGTTCGGTGTATTTGCTGGGGGTTGTGTAGGGTAACTCGCCACCTGGTGTTTCTTGTATCTTTTTTTGGAAGACCAAGTGGCTTATTATGTCTTTGGATCATGCAGCCATCCTGGTGATTTATGCCAAGAAGTGTCCCCTATAGATGAGTCTCCAAAGCGGTTTCCATTCTAACTCCCTGTTTCATGACTCTGAATTCTCCAAAACAGTCACATTAATGTTTTCAAGATCTTTCCCAGGGTGACATTTTTGTGTTTTAGAGTTTTGAGACAACCCATTCAGCTGGTTTTAAGTTGCAATGGGAAAACCAAAACCTTTCCTCTCTGTAAGTGTCTGAGGTTTGGAAAGCTTGGCTGGGACGTGGACTTTGGGTTGTTGTCACACCTTAGGCTATCCTGAAAAAAATTTCCCTTGTAGGCAAGGCTTAAATCAGAATGGAAACATTTTACACCTATTTTGTACAGGTATAAATAATGACAATGGGCAATGTAGAGTCTCTAAATACGCTTGGAATAATTGTCATTCAGAAATTTACTAGTGGCTGGCTCCATCTGCAGAGAGATGAGAAAGCTTTGGCTTTAGTAGGTCTCAGTTTTCATTATTTTTTTTCTCTGCTCTGTTAAAACCAGTATTTGATGTTTAGATTAAACAATCCCTTCTGGCATTGGATCCTTTTTGAACAAACAAATATCCCATGGTCTCATTTTAAAATGCAGTCCCTTTTATACCTAAAGATGATCTCCCAGACACTGAATGAAAAACACACTTACTGTACATTTACATCTGGAGGAAACAGGCCAAATTTTTAAAATTTAATCAGCATCCCCAAAATCCTAATTATTGGAAGTGATTTTGCTACATGGTGATAGTTGTGAAGAATCCAGATGTGTGGTTGTTTTTTTTTCCTGGACTGGACTGGACTGGACTGAGCTGTCTGTGCGCTACAGTAGTGGGAATGTGCACAGGCCATGGAAGAAGAAGAAAGAGGGGTTACCTCCCAGTAACTCGCTCTTTGAGAGTTGCTTCTGTTTGTTGACGCTGCCCACCCACGTCACCCACTTCCCCGTCTGTCTCAGAGCTTTTTTTCATTTCAGGACTCTAGGCTAGGGAGAGGAACTGAGGGAGGCAGAGGGTGTGCTCCCTTACGTAGACAGAGCTGATGATGACACCCTCGCGCGAAAGCGCTCTTGCACCTCCATTGGACGCCATTTTTTATGCTTTGTTCCAGGGTATAAATGCTGAGCCTTCTCTGCTTGAGATTTTCGGTGATACTTGCTGAGGTGCTGGTGGATGTGGATGCTACCAGCTGTGAATTAGACCTGGGCCACAAGTGAAAACTAGCAGAGAGATGTGGGGCCTATATTGGAGTTGGATGGCAGTGGATCCCAACATCCCATCCCATTCGAAACGACCATCAGGACCTTGTCCAAGACACTATACCCTCTGAGGTTGACACGCTTTACAGTTATTGCCCTGGTTCCAGTGGGCCTCATTAGGGAAATTATCGAGACGGCTGTGACAGAGCAGCTTTGGTGGTGCTTGGATTCCTCTGGCATTCTTGCCCCAGTCAGTGTGATTTTTAGGTCAAGGGCTAGCATGGAGAATGCTCTGCTGGTGTTGGTTGATCTTTTCCTCTTGGTGGACGGAGGTCGGGGGTTCATGCTGACTATTAGCTCCATCAGCTCTATGTTTCTACCTCTCCCAAACATGGTGATACAGTGCAGTGACTTAGGCCCAGACCCTCACAGGTATCTAGGTGCCTGACTCCCACTGAGAGTTAAGTATCTCAATCCCTTTGAGGATCTGGGCTTTGGGCACTTAAGCCTGGCTGGGTAAGGACTGCCTGGATAAAACTCAATCCAGAGTGCTTTTTGGTGGAGGAAGCAATGCCTGGGCGTATCCGTGTCACAGATGGGAGGGGATGTGCCTGCCAATAGTTTCAAAGATTTGCAGCTTGGGAGTTTTGTTGGATATGCCAGTGGTGTTGGATTGTCAGGGCTGCAGTTGTTGCCAAAAGTATTTTTATGATCTTGTGGATGTGGCAACACCCTTCCATGGTTACTCAAGGTTTTGGCACCTTCAGGTGGATGAGTGCAATGCACTCTCAATCAGAAACTTTCAGGAGTTGCAGCTAGTGCGGAATTGTTTCATGCAGAGCATATGACACCTTAGCTCTGCACTAGCAGCTGGGTACTAAGGTGTTTTTGTTTTGACCTATAATTACCTAAATGGTTTGGGGCCTAGATCTCTTCAATACATCCGTCTCCATGGCACTTGGAATTTTCAGACCCCTGGAGTTAATGCTCCCTCGCTAAGGAGTGTCGCTTCTTCTTGCATGTAATGACACACGGCTCAATTATCCTCAGTCAAGTCCTCTTGCTTGCCCTTCTTTCATAAACACAGATGGCGCCTTCCGAGTAGGCAGTCCAGATCCAAGCTTTGCCCTTGATCTGGCTCTGTACATCTGCTTGGGCATGTGGGCTCAGAGGTATGGGTGGGAGAGGAGGTTCTTACTCCTAGATTGTTCTGTTGTTATCCAGCTATTGTAGGAATCGAGCAGATATTTTTGCCGTTGGTTTCGGTCTGTTGTGTTGCTGCCAAGGGCCAGATGAACCAATGGCTCAGCTTGGGTTTAAACAATATTGAAGGCTCTAAACCAAGGGTTCTCAACCTAGGGGTCGGGACCCCTCAGGGAGTCACGAGGTTATTACAGCGGGGGTCGTGAACTGTCAGCCTCCACCCCAAACCCCGCTTTGCCTCCAGCATTTATAATGGTGTTAAATATATAAAATATATATAAAAAAGTGTTTTTAATGTATACGGGGGGGGGGTCGCACTCAGAGGCTTGCCGTGTGAAAGGGTTCCCCCCTTCCCCTGTGCTTTCTGTGTCCCAGGACAAGGGATGTTACAGCGAAGAGGCTCTATTGCCCAGTGAATCTGGAAAACCTTCCTAAAGGAAGGACTATGGCTGTCTCTTTTGAGAGGGGGAGGAAAAGGCTTTCTGGGGCATGCGGCTTCCAGATCTGTTTCTGTAAGAGGCGCCTGAAATACGATGCAAATTGCTGTGTTGGGCAGAGTAAGGGTTTTAAAAAGCACTGCCTCACACTAGTGCACCTTGCGCAAATATCTTACCAAACCTTGTGAAACTGGGTGTACCTCTGGGTTTTCCTTTCTCCTGAGAATAGTCGTAACTAAACAGACGTTTTCTTTTTTCTCACTAGCCACCTCCTGTTTTCCAGTTCTTTCAGTGGCATCCATTAGCCCAAGCTAACCAGGGTGGGACGGGGGAAGGTTTGGTGTAGTATAGACATTATATGAACAACATACCCTCATATCTCAATGTCTGTACTTTGACCCATCAAACTTTTACCCCCAATCGGGGAGATTGCAAATTATGTATTCCTTACGCCACCCAATCTTAAACCGAACTTCGCATCCCTGGATAATCTGTACGTTATCCCTGATAACCAGAAACTTCTATGCTTAAACTCTGTACCATTCACTTTTTTTAAAACATCGTCTTAATAAAATTTTCAGTGTGAGACCTTCAAAGTTCTACAGGAAATGGGGCTGATGGGTCCTCAGAGTCTGCCCAAACCACTGCAATGCCTCAGGATATCTGGGGGAAGGGGCTTCTTTGCTGCCAGAGTGGACATCTTAACAAGCCAAGGTCCTGATGACTTGTGGTCATTTAAGATCCCATGGTGCTTTACGCAAATAGAGTAGGGTGTGCTTATGACATCAGGTTTTTCCAGAGTAATTCATTGTAATATCAGAATCTAGTGCTTCTGACATCACTGAAAGATATGAGTGGAAAGAGAACGCTGTTTTAAGAGGGAGACTGTTCTGTTTACCCCAAATATCTTGATGATCGAGTTAAATTCAGACTGGAAAAAGAGGTGCATATTTTTTAACAGTGAGGGTAATGAACCATTGGAACAACTTAGCCAGCAATGTGGTGGATTTTCCATCCTTTGAAGTCTTTAAATCAGGATTGGGTGTCTCTTTCTAGAAGAGAAGCTCTAGCTTAAGCAGGAGTTATGGGTTTGATACAGGAATCACTGGGTGAGAGTCTCTGGACAATGCTCTGCAAGAGGTCAGCCTAGATGATCATATGGTCCCTTCTGGCCTTAAACCTATGAATCTATGGAACAGAAATGATGGGAAAAGAAATCTAAACCTGTATGTAAGTTTAAACAAATAATTGACCAAAAATCCATTAAAGCTGGCTGGAATGTAGCAGCTGGTTTTCAAAGCCCCAAATGAGTTGACCCAACTCTGTACTCTGGAGCTAAAATGCAGCTGCCATAAATTGGTCAGAGGACTGCTGTGAATGGCTCAAGGTAGACAGGGCTGCTGGTATTTGGAAACCACATAGACCAACGGATTAGGACAAAAAGCTCCCATCTTTAGGTATTAGATTAGAGGAATGTTTTGGCGAGACCAAGATAAATGACTGTTCTCCTCACAACAGGAGCAAGGTGCATCCCTGCAGGAGTATTCGATGCGACCTGTGGAAGTAAATCAAGCCCTTCTTCTGTCCTGCTGGGAAATACTTGATCATAGCCACATGTTGTAGTTGATCATTTGAGGCTGGCAAGGCCTCTTCTGCCTGTATGAAGTCCTAGTGCTTCAGCCCTTGACATTTTGCAGAGAAAATCTTAGTCTTGTTGGATAACAATGTACCACACATTTCAGCAGTTGCTGCTGAACATCTGGATGAGATTACTTGGTTGGAAAGAGGGGGGACGGGTGCAGTGATTTATAGATTGTTTCTTTGGCTGTAAATCCCAGCTGTAATTGGGACTTCTCCGTCCCTAATTGTTTGCAGAAAAGAGTGAAACTCAATGGCTCTTAATTCATAGCTAGGGCCTAAGCCCAGCCTGTGGGGAGGGGGGGAAGGCTAGTTGCTAGGACACCAAGGCCTTTGTTTTGGTCCCAGCTCTATAGTGTATTTAAGGCCCTGTATACATTTCTATGCATTGTTAATGTAATTTGTTCAGGCAGTAAACGGCCAAGTCCAGCTGAAGGAATCTGATACTCATAACAGAAACACCAGAGGCCAGGTTTTTGTGGTCAAATTAGGGTTCTGAGGCCTAGCTAGAGAATGAAATGTTTGAAGTGGGCGATTTCTGTTTTGTGCTCATTCCCAGAGTCAGCTTTTGGGGCAATCGTTCTGCACACAGTCCTATGCTGGGAGATGGATCTCCCTAAAACGGAGAGCTTGCAAGAGATGAATGGAGAGTTACTCAAACAAAGGGAGGGTGAGGTGTCTTCTCTTCCCCCCTCCTCCCCCCCCCCGCCATATTGACGTTGATCCCAAAGAGGCTATGTGACATTTACATCTCTTGGTGCTTCGTTGATCCATGTTAAATAGCTTGCTTGGGGGAGGGTTACTCGGTCCATCTGCTTGCAGGCTTGAAGAAATGTTTTAAAATGTGAATAGATGTATGTTCTTTCCCCATGTTCATCAGCAGTTGAGTTTTGTAGTGAATATACAAACGAGAACACAATTATACCCCACAATGTGTTCAGAAGGATAGCATAGTCAGGCATCACTTTAACAAGCTTTAGATTTCCATGTGTGTTTATCCATGTTTCCTCCTCCCAAAATAAAATCTTTGCTCACCAAAATTGAGCCCGACAATCTGTTATGCTGAGTGAATTGCCATGTTTTGAAGGTTGTTGGAAGGCTGATGTTACTTCATGAGACTTGTATAGTGATTTGGGTTTTATGCAAAAACTCATATTTCAAAGTTCACTACTCAAACCGTGAGAGCAAATGGGGTCACCACTTGCTTAAGTGTGAACGTGGGGTTTATGCGAGCAATTCAGGCAGCCAACGTTGACAGTGTATGTCTGTGAGTGGTCCTAATGTGTGAAATAAAGATGGTAGACAAGAACGTTAGGGTTGCCCAGAGCTTTGAGGCACTGAAATGGGGCGGTTCGTTTGTGAATGTGCCCTGGCATGTATTCACCACAAAGAGGTGCAGAAAGCACCACACATTGTAGTTGTGGATTAAGTCAACAAAGACGGTAACCTCCCATTGTGAACTGCCATTGCTATGGCTAGGGAAGGGAGTTATATCAGCCGAACAATCTCTTGAATCGTTTGTTGTATTGCATGGAACTGACTGGAAGACAACAATTCAGTTTTGTGACAACTTTTGAGGTTTTGAAATTTATTTTCATTCTTCATTGGAAAAGCAATGCCTCCAAAATGTTTTGGCTTTGATGAAAACACATTTAATGAAAAATGCCCTACCTAGCTATAGTGCTGACCTTACTCTGTAAAACTAAGTAGGTCCCTGTTTTAGTGATTCTACAAAATGGAGGAACTGTGCCACATATTCTTGAGAGTCATCTACTGTCCATGTATCTATTTACATTTAATACATGGTAACAGACTAATTTCAATTCTATTCTATAATAGGCTCTTTGACCACCCTCCTCACTGGAGCATCTGAGCACCTTCCAGTCATGCATTAAGCAATATGACTAATATCTGTCGCCTGGTTTGTTCATTCTTTCATCCTTTCCCTGTGGAAGAATTGTGTGTGCAATGGAAGTGTTTTGTTTGAACAGGGTTTTTTTTGTTTTAATTTCAGTTGTTGTATATGTCCACGTTGTTGTGTGTGGATGTCAGACAAGTGTGCTTGCGTTTGGAGCAGGAGGCTTGCGTTGGTCCTTAGTTCCTGTGCGAGTTTGTTCCACCATCTGGGACCAGCCCCAGAGGACTCTCAGTCTTCTGCACAGACAAGCTTTATTCTTGTGGTAGAAAGTTCCTCTGGGCCTGAGGAGCAGAGTTGTCAACCTCCGTCATGGTCCCAGAGCTTTCGTCTCTATGCTGAGTTCAGCCCATTGAGCACCTTGACGATGAGGTGCATTATTGTCTCAATATCCTCTGAGAAGCTAGTGTAGAAAATGGAGAGCGGGTTAGATGTGCACATGGTAGCTGGTGTTGCTGAGGGGATGTATTGCAGCATTCCTTATTAGTTGGAGTTTCTTAAGGACCGATGGCTTCATCGGTATAGTGCATCACTGTAGTCCAGGCAGGAGGTGACGAAGGCTTGTACAGGTTAAGTCGTGTTAGCCAGGATGGGGTTGGGCGTATGTCTACACTGCAATAAAAAACCTGTGGCACTGGGTTAGCTGTCTCAGGCTGAAGCCCAGGTTCTGAGATCCACGCCCCAGCCACAGCTGTGCCGCAGGTCTTTTGTTGCAGTGTAGACGTACTCTGAGTCTCCCAGACAATTAGAAATGGTAGCAAGTGTTACTCGCCCTTGCTGCTACATGAGAGCTTAACTGTAGTATAATTATAGAGTCTCTGAAATTACTAAGTAACTTCGCTGCTCTTCCACTTTGTGTGGTTGTATTTCGAGTCCCTTCTCCTGCCGTTTGCCCTCTGGAGATTTCTGTGCTGCTGGCTTTTTTGGCATCACCTTTGCCAGCTCCTGAGGATAGATGAACTTCTGTCACACTCGCTGCCAAACTCCCCTGCTTCCCTTCCATGTTGGGGTGGGAGGGTCTCACTTGGGTTGTCCCTCAAGACTAGTTCTTCCTTGGTTGTTCTTAGGAAACCACAGTTGCAACAGTAGAGGTTTCATAGAATCATAGAATATCAGGGTTGGAAGGGACCCCAGAAGGTCATCTAGTCCAACCCCCTGCTCGAAGCAGGACCAATTCCCAGTTAAATCATCCCAGACAGGGCTTTGTCAAGCCTGACCTTAAAAACCTCTAAGGAAGGAGATTCTACCACCTCCCTAGGTAACGCATTCCAGTGTTTCACCACCCTCTTAGTGAAAAAGTTTTTCCTAATATCCAATCTAAACCTCCCCCACTGCAACTTGAGACCATTACTCCTCGTTCTGTCATCTGCTACCATTGAGAACAGTCTAGAGCCATCCTCTTTGGAACCCCCTCTCAGGTAGTTGAAAGCAGCTATCAAATCCCCCCTCATTCTTCTCTTCTGCAGGCTAAACAATCCCAGCTCCCTCAGCCTCTCCTCATAAGTCATGTGTTCTAGACCCCTAATCATTTTTGTTGCCCTTCGCTGGACTCTCTCCAATTTATCCACATCCTTCTTGTAGTGTGGGGCCCAAAACTGGACACAGTACTCCAGATGAGGCCTCACCAATGTCGAATAGAGGGTAACGATCACGTCCCTCGATCTGCTCGCTATGCCCCTACTTATACATCCCAAAATGCCATTGGCCTTCTTGGCAACAAGGGCACACTGCTGACTCATATCCAGCTTCTCGTCCACTGTCACCCCTAGGTCCTTTTCTGCAGAACTGCTGCCTAGCCATTCGGTCCCTAGTCTGTAGCGGTGCATTGGGTTCTTCCGTCCTAAGTGCAGGACCCTGCACTTATCCTTATTGAACCTCATCAGATTTCTTTTGGCCCAATCCTCCAATTTGTCTAGGTCCTTCTGTATCCTATCCCTCCCCTCCAGCGTATCTACCACTCCTCCCAGTTGTATTTCCTTGTATTTCTACCAGGTAGAATTCCTTGTATTTCTACCAGGTAGGCCTTGGTTAGGATGACCAGATGTTGTCCCGATATTTAATCCTTTGTCCCGCGTCCCAATTGATGTACGATTGGGATCCCATTTGTCCCGATGTTCAGGTAAAGAGGCGAGCAGGAGGGAGGCGCCGACTCCATGGGTGCTCTGGAGCTGGAGCACCGAAAGGGAAAAATTAGCGGGTGCTCCGCACCCACTGGCAGTCAAGCTCCCCCACCAGCGTGCCACGTCCCCGCTCCACCCCCTCCCTCCCAGCGCTTCCCGCTGCCTAACGGCTGTTTGGTGGTGCTTAGGCCTTTCCGGGAGGGAGGGGGAGGAGCGGGGACGCAGCACGCTCAGGGAAGGAGGCGGAGAAGAGGCAGGGCAGGGGCGGGGACTTGGGGAAAGGGGGTGGAATGGGGGCGGTGCAGGGGCAGGGAGAGGCGGGGGGGGAAGGCGAGTACCCACCGGGTAGAGGGGAAGTTGGCACCATTGGGCAAGTGACAGGCGGGGGAGGGGGAGGTGAAAAGGCAAGTGGCAGGCAGCGAGGGTGAAGAGGCGGGTGGTGGGTGCGGGACTGAGGAGGGATGCAGCAAGCCATCGGCGGGCCGGGGGATGAGAAAGGGCACGGTGGCGGGGGGGGGGGGGCGAGCAGGGAGGGGGCGGGACCTGGGTGGAGCCTGGGAGGAGTGGGGGTGGACTGTGGGCAAGGCTGACAGCACCCCAGTGTGTCCCGATATTTTACTGCCGTGATCTGGTCACCCTAGCCGTGGTGCTACTCTGCATGCATGCCTTTATTGCGAACCACAAATGTTGAAAAATCATGAGTTGGGCCCCCAAAATTTTAAATGCTGTTTAATTGGTTCAGCTACCTTTCCCACTCTTACTGGCTTCAAAGGTCTTTTGCTGAAAGCAGGAGAGTCCATGTGTAGTGGGAGATGAGACGCTGCAGTGGGCTGTTGCTTCTGTTTGCAAACTCTGCTGCAAAATGATTGATCTTCAGTAAGCTCATGTGGTACCATATGTGGGCTATTTCCTTTCTAGTTTCTCCCTCAATACATGCATTGCTTGCCTCTCTCTGAAGACCACTGCCCTGTTGCTTGTGTCCGTCCACTTTTATCTTTCTTTGTGGTGCAAATTTTCCTCTGCTTCCAATGCCTTCAGTTTTTGTTGCTGTTTTTTTGCTTGCACGCTGCCGTGGTAGATAAAATAACAAGTTGAAGTTCCACCTTTGACTGTCACAGCATATGGCTTTTTGCTTCATTATCTTTGGTGCGTAAAACTATTGGAGCTGTAATAAATGTCACGTGTTAGTATGCCAGATTTGCATGAAGAGGCTAACTGGGACAGCCTCTTTGCAATTGCATACCGATAATTTCATTTTCATTTGATCAGACATATCAAAAATATACCTCTCCTAGATTATATTGCGTTTAGGCACAAAGTATTTTCCTTAAAACATCTAACATTTTAGTTGCATCTCTTTCTTCATCTGTTAGCTAACTAGGAAGAATCTCCAGTTTTCACAGGGATCCTTGTGTGTTTGCATCACAACAGGGAGTGAGATGTGCTCACAGCCATGGCTGAAGTGACCCAATGCCTCAGGTCAGCCACAGCAAAAAATTAAAGCAGTAAAAACTCGTTCACTTCTAGCAAACCGTGTTA
Organism: Caretta caretta; assembly: GCF_965140235.1. NCBI lineage: Eukaryota > Metazoa > Chordata > Testudines > Cheloniidae > Caretta > Caretta caretta. The sequence goes on along the minus strand of NC_134231.1, from coordinate 14,015,822 downwards.
AGAACTGTTGTAAAGAGCTGCACAAAAAGGGGAATGCACAGAGCACTACAAGAAGATGTTGTATTCGTCCTGCAAAACCTAGGAACTGTGCTACGTATTCTTGAGCACCATCTACTGGCACCATATCTATTTACATATATGCAGACATCTTCTGTGACTGCAGGCAAACAGCGCTGGCCTGTGCTCCTCATGCCCTTCCAAAGTGTGAGAAGTTACTGCCCTGAACTCAGATGTTGACAAACCAGGAAATGTGGCATTACAGTGACACTTCGCACTCAACACAACCAGGCACCCTTAACTCTGCCCTCTTTGATCCCTGCCCTAAGAAGTTCCTCAGGGAGATCTCTGTGCCTCTGTCAGTCTCCAGTAAGATCTCTCCAGCTCCATGGTGCTGCACAGAGCATAGCCTGTTGGACTGTGTGACTAGGAGAGCTGATCTGGAGCTGTGCTGAGCATAGAGACAATGGCAGGTTTGTTTAGGAAGGAGAGGCGCTGTTCTATCCCAGGGGGTGTGGCTCTGCTGGGTGCAAAGTGTGTTAACACTGTTTCCTCAATTGCCATCCTTTGAGTTCTGGGAATTAAACTCTCGCGTTTGGGAAGGGTCTGGGGAGTGAAGGACAGTGCTGAGTGCTTGTATAACCTTCCCTGTACAGTAATTATGTTTTTAGGGGGTGGGTTTTCCTTGTTTCTTTTTAGGAGGTGGGGGCATGACTGAGGGGCAGCTGTGGGTGGAAGTCAGGCTGTGGAGAAGATCCCTGGATTTCACTCAGGGGACACCACTGGAGGAAAAGGGGATCTCAGCACATCCGTGCGTTTTAGACGGGCTCTTGGTGCCAGATATTGGATGAGCTTTGGGGCAGTTTGAGTGCCAGACTCTAGAGCATACGTCATTGCAGGACAGGCTCTTCTCTCGGGAACCGCCCAGATTTGCACCACTTGCTACCATGGTTCACCTACCGACAATTGTCCACCAGTCAGGCTCTGCAAGTACATTTTAGAACATTTTGTTAATTAAAAATTGATCCTCGTGACCAAATGAGGTCATGAGGTCAGAAACCTCACGACCAAACAAACTGCCCAAACTGTACTCTAGGTCCTTAGCTGGAATATTAGATTTCAAGCTGGTCTGAATGTTGCATCTTTACCCCAGACCAAAAGACCTCAAATCTTGCACCACAGACTCTACCTTGGGTCCTCGGCTGACTCCTGTTCTGCTAACTATGGGGTTCTCACATCTTCCTCTGAAGCATCTGGTGCTGCCACTGTCAGAGACCGGATACGGAGCGAGATGGACCTTGGGTCTGTTCCACTCTGGAAATTCCTATGTTCCTAGCAATTTTCAGGCCTATCTGAGTAGGAGTGTGGATTTTAGAGCACTTTGAAAACCTGTCTCTTTGTCCGACCGTGCCATTCCTCCATAGTTCTACTTCATGGTGATTGTTTTGTAATGGAATTTCCTACTCTTTTGAAAGGAAAAATAAAGGAACAAAGATACATCTCATGGAACAAGACAAGATTCCTTCACAGCCATACCTCCTTCCGTATGCACCTTCACAGATCATATTCCATAATCCCTTGCCTATTAAAATGAAATTTCACACCACTTCCTTATGCATATGTGCCCAGCTAGTGAAATCCTGAAGCATGATCTGATTGCGTGGAGATTTTTCTCCCTGGTTCTATGCACCAGCATGGGTCATGCTGACAGAATACAGGGAGATGATTAGTTTTGTTGTTTATAATAATTCCATGCATATGCTCATAGTTACATTTTAAATCATATAGCTCTACCATACCCATTCTGATTTCCTCCAGGCATTGAAAGGGATAGCTACAAACCAGGGACTGTGGCCCTGATCCACAAAGCACTTAAGCGTGTGCATTTATCTTTATTATTTGTGTTGCAGTAGCACACAAGAGCCCTAGTTGTAGACCAGGACCCCATAGTGCCAGGTGCTGTACAAACACAGAACAAAAAGATGGTCCCAGTGCCAAAGAGCTTACCTTCAATGGGACTTAGCTTGATTTCAGTAGGACTAATGTTAGGTATGTGCTTAACCACTTTGCTGGATCATGGCTTATGTCACTGACAAATGTCAGGGTTTTACTCCCTCCCTCTGAGATGCTAAACTGTTTTTATTTTTAATTTAAAAAAAAAACAACACCTTTTCCCCCTACTCCTTCCATGCTTGAATCCTTTCCTGATGAAACTTCCAGGAAGAGATCACACTCTGGCTGAGAGCCGTTGTGCCAAAGTCAGCAGAAAAGGGATCGCTTGGAGTAAGCTTTATGCAAACTAAGTTGATGCTTTAGAATGGAAAGTCTTAGGCAGCCTTAATTCTTGGTGTCACTTTGTTTGTGTCATATAAAATAAACTTGTTGCCTTGAAATCACATTTCTGTTGCTCCAGAGATTCCCTGCTGGTTCTGTCAAACCTTATCTTTGCCTGTGGACTCACAATGGAATTCAGCCAGGGGGAAAGTGGACTTGTTCAAATGCAAAACCATTGTGAACCTTGGGGCTTGTCAATAAGCACACCCCTTTCAAGCCAGATTTGCACAGCTTTGAGTCGCTTTGTGAAAGCTCAGCAAAGGAAAGGGAATGGCAGTCCTTCGGGATACCCCTGGGGTGGAGATAGGAGGCTGTAGGGTTTGGAATCTCTCAGGAAGGCAGGGATGTGGATGATTGACAGAGGCGATTGAATCAGGCAGTCAAATCTCTCCAGCAAAGCAGGTGAGAGGAAATGAATGTGGGAGGGGAGTGGTCTGGGGTTGGGTGGGGCATAGGGGACACAGTCTCTGCAATCTGTCTGGGGAGGTGAGTTTGGGGAATGGTGGCCTGAGGTAAAGGATCTGGGGATGACATAGGCTCTCCAGAAAGGGGTGGGTTGTATGGTCTGGGGTTTCCCTCGGGGAAGTGGGGAAGGTATATGAATGATCGAGGATCACCCTTTTTGGGAGGGGAGGTGACGGTGGGGACAAGGGTTCTCTCTGGGGCACGGGGGCAGCTGCAGGCTCTAGGATTTATCCTGCTGCCGAATGCCAAGATGAGGCGAGTCTGACTCCCCCGACCTCTTCCAGAACTGATTCTGTTCAGTGCTAATTCCCCGACAGCGATTTTAATCAACTCCATTAAACTCTCCCCGTCTAGTGTCTTGTGCTCCAGAAACAGCCCTGCGGAGTTTTGAGTAATAGCTCAATTGTGTGTAAGTGGCTGTGAAGAGCCCTCTGTGCACTGTATGAATAGGCCACATATCCATGGAAACCAGAGCAGGCCGGCCGGCTGGCCTTTGACCCACTTGTTGCCACCACCCTGGTATGCCTGGATTTGCAGCCCCGGTGTTCGGTCTCATTCCCTTTTCCCATGGGGGCGAGAGGCCCAACTGCCTTTCAGGAGCTTCCCAAGGCTCTGTGTTGCATGCAGGAGTAACAGCCTGTGTGTTGTGGCTAGCTGGAGTTTGCTTTGGCCTTGGGCTGCAGCATTTCTCTGCCATGCTGTCAGGTCTGCTGGGTCGCATGGCAATGCTGTGGCTTGCAGCTCTGATCAGAGGGGTTGGCAATGGGTGAGTTAGTACTAGGACGCTATCCGATGGTCCAGGGACATCTACATCAAACACCTCACTGGCCACCGACCGTACCAGGAGGCATGAGGCGGAACGACATCATGCATCAACTACGGGAAAGGGACCGAGAGACTTTTTCCATTGGACCATATGAACTGGAACCATAAACTCACTGAACATTAAATCTCACCAAATGAGGGTAAATCCATCCTCATCATCGTATCCACTCATTATACTCCACATCTGAACATAGCCGTTATGAACAACATACCCTCATATCTCAATATCTGTACTTTGACCCGTTAACCTTTAACCCCCAATTGGGGATATTGCAGATTATGTATTCCTTATGCCATCCAATCCTAAACCGAACTTCACACCCCTTGATATTCTGTACGTTATTCCCTAATCAGCAGAAACTTCTATGCTTAAACTCTGTACTGTTTTCTTTTTCTTTTAATCAAATTTGTAAATCGGTACTAGAGGGCAACGTATGTGTGCTGTGGGGGAGGAGAGGGTGTGGGACTGCTTGGGTGTGTGAATAATGCACTGCAAGCTACAAGAACTGTTCAAAATAATAATAAAGTTTAGGTTGAAGAGAAAAACCCCTGCACCTGACCCAACCCAAGGGAAAATACAGGTTCTTCACGGCTTTCTGAGTAAAACTAGAAGGGGGAATGAATATGGGGCAAGGGTCTGTTCCCTCTGTGACAGAACACTTGGGGGTGGGATGCACACCTAGTTCCTTGAGAACTTAGCGATATGGGCATATCTATTTTAAATAAATACATTCTGCTCCCCTTCAATCTCAGGCATTGTCTAGACTAGGTGTGGTGTTAGCATGTGTTATCTAAAATCTAGGCTCCCCCTCTAGACTTAGGCCTTGGCCACGTGGGAAAGTGTGACAAGTTAAGCTAATATAGTTATACTGGTATAACCGCCCATGTGGTGGACACTCCTTAATTCCTATGTAAGAGAGGCTTTTGGGGATTTAGCTTAATCCCCTTCCCAATTTACATAAATTAAACCAAAAAAGGCACTGTAATGGCTTGTCTACACTACACAGGCTATAGCAGCATCTCTGCAGCGCTGTATCTACGCTGCCCTAACCCACAATGTAGATGCAGGTTAGGTGTAGACAGGGCCTTATACTAGAATCCTTGTGGCCACAAGGGGTTATACTGGTATAACCATAGAGGTTTACATTCCCAACTTTGGCTTATGCCAGTATAATTCTCCCATGGAGACAAGCCCTTAAACTCATCCAGCCTTGTATATGCTAAAGACCGTGTCTTTGTTAGACTTTTCAGCTGTGTTTGTTAGCCAGTGTTAGCAGAAATGTGCTAACAACACTCCTTGTGAGCCAGAGAAGGACTGCCTCTGAAGTGCAACTTTTCAGCACTCTTTGGCTGCTCAGGAACATGGGCGACTTTACTTTTGCCTTGGAATCTCTCATTCCTGTGGACGTGGTCCAGTTGGGAGAAGTTTTCCCTTTTTCGGTTTGCTTGGGTTTTTTTAAAGTCAGATTCTTGGTTTGTGGCGTAGGGACCTGGGGGCAGAATCTCTTGCTGGAGCTGTAGAGGGTGTAAAACAATCACAGTTAGCTTGTGTTTGCAAAAGAAAAGAGAAAACCCTGTGTTCTGTCATTGTTACATCCCAAATAAACTGCAGACCGTGCCTGAGTGCTGAGCCCTCCAGGAATATGGGAATGTTTAGCAGAGATCCGACTGGATCTGGTGTAGCTCTCTGGCTTGGAGTAGTTGGGGTGGGGGAGGGGGAATGGGTGACCTGTCAGTTAATTTCACAGCTGTGTAAACAGACAAAGGAAAGAAGAGGCTTCTGGTGGCGGTGGGGTGGGGTGGGAGAGCCCATGAATAATGGGTGTGGGGCGGGGGGGGGGGGAGGTGAGTGGGGACTGGGGACAGGTTTTCCAGCCAGTTCAGACTTGTCAGTGTGGGGTTTGTAATCTCTAGGAATCTGGCAAGACATGGGAAGGCAGCTGGTGTATGAAGTGAGCCTGTTAGTTATGTACCTTCTCCTTTGAAAACATGCTGCCTAGGGGCTAAGACTTGTTTTCTGTTTCTGTCCAAACTCCCCCACCCCTGCCTGAGGGGACAGTTGGTGCTTATTTCTCTTTTTCTTCTCCTCTTCTCCCTCCCTTCTGTTCCTTTTGCCTCCCTTGTCCCTAATTCTATAGACAGTCAAACCTGCAAACCTGACACTGCTCACAGAACAAACAAACCCTGATCTCCCCCACTGCTCAGCAGTGTCTGTCACAGTACAAATGGGGATGTCCTTTGAAAGTAGGGTTCTCCTTTAACACTTCTCCTGTCCATCAACAACTGCAATTCCTCTGACAGGCAGCTCTAATCTTGCTTCTAGACTTGCTCTCACCTAGCCCATTGGTTATTGCAGAATCACAGAAATGTATGGCTTGAAGGGACCTCGAGAGGTCACCTAGCCAGCGCCCTGCACTGAGGTAGGACCAAGTAAACCTAGACCATCCCTGACAGGTGTTTTGTCTTAAAAACCTCTCTTGATAACCAATTCCAATACTTAATTATCTTCGTAGTTAGAAAATATTGCCTAATACCTAATCTAAATCTCCCTTGCTGTAGATCAAGCCCATTACTACTTGTCCTACCTTCCATGGCTGCGGAGAGGAATTGATCTGAGTCCTCTGTATAACGTCCCTTTACATACTTGAAGACTGTTATCAGCCCCTTCAATCTTCTTTTCTCAGGAATAAAATATGCCTAGCTGTTTTTTAACTGTTCCTTAGAGGTCAGCTTTTCTAAACCTATTATCATTTTCTTGCTCTCCTCTGGTCTCTCCAGTTTGTCCACATCCAAGCCTCCCTTATCAATCCTCTGCTAGGCTCCCAAGCCTCTGTCATGTAACTCTCATAAGAGAGATGCTCGTGAGGTCCCTCCACATGGGGAAGGTCTAAGGTAGCCCGTGAGTGAAGCCTCTAGTATTGCCCCACTCTAGGTTTGCTTGCACTAGACACACTACAAATGTTGTGCTTTCCTCCAGATTCAGCGAAGGTGGATTTGAGATGTGGGGGAGCCCGCAGGTAAAGCACAAAGGTTTGGGGCGTGTCCACAAACTGGTAATCGCTTTAATGAGGTGAAAAAAAGTCTAGTAGAGACAAGTCCAGTCAGTCAGGGGATGCTCTCCTGCCCACCAGCACTCAGCTTTGTCCCCAGCTTGCCGTGCAAACAACAGTGATCTTATCCTCCGCTCTTCTGGATAGCCCCAAAAGGGACCCTCTGCTGTCCCCAGTAGATTCAGTGATTTATCCTTTTAGCAGTAAAGGGCTAATCAGCAAGGCAGTGCCCTTCCCTCCCCACAGACCAGCTAATACATCTTTAAACATGACTCTCTTGGGGAAAAATTTTCTAAAGCACGTAAAGTGACTTGGGCGCCTACTGCCTAGTCTACACTCAAATGTTGTACCACTTTAACTCTAGGAATATGGTTACACTGGTATAACGCACCCTGCTGTGGATGCAGTTATAATAGCGTAGAGGTGCGTTGGGCAGGTCTACACTAGAAAATTAGATCGACCCAGCTATGTTGCTCAGGGATGTGAAAAATCCACCCCCCTGAGCAATGTAGTTAAGTCGACTTAAGTCCTCGTCTGGACAGTGTTAGGTTGATGGAAGGGCACAGCTGCGCCATTGTAGCACTTCTGGTGAAGACACTCTAAACCGACAGGAGAGAGCTTTCCCTGTGGCTTAATTACTCCACCTCCCACAAGAGGTGACAGCTATGTTGGCGGGAGATGCTCTCCCGCTGACCTAGTGCTCTCTACAACGGCGCTTAGATCGGTACGATTTACGTCGCTCAGGGTGTAGAGTATTCACACCCCTGAGCGACGTAAATGATACCAAAGTAAGTTCTAGTGTGGACAAGATCTGAGTCATAGTTAAGCTGACCTAAGCCCCCATATAGACACCGCTAGGTCAACCTAAGAGTTCTTCCATCGATCTAGCTACCGCCTCTCAAGGGGGGTGGATTTACTACCGCATTGGTAGGGGGTTTTCCTTCGCTGTAGCAAATGTCTACACTACAGTGCTACAACAGCATAACTGTAGCACTAGTGGTGTTACATAGCCTGTGTATAGCCCAGACCTTGCTCTACTCAGTGCGATTAGGCTCCTGAGTGTCTGAGTGAAGTCTTACTCTCTATCTACGCTAGGTGCTTATGTGGTATTTAACAACATGTTAATTAAAGTGTGCGAGTTGCTGTGGTTTCTAGCACACTTCATTTTCCCAGTGTAGACATACTCTTTGTGACTGTAAAGCACCCAGATTCCAGAATTCATATACTGCAAATATAAGGAATAGAACAGCCAGGGCCTTTGGTTGGAGACTTGGGACTTTATCCTTCTCAACTGGCGGCAACAGGGTTAATTTTAGAAATTTTCAAAGTGGGACTAACCCCTATAAATGGGAAATATGATGGGGCTAAATGCCTCAAGGTTCTGTATCTGAGCTGGATTTGGTTAGTATTTTTACTCATCATCTGGAAAGTGGGGGTGAGCAGTGAGGTGGAAACATTTACAGATGGCACAGAGTTAAGTATTCAGATTAGTCAAATCCAGAGAGGACTGTGAGGAATTTCACCTGGCTTTGTTAGGTCCCTCTGAATGGGCAGTGTAATGGCACGTGAAATTTAGTGCTGACAAGTGCAAGACCAGGAAGTGCTGTCATTGCTATCAGATAAATGTTCTTTGTTTTCTCTGACTTCTCTGTTTCTTCTGTCCCCACTTTCCCATGCCACTCACCTTTCCTTCTTCCCCTTTTCCTATCACTCTAGGCACAGCCAGCCTTAAACATGAACAACCGAAGAATAGCTGCATTAAAAAGTAGTCATGGAGGGAGTGTCTGTCTTTCTAATCTATCTCCATAGTCTCTAGGAGGCATCACAGACGTTGTATGAGGTTCGCTGGCTCTGTCCCAAATGGCAAAATCTCTCCGCCCTCCCTCAATTTATCCGATACCCTACGTGGGCTCCGTGGTGCCTGTCTTTCTGGAGGATGGTGCGGGATATTTAGTAGCTCGCTTGGAAGGGCCTGTGAAAAGAGATGGGGCTTCTGCTGTGTTCTAATAGTGGTCAAGGTTCAGTCACATCCTGCTGTCTGGCGTTAAGGAGTTCCAGAGCCCTCTACCAAGAACGTTTTCAGTTCTCGTGGTCCCTGTTGCTTGTAGTTGCTGTGGCGTGGCCAGGAATAAGCAGTCAGTGAGAGAGCTCGATCTCATTCTGTTAAGAGCTTTGAGAATTGTCTGCAGCACCTCGAACTCTGTCTGAAAGCGGCCAAAGAGTCAGTGCAGAGCACCATTGCTCTAGGAGTTGAACCCGTGGCGATATTCACAGCTGGTCCCTGGCAGACCATGTTGCAGAAGTCTAGTCTAGAAGTAACTAAGGTTGAAGCATTTTGGTCAGCTCTGTGGCAGAGAGCAGGGGAAGCAGGCGTTTGCTAAGCAGGCATTTTTAGCTACTTGAGCAATTTTGGTGTCAAGCAGGAACAGTGACAAAGCCAGTAGCAAAAGCTGTGCTGCCCTGTGCATTTGCGGGATGGCTCTTGGGATTCACTTTCTTTCAGGCGCTCAGTGTTTATTCTTAGCTACCAGTTGTTTTCCTTTGATTTAGTTCTGGTGGTTCAGACCACGCTGCCAGGGAGACCACGTGAGTAACCAGCATGGTGAGCGTTGCCAGGAGATACACTAACAGTCAATCCACAGCCATGTCTGTCAGCGCGTAGCCAAAGCGTCCTGTAGCTGAACAAACCATATCAGCTAACCACACACCACAGAAATCTCCACCAACGACCAAAGGAATTATATGGACAAAAGTATGCAATGAAAAACCTAAAGGAACACCAAAAATCCCAACATAGAAAACCAGACTGAGATGTCCCTAAACAAACGGTTCAGCCAAACCACACATGACATCAACCTCGCATCTAAAGGTCAACACAATCCCTAACCGTGTGAGAGAAAACTGCAGCTCAAAAGAAGTGGAAGCAAGGTACGTGGTAGGGAGTTGACTATCGAAACAGAAGGAAAGTAAGGGAGCTCTTCCAACCTGAACAATGGCGCCTCACTCCACAGGAACCTGAAGGAGCATGGGATGCTGAGGAACTACAGACCAGGGCTTCCTCAGAAGAACAAGTCATAGATTTATGGCCAAAGGGGACCACCAGATCACCTTGTCTGATCTCCTGTATAGCACAAGCCACCGACACTACCCAGCACCCTCACACTAAACCCATTTACAACCCTCAGGAGACTAAACTACTCTGTCACAGGCAGAGAACAGGAGGGAAAGGAGAAACTGATACAAGCTGCAGTCTCAGTAGACACCTGCTCTTCTGGCAAACCTGGAAAGTGGCAGGGACGATCTCTGTCTGAGTTTGTGCAGTGCTCAGCTCACTGAGCTCCTGATCTGATGGGGGGCCTGTGGGATGCTAACCAATAATAACAGCCAAAAGCTGCCAGGTGTGAGGGATTGCGGGTCTCAACCGTGGGTCCCCAGCACTGCTCAGACTGCGGCCGCCATGGGTGGCTCACTGGAATCAGAGGACTAGCAGAGCTCTAGCTCATTTAGGGCTCCACCTATGAAGCTCCAGATTGTGGGAGACGTCTGGCCCTACCGACTGGCACAGGAATTTGTCCGAGCAGCTAGGTGAATCCCTGGCTGGCTGTCATTTAGAGCCTTGCCTACTTGTCTGACTCCTGAACCCTGCATTCCAGCCTCTTCCTACCCTCCCTGTTCCAGATCGTCCTCCGCTCCTGCTCCTCCACCCTACTCCTATCTCTGATTCTAGCTTCGACTCCTGACTCCAGCTCATCCTCTGGCTCTGGCTTCCAACCCTTGGCTTGACTCCTGACTCCATCTCCAGCTCTGATCCCTTGGCTCTGGTCCCTGGCACTCGATGCTACCCATTAGGCTTCACCGCCCACACCTTTGTCCTCACACCGGTCCAGAAAGCGAAAATCTCAGCAGAACATTTCGCGGTCTTATATGCAGGAACCAACCCCTAAATCTTATGGCACAGTTTGAACAAGACAAATACAATTGGAGGACACCCATTAAGGACCATCCAGCAGCTCAAACTGAAGAAATCAAGTGGCCCAGACAATACATCAGAGGAAATTAAAATTCAACAAAGAACACATCCATGAAACCCTCTTAAAACTACAGATACAGGCTGGTTACGTGGTTACCTAGAATATGTAATTAGTGGGGATGTTTTTAGTCAGAACATGCATAGATGGCTTTTTGACCCAATGCTACTCAGCTGGTTAGAATCCCTGACTATGGATGCTGCCAGCAAGATAGTAAGTGGCACTAGACCATGATCCACTAAGGAGGAGGAACTCCCCTAAACTGGGATGTGGAGGCAAAAGGTGCAAATTTTTAGGTTCAGTCTAAAGTCAAAGTACAAGGTGTCATAGATCCACAGGGTCAGTGCTATGCCACAGCTTTGCAACAGCCTCGAGGAGGAATCCCTTCAGGGTGCCAGATCCCCATGGGTCTCACTCTTCCAGCCCAGGATAGGCCATGTGGCCTCTTTTGTTTGAACCTCTGGGGCTCCAGCATTCCTGCGTCACACCGTGAGCTCTGTTCAGCGAGTCCAGCTGAGGAACTCCTGGTGGAGACGTGTACGCTCTTCGGGGATTAATGCGCCTCACCCAGCATTTGCAGGGACCTTCCAACCGCGTTGTCCAAGCAGGCGGGTTCATTAATCACCGGGAACACAGCATAGGAGGTCCGTACGTTAGCACAGAGAACTGAAAGTTAAAGCATAGACCATTCTGGTCAGCCCAGAGCCCAGCCAAGCTGTGGTGAACCCCATTGTTCAAGCTTTGTCTCTCTCTGACCTTCATCAGATCCCTGCAGGTGAGAGCCCCGACTCCTTCCAGCAGCCAGCTCTTACTCCTCACACCTCTCCAGTCCTTTGTTCTCACACTGGGGTCTTTGCTCAGCTTCCCTCCTGAGAGGTGGGGAAATCCATGCGTCATTGGACCTTACGTTGTCTCTCTGGCCCCCTTTGTTGTGTTGGTTTCAGACCCCTCCTTAATGACTCTTCATTCCACCCAAACAGGGAGGTGACACCTACTCTGCCCTGAGAGCAAACTTAATCCCTCCCCCCGCCCCACACTGGATACTAAATGCACTGTATAGGGGAAATCGAGGCACACACCGGCTTCATAAAAAATACTACAAAAATCCCACTTTGTCACACTAGAGGCATCACTGTATCTTTCCCCTCATTACGGCTTTGTGTGTATGATACAATCCTTGCAAACTAGGACCTTTCTCCAGTACCTTGATGACAATACAGTCCAGAAAGCTATTTTACATCCAGGTTTTATGCCAAGTGAAGAGAAAACAAAATTTTGTCTCGCGGAGTGGAAAAGAGGGCTAATAGATTAAAAGTGTTAAAAATACACGAAATGCTTCCCAGTGTTACTTCTCACTAGGCAATTGCCCTGGGGACGTTATCCAATGGCAAATGAGAGTAAGATGTCCACAAGGCGATCTCTGTGTTGGAAAGTTGTTCCCGCTGTGGAAGAGCCAGAGAAGTTCCTGCTTTTAAGGCATTGGCTAAAGTCTGTCTAGCATCTTGTGTTGGGATAAAGACTTCACTCTGTTCCTGTGTGTGGAAGGGGCAGGAAATCCGGCCGATAAAGTTCCTAATTGGGCATTAACAAATCCTGTAGCGTGTCCATCCACCCCAAGTTTGCAGTGAGCTCTTCCTCCCTGCAAGAGCCTGGCTTGCCAGTGGCAGAGTGATTATTACAGCGCAGGGCAGACCGAGGGTTGTTCTCTGCATCCTATTGTTCAAGAGCAGGATTGCAGGGCCACAGGACTGTTGTTTGAATTGGTGAGTGTTAATCCCCAGCCAGGGGGAAGCTGTCTGGCGAATGGCAGGTTAATGTGCAGACAGTGGGGTGCATTGTGCCGTGTGTGTGGTGCAACAGCATGTGGGCAGAGAAATGGTTAAAATCCTATTCATCACCCTCCCCTTGGGGAGGGGAGCGTTGGGGGTGGTAACGAGCAACCAGGGCCTGTTCTAATCTCTCTGGAATGTAACTAGTTTGAAACTTTTATAGCTTCAATATGCCATTAACTCATTTTTGCACATGGCTGTACAGTGAGTGTCTGTCTGAGAGGCACTGTCTCTTGCTCGGAGGGGAGTTCACTTTTCCACATTGCCACTGAACCATTAGCTAGATCCCCCTCTTTGTATATTTTGAGAGGGCCCCCCCCTTCCCCTAGCCTCCCCCCCACCGGCCTTCTAAATTGTTTGAAATGAGAAGCAGCCTTTATACGTCCTTCCTAGAGGCACCGTCCCCCATTCCCCCCGCAGCTTCTCCACTTACCAAATAGATTAGAAAGCCCCCTTTGTGATCGGAGTGTTCTGGGGGAAAGGAAGGGAGGGGAAGGCTCAGTAAATAAACCAGCTGGAAAATGACGAACCGAGGAGAGCTTTCTGCACGTCTTCTCTGGGCACGTGGGTTCGCGGCCCGTTCGGCTGTAGCCACTGCCAGCAGAAAGCTGACTCACCCGTGGGATGTGTGACTGCTGCCACAGGGAGATGGGTGTTGTGGTCTCCCTTTAAAATGACTCTGCAGTAAAGGAGAGTGAACTCAGATCACCACTCAGTGTTTTGAAACAGATTGGATGTGTACAGCAGCCAGATCCAGGGACTTCCCCACTCTATCCCGGCTTCTTTGATCTCCGGGTTTGGAGAGAACATCAAAGCAGCAGTTTAGGAAACTACTTCTACTCTAGTGTGAGTATAGAGTGTACTGCAGGTCACTGCTCTGAGACCTAGTGCAGGGTCACGGGGCCAGCTGCATACCAAACCTACTCCTTGTACAGATGACGACCCTGGCTCCCTGCCTCCTCCATAATTGGCCTTTTTAGGAGCTTTTCAGGGTGAGATCTGGTTACAGATTCCCAGGCCCGATTCTACATAAAGGACAAGGATTCACCACTTAACCCAGGCCGCCTCTCCCTGGAGGGCCCAAATGTGCAGCTGTATTGTCCTTCCCCATAGGGCTTCACAATGGGGATAAGGAATCTCTCACCGACAAGCCCCTTATAGACAGCAGCTCTCAGGGGCCCTGCTCTCTCCCATAATCCACTGATGGCAAAGCCTCCCTGTGTATACATTGTAAAATTGTTCCTGAGTGGGACTGTGCGCAGCACTGCCAGGGGCAGGGGGTAACAATGGCTTTATGCCTCCCTCATGTCCTCACGCTTCTGGGCGGGCTGGGGGCCCTGCTCCAGGCGAGCACTGGTGCCTGTGCTACTTTGAGGTGCTGCCCCCGGATAACCATGCGAAGGTCCCCTCGTCCGAAAGAGATGGTCGCATTCTCTGCTTTTGCTCAAGCTAGAAAAAGGTTTCCTTCCTCCTGCATGAGGGTCTGACAGCCGCTATAGACAGGACCCCGGACTGCAAGTGCTAGGAGCAAAGGCTGGGCCCGTACTCTTAACTAAAGGCTGTCTCTTCCAACCTACCAGCCTTGTTTCTGTCTTATCCAGAGGGAGCATCGGCGAGTTCAGCTCACCCTTGGATCCCTGCCCCAGTCCCTGCCAGACACTGGGTTCATCAGCAATGAGTGGGTCAAGTGAGAGAGAGATACAGGGCTGGATTTTCAAAAGTGCTGAGTTCTCAATGAGGCGTGGGGTGGCATTCACCGTTGTCCTCAAGGGTCTGGGCTGGGGGGCGTGTTTGCCTCGGAAAATCTGGCCCATTACAGCTGTGTGTTGCCAGCACACTGAACGCACTGCAGCTGTACTTAGGGCTGTATTGGGCAGTCTGCCCCAGCGTAACTGAAAGTGACCCAATTGCATCAGGTGCACTTAATCTGGTTTAAATCATGCTTAAACTGGTTTAGTTTCATGTGCTAAGTTACCTGTGCTGCAACAAACCCTCTGAACTGTGATCTAGTGGCCTCAGCCAAACCTGCTGGGCCTCTTCAGCTGGACACCCGGTGAATGGATTTCTTGCTCTAAAAGCTGGACGGAACTTAGACGAGTAAGTGAAGCAGCATATCCAGCTGCTTTCATGGCAGAATGACCGTTTCACAGCGGGAGATGTGAGGGCCGCTGGCTGGGGTGACTGGCAGAATGGATGAACTCACAGCTGGGGTATGCTTGGCGAAGTCTTCGGGTCAGGTTCATCCCTGCATTGGACAGAAGGAGGCAATTTGGGCTTCCCCAGTTCAGAGGCTGTGTGGGCAGGCACTGCAAGTGGCTAGGCAGCAGTTCTGCGGAAAAGGACCTAGGGGTGACAGTGGACGAGAAGCTGGATATGAGTCAGCAGTGTGCCCTTGTTGCCAAGAAGGCCAATGGCATTTTGGGATGTATAAGTAGGGGCATAGCGAGCAGATCGAGGGACGTGATCGTTCCCCTCTATTCGACATTGGTGAGGCCTCATCTGGAGTACTGTGTCCAGTTTTGGGCCCCACACTTCAAGAAGGATGTGGATAAATTGGAGAGAGTCCAGCGAAGGGCAACAAAAATGATTAGGGGTCTGGAACACGAGAGTTATGAGGAGAGGCTGAGGGAGCTGGGATTGTTTAGCCTGCAGAAGAGAAGAATGAGGGGGGATTTGATAGCTGCTTTCAACTACCTGAAAGGGGGTTCCAAAGAGGATGGCTCTAGACTGTTCTCAATGGTAGCAGATGACAGAACGAGGAGTAATGGTCTCAAGTTGCAGTGGGGGAGGTTTAGATTGGATATTAGGAAAAACTTTTTCACTAGGAGGGTGGTGAGACACTGGAATACGTTACCTAGGGAGGTGGTAGAATCTCCTTCCTAAGAAGTTTTTAAGGTCAGGCTTGACAAAGCCCTGGCTGGGATGATTTAACTGGGAATTGGTCCTGCTTCCAGCAGGGGGTTGGACTAGATGACCTTCTGGGGTCCCTTCCAACCCTGATATTCTATGATTCTATGATTCTATGCCCGTCTTCAGGCCTGCCCTAAGGCGTGCCCGTGTCCCGGTTGGGCTCTGCAGGAGTGCATAATGGCCAGGGTGCAGGGCTGCCTCTTCGCTGGAGCATCTCCTGCTTCTGGGCCCAGAGCTGGAAGAACAGCTCTGTACCTGGGTGTCGAGTTTTCCTGTACGGGGGGGGGGGGGGTATTCCCAGAGAATATGGGATATTCAGAGCAGGAGCGTGTGGACCAGGGACCTGACTTCATGTCGATTTGAGAAGGGGTGGGTGTGAGAGAGAGAGAGAGACTGGGGTTGTACATTCGTGTCACTGCTGGAATTCAGGGCAGGAGAGCATTTGTGACTGGGGCTGTGTGTTTGTCACTGCAGGGATGCTGGGTGGGAGTGTGGGGGGCTGGGGCTGTGTGTTTGTCACTAGGGATTCTGGGGGGGGGGGCACGTGGCTGACGGGGGTTGCGTGTTTGTGTCACCGTGGGGATGTGGCGGAGGAGTTCGTGCCGTTGCTGCCTTGCACGTTGCATACTCTGGGGTGCAGGGTGTTGTGAGACCATTTTACATCGCACGCTTTGGTCTTGGGGGGCTGATTGTGCCCCACTTGGGCCAGCGGACCCAGAGCACTGAGCTGATGGAGGGAGTGCTGAGAGTGCCAAACAGGTCTGGGGGGTGGGGGAGGAGGAGCAGTGACCTCCCTGCGTGTAGTGGGAGCACTGAACTAGCAGAGGTTCTGGGGATGAGGTTGGTGAGGGGCAGGGTGTTGATGCGGACACGTTGGCTCTGGCGTCTGGAGTGGCATTCCCATCCCCGGGAACCAAACGGCATATCTTCGCTGTTGTCCAGACACCTTTCTGTCCGATGGACTGTTCCCCCTGGCTGCCTCTGCTGTCGCCGAGCAAGGGGCTTTGGTGCCTTTCCCACTCCTGTCTGCCCTGGCGTTGTTAGTTTTGGCTGGGTTCTGCTCGACGCTCTGCAGCATAACCAGCCCCTCCGTGCAGTGTATGCCACGGAGAGAGCCACACTTTCTGCTCATGGTTCCTTCTGGACTGTTTGTGTGTTTTATAGGAATGAGATAAGCGCTCTTCCTGTTCCATGCTGAACATACACAAACCCTGCTTCCTTTCTCCTAAGCTGCTGAATACATGGGACGCTTTCCAACTCTTCCTCCTCCTCCCAAAGAAGAAAAAAATCCAGAACCTCCCAGATTCCAGAGCTTTCCTCTTGGCAGAGTGCTCTCCGCACATTTTAAAGCGTTTGCTCTCTGCATCCAGGGAGGAATGTGAATGCAGCCTGCGGGTTTGCAAACAGCTCCTTTCAGAGGGAACACAGGTCGTGCCTCTGCTTCATCTAGGCCGACACAGAGCTCCCCTTTGTCCTCCTGCAGCTTGTAAAGAGCCCACATGCACCTCTCCAAATAGGTGGCTGTCAGACAACAGGAGAGTCCAGCCTGCGTGCAGACCTCTAGCTTCCTCCCAGAGCCATGCAATTATTTTTAGCTGCCTGGAAAATACAGTCTGGGATTGGGCCTCTCTTTTCTTCTATGTCTGAGTGGCTCCTCTTCTTTTAAGGCGCAAGGTAGCGCAAACCAGTTCTTCTTCGAGTGCTTGCTCGTGTCCATTCCAGATTAGGTGTGTGCTTGCCACATGCACCGGTGCCGGAAGTTTTTCCCTCAGCAGTATCCGTAGGGGACCGGCTGTGTCGCCCCCTGGAGCAGCCCCCACGTGGCACGGTATAAGGGGCACTGATTCCCCCCCCCAGTTCCTTCTTGCCGCTAGTGACGATGCTGGAACTTCTGCTGCTTCGGCTAGCGTTGTTTCGTTCTCCGTTCTTGTGAACTTTGAAAACCTGTAATAGAGTTGTATATGGTTAGTAGTTTCTTTGTTACCCTTAGTAATAGTTCTCAAACTCTTCGTTAGTCCCGAATGGGACTCAGCGGGGGGATGGGTCATGCCCTGGTCCCCAGGCTTTAAGCCCTGCAATTGCTGCAAACGGCCCATGCCTGTCAGCACTCCACATACCAGCTGTCTAAGGTGCTTAGGCGAGGGGCACACAAGTGACAAGTGCCGTATCTGCAATTCCTTTAAACTTAGGACGAAGGAGCACGATATCTGTCTAAGAAAGCTCCTATTGTTCAATATCTTCATAAATGATCTGGAGGATGGTGTGGATTGCACCCTCAGCAGGTTTGCAGACGACACTAAACTGGGAGGAGTGGTAGATACGCTGGAGGGTAGGGACAGGATACGGAGGGACCTAGACAAATGGGAGGATTGGGCCAAAAGAAATCTGATGAGGTTCAATAAGGACAAGTGCAGAGTCCTGCTCTTAGGATGGAAGAATCCCATGCACCGCCACCGACTAGGGACCGAATGGCTCGGCAGCAGTTCTGCAGAAAAGGACCTAGGGGTTACAGTGGATGAGAAGCTGGATATGAGTCAACAGTGTGCCGTTGTTGCCAAGAAGGCCAATGGCATTTTGGGATGTATAGGTAGGGGCATTGCCAGCAGGTCGAGGGACGTGATTGTTCCCCTCTGTTCGACATTGGTGAGGCCTCATCTGGAGTACTGTGTACAGTTTTGGGCCCCACACTACAAGAAGGATGTGGAAAAATTGGAGAGAGTCCAGCGGAGGGCAACAAAAATGATTAGGGGGCTGGAACACATGACGTATGAGGAGAGGCTGAGGGAACTGGGATTGTTTAGTCTACGGAAGAGAAGAGTGAGGGGGGATTTGACAGCTGCTTTCAACTACCTGAAAGGGGGTTCCAAAGAGGATGGATCTAGACTATTCTCAGTGGTAGCGGATGACAGGACAAGGAGTAATGGTCTCAAGTTGCAGTGGGAGAGGTTTAGGTTGGATATGAGGAAAAACTTTTTCACTAGGAGGGTGGTGAAACACTGGAATGCGTTACCTAGGGAGGTGGTGGAATCTAATTCCTAAGAAGTTTTTAAGGTCAGGCTTGACAAAGCCCTGGCTGGGATGATTTAGTTGGGGATTGGTCCTGCTTTGAGCAGGGGGTTGGACTAGATGGCCTCCTGAGGTCCCTTCCAACCCTGATAGTCTATGATTCTAATGGAGTCGGCACTCACTCCAGCACCGGAGCAGCGATCCGACTCCGCACCGAGCACCGTGGCCTCCACGCGCAGTGCTCCGCTGGTCCCCCTCCACGAGCTGGCACTGGTCCCGCTCCACGGCTCCAGTCAAGAAGCCGAAAAAGACTGTGAAGGGAAGATCTCCTACCATAAGGGACCGGTGAGGGCTGGGGGCGAGCCACCACCCATGCCAGGCAGCTCAACACCCCCCTCGGGAAGTCAGTCCCCAGCACAAGTCGAGCGGTGCAGCCCATCCCACACTTCGCCTGTGATTCCGGATAGCAGCACGGGCCCCGGCCAGCTTCAGGTGCCATTGACGCCCAAAGCGCTACAAGCAGCTCAAGAGACCCTGATGCTCCTGGTGCCACCCACACCAACTCCAGCGGCGCCCCGGTCTTGGGGGGAACCCGCGCTGGGACCCGTGTGTGTTCCCCACCTCCGTGGCACTGTTCCCCGTTGAGAGCGACATCCCGCCATCGCTCACCCACCGGAAGCCGTCACGACTGAAGAGGCAGGCTCAGCGTCCCCGATGGAGGGACTCGAGGCGTACCGTGCCAGTGGATTGGCGCAGAACCTCTGAGGCAAGCGCCGCGCGGCAAGAACTTCCAGGCCGGACGCGACTGTTTCCAAGGACCCAGTACCGATCACGGGACCGATTGAGGGTCAGAGATCACAGATTGCCAGGCCGTTATCGCCTGTCTCCTAGCAGTAGGTCAACCTGCTCAGGAAGATCCTCCCAGCAACTGGCCCATATTAGCTCCCGGTACCGGTCAAGTAGTGTGAGGCATGGATTGCCAGGTCTTTGACACAGATCCGCCGAACACTGTCAGTTCGCAAGATCCTGACCAAGACGCCCATTTCACTCCGACAGGTCGGCTTTGGGACGCAGTGACCGGCACCGGTTGGACAAGAGCCACCACTCCACCCAATCCTGCTCGCCCGTTACTGACCGCTCTGCTTATACCTCTGGCACGGAGCGAGGCTCCCTGACAGCGAGACAAGCCCCTGTACCTGCGGTGCTGCCTATATCATCAGCACCAAAACCTGTCCCATGGCCCCAGGTGTGGTAGCCAGCACCATGGTACCTGTGGAACTCTTGGGGGTTCATCCAACCCTCCCAGGCTGCCCAGTCAGCGTAGGGAGCCTCGGAGAGGCCAACGGCCTCCGCATCCCATCCCCCTCCAGTGCTCGAGGCTTCGGGAGGTAAGACCCCACAAGTCCAGGAGGACCCAGGGGAGTAAGGTGCTAGACCACCAATGGAAGTAGAGGTCCCTGCAGACCAGCTCATCAGGGACTTCTCTTCTCACCACGAGTGGTCGCTCTATCCAGAGGTAGCCTGTATAATCTTCCAAAGGTGGGGAACTCCCAAGTGTACCTGTTCGCTACCAGACAGAACAGGAAATGCCACCGGTTTTGCTCTTTGCAAGGTCTGAGCAAGGGCTCCCTCTCCATTGCCTTCTCCTGTCGTGGTCAGGGAGCCTGATGTACACGTTCCCTCCAATTACACTCATCGTCAGGGTCCTAGCAAAGAGCAAGAGAGAGATCAGGTGCAGGTTGTCGTGATCGCCCCAGCGTGGCCTCTCTAGCATTGGTTCAGCACTCTCATGAGCTTGTCAGCGGCCCCTACCTGGCCCCTGCCCAACCGCCCAGACCTGCTGTCACAGGACCATGGTCGGCTCCTACACCC
The DNA here is from genome assembly GCF_965140235.1 of Caretta caretta. Classification (NCBI taxonomy): domain Eukaryota; kingdom Metazoa; phylum Chordata; order Testudines; family Cheloniidae; genus Caretta; species Caretta caretta. The sequence continues at coordinate 13,995,506 of NC_134231.1, read as the reverse complement.
CAACCTAGAGTCCCTCCACCTCTCGGCATGGATGCTATGTGGCTGAACCCGGAGGAATGGACCTGTTTGGAAGGAGTCCAACAGGTCCTCCTGGGGAGTAGGAAGCCCTCAACCAGACTGACTTACCTGGCCAAGTGGACGAGGTTTTCCTGCTGGGCATCCAAACGTGGCGCATCTCCCTCACATTCTTCCATAAAGGCTGTCCTGGACTACCTGCTCCATTTGAGGAACCAGGGCCTAAGGCACACTTCCATTAGGGTGCATCTCAAGGCCATCTCCGCTTTTCACCCGCCAATCCAAGGACAGATGGTGTTTTCCCATGACATGACGGTCTGATTCTTGAGAGGGCTCGAGAGACTCTCTTCCCGCAGGTACGGACTCCTATCCCGCAGTGGGTTCTTAACTTGGTTCTCTCTAGGCTCACAGGCCCACCCTTTGAGCCGCTGGGTTCCTCGTCACTTTCCTTGTGGTGGTGAGGTTCGAAATTAAAGCCTTGACCTCAGAACCACCACACACAGTCTTCTACAAAGACAAGGTTCAGCTGCAGCCCCATCCGGCTCTCCTGCCAAAGGTGGTGTCCACCTTCCATATGAGCCAGGACATCTTCCTCCCGGTGTTCTGTCCCAAACTGCACAAGACCAGTGAGGAGAGGTGTCTTCACACGCTGGGCGTCCAAAGGGCGTTGGCTTTTTATTTAGAACGTACCAAGCCCTTCAGTAAATCAGCTCAGCTCTTCATCGCTACAGTGGACAGGATGAAGGGTCTTCTGGTGTCTTCGCAGAGGATTTCCAATTGCATCACCTTGTGCGTGAGGACCTGTTACGATCTGGTGGGGGTTCCTTCACTGCCGATTGTCAGAGCCCACTCGACGAGAGCACAGGAGTCTTTAGTGGCCTTCCTGGCACACATCCCTATCCAGGACATCTGTAGAGCCGCAACGTAGTCCTCTCCACACGTTCACGGCTCACTATGCCATCACTCAGCAGGTCAGAGATGACGCTGGATTTGGCAGAGCTGTGTTGCAATCGACATGTCTGTGAACTCCTACCCACTTCCAGGGGTACTGCTTAGGAGTCCCCTAATATGGAATGGACACGAGCAAGCACTCGAAGAAGAAAAGACTGTTACCTTTTCCGTAATTGGTGTTCTTCGAGATGTGTTGCTTATGTCTATTCCACAACCGGCCCTCCTTCCCCACTGTCGGAGTTTCTGTCAAGAAGGAACTGAGGGAGGGGGAAGCTGGTGGTGCCCCTTATACCATGCCATACGGGTGACACTCCAGAGGGTGCCATAGCTGATCCCCTATGGATACTGCTGAGGGAAAAACTTCTGGCACAGGTGCATATGGCAAACACACACACCTAATATGGAATGGACATGAGCAACACATCTCGAACACCAGTTACGGAAAAAGTAACTCTCTTTTCCTCTCCCTGGGGAAACCTGCCTGAAGTCTATTCCCCTTTCCACTGCACTTACACTCTTAAATTACTTAAGTGCTTTTGAAAATGGGATTTAGGCCCAGATCCTCAAAGGTATTTACGTGCCCCCTTTGAGGAGAACTGGACCTTAGACTCAATCATTTAGAAGCTTGTGAAATATTTTCCCTGTCTCATTTCTGCATCTGTAAATGAGAATAATTGAACAGGAGTGCAATCTGTGCTGCACAGGGGTGCTGTGAAGATGCATTCATTAATTAATGTTTGCGAGGCACTCAGGTAGGTGATGAGGGCCATAGAAAAGCCAATGAAGAAATTTTAAAAATCCAGTATACAGCGCTGTATTTGGATGGGGTACTAGAAGTGCGAGGAGAAAAAGAAACATTGAACAATTGCCTCTTTCTCTGAGCTCCATCCATCCTACGTGCTCAAAGAGGCCAGGGTTCCTGTGGAAAAAGTAGGTTATCATTTTTGTGATGTATTTAAAGAGGGTATGATAAGTTACTCTCACCAGGGGGCAGAAGTAAGGCATTTCCTAACTTCTGAGTACTTGACTTTGCAACCTTTGCAGAGTTCTTCCAACATAGCTTTTCGCATGGAATAATGTGCCTCCGAGTCCCCAAAAGCTGTGTGTTAGGGTATAAGGAGTGCCATAAAAAGAAAATTCCTGAAAATATCAAACTGCCATTACATTATTAATCAGTGGTATGCCCCCCAGAGTTCAGGCATGGTCACCCTAGCTCAGGAAAAAGAGAGAGCAGAATTAGAGGGAGGTTTAGAGAAGGGCAGTGATAGGGTTACCAAATTTGAACATTCGAAAAAGAGGACACTCCACATTGGGGTGCTGTCGGCCCCCCCACAGTCCTCCCACGCTCTGCCCCCACTCTGCCCCAGGTCCCGCCCCCTCCTCACTCCCTGGCCCGCCTGCTGGCTTGCTGGCTTCCTCAGTCCCCCACCCACCGCTCGCCTTCTCCCACTTGCCACTCACCTCCTCACTCCCCTGCCAGAAACCCCCATGCCCACCCCGAGAACCCCCGCCTGCTGCTTGCCTCCTCACCCCCGCCCGCCGCTGGGTCCCCCACACGGCCTGCTGCTGGCTCGCTGCCCGCCTCCTCGCCCGCCCGCCAGCCACTGGCTTCCTCGCCACTTGCCTCTTCACACACACATACCCCGCCGCTCGCCTACTCACCCCTCCTGCCGCAGGTCCCTCAGCTCCTAGGATCGGGGCAGCCGAGGGGTCTCCACGTTCTGCGCCCGCCACAAGCACGAGCTCCGTGGCTCCCATTGGTCAGAAAAAGCGCCAACAGGAGCTGCCGGAGCCGTGGAGCGAGGCTTGCAGGCGCTGGCAGGGTGCAGAGAGTCCTCCGCCCCCCCGACCCGACCAGACCCGACTCTAAGAGCCAAGGGGGCGAGGTGGGGAGTCCAGCGCCCCTGTCTCTTGCTCTGCACACAATCACTACACGGCTCTTCCATCACGTGTGTCTTGCATTTGGCACCTGTGTTCCAACAGGCAGCGGGGCTCTGTAAGTGGGACTTGGGCTCTGACCCTAGCTCAGCCTGATTCGACCATATGCAAGTTGGCTTAGCAGCGAGCTAATAATGAGAGCAGCAAGGCGCATGGAAACTTTCTAACGAGTCTGCAGAGGAGACTGGAACTCCTGGCCTTTGGGTTTATAGTTTGGTGCGTCCGCTAGCAAGCGGGAGGGTGTCTGTGGGAAGGCTGGGGCCTCCCTCCCTCAGGTAGTATGTGTTCATTTCTCTGCTCCGCCTGTTTTCAACAAGGAGCAGTCCAAGCATGCCCAGTGCTGCTAAGAGCCACCTACCAGCTGAGCCGGCACTGGGCACCCTGGGGCCAAAAGATGCTTGCTCTGCAAAACCAGATAAACAGCTAAAATGATTGTGTGTTGCTGGATTTCTCATGGCCGGTGCCGGGTTGCGTGCCCTAGCAAAGTGCAAGGCCATCTTGAGAATAGGAGCTTTGTGTGGCTCTGCACCCCCATTTGCTTTGAATGTGTGCCAAAAAGCACTATAAGACCCTGATGCTTTTAAAGGAGGAGGGGCCTAGGCATGTGGATGTTGCAGCCCTGAGAGAAATCTGCTCTCAACAGAAACTTTCCTACAGGCTTAGCTAGAGTTGCTGCTGCTCCTTCATGACCCAGCCTGCACTGGAGCGTGCTGGGAGCGTGGGTGTGAACAGCTGATGGAGCTCCCTTTCCGGTTATGGCCCGTTGGAAGGTGTCTTGCTGTGCAGGCTCCCGAGGTGCATGTACACGGAGGCTGGAGGTGTAAGTCCTAGTGCGGGTAGATGTGCGCACGCTAGCTTTGACTGAGCCACTGCCCGTGCCATGTGGCTATTTTTAGCACACTAGTTTGATTAGAGCTAAAGCGCGTATGGCGACCTGGGCTGGGGCTTGGGATCCTCTAACCAAGGGACCGAGTTCCCAAAGCTCTTCATGTTCCCCTATATCTTAGAGCCAGGGCTGAACCTCCTGTGACCTCCCTCCAAAGCACGTGATTTCTCAATATTGTATGCTCTCATTTTTCCGTAAAGTGCTGCGGATACACATGGTGCTGCTCAGAGAGCTCATGATGTATTGAGGAGACACAGAGCGTAGCGAAGAAGCAAAGAGACAACGGGGGGATGCACTGGGAGAGCCAGAAGGAACGTAGTCACCAGGGAGAATTATTCTAAAACGTGGTAACTTTCAGATCTCTCTCCTCACTCTCCATTGCCCCCTGCAGTGGGGTCTCCCCATATTCCAATTCCTTGTTGTTGTTGTCATTTCTGATGCCAACTGGGGGCCTGTAACGGGGCGTGATTCATCCCTGCGGTGCCTCCTGCTGGTCTCCCAGGGAATTAGCTCACCAGCTGTCGGAGAGCCCTCTGCTGGTCGCCATCCCGTTCGCCCCCATATCCCTCCCGGACCCCAGTGCCCTTTTACCTGAGGTCTTGCCCCTTTGCAATACCCCCACATGCTTCCTGGGTCTCCCCTCCCTGGGGAACCCCCACCCTCTATCCCCACCTTGCCACAGCCTATGGGCTACTGCCAGTCACCATTGAGCCCCCTTTCACTGCAGCCGACTGCAGTCTGTACAAGCCAGTCGTCATAGGCAAGGGAGGTTTGGACCTGTTGCCTTCCTCTGCAACCCAGTACCTCTGTGGGGCCTTGAACAAGGCCCTGCAGCCTGGGCAGTTGCCGGCCTGGAGCTCCCCAGCCCTGCCTCACTCTAGGTACCCTTAGGCTTCCCCAGCAGCTGGGCCCCTCTCCCTCCTCAGCTAGAGGGGGACTGCCTGAGTGCCTGGTGCACAGCCCCTTTATACAGGCCAGCTGTGGCCAGATTGGGGAGGCAGCTACAGCTGGGCCATGCCCCAATCAGGCCAGTTTACTAGCTCTCAGCCCCAGCCCTCCCCAAGGGCTGGCTTTGGGCCCTTTCAGGGCCGGAGCGGGTGACCACCCCGCTACAGAGCCCAATGTGCTGAGCATGGCACAGCCCCATAGTGAGGGAGAAACAGAGGCATCGTTCAAGTAACTGAAAATAGAAATAAGTCTCTTTCTCTCCCCCTCCCTCTTCCCAGCCTGAAGGAAAAATAGTCTAATTAGTTCATGGAGGTTTTGTGTGTCTGGGTAGAGAACTTACTGAAGGGAAACTAAGTTGAAGAAGGGAGTTCTGCATTAAGTTCTCAATGGTGAGATTTGGGGTGTCTTCTGGCAATGAGTTCCGTAGTCGGGGTCAGTCTCCGGTGACTGTTCTGGCCCCCGCTCTCTCTAGTCTCCCCGGACGGTCGGCAGGTTCGTGGCTGCAGAGAGAGAGAGAGAGCTGTTCTGGCAGGTCATGTCTTTGGAGGGAGAGGCGTCTCTCTGGTAACTAGGGCGGATCCCACAGAGGGTCTCTGATTAGGGGAGCCAGTGCATTGGCTGAAGTGCTTCTGGGGTTTCCTTAAGCAGACAGGCTGCTGTGGTCCCCGGGAGGCCTTTCAGGGCATCTGACTTCATCCTTAGAGCTAAATGTGGAGCTGTGACGCTGGAAGCCCTGAATGTGGTGTCTCTGTGGCCAGGGCTGTGCCCTGTCCCATCAGACACAATCTCCTGGACAATCTCCAGAAGTGGGCTTGTTTTGGCTCCCTGGCTGTTGGAGCACCTGGGTCCGAAGAGGAGCCTGAAAGGAGCTCAAGGTCGTGGACTGAGCTAACAACCTGAGGGCAGATGCCTCTGATAGCGATATTAGAGAGGAAGCAAGTTCTCCAAAGTGTTCCCCTTGCCAACCAGCATCACCTCCGTCTGGCCTGGGCTCAGCTTGGCCAGTTGCTCTTCATCCAAGTGCTGGTTTTGGGTAGGCACCGAGCGAGCTGAGAGATGGTGCTGTTCCCATTTGATGAGGAGAGTGTATAGAACTGGGAATTGTCCTCGTCCTGCTGGGATGACGCTTTCACCAAAGCCGTCGTCAGCCCGTGTTGTCTCAGCAGGCCCCAATGGCTTCCTCTAGGTAGTGTGTAACATGGGGGAGAGGATAGAGACTTGTGGGACTCCACAGATGAGAGCGGTGGAGGAGGAAGAGGAAGCATTAGACTGAACCCAAAGGGTCCTTCTGGGGGAAAGGAAGGGACCTGAGCCATTTCAAGGCATGTTCCTTCTTGGAGGCATGACACAAGTATTTGGTGTTGTGGTTTAGCTGAAGAGGGCTTACGCGGTGTTGATACTGTTGCCTTTTAACATTTGTCCCTACACCCTGGGGGCGAAAGGTGCGATTTTTATCATTCAAAAAATAAATGGGGAGGATTTTTCATAAACAGCCTCTTTGTACCAAGTTTGTACCTCTTAACCCTCTTAAAAAATAGAGAGGTGTCAGGGAAATAGGTGTGAGTTACCTGGGCGTATGTCGGTGACGGGCTCACCTTTCCTGTGTGCAGTGCTGCATATTCAGTGGGTTCGACGGGATGACAAAGGACCGCACTTTCTGCTCGGTTCTAGTCTGATTGGACCTGGTGGAGAGAGGCATGCAGCTCATTGGAGGAGGCAAAGCTGATCTTCTGCTTATGCTCAAAGCTGCGGGTTTGCAGTTGCTAGCTTGAGCTTTTTAAGGAGATTCGTTATGTCATGGCAATTTCTGAGTGGAACCTGCTCATGGTACACAATACATCTGCACTTCATGCAGCACTGCCTGTCAAAGGAAGAAGCTGGAGGATTAATCTTCCATTTAGCTTATTGGTTGTCCTGTCTCTGAGCATGGCATGCTGGGATTTCCTCCCAGCTGTTTTACATCATGAAGATTTGTATGTTTGGGAAATTCCAATGCACAGCTGCAACTCATCCACTCCACATTCCCAAATCCCGGAATTTCACAGGACATGCTCCATCTAACTGTTTGGTGTGAAAGGAACTTCTCCTTCCACTGAAAAAGACTATTCACTGTACCTTTATTTTGTCTCCAAGCTATATCCAAGACCAGCATAACAGCATGTGGCAGAGAGGACAGAAACCAGTGGTGCTGAGACATTAGGGAACTAGGCAGCTCTGTAATAAAGGTTGCAATGAAATTTGCACTTAAGGTTTTTAATTTATGCTTGCTGTTTTACTTTTCAGTTGTTGAGTATGGGTTCCAAAGTTAAGACACTCCCTCTTCAAGGGCCAATCAAAAAATGTTCAGGTCCCTTTTAGCATTTTTCCCCTGGGTATCTTGGTGTTTTGGATTTTTCTAGCCCAAGGAGCACAGTAAACTCTAAGCTTCTTACACACATGTTGTTCAGAACAGCTCAGGGATAAGACCGGGGTGTTGGGGTTTTTTGAAAATTTCAGGTTTAACAAGAAAAAAAGAGAGCGTTCCCTTTACTCTTTGTAAGCCATTGATTCTCTGCAAGGAAGAGCCGATGTATTTATGTAACTGCCTCTGTATTGTACTGTTACAGGCCCGCCTCTGTGCCGGAACCACAGAGGATATAATTCTCTTCCAGCCCCAGTTAGGGAAAATTGGCTCCTTTGCTCAAGCTGTAACAGCTTCTGCTCTAAGCTCGGGAGGTTCCCAGTTCAGTCCCTAGTGTGTTGGCCAAAATGGTAGCTGTCACACATCTGTTCTCTGCTGCAACCCCAAGCCCCTGCTCTGCTCAGCACAGAGACCCTGGGGAGCCAGCAGGGGAGGTGGTCTCTGGCAAGGAATGAGAGTGAGATGGGGCTCTCGCAGAGTGGAGCGGTAAGGGGGTGGAGGAAAAGTGGGAGGTGGGTGTTGAGGGGGAAGGCTGGAGAAGTGGACTTGTTGCTAGTTCTCAGGTGCCACAGGCCGTGATGGGGAGCCAATGGGGTGAGGGCCATACTGTGCAGGGCAGACATGGGTATGTGGGGAGCAGGGGTCAGTGGGCTTTGGGGCGGTATAAGAAGGCTGCATGGGGATGTGCAGGGTGACTGGAGGGCGGACATGGGTTATGTGTGTGGATGGGGAGGGAGTGACTGAGCTAGGTAAAGTAGTTTCCTTGATTCCAAGGCCTGAAGGGACCCTCATGATCGTCTAGTCTGGTGTCCTGCATAACACAGGCCATAGGATTTCCTTTAATTCCTGCTTCAAGGCCAATAGCTGTGGTTGAACTAGACCAGTGATACTCCGACTGAGGCTCCCAATCCACATTTGGCTCTTTAACGTGTTCTTTGCAGCACACGTTATTAAAACGTGATATCATTATTAACCCAGTCAGGACGCATTTCTTACTCTATTAACCAATTGTAGTTGATAAAATGATAATACTTGGTCAGTCATTTTTCCGTGAGAACCATATATATATAAACAAACCAAATATTGCCCATGTCACACTGCTTAAATATGAATCTATAGTGCGATAGTAAATGAAACAGTGACTTCGCACTACTACTGTGGCGCTTTTGGGTCATGCTGACTGCTAATTTGGCTCCTAAACCACCGAGGTCTGAGTATCACTGAACTAGAGCATATATTTTAGAAAAACATCCAATTTTGAAAATTGAAAGTGGTGGAAAATCCACCACAACCCTTGTTAAGATGTTCCGGTGGTTAATTACTATCAGCCTTTGTCCACTAGATTGAAGAGACCTTGATTATCACATTTCTGTTCCCCAGGTAGACAGATACATGCAGACTGTGATCAAGTCCCTCCTAACCTTGTCTTTGGTAAGGTAAATAGATTGAGTTTCTCAAGGTAGAGCCGGTTTTTTGGTCTTTTAGTCATTCTTGTGGCTCTTCTTTGAACCCTCTGCAATTTATCAAAATCCTTCTTGACTTGCGGACTCCAGAATTGGATACAATATTGTGGTAGCTATCGCCCAAGTGCCAAATAGAGAGGTAAAATAACCTACCGTTTATACATCCAAGGATCGCGATAGCCTGTTTAGCCACAGCCTTGCACTGGGAGCTCACGTGCAGCTAATTATCCACTATGACCCATGAGTCTCTGAGTCACTGCTTCCTACCTTAGAGTCCCCCATCCTGTAAATATGGCCTGCACTCTTTGTTCCTACATGTATGAGTTCACGTTTGGCTGTATTTAAGAGCATATTCTTTGTTTGTGCCCAGGTTAGCAAGTGATCCAAATGACTCCGTATCAGTGAGCTGCCCTGTTCATTATTTACCACTCCCCCAAACTTTGTCATCTCCAAACTTTGTCAGTAATGATTTTGTTTTCTTCCAGATCATTGATAAAAAAGTTAAATAGCATAGAACTAAGAACGTATCCCCAGGAGACCCCACTAGAAAACTGCTTGCTTGAGTCCTCTTTGACAGTTACCTTTTGAGACCTATTGGTTAGCTAATTTTAACCCATTTAATGTGTGCCACGGTGATTTTGTATCTTTGTAGTTTCTTAATGAAAATATTGTGCAATACTATGTCAAATGCCTTACAAAAGTCTATTAATAGAATATTACATCAATACTGTTCCTTTTATCAACAAAACATGTAATCTCTTTAAAAACAAGTTAGTTTGTTAAAATCTGTTTTCCATAAACCGATGTTGATTGACATTAGTTATATTACCCTCCTTTCATTCTTGATTAATCGAGTCCCATATCAGCTGCTCCATTATTTTATCCAGGATCAATGTTAGGCTGACAGGTTACCCAGGTTATCCCATTTACCCTTTGAAAATATTGGCCCAATATCAGCGCTCTTCAGTCTTCTAGACCTTCCCCAGTGTTCCAAGACTTATTAAAAGTCATTAATGGTCCAGAACACTCCTTGGGAAGCTCTTTTAAACTCTTGGATGCAAGTAATCTGAATCTACCAATTTTAAAATGTGTAACTTTAGTAGCTGCTAACACCCTCCTTAGCTACTGTTGGAATGGAAAATATATCATCATATGATATAAATACATGGTTTGTGTTTTCCCCAAATACAGGACAGAAATATTATTGAACACTTTTGCTTTTTCTACATTATTATTCCCAATTCTACCATTTCCATCTTTGGGGTTCTTTTTGTTTCTGATATATTTTTTAAAAACTCCTTATTGTCCTTAACTCTGCTAACCATACATTTCTCCTTGTGTCTTTTTCTTCCATTACAAATTTTCTACAATTCCTAGTTTCCAATTTATATTCCTTGCTATCAACTTCCCCTTTTGTCACACATTGTTTTTATTTTTATTTGTTACATATTGTTGTTTTTTATTTATTTTGTATTCCTGCTTTCACTTCCCTTTTAAGTCAGGCAGTTTAAAAAAAACAACAACAAAAACATCGAGGGATTATGGCTTTGGGGACATTTAGAAAAATATTCTTAAGAAGTTCCCAATTATCACTGACATTCTTCTCTTTAAATTTTTTTTCTCCCATCTGATTTGGCTCATAATTGTTTTCAGCTTGTGAAATTGGCCCTTCCAAAGCATCGTGTGCATGCATGCTGACTTGCTCTATCGCAGAGCCTCGGGGAAGAGTGAGAGACCAGAGTCCCAGCACCGAGGCAGCTGAGCCGGCCCGAGGGCACCAAAAGCGCCCCAAGACGGTGCTTTTGTGTGTGCAGGAATGCTGTTTGAGTGCTGACAACTCGATGCAGAGGCACTGGGCCCCTGTCAGCCAGCCCCACCGCAGCACATGAAATCCCATGCTAGGAACCCCACGTTTCTGCCATCACCCTCCCAGCAGGTGGCAGCAGAAGCAGAGAGAAGGGATGGTGGCCGGAGATTATTGGCCCTTGGGGGAGATCAGCTTTGTGGGTGCATCATGGCGGAGGAGTGGGGCTGCAGCTGGTGTGTAAGAACATCAGCACAGAGAACTATGGTGGCTCATCAGAACACAGCTCCTCTGTGTTTTCCTTCGCCCCCACAGCACTTCTTCCCTATTGCACCACGTACAAGTCGAAATCCCCCACGTGTGTTCCCCAGACCACACCCAAAATAGAGCGCAGTATTCTGCTCTCCCTTCCAGATTAGCCAGATGTCCTGTCAACACAACGCTTCTCCCTGCGCATCCCCACTCACCACGCTGGCTGCTCCTCCTCCGTGTTCGCCTGTGAAACGCTGTTCTGGAGCAATATATGGATGAGCGTTTTGTCGAGGAGGAAGGGAGGTCTGGCAGGTTGGCAGGGATGAGTGTGCTAAGGAATGGAGCAATGGAGGGGACGTTCAGGAGCAGTACAGCTCTGTGGGGGTGGGGGCAGGAAGGTGGCATGGGGAACGTGAAGCTCTGTCCAGTGGCGTAGCTAGGAGTGGAAATTTGGGTGGGCCCCGACTCTCGGATAGACGGGCAATGACAGACGGCGCTAGCTCAGCTTCTCCGCTGACGCCACGCCCGTTTCCGAGCCCTGGTGCCCCCAGGCACAGGGTTTCACCTGCCGGGCTGGGCACACGCACGAGGCGGCTCAGAACCCGGCAAGGCAGAGCTGCCGGAGCGTGGCTTTCTGAAGGGCGAGCGCAGAGCTCTGTCCTGGATTTCAGGGGCCCAAGGGACGCTGCGGGCTGCTGTGGCAGCCCTACACCCCTGCTCAGATTTGGGTGGGCCTGGCTGCTAAGCGGGTGGGGCGTGGCCATGCCCCTGACTCTGTGCCCATATGTAGCCACCCCTGTTGATGCACTGTTGTGCTTATGGTAAAAACTGGGAAATTCAGCCCAGAAAAGGTCATTTGCTCGCAGTTAAGGCTGTTCAGAGGCACATCCTAGCCCCAGGCATGGTGAAAACCAATGAAATCTCACCAGCTATGGACACGATTCACCCGGCACGCTACACTGCCACCTCCACGTACTGGTCTGGCCACGTCGCGTCCCCGGGAGCCACACAGGCCTTCTCCCCATACTCACCCCATGCGTGCTGTCTTAACCCCACGGCAGACGTCCCTAAAATCACTACTAATCGATTCGGGCCTGAAGGAATGTCCCAGGCATGAGCAAACCAAGCCCTTCTTCCTGCTCGCTCTCCAGCTACTCCAACACGTGCTTACAAATTCCCAGCAATAACCTCTCCTCACTCGCCCTGTCCCGCCACCGGGCTGCAGTCCAGCGCCGGCTCCCGTGTCGAGAGCAGAGCAAAGCAACAGACCGTGCACGTCTGTCTCGTTACAGTGTGGGTGGAGCTCGGGTTGTGAGTAGGAGGGAGGAGGCGTGTGGGTGTCAAGGAAGGGGAAAGCAGGGTGTCGTGTGTAGGAGTGAGTGCCTTGGAACATACTCCATGTGTTGGTAGCTCAAGTGCACGTCCCACCAAACTGTGGAGGGTTGTGTAGTGGTTGTGTTAAAGATCAAACTGGGGCTACAGTGCTCAGAATCTGTCTGTCTAACCCAGGGGTGGCCAACCTGGGGCTCCGGACCCACATGCGGCTCTTCAGACGTTAACATGCGTCTCCTTGTACAGGCACCGACTCCGGGGCTGGAGCTACAGGTGCCAACTTTCCAATGTGCCGGGGGGTTGCTCACTGCTCTGGCTCTGCCACTAGGCCCTGCCCCGACCCCGTCCCGACCCCTCTCCTGAGCCTGCCATGCCCTCGCTCCTGCCCTTCCCTTCCCTCCCACCCCCGAGCCTCCTGCACACCACAAAACAGCTGATGGGGAGGGAGGGGGAGGCGCTGATCGACGGGGCTGCCGGTGAGTGGGAAGGGGCTGCTGTTGTATTACTGTGGCTCTTTGGCAATGTACATTAGTAAATTCTGGCTCCTTCTCAGGCTCAGGTTGGCCACCCCTGGTCTAAAGTATTTATCCGGTCCAGTCACCATAGTATCGGAGCACCTCACAGCCTTTAATGGATCTAGCTTCTGTGACAGGGTCGGGCCAGATGGCTATAGGAGAGTAACAGAAGGCAGATATATTAGCCCCAGGCTAAGTAGGTCCCTTTTCCCTGGGTAAGGTAACAGGGAAGGTTCCAGAACAATCAGGAACCTTCTGGAGACAATTAAGACAGGCTGATTAGGACACCTGCAGCCAATCAAGAAGCTGCTAGAATCAATTAAGGCAGGCTAGTCAGGGCACCTGGGTTTTAAAAAGGAGCTCACTTCAGGTTGTGGTGTGCATGTGAGGAGTTGGGAGTAAGAGGCACTAGGAGCTGAGAGCGAGAACACGGACTGTTGGAGGACTGAGGAGTACAAGCATTATCAGACACCAGAAGGGAGGTCCTATGGTGAGGATAAAGAAGGGGTTGGGAGGAGGCCATGGGGAAGTAGCCCAGGGAATTGTAGCTGTCACACAGCTGTTCCAGGAGGCACTCTAGACAGCTGCATTCCACAGGGCCCTGGGCTGGAACCCGGAGTAGAGGGCAGGCCCGGGTTCCCCCCAAATCCTCCCAACTCCTGGTCAGATACAGGAGGAGTCAACCTGGACTGTGGGTTCAGAAAAATGGCCAAGCTGAGGGCTTCCGTGAAGCTCCAAGGCAAGCAAATCCGCCAATAAGCGCAAGACCCACCAAGGTAGAGCAGGAACTTTGTCACACTTCATAACACCCCCGAGAGGTAGGGAAATGCTGTTCCCATTGGGCAGGTGGGGAACTGAAGCACAGAGAGATTAAGTGATTTGCCCAGGGTCACCCGGGAAGTCTGTGGTGAAGTAGAGTCTTGAACCCAAGTCTCCCAACTCCTAGGATAGCCACTAAACATTGGGCCATCCTCCTCCTTGGAAATGAAGTGGCATCTGCACAGAAAACAGGAGACCTTGGCAGAGTGTTTGGATTTATGATCTATTCTTCCCTAATCTCTTTCTCTGCCGTCCCTGGGACAAACTGTGTTCTATCAGCTAAACCAAACAAGTGAGGAATGCCAGAGCCCATTCCAGAGTGCGAGCCCACTGGTTCAGGTGGCCTTGTGAGAGATCAGCTGAGCCCTTCTTGCTAGAGGCAGATTGATCACAGGGTTGTTTGTGCAGGGAGCCTGCTTCCTAGGCTCATGGGTCCAGGGGATGGAGGTTTACTTGGTCAGGCATGTCAGGTGAGAGCCTGCTTTGCAGGGAGAGCTGGAGCCGTGTGACGGGCGAGAATCCCGCATGCACCTAAGACCAGCTGAAGTGAGTGAGGACCTTTCAGGCTGTGCTGGGGGGACCGGCCCATGGCATGCTGCCTTCTCTTGGAGGCCACAAACCCAGAGAGAGCGAGGGAGGGCATCAGCAGGGAGAGCATGCAGCATTCAGGGCGGTGTTTCTCCAATCTGCGCGGCACGGCACTGACCCTGCTGTTGGTAATGCCTGCCCGGCAGGTGCTCCGCCAGACACACAATCAGGGGTTTGCTTCTGTACACTCAGGCCACAAGCGTCTGTCCTGCTGCAGTCTTCACTGTTTGGCCGAACACCCGCCCGGAACAGCTGGACGCCTGCCACAGCAGAGTGGCAGCTGCCCTCAGTCCCCAGAGCCCTGGGGAGAGAGGGTCAAGCAGCAGTATCACAAACAGCAATTATTATTAGGACTTGGAAGTGATCCTGGAAATAGTTTTGGCTCTTGAGTCCTCTCGCCCTGCGGGGGCTGCTGTGAGAGCTAGGTGGTAATGCACAGCCAGAATAGTGACTACTCCAGGGACCACTGGTGAACAGCCCAGTCCATTCATAAAAAACTCTGTGTTGCTAATTCTCGTCTACTACTTTGTGTTTGTACAGCACCTAGCACAATAGGGTTGGCCCTTAGACACAGCCGTAATAAGCATGTTGCAGTTCTTATGACGACTGGTGTTTTTCTTAAAGCCTCAACTTCTGGAGTCATGTGAATACATAAGAATCTCCATTTTGAGGTGGTGGTTGTTTGTTTTTTTAGAAATAAGTTTCTGGCTCTCCTGGTTGGTGAGAAAATCTTGAAAATGTGACCCCAGTGCACCCTAAGACTCAAAAAAACAAAACAAAAAAAGTACCCACCCAGAAGGCAAATAAATAGAGCCTAAAATGCATTATCTTAAAATTTCATGATTTTTAAGCCAATCTCGTAATGGGGTGGGTGTGGCTGCTGATGACTCATGATTTTATAACATTTGGGATTGGCTGTGCTAGAGGTGGTGTGGCCTAGTGGACAGACCACTGGGCTGGGACTCAGGAAACCAGGGTTCTGTTCCTTGTTCTGCTCCTGGCCTGCTGAGTGGATTGGGCAACTCACTCCTCTGCTCCATGCCTCAGTTTCCCCATCTGTAAAATAGGGATAATGATGCTGACTTCCTTTGTAAAGCGCTTTTCGGTCTACTGATGAAGAGCACTCTAGAAGAGTAAAGGGTTACTAGTAGTAGTTTTTAATCAGGTACAAAAACCAAGTAAGTTGTAATCGTGGTCTATGTGGACAACTTGCAAAAAGAGGGAAAGGGTTGACTAAAAGAACGAGTGAAGCAATAGCTTTGCTGGTTGTAGTTTGATGTGCTAGGATGCCATGCCCCTGCTTTGTTCCCGCCTCAGAGCCAGGCAGCTCCTTTCTAGGGGGGATCCTTCGTACAGCGATTTAACAGCACCACCCCATTCAGCGTCGCTTCCCCAGAGAAGGAAGAGGAGGGCAGGGAATGAAGCAAGAGCGGCCAAGCTGCCGGAGCTTCCGCACAGTGCACAGGCTGGTGCAGCTGCATCATCCTCTACTGGGGGTGTCTCTTATTCAAATTCTCTGTGTTTTAGCACTGACCATGTGCCCCACCCTAGGCAATACGCAAAGCCAGGCCTTGCCCTGCAGCGGTCCCAGGCTGAAAGATCTCCGTCTAAACTCCTCCTTCCGCCTGAGCCAATGAGCTGTCTGCTGCCTGGCTGGACTTGGCTCTAGACCCTAGGCTGGGATCCCGCAGGTCCTGCAGGACCCCCTGCCATAATAGCAGGAGCAGGTAAAATGTACTTCCTTATGAGCAGGATTGGGTAGGCAAAAACCCCAGACTGAGGTAATTTGCGTGAAAACACTAAATCTCTCGTCAGTTTGTCATAAGTAGAATTTCAGCGATTGGAAAGCCAGTTTTTCTTTTTTTAAATTAGGGTTTTAATACTTAAATTTAGGCGAGAGATTGGAAGAGATTTGGTGTCCCTTATAACAGGAGTTAAAGTAGTTTTTTATATGGTTTAAGCAAAATTTGTTTTATTCTTTTAGTGGTAAAAATTGTGTCTGAATTCCGTGTGTGTGTGTATATGTATGTATTAACTGAGTGTTTGGGGTTTTTTTAGTAGCATGGGGGAATCTCTCTCTCTTGTGGGATTTATGAGATCTAAGGTTTTTGCGGGTCAGACTAAAAATGCAAGAAACAACGCAGGAGCGGGTGGGAATGGGATTTAAAAAAATAGTCCTGCAGAGGACTCTGCTTGAGTCCCTGAGACACAATGCCAGTGTCTTCGAGGAGCCAGCGCGGCAAGATCCCACGGGAACACAGTCTCCCTGACCATTCGCTCAGCTCTGCTGGAGGATGCCTGAGCCTTCACGACCTCCTGCAGAACTCCGCCAAGTGTGTCATGCGCTGCTGAGCAGAGGGTCCCCTCCACGGCACTTCCGTGGTTGCCAGCCAGATTTTCAGGGAGCGGGGTTGTGTGCAGATTTTACAGGCTGCCCTTAAATGCATCAGTCTTAAATGGCGATGGGGTAGTTGGGAGGATTGTGAAACAGTTTCCCAGACGTGGGAATTGGGGTCTGTGTTGTATATGGCTCCATGGTGCATGGAGACCTGGGACTCCAGTACGGTACATGAGAACGTAACTGGTAGGGTGGTTCACGCTGGACCTGTAGATCCTGTCTGCCCCAGGGTGGCAAGAGCTTAGCTAATCACAGCCTATTACTGAAGAGCAGGAGGTTCTGGAATGATCCGCTAGGGGGAACTTGTTGCTGGCATTTTGAGATAAGGGAGCACGCTGAGTTCCCATGTCCAAGTGCATGCCGCTCCTCGCTGGGACCCTTTCCAGACCTTCAGCAGGGTGGCTGAGTCATTGATTGGTGGGGGCGAGGAGGGTTTGGGTGAGAGAAGTGTATCACCCTAGTGCACAATGCTGAGGCCTCGCAGCTGCTCCTAGCTGAGCTGGCTAAGAGACGCTCACAGACTCACAATTCCTCAAGGCCTGCTGTGGTTAGAGCTGGCTGTTTGTGACTATAGTTTGGCATTACTATATTATTGTAACCCTCCACTGACCTTGGAAGTGAATGACCAGAGCAGGGGCACAGGCCCTGCAGTATCAGAATTGTTTTAAATACCAAACTTCTGACATGTCCCACAACTCCCTCTTGTGAACACAGCTGGGCTTCGGGGAGTCCCCTTTCCTCACAGAGATGTTGTTTCATCCTTTTAAATCTGGGTTTCTTCCAGTACCTGCAGATGAAGTGGCCGCTTCTTGACGTTCCGGCTGGTGCTACGCTGAAAGACAGCAGATCTCCATCGCCCGCACACTTAGTAAGTGCTTGTCTGCTTGATTGTACTCAAACCTTCCTGAACAGTTTTGGCTGGAGGATTCCCTGCATGCATTTTCTAGACAGCTTGCGTTTTCTTCTGCAGCTGCACCTGGTCCACCTGACCAGGCACAAATCACAGGCAGAATCTCCACCCATCACTCGCCCCCAGTTTGGTCTCTGTTGTTATCCCCCAGACCGTGCACACCTTCCTGAAATCACATCATAAAGAGGAAAGTTTTAAATGAGGGTAATTAACCAGAGGAACAATCATTTATGGATTTGGAATCTCTTTAGTCTCTAAGGTGCCACAAGTCCTCCTTTTCTTTTTGCGGATACAGACTAACACGGCTGCTACTCTGAAACCTTTCTAAAACATGTGCTCTAGTTCATCCAGGAGTTCTTGGGCTGGATGCCGAGATAGCTGGATGACATTCTTTGACCTGTGCCCTACGGGAGGTCAGATCAGATGACTGTGAAGGTCCCTTCTGGTCTTAGAATCTGTGAATATGTCAAACAGGAAGTGAAAATGTCAGCATCAGTTCTGAGTGACAGGAGAAAAGGAGAGACCAGGCAAGTGAGGTAATCTCTCTTCTGCTCTGTGGAGCTTGAAAGCTTGTCTCTTTCACCAGCAGAAGTTGGTCCAGTAAAAGATATGGCCTCACCCACCTTATCTCTCTCATATCCTGGGACCAATATGGCTACAAGACTGCAGACAACAGAAGAGGAGAAAGAAGAGGTTTCTGTGGGTGCCTACAGCTGGTGCGGTATCAAGTGATAAGCCTGGGTCACAGATAAAGGCAGATGAAGGGTTGCAATGACACATTAAGGATGACGTTTTCAAATCTGTGCATCTAAAATTAGGCACCTAAATAAGAGGCCTGGTTTTCAAAGCTGGCGAGAGCACAATTCCCACTGCCTTTAATGGAGGCTGTGTATGCTCCAAGCCCTGGAGAATCAGGCCAGTTTTATGCTGGTGCTGAAGTATTGTGTGAGTTCAAGGTGTCTTAACTTCAGGCATCCGAGTTATGAGCATTTTGGTGCAAGGTCAGTGGTCCTTAGACCCTTGGGGATAGTAGGCAGATGGGTTCCCATGTGTTCATGCTTGGGGTGGAGTGGCATAAACTGCATTCCCAGACAGTCTCTTCTGTGGAGTCTCCCAGCACTTAGCAAGGCTCTAAGGTTCTGTGTGTCTGTCCCTCCATCTTAGGAGCTGCCAAGCCCAGGCCAAATACTAATCACTGGTAGTGGCTGCAAAATAATTTTTTGTAATTATTCTTGGGCCTTATTTTGCTGTTTTATGCTGGGCGGGTTTGGTGGTGGTTCTTAAACTCTCGGCATTGTACCGATTTGGTCTCTCCCAGTTTTGCTGAAGAATTTTGTTGTGAGGCATCAGATCTTTCTTGTGAACTCTCCCCTGTTCTTTGAAAGCCGAGGGTTCTGAAATTAACAACGATGTTTTTTCCTCCGAAGTTGTTCATTAAGCATTGGAACAAAGTAGAGGTTAACAAAAACAGGTAAAACCCCAAGAGTTTTAATCAGTCTACCTAAAAATGCAACTGCAGGGTTGAGGCCATGATCCCTTGGACTAAGGGTTGAATTCTCCAAAGGTAAATAAGAAGGGTATTTCCTAATGCCTCTCAATTGGTCAGCTTCCAGTTTCCTTTCTTCTGCGAGGTCGCAATTTCACTAATTCTCCAGTGGCCATCAAGTCTTCCAGGGCAGACAAGACCTGTATTTCCAATGTAAAAAGCAAGCAGGAAAAAAAGAAATCTTTTAGGCATTCTACAAGCATCGTAACGGAGTTAAAAAGGACCCAAGCCCTGGTTAAATTTTTCTTTTGCTGGTGACCTTTTAAGGAGCGTTCAGAATAATTTTCTTAGGGAGGAAGCCGAGAGGGAATACAGAAATACCCATCTCTATTTGTTCTGGAGAATCCAGCCCTTCCTCCAAGAGATGGCTGTTTCAGTCCTGCAGCTGGACAGACTCACCTGGTGCCTGAGGTTCGCTCTGTGCTGTGAGAGTTCATGATTCAAAACCTGTCACTGGAAACCTCCGTGCACACAAGTGATTAGATACTCTGGTATTTCGGTCAGCTTCCCCCCATCCCACGCAGTGTTTTCACTGGTCCCCTTCTCATCCCCATCCCCTGCCAGCCCTTATTTATTCTATCTTTTATCGTTAAGGTTGCAAAACTGCTGTCGTTATAACCCTTGGTTCCCACTCGCTGTGAGCTCTGCAAAGCGTTTGCCTCTGGGCCTGGCGTTTTCCAGGGTTGGCCGCTGCCCAAAGTGAATTTTTCATTCTTGTACGTTTGAGTAAAATCCCTCGAGGCGTGTTGAGTTCTAGGAGATTGACTAACGTCACACTTCTCTGCAGGCTACAGGGGAAGGGTCACGCCTGAAACCTGAGAACTTGGCCTGGACGTAGATCTCCTGTGAGATAGAGCAGGACTGGGCTGAAAAGAATTGCTTTAGATTGAACAGAGATGCCCCCTCGACAACTCCATCCAGCGCACGTGCAGGAGAGGATGGGCTGGGGCGCATGTGCCAGCTAGTGGAGTGTTGGCAAGCTTTGTGGATGCAGCATCTGAATTCGTAAGCTCCACCAGCCCACAGTGAATGGCACTGAGTGCAGAATGAACAGCTGTTTGCCTTGTGGCCAAGTGGCATACGTATGCACCCGGAGCGAGCAGCTCCTGGCCTGCAGGGCCCAAGTGCAACATCTGGAGAGCAGAGGTGGTGAGCTGGGAGGAGCAGAGAGAGGGAACTGTCTACAGAGGAGGCATAGGAAGACGTTGCGGAGTAGACCACTGAATTAACATCCCTGACTGCCGCTTGAGGGAGCCAGTCTCATGGCGGAGGGGCATCTAGGTGGGATGGACCTCTTTGCGACCACGCTAGTGGAGGCTGATGATTCCTCACGCACCGAGGGGCTGCTCCAGGGGAGGGGGACACAGTTGGAACTAGACAAGTTCATGGCGGATAGGTCCATCAAAGGCTATTAGCCAGGATGGGCAGGGATGGTGTTTCCCAGAAGCTGGGAATGAGCAACGGGATGGATCACTTGATGTTACCCGTTCTGTTCATTCCCGCTGGGGCACCTGGAATTGGCCACTGTCGGAAGACAGGATACTGGGCTAGATGGACCTTTGGTCTGACCCAGTCTGGCTGTTATGGTGGGAGATGCAGAGAGGCTAGTGTGATCGGGGAGTGGATCAGGAATGCAGACAGCTGGAGGGGGGTGGTGATGGTGAGAACTGTTCGGTGACGCGCCTGCTGGTGTGAAGATGGTGTGGATGGCACAAGGCATCTAGACTGTGGAGATCTCCGGCTGTGTGAGATCTGGGGTTGGTGTAACTTTAGAAACGGAGGACCTGATGTGCCAGAGAGCTGAGTCTGTGAAGGGAGGTGACCTCCAGAGCACCCCACGGTATCTCTTTACCAAAACATAGTGAACATTCCAGGAGGATGTGAGGAGAGGAGCTGTGCTGTGAGAGGGAGTGGAGTCTCTTAGAGATGAAACCGTCTGAGTGCAGCGGGGGATTCTGGTGGGTGTAGCGGCAGTGATTCTGGGATGCGTCAACCCTGCAGCTAAACTGCAGTCAGCAAGGGTAACGTTCTCAAAAGCACCCAAGACCCATTTTCAAAAGTGGCTTTGCCACGGAGGAGCCTAAATCTCATTGAGAGTCCATGGGACTCGGACACCTAAACGTCTAATTCACCTTTGGAAATGGGACGGAGCCGTCTTTGATAATTTTACCCTAAATCGCTGTTGGACGGGGGACTTAGCCTCCTAAGTCACTTGGGTCCTTTTGAAATTTGTACCCGGATCCTGCTCTTCTGTTTCCTTCTGCAGAGGGTTATGCATTTATTTTTCAAGTCCAAATGCTTTCTTCCTTTTCTCTTGCAGTCGAACAAAGTACCCGTGGTGCAGCACGCACATCACATGCACCCGCTGACCCCACTCATCACGTACAGCAGCGACCACTTCTCCCCCGGCTCGCCTCCTTCCCACCTCTCGCCAGAGATCGACCCAAAGACGGGTGAGCTGTCGGGGCACAGAAGCTGGCATGTAAGGGGGTTCCCAGAGTGAGTCGGTCAGGCACAGGGACAGATGGGGCAGAGTACTAGGATACGAGCAAGGACCATAGAAATGTTTGAGCGGTTTCCCTTCCAGATTTGAGACTTCGCTGCGGAGGCTTTTTGCCTTTCCTAACTCTTGCAATGCCACCTGGTACTAACTGTCTGACTCAGGGACGATCGTCCCCAGTGAGCTTCTGCTGGATCAGATTTTAAAGGGAAGCCCACCAAATCCCACAAGCTACACAAAAGGGATCTGTGATCCTGGCTCTGCTGACGTTAAAGCAGCAGTGGGCCGTGGGAGATGCGAGACCCAGCTTGCCTGAGGACGCAGAGAAGCTTGACATACGTGGTAGGGGATGTACTTGTTGGCTGGGTTAGCCATGAGGATCGCAAGTCACCAAGCCATCCTGGCACAAGTGTTTATTTCTGGGTCAAGCACTTCCCATTCAGAGAGGATCCAGCCTAGTCATGTCATTCCCGGAAGGCTGCCCATGCCTCACTGGACACAGCATGGGCAGCCTTCATCAGCCAATGTGCACATGAAGGTGTTTGACCTGCCATTTGAGGGACCAGCTGTTAATTCGGCGGTTCCACAGCTAGATTGCTTGGCCTGACACAGCCTTTCTACTGGAAGTGGTACACATGCTTCCACGCCCAGCTTTCCTCTGCTTCTCCTCACCCTGTCAGGAAACGCACCCAATGAAGGAGTTGAGTTGGAGCAGCAGTATGCAGGCCAACCACCTGCAGGATGTTGGCCAAAACACACAGCTAGCGTCAGACAGGGAGCCGACAGCCTGGGACGGTTTTTACCATCAGACCCTTATCCGTTCTCTTTGGAGAACATCTGGTCTGTTTCCTGGTGACAGTACAAAGGGGATATGCCGTTCAGCTCAAAGCACTCTCTGTGGACAAGTGATGGTCCTTTGTCTCTTTACCAGAAGAGCGGCAGTACATTTCAGATGTGGGAGTACCCACAAGTGCCCTCTCCTCTGACGGCTGCAAAACCAGGGCAGTAGGATTTTCCCTGCTGCCATCTCGCCCACACATCGGGCTTGCTTGCCCATTGTGGGGTACTGCACCCTCCCTGCTTCCTTCACACCCAGGAGGAGCCTGATTCTGCATCTTGTCCAGGGCAGGGCTTGTAAAGCCCTGGCTGTGGCCATGGGGCTTCTTGTTTGTGTAGAAATCAGCAAGTTCTGCGGTAACGGAGAGCTCACACCCTCTGAACCGATGTACTTCCCATGCCCACGGCTTTCCCTGGCCCCTGATAACCAGCACAAGGCAGGCAGTGCGGGGAGGGAGGGCAAAGTGCGTAGTAGCTTTGAGTTTCAGGTCCTGGTTGGGCAGCATTAAAGGTTGTTATGCGTGTATAAGGGGGTGGTCTTTCCCCCTTCTGCAGTGAGCTCAGTGCTCAGCCATCCTGCCTGGAAGGCCCCTTTGGGAAGAACATCTCCCCGTGTTGAGCAGATTGCCAGGAAATAACAGCTCAGATTACCAGGACTAGCCAGGAAGAAATATCGTGCCATGGTGTGGGAGCATGCACATCCATTTATAGAGCACTGAACGTAGGGACAAGATCCTGGGGAGGTAGTGCAAGAGTGCGAGCCTCCTAGCCTGACAGCTGTGACCCCGGGATGCCATTACGGTGATTTAATGCCTGCTTTTTTCTTCTCCCCCACCATAGGAATTCCACGACCACCTCACCCTTCAGAACTGTCTCCTTATTACCCGCTGTCTCCTGGCGCTGTTGGCCAAATCCCTCATGCACTGGGCTGGCTGGTACCACAGTAAGGATCAACCTTTCCCTTCCTCGCTCCTCCTGCTTGTCACCTACAGTGTCAGATTTCCCTGTGCGAGCATAGAATTCTGCACCTTACCAGCTGACTGAATTGGAATTGCTGCTAAAGCTGGACCCTTCCCAGCTCCGTGCTGTTGTTCCCTGGGCCTGCCATGGGTTGGACGAGGTTCCACACACTTCGAGCGTCCGCTGAGTTCCCCCTCACCGCCACAATCACGATTTTTTTTTTTTTTTTAAATATTACAGACAAAAACTATGTTAACTTATAGTTTCTGTGGAGAGTACCTGACTCATTTAGGATCAAATACCTTACAGGGCTCTTGTGGGTAGTCCCCAAACCAGCATGAGAAACCCAGGAAATACCAACTTTATCTTAAAAGAAATCCGAGCATGTTAAGGTCTGGAAATGCAGATAGGATATTCAAACAACCTTAACTCTGCCCTGAAGTACACCATGTGATAGAATCATAGAATATCAGGGTTGGAAGCGACCTCAGGAGGTCATCTAGTCCAACCCCCTGCTCAAAGCAGGACCAGTCCCCAACTAAATCATCCCAGCCAGGGCTTTGTCAAGCCGAGCCTTAAAAACCTCAAAGGAAGGAGATTCCACCACCTCCCTAGGTAACCCATTCCAGTGCTTCACCACCCTCCTAGTGAAACAGTGTTTCCTAATATCCAATCTAGACCTCCCCCACTGTAACTTGAGACCATTGCTCCTTGTCCTGTCATCTGCCACCACTGAGAACAGCCGAGCTCCATCCTCTTTGGATCTCCCTTTCAGGTAATTGAAGGCTGCTATCAAATCCCCCCTCACTCTTCTCTTTTGCAGACTAAACAATCCCAGTTCCCTCAGCCTCTCCTCATAAGTCATGTGCCCCGGCCCCCTAATTATTTTCGTTGCCCTCCGCTGGACTCGCTCCAGTTTGTCCACATCCCTTCTGTAGTGGGGGGTCCAAAACTGGACACAGTACTCCAGATGTGGTCTCACCAGTACCAAATAGAGGGGAACAATCACTTCCCTCAGTCTGCTGGCAGTGCACCTACTAATGCAGCCCAATATGCCATTGGCCTTCTTGGCAACAAGGGCACACCGCTGACTCATATCCAGCTTCTCGTCCACTGTAATCCCCAGGTCCTTTTCTACAGAACTACTGCTTAGCCAGTCTATCCCCAGCCTGTAGTGGTGCATGGGATTCTTCCGTCCTAAGTGCAGGACTCTGCACTTGTCCTTGTTGAACCTCATCAGATTTCTTTTGGTCCAATCCTCCCATTTGTCTAGGCCCCCTGGACCCTATCCCTACCTTCCAGTGTATCTACCTCTCCTCCCAACTTAGTGTCATCTGCGAAATTGCTGAGGGTGCAATCCATCCCATCATCCAGATTGTTTAGGAAGATGCTGAACAAAATGGGCCCCAGGAACCACCCCGGGGCACTCTGCTTGATACTGGCTGCCAACTAGACATCGATCTGTTGATCACTACTCATTGAGCCCAACGATCTAGCCAGCTTTCTGCCCACTTTTTAGTCCATTCATCCAGTCTATAGTTTTTTAACTTGCTGGTAAGAATACTGTGGGAGACCGTGTCAAAAGCTTTGCTAAAGTTAAGATACATCATGTCCACCACTTTCCCCATTTCCACGAAGCCAGTTATCTCATCATAGAAGGCAATCAAGTTGGTCAGGCATGACTTTCCCTTGGTGAATCCATGTTGACTGTTCCTGATCACCTTCCTCTCCTCCAAGTGCTTCAAAATGGATTCCTTGAGGACCTGCTCCATGATTTTTCCAGGGACTGAGGTGAGGTTCACCCGTCTGTAGTTCCCTGGATTCTCCGTCTTCCCTTTTTTAAAGATGGGCGCTATATTTGCCTTTTTCCAATCATCTGGGACCTCCCCCGATCACCACGAGTTTTCAAAGATAATGGCCAATGGCTGTGCAATCACATCCGCCAACTCCCTCAGCACCCTCGGATGCATTAGATCCAGACCCATGGACTTGTGCATGTCCAGGTTTTCTAAATAGTCCTTAACCTGTTCTTTCACCACTGAGGGCTGCTCACATTCTCCCCATGCTGTGCTGCCCAGTGCAGCAGTCTGGGAGCTGACCTTGTCTGTGAAGATGGAGGCAAAAAAAGCATTGAGTACTTCAGCTTTTTCCACATCATCTGTCACTAGGTTGCCTCCCCGATTCTGTAAGGGGCCCACACTTTCCCTGACCACCTTCTTGTTGCCAACATACCTGTAGAAATCCTTCTTGTTGTTCTTCACATCCCTTGCTAGCTGCAACTCCAATTGTGCTTTGTCCTCCCTGATTACATCCCTGCATGCTCGAGCAATATTTTTATACAAAGCTGTTGCCGAACTGGATCAGCCTTGTGGTCCATCTAGTCCGGCATCTTGTCTGTAACTGTGACCAGCACCAGATGCATTACAGGAAGGTGCATGAGACCCTACAGTAGGCAGTTTTGGGATAACCTCCCCCCACCCCCCCCACCCCTGTGTAGTCCCTAATTGTTAAAGAAGGGGTTAAAACTGAAGCCTAAGATTACTATCCCTCCCAAGATATTTGTATAATTAATTATTCTAACGCTGGTTTCTCTTGTTACTCATTTATATGCCCAATCCTGTTTTCTGTCTTGCTAAATTCTTGGCCTTGAAGACTTCCCATGGTAATGAGTTCCACAGGCTAATCGCATGTGGGAAAAGTATTCCCTTTTATCAGTTCTAAATTGTCCACCTTTCTGTTTTATTGAACTGTCCCCTGGCTCTTACATTATGAGGTTGGAAGGACAGTTGCTGCCAGTCTCCCTTCTAGATCAGTCATGATTTTATATGGTTTTATCCTGTCCCCTTTTATTCATCTCCCTTCTAAGGGAAACAACTCCAATAATTTCTTAGCGACTAACCAATTTATTTGAGCATAAGCTTTCGTGAGCTACAGCTCACTTCATCGGATGTGCATCCGATGAAGTGAGCTGCAGCTCATGAAAGCTTATGCTCAAATAAATTGGTTAGTCTCTAAGTTGCCACTAGTCCTCCTTTTTCTTTCTGCGAATACAGACTAACACGGCTGCTACTCTGAAACCAATAATTTCTCTCTCTCTCTTTGTAGGAGAGGTTTTCCCAAGCCCTTAATTTTTCTCCTCATCCTTCTCTGAATCCCTCTAGTTCTGCAACTTCCTTTCTTAGATGGGGTGCCCAGTGCTGCACACAGGATCCAGATCCCATTAGTTTCTGTAATGGCTTTATAGTATTCTCCATCCCGTTCCCTGTGCAGCCCTAACACCCTGGTTACTTGCGTGACTGCAGCTGCACCTGGAGCAGAGCTCTCCATTGCGTTACACACACTGAGACCCAGGGTCCTTTTCTGAGTTGATACAGAACTCTGTACGGTGTATTAAAGTGTTGCCTTTCAATGAGTATTACTTTGCATTTATCAATACTGAACATAATCTGCCATCTTGTTGCCCAGTCACCTCAATCTGAAGCTCCTCACAGTCCTGTCTGGATTTAACCAAACCGAATAACTTTGTCATCTACAGATTTTACCCCCTCACTGTTCACCCCCTTTTCCTGACCATTAATAAATATATTAAACAAAACTGGCCCTGATACAGGGCCTTGTGGCCCCAGCTTTTCACCTTTTTTTGGTCCACTTATTCCTACTATTTCTCCTGCTAGTTTTTGATCCATGTCAATTTAGCTTCTGTAGTAGCCTCTTGAGAGACTTTGTCAAAAGCCCTTTTCAAAAAGTCTAAAGAAATGATGTCGTCTTCCCCTTTATCCCCTCCTTCATCGACACATTTAGAGAATTGCAACAAAATAGTGAGACACAATTTTCTCTCAGAGAAGCCATGTTGGTTAGACCCTAGCATATCACGCTCTTCCACGTTTTATTGTTCTGTTTTCAATTATTCTTTCAACAAATTTACCAGGTACAGTTGTATGGCCGACAGGTCTGTTATTCCCCAGATCACCCGTAGAACCTTTTTACAATGCAGGTATAACATTTACAGCCTTCCAATCCTCTGGTACAGTAGCTGCTTTTAATGAGAGATTGCTTATCTTTGCTAGCAGCTCATTCACTTCTTACTTGAACTCCTTCAGAACTCTCGCATGGACCATCTGGGTCTGGTGACTTTATGCTTCTTAAACTATCAGTTTATTCCAGCACCTCTGCTTCTGCCACCTCAGTCACTAATAGCACCTCATCCTTATTACCAGGCAAGAACGGGACCAGGATGGGGGTATCTCCAACTTTGACACAAAACAGTCATTTAGCTTCTCAGCAATGCCCTTATCTTCCTTAATTGTGCTTTTTAAACCCTGATGATCTGGCAAATCCACCGGTCCTCTTATAGGCTTTCTGTAAAGTAAATGCTTCTGATTTACTTACAGAATTTCTAGTATTTGATCTTTATACCTTCAGTGCTCTGCTTTTTTAAATACATTTTAACCCTCCTTCTTCTATATTGCCTCCTGTAACCTCCGTGATGATGCATTTTAGTATCTGCGATTCCGTATCGGATTAAATTGATATTAAAAGACACACTAGATTTTTTTTTCTTCTTCCTTATTGTGTCCTACAGGGCGGAATACGGTTGTGTGGGAGCCCTGTGCATTTCTATACCGTAAAATGTTTGGTTTTCTTTTAAATTTAGCCTTACATTGGACTTTTGGGGTGTTTAGAGTGCTTGTTTTTGTGTTAATTACAACAGCCCTGTAATGTATTTTACCGTGAATTGCTAATAGCAGATACGCTTAACCGTGACTCCCTCCTAACTTATTAAAAATTACATCCCTGAACCCGAACCAGGAACCCAAAATAACATTTCCATGTGACAGTTCGAATGATTTGAAGATGTACAGCATCAGCCTTCCCGATATGGAAGTAAACTTCCAGGGGAAGAGTCTCGGACATGCTGTTGCTACCTTAGGCTGTTCTGGAGCAGCACAAAGCAGCCTGGGCATATAGGCCAGGTAAGCTGGCTTTACGGCAGCTTTGCATCACCAGAGCACCTGGGAAGGAACAGAACTGTTTCTTCTCCCCCCCCACACACACTTGAAGAATTACTTCCTTTTGAAATGGCCACATCCAGCGGCATCAAGGACCCATGCTGCCCTCAGTTAAGATGCCCTCTTTTAGAAATGGCCACCACTTCCCAGTGTTGCCAGTAGGAGTGAAGCCATCGTGTCTTTGGGGAGAAAGTAGAACCCCTTTGTTGTGGGTGTCAGGAGGAGGAAATGAGCAGGTGGCTAGAGGTAGGAGTCGTCCTTGCTAAGGGCAGTCTGTGGCCTCGGTCCCATAGGAACAATGTGAGATGGTTGCCATTTGGAGAAAGGCATTTTCAGAGCGGGGGCAGCCTTTTGTCTCGGTCCCATTGAGAACACTAAGAGAGGGATAGCATTTTGCGAAAGACCAGTTCTTTGTGGAATGAAGTAGAACGTTATTCTTCAGCCTCTGCTGAAAAAGAAACTTTCCATTGTGGAGAATCATGGCAAAAAATGATCACAAACCCTAAACAAGATTTCAGTGAGTTTTAACTGTGCGGGAGGTTTGAAGAGTCTTGTGTTGTTTTATTGTGAAGATAATTCAAGAGATACTCAAAAAGGACTAAGGGACCTTCAGTTCTTAAAAGACCCATTTTAAAGTTGTCTTGAACTCAAAAAAATTAATGGATTTACTTGTAAATTCTCAGAAAACATATTCTGTGTTCAAAGAGTAAGTGCTTTAATTTTGTGCAGGACATTTTATGCAGGGGTCTTGGGCAACAAAAATGATTAGGGGTCTAGAACACATGACTTATGAGGAGAGGCTGAGGGAGCTGGGATTGTTTAGCCTGCAGAAGAGAAGAATGAGGGGGGATTTGACAGCTGCTTTCAACTACCTGAAAGGGGGTTCCAAAGAGGATGGCTCTAGACTGTTCTCAATGGTAGCAGATGACAGAACGAGGAGTAATGGTCTCAAGTTGCAGTGGGGGAGGTTTAGATTGGATATTAGGAAAAACTTTTTCACTAAGAGGGTGGTGAAACACTGGAATGCGTTACCTAGGGAGGTGGTAGAATCTCCTTCTTTAGAGGTTTTTAAGGTCAGGCTTGACAAAGCCCTGGCTGGGATGATTTAACTGGGAATTGGTCCTGCTTCGAGCAGGGGGTTGGACTAGATGACCTTCTGGGGTCCCTTCCAACCCTGATATTCTATGATTCAATGATTCTATGCTGTATTTGGCACACCTAACAAAGAAGGGGACTCCTGCTTTAAGTACAAACGTCAGCCTGAAGTACAGAGCTGTGACGGGCACCTTCAGAACATAATCAGAGGGAAACTGGTTATTGTGGCTTCCCTATGCGTGATGGTTTTTCTTCCTTTTGTGCTTCTAGTAAGGACTTTTTGTTTTTCTTTGCTCATCCATTTTAGGCAAGGACAGCCAGTGTACTCCATTCCTCCCGGGGGATTCAGACACCCATACCCTGCCCTAGCTATGAATGCCTCAATGTCCAGGTGAGTACACATCAGAGCGGAAGGGATGTTGGCAGGGGTAGGGTTCAATCGGGATTAGAACTAGAGAGTGCAAAAGCTTAAGACCCCCAGTGCCAAGCAGACAAACCCCCTTCCCTGTAGAGGCAGGGGTTATGGTTATAGGGGGTCTCCCTGGAAGAACATTTGTGCTGAGAAAACGGGAAGGTCTGTGACATGAGCGCAGAAGAACAAAGAAGAGCCAAGGGAAAACAGGCGAAGTTCTGCCTAACAACTAAACAGCTTGAATCCCTGTGGCCCACAAGCTGAATGGGGAAGACCCCTGTCCAGTGGCTCCTGCAGGCCCCAGAGATGGGTCGTGTGAATTTGTCTCCACTTTGGAAGCCGGGGCACTCCCATGTGCACCTTAGAACCACTGAAAGCCATTACCTGTGGGAGGGGTTGCATCTCTGCTCTGCTCTTTCCTCTGCCTGTCGAAGGATGTCATGTTGGAGGTTCTCAGGATGAAACTTCTCAGTATTTCTTCTTAGCAGCTTCAGTGGGGGTTTTCAGTGGGAAAAATAACCGTGAATACGTGTTTTCCAGACTTGTTGTGGTTCGAGCCATTGTGGCTGAAGCCTACAACTAGTTGGGGTTGAGATGTGCCTCTCTGCACACAAGACCAGCACGATTTATATCCTGCATGACTAGCTGAAGGCCATTCCTTGAGGGGGAGCACTACCTTCCCTTTTTGCCAACCTGGGATTTGGGAGAAGTGGGAGAGAGACCTTTGCATTCTCCTTATGAATGAGGCCTTCACTCCCCATCCCAGAGCACCAAGAGAGGTCTGCCCACCCCAACTCCTGAGCATTGCAGACCTTCTCTGAAGCACCACAACAAGACAAAGAAATTGCTGGATCCATGTTACATACTGGAAGATGCTTGCCAGCTGTCCTTACTTTATCCTAGACACACACAGCACTGTTGGCTCCTTGCCCTTACCTTACCTTGTGTCAGAACTTTTAGTTGCTCCCATACCATCATCCGTCTTGGATGTGATGCTGCATTTCAAACAGTCTGCTCTCTCTATAGTGGGATTGTCGGTGTCACTTAGGCCCTTCGAAAAATCCCGTCCCTAAGAGTTTAAATATGGGGAAGCCTACATCCCCCCATGGGATCACAGAATCATAGAATATCAGGGTTGGAAGGGACCTCAGGAGTTCATCTAGTCCAATCCCCTACTCAAAGCAGGACCAATCCCCTATTTTTGCCCCAGATCCCTAAATGGCCCTCACAAGCCTGGATTTAGCAGGCCAATGCTCAAACCACTGAGCTATCCCTCCCCCCTTCATCTGGTTCTTAGTCCTTTTACTCAGCACCAAAAAGATTGGTTCTTTCTTTGGCCCCTATTCAAGCTAGGAGCTCGAGAAACTTTGGGCTAGACAAGACTTTGGGCTCACGTGCAGCATCTCAATGTGTTTAGGGATCAGGTGAGTGGCTGCTCCATGTCCACAAAGAAGGGTTGATTTCCCTGTCCACCTTCCTGTGGTCATGAGGAAAACAGCAACAGCTTTTGCCACAGGCTGAGAATTCATAGGGTTCTGTCCACATCTCTGTGACAGAGCTGGAACCAGAGTAGGGGACGGTGACCGACGGAATCAGTCTGCTCGCTCAGCGTTTCGGGGGCTTGTTTGTTACCTTGTTTGAGAAGCTGGACAGCCCTACAGTCCTGTGTCCAGTCCCTGTCCATTTCATGAGTTATTCAATGTACTTGCAATTCCAAGACAAAGGCAGAGGGCCTTTGGGCACTACTAGTGTCACTCCAAGCAATTGCTAGGAGGCCTGATGAGGGTTAGCATTTCTGACCAGTCCTGGAGCAGGAAATCCTTTATTTGCTGTGTCATAGAAGCTGGATCATGGATGCACAAGCCTCACGTGACACGTTAGCCGTGTTGATCAATCATAGAAATGTAGGACTGGAAGGGACCTCAAGAGTTCCTCTCATGCTGAGGCAGACCAAGTAAATCCAGCCTCCATCCCTGACAGGTGTTTGTCCAACCTGTTGTTAAAAACTTCCAGTGACGGGGATTCTACAGCCTCCCTTGGTAACTTGTTTCAGAGCCTAACTCCCCTTGTAGTTGGAAACCTTTTCCTAAGATTGAACGTAAATCTCCCTTGCTGCTAACGAAGGCAATTACTACTTGTCCTGTTACCACGTCCCCAATCCCCGGGGCCTTCTCTTCTCTAGGCTAAACATGCACAATTCTTTCAAGCTTTCCTCATCAATGTGGTTTTCTAAATCACTTACACGTTTTGTTGTTCTCCGCTGGTCTCTCTCCAATTTGTCCACGTCTTTCTTAAAGTGCAGTGCCGAAAACAGGGCCTAGTGCTCCAGATGAGGCCTTACAAATGCCAAGTAGAGCAGAAGGATGACATCCTGTGTCTTCTATACCATACTCCTGCTAATACATCCGACAACGATATTTGCCTTTTTCACAACACCTGCATGCGATGGGGAGTTGTGCAGTTACGTGGGGATGAGGGCAGTACCAGAACCTAGACAGAACAGAACAATACCACATCATCCCAGGCGGTGGAATCTGGGCGACTCTGCCCTGGGTGGGGCAAACTGCTCCCCGCTATTGCAGAAGCAAGCTGGCAGAAGCAAGCTTCAAGGCTGTAGCCCAGGGCAAAACGTTGGCAGAGAGGCTCTTACTCCACATCTCCACATCTGCCAGCTTGGGCAGGGTCAAATTGGGAAAACATAAATGGTGCTTTCCTGGGCTCCACCATGCCCTCTGTAGTCACATGCCTTGGATTCCTTCCAGCTCCTGATAGTAGCTGTGGCAGGATGGTTTGTGAGGAGAGGCAAATCTTCAGTTCGTGGATCCTGAACCATTTAGGGGTTTAAAGATGAAAATCCCCCCTGGTAGCTCCCGGGAGTGTGTGTGTTGTCAGCGGGAGAGCCTGTGCTCTGCACTGAAGCAACGGCATGTTTCCAATGGAGAGCGCATTACAATAATCCAGGCTTGGGCTGGGTAAGCGTGGCACGGTTCTGCACCCAAAAACCACCTTCATCCTACTGGGGTGCTCTCAGAATCTGGCAGGGACCCAGGCCCCTAAATTGTAGGAGGCTAATTTAATCCTCACCAACCCTTCCACACTACCAGCATTAACTGTGTCTTATTTGGGCTCATTTCTCACCTAGGAGTCCAGCATCTGTCAACATTGAGTTATCTGCCCCCTGCCACGGGGCAGGAAGAGGGGTAGGACGTTGAGGAGTCCCCAGGGGAGGGCATGTACCTGTGGGTGGGGTGTGAGGAGCTGGATACAGGGAGAGATTCACACTGTGTGGCTGGGGCTGTTGCCTTTATTTGTAACGTCTGCGTCCTGCTTTTCTATTTCCATGCTGCAGTCTGATGTCCAGTCGGTTTTCCCCCCACATGGTCCCGCCTCCCGCGCATGGCCTCCACCCTTCAGGAATCCCACACCCCACCATCGTCTCACCCATCGTCAAACAGGAGCCCACGCAGGCCAGCATGAGCCCCGGAGGGAATTTGTAAGTAATTGAGCAGCGCAGCACCAGCTGGATGGGGCAAGTGGCAAATGGGATAGGGATCTGTACAGCCCAGCCCGGCTGTCCTGAGTGGCCTAGATCTCTTGGTGAGCTGGGTGCAGCCAAGCAACATGTGTTTTGAAATAGCAAGGTCACACTTCTAGGAACAAAGAATGCAGGTCACACGTATGGGCTGGGGGATTGTATCCTGGAAAACAATGACCACGAGAAGGACTTAGGGGTCATGCTAGAACTCACCTGTTAACTAATGTGAGGGTTTTTCTAAAAGATCTGCTTTAGTTCAAACAGGAATTAATTCAGGGCAGTCCTATGGCCTTTGCTATGCAGGAGGTCAGAGTAGATGATCACGGAGGGTCCTCCTTCCCTTGTAATCTATACATCTGTTTTAACACATTAGCTGGGCAAGGCAAGCTCTGTGGTGACGGGAACAAGAAAGGCTTGTTCACTAGACTTTCCTGGAAGCAGATGTTCCATATGAATTCATTGCCAGCCTTGTGATCCTAGCCATCCCCTGGGATGTGCCTCGTGTTTTCACTCCCGATAAGCAGCCCCGCTCTCTCCTCTCCATCTTACCTGTGGTGTGAAATCCACCTTGAAGAATAAAACCAGAGGGTGACATTGTCTGGAGAGGGGTTGGTGGGGGGAGGGGTCTGCATTCACCTTCTCCAATAAGAAGATGTCCCCCCAGAGCGCTAGGTGTCTGGCGGGCATTACAAAGAGACACAACTGCACGCCGTGCAGCAAGGGGAAGCTCTTCTGCAGTGCGGCAACAGTGGGCGCTGCAGGTGTTGACTGGCCCGTGTGATGGTTCCAGGAAATCCCCCGGCAGTGTGAAGAAGGAGGAGGAGAAAAAGCCCCACATAAAGAAGCCGCTCAATGCGTTCATGTTGTACATGAAGGAGATGAGGGCCAAGGTGGTGGCAGAGTGTACGCTGAAGGAGAGCGCGGCCATCAACCAGATCCTGGGACGAAGGGTAAAGGCGCCTTCTCCTCTGTCCTTTCTTCCCCGTTCCCTAGACTCCATGGGCCCAATTCAGAGGTGAATCCAGATCCTGTCTACACTGCAGAAATCGGTGCAGGGGGCAAACACATCCAAATTGTTATGCCGGTGCAGTCCCCTAGTGTTGGTGTGTGGCACCTGGGTCGAGCAGCCTTGCTCCTTCTGACTGGCCGGGGGCTGTGGGAGGAGGGCCTGTTTTGGACCTCTGCAGCGTGTCTGCACTAGGGGTTGCATCAGGAGAACTGCACCCCTTCAGATCCCTTTAACGTAGACAGGGCCTTGGGCTCATTAGCCAACCCCCTTCGACTCAGGTTCCCATCTGCTTCCCCCAAGGCGTTTTATATATGCGCTTGCACATCCCCTCTGAGTCTGAGGGGCTGGGAGCGTAGCAGGAAAAGCAACACGTGAAGGGGGTAAGTGGGACCCACAATAGGGGGTCACTGTTGGCTCTCTGCAATTGTCCACCTAGCCAGATTCTCTTACTGGCATCCCCCCCTGTAGTGCAGAGCACTCAGCTGCTATCTGCAGCCAGGCCAGCCTGGGAACTGGGAGCATCCTGGGAGATCCCCTGTCACCTAAACACTGTGAAAAATCTGTCACTATGGCTGGTGAGAGTCCTGGAAGACTCTGATCAGAGATCCGCCTAGAGCGATCCCAGCCATCGAGACAGAGTGGAACAGGTTTTCTCAGCTCACCAGCTGGAGGGACTGGGGATCCTGGTTAGGAGCAGCACTGAAACAAGGAGCTTGGGCACCTCTTCCCTGTAAATCCCACAGAGCTGACTGTAGGCTGCACTGTCAGCCTGGGGGCAGCCCTAGAATCATAGAATATCAGGGTTGGAAGGGACCCCAGGAGGTCATCTAGTCCAACCCCCTGCTCAAAAGCAGGACCCATCCCCAACTAAATCATCCCAGCCAGGCTAGGATGTAGCCAGTACACCTTGTGCTCCAGCTACTCTGGGCTGTGGGTGGCTGCCATCAGTTAGAGCACCCCTAAGGCTGCTCTGAGTTACACACTGAGCCCCGGTCCTTGGCTGCTGCTCCTGAGAGGTGCAGAACAGTGACCCAGCAGCTTCACTGTCCTGCTGCCACAGTTCAGAGGAGCTGGTGAGGAGAACGACCTCTTCCTCACCTTTGGGACCTGGGCTTTGGGCAAGGGACCCAGACTGGTGAGATTCAGCCCTTCGTCGGAGGGTGGGGAGTAACCCCCCACGAGTCTCAGCTCTGGCTTTCCTTTTCTCCTTCCTAGTGGCATTCGCTGTCACGTGAGGAACAAGCCAAGTACTACGAGCTAGCCCGGAAGGAGCGACAGCTTCATTCACAGCTCTATCCCACTTGGTCTGCGCGGGATAACTACGTAAGTTGCCACCTCACATAACTGCTGGAGGGAAGGGAGATCAACACAATGAAAAACACACTCCAGTGCAGGTGTCGCTGGGTGACATTCTGTGGACTGCGCTGTGCAGGAGGTCAGGCTAGATGGTCATAATGGTCCTTCCTGGCCTTATCAGTCTCTGTATGAAGCTGTAATCAGGATCTGGCCTCCAGGGTCTACGAATAGAGATGGGAAACTTGGGGCCACTGCGGTGAGGGACCTAGGGAAGTAGTCCCTGCCGCGCCCTTAGCCAGTCTCAGGGTGGTTATTGGATGTCTGGGGGGAGCCACGCCTGGATGTTGCTTAACCCCATCTGGAGGCAGCTGCCCTTGGTATAGTGCCTCTGGTTCGCAACGCCCTGCTAACGGATGTCGAAGTTCATACAAAGGCAGCACACCTGGCATAGGGCTGGGTCGTGGCAGAAGCAGGCTTCTGGAAATCAAGGCGTTTCTTTCCAGGTGAGAGCTGTTCACAGACCTACAGAGTGCTAATAGGAATCGAGGCAGGGGAGAAAATGGACAATAACCATCCAGCACAGAAGAGGGGACCACTAAGGAGAAAATGGGAAATGCCTTAATGGAGGGGTGGAACACGCTGCCCGGAGCGGGGCCCTGGCATTAGAAGGGCTGCACACCGATGACACACTCCTGGTGGGGTTAGCGGGGAGGTGCTGCTGTCTCGTGCACAGAGATTGAAATGAAATCGGACATCCTTACACATGCAACTGCGTGTGAGGCATCCGCTCTCTGATTCTCCAGAGCCAGGAACAGGCAGGTTCAATTGTTTGAGCTGGCCCTGGGTGCCAGATCGGGGAGGACCTTCTAGGGTGGGGAGGTGCGACGTTAGGGACTGTGCAGCATTAGGACAGGACGCAGCCCTAGAAAACGTGCTGTAAGTGACATGCTTGCCCTGGCCCCGAGCGGATGTGCTGGATGGCACCTAATGGGTCTGCTAGTGTCCACGGTTGGGATCCTGTGACCTGCCTTTAACTGGGGGCCTGCGAATGCTAAAGCCAGACTTAATAGAAGAGCAGGCCCCATTCTTGTTCCCTGGGAGTGGGCAAAACTGGCCCCCAGGGGCCGTTCATTGGGTCCTGCCCGTGAACCTGCTTTGGTCGCCCTCCCTCTGCCTTCGCCAGCCACGTGACTGAGGTCAGCAGGAGGCAGAAGGGGAACCATGGCAGTCGAGCTAGTACTGTACTGTGGGGCAGAGTCGTACATACAGAATAAACAGCAAGTATAAAGGGCAAGGTCTCCTGAACACTGGGGCTTCTAAAGGAACTGTCCCTGTCCGATTTAGCAGCCTCACCAAGCTGCTCTTCTGGGGTTGAACCTGGCTCAGAGTTCCAAGGGCCCCCGTCAGTGGCTGTGAGAAGCCGCAGGGTAATGCAGAAGTGCAGTACGGCCTCATGCCCCCTTCTCCAGAGAAGGGTCTTGTTCCCCATTGTCTGTTAACAGTAGCGCCAACCCGGCTGAGCCCTGCTGCACTAGAGGTATAACACACGACAGGTCCTTCCCCGGAGAGCTTACAGTCTAAAGAACACCCCAGGGGGGTGAGAAGTTGTGAATTCTCAGTTCTCTTGACGGCTGATTTACTGTCACCTCCTCCCCCAACATCACTGACTCCTGCTGCTTCTTGCACTGCTTGGTCGGTGCTCAGACCCTGGGGGCTGTTCCACCTGGTGCCCTGTCCTTATCCTGAGCCCCACGAGTTCTCGGGGATCATGGTGGAGAGGGTTGGGGGGTTACTGATAGTCAATGACAAAAGCTGCAAGTGGGATGGTCTTTTCCAGGGGAAAAAGAAGAAGAGAAAGCGAGAGAAACAGCCCCAGCAGCAGATCCAGGACACAGAGAGTAAGTACAGCCTGCTCCCCTTCTTTGGTCTGATATGGAGGGGAGTAAAGGCCATAGGGCCAGTAGAGAATTCACCAACTGTCCCTGTCAGCTTTAGCTGCCTCATCAAGTTGGAAAATTGTAGCCCAGGAAAGTAAACATGATTTTAAAAAGCACCTGATTGACTAAGGAGCCTCAGTGGCCCTGAAATTCCATGGGATCCAGGAGCCTAGGGCATTTAGACACTTCGGAAGCACCACGGGGGCACACCGTATGAAGTAATACAGCCACAGTTACATTCCCATGGGTCCCTTGCCCTCCGCTTTGACCCCCTTACTAAATGTTGGTAGTTGTAGGTTGCTCTTTGCCCCATTGGCCTGCTCAGACTCCCTGCAAGTTGTAAGTACCTTAAGGTCTGGCCTCAATGCAGCTGTTCCCATCCCCACATAACCCTCTCACTCAAGCGTGGTGGTGCTTCCAACCTGGGCTAGCTGGCTCATCTGGGGCTTGGGGTTAAGCCTGAGTGAGGCTTTCACTCGGGCTGGTAGCCCACCTACTTTGTAGTGAGGACACAGGCTAAATCACTAGTGCTGATAGTCCTTCAACGCCTTCCCCGTGCCCAGAAGAACAGACACATCCTGCAATTCACTGGGAAAGAATCACAGAGCTGCTCAGCTGACCACAGCACAAAGAACCAGGGCTGCGTCCCCAAGTGTCCTAGCAACACCCCCAGGGGAGTGCTGCCCCAGTGAGGGGCCACTTAACTTGGGCAGGGCTTTGCAGAGCGGCTGCTCAGACCCAGGTGCCGCTCACCCCAGTGAACCCTGCAGTGAAGATGGACCTGGGTTGTGCATGTAAGGTTGAGGCTGATAAGAGCAGGCTATTGAATTAGCATTGCCCCGAGCAATAACAGTCTGTTAATGAATCTGGTTCCAGCCGCAGATGGGATTTGCGCCTTCTGTTTTCCAGGCCTGGGCAAATCCACTAAACCTAACCCCAGGCCCTGGGGACCAGCTGACAGTGTCTTTGAAGTGTGGCTTACCAGTGTCTTTTCTGCCCCTTACAGGCTCTCTGGCCTCCAAGAGTAAAAAGCCATGTGTGCAGTACCTGCCCATTGAGAAACCCTGCGATAGTCCTGCTTCCTCCCATGGCAGCATGTTGGATTCGCCTGCCACCCCATCAACAGCCTTGGCATCGCCCGCTGCCCCAGCTGCCACCCACTCTGAACAAGCTCAGCCCCTCTCGCTCACCACCAAACCGGAAGCCAGGGCCCAGCTGTCTCTCCATTCAGCTGCTTTTCTGTCCAGTAAGGCTGCCGTCTCCTCCTCCAGTCTTAGCAGCCCGTCGCCTCTTCTCTCCAGACCCATTCCGTTTGCCACAATGACCCACACGGCTCTCTTGACCTCGCAGCCTTCCTTCCCGGCTGCCCTTCCTTCCCCGCAGGCTGCCCTGGCAGTGCTGCAGGCCCAGCCGCTCTCCCTGGTCACCAAGCCAGCTGACTAAGGAGGAGCCGCCCTCCCCAGCCATCCCTGCTGTACATTGCTGAAGCCACAATCGAGATTCAAAAGCAGCCAAACCATTATTGGTCAATATTTGACCCTTTCTGAACTCTTGTAAGTGGACTCTGGAGGAAGGTGCTTTATGCTCGGAGCTGTTTCCAGTAGTCGATCTAAAGACCGTTTTTATTAAAAACAAACAAAAATCAAGAACAACAAATATCCCACGCGAGCCAAGGCTGAGCGGTTTGTTCCTGCCTTTGTCTCAGCCATGTGGACTTGTAAAGATGGAGCCTCTCTCTGCGGTATTTGCAGGGTGGGTGTCGCTAAATCTGAGCGGTGCCCCACCCGGGCAGCATATGCCAGCCAGCCAGCCAGGCTGTCCCATTAACAGCCATTCCCGGCGAGCCTCAGTCCCAGAAACAAAATAGAAACGCTGGACCCCTGCCCCAGAAAAGGGCCAGCTCCCCCTCAAAGGAAGCCTACATCCCCCAACCTGGAGAGGGCCAAGACTCCTGCCCCCAGCCTCGAGGGAGTGTGACTTGCCAGGACAATGCCAGCACAATCTGCCCCATTTCCTCCCCTGATTATTTGGTGGGGGGTGGGGAGCGGAGGGGGTTAAGTCTATGGGGAAATTTCCCTCTCTAATCATGTTTTTACAAAAGGAAATAAAACTGCAGCTGCAACTTGCTGTGTGAGCGTGTTCAATGTGGAGCCTTCCCCAGAGAAACATCCCCCTCAGCCAGCATTTCTTCCCTTGGGGCACTGCCCCTCTCACCTCCTTGGGCCAGTAACACGGAACAGCACCTGTCCTGGAAAGGCGGGCGAGGGGGTGGAGTGGAAGAGGGGGTTATCTGAATCTCAAGGTGCACTAAAATGTTCTGAGAGATTCAGTTTCTCCATCCTCAGGAGCTCTTTGCCACCCCAGCATATACCGTGTCTCGTTATCTGGCAGAGAGGGGGCATTTTAGGGGCTCGAGTTACATCCCAATCTCCAGCTGCTTTAAACCCTGTTAGGATGCGGTTCTCCACACAAGAACCCTACTAAGCTTGCATTGCTCTAGAGCCTGGCAGAGATTGAGGAAGGAAGAATCCAGCTGTGAAGACACTGATTAGGAAGGAGGCATCTGCAGGCAGTAATGCTCCAAACACCTGGGAATTAGGGGCACACCTTCCCTAGATTTTTCTCTGGTAGTGCCAACAGCTCTGGGAATGGAGCACTCTGGTCACTACATGGTCTCCCCTCTCAGCAGCAGTTGGGCAAATAGTCATATGTAGAAAATAGCCTGACTCACCCCTGCTCAGCAAGGCTGCCAGTTTCCATTCCTAGGGCAGCAGGACTGAGCCATTTGGTAGCCCTGTCATTCCAGGTGCTGCTCTTTTCCAAGACTTGCGGAGGGGAGAAGAAAATGCCCCTGCCCCAAGGAAAAACAAACACAAACCAATATTTAAATTAATTACAGAACAGAATCCAGCATCCAGTCTGTCTGCCTAGGTGTTTAACCTGCCCAGCATGCCCCATCAGGCACACACACTAAAATCCTATTGTTACTTTAATACAATGCATTTGCCTAATTAAAATCACAGAAAGCCAGGCAATGTAAATATCAAGGCCCCAAGAGCAATATTAGCTCAATCGTGGTTGCAGCCTGTCTGTTTTACAAGGGGCATCTCGCTGCACAAATTGGGATAAATTAGGCTTTAGATTTAAACCATAAACCCCCACCATTCTTTCCAAAATGCAGACCAAACAAAAAAACTCATTATGGTAAGTGTGTGATAATGGCTCATCTCTGCACCTGTCTCCCAGTGCATGTTAAACTAGCTAGTGAATAGCAAGTTCTCATTCACTTCTTGACATTAACCTAACATTAGAGTGGGCTGAGAATTTTCTGTCAATGATTTTTAGTGGAAAATGCAGTTTCCTCAAAATCCAAAACTTTGTGGGAAAATGTCTACGTTGCCAAAATATTTCAATTCTCCATATTGTGTTGATTCAACATTAAACTGCAACAGCCTGAACTGCAATGGTGCTTCATGGGATTTGTAGTTTGGGTGTCTTGTGCCTCTGTTCTCTGGGCTGAGGTCCTTGGCCAGAGTACATCTCCCATGATGCACTGCAGTTTCCCCTGTGACAGCTGTGTGGTGCACCATGGGAGATGTAGTCCAGCCAAGGAGCCTGGTCCATAGTGAACAATGTAGTCTGAAGCAGCCAAACTACAACTCCCATGAGGTACTGCAACCCCATTGATGAGTGCAGTGTAATGTCAAAGTGTCTGAAAACCAAATATTTTGAAGTTTTCCAGGATTTGTTGCATTAAAAATTTTTTTTAAAAAATGGTATTTTGATTTTTCATCCCGATTCGGGATGAACAAATGTGGAAATATTTATTTTCCTGTAGGGTGGAAATCTTGACTTTCACTCAGCTCCGTTCCTCACTCATCGTACCTGTCACACGTGCTTCCTTACTCTCAGGGTTCTGGGTTGGTTTGTCGTCCTGTATTTTGACAGGATGAATCATGCCTTTCCCCATCCCCTTTGGGAAATCCCTTCTCCCAAGAAGCTGCAGAGGAAGGGGTAGCTTCTCTTCAGCACTTGGGTGCTGTAGAAGTCTCTCTGCAGGCAGAGGGGTCCAGGTCTTTTTTCCTCATCCTTAAGAAAAAGGGAAGACCGAGTCCAAATTCCTGGGATCTTGTTTGAGACAAGTACGCCCCCTATGATGCTATTGGCTTCTCTAAGCCAAGACTGATCTGTGGCTCTTGACCTTGAAGACTCCTATTTACATATCCCTACCAGGCCAAGCCACCAAAAGTAGGAGAGTCTCCATAGACCAAGAGCACTCTTGGGGACAGGGATCATCTGTGCTTGTACTGTGCCTAGCATAATGGGCTCCTGGGTCACGACTGGGGTTCTGAGGTGCTACGGCAATATAAATAATAAAGGGATCACTCTGCACAGATATTAAAGCTCCAAAGGGCTTCACCAAATGCCTGGTGGTGGTGGCAATTCCTTGATTCGTGTATATCCCTACCAAGGCAGGTAACAAGAGCATAATCCCATTAAAAGTCAGGTCCATGTTCTGCTTTGTGCTCTAGGTCTGAAGCCAAAGCATGAGTCACTCCAGTTTAGCACATCCCAACAGGGGGTTAACTCTATACCTCACCCCAGCAGAGGAACCTGCATGGCGTAGCCCCCTAAAGCGGATAAGCCAGCTGCTGGGCTAAGCACTGTGCCCCTCTGATCTCTCAGGGAGGAGGGCCCATCTGCTGGCACTGCTTCAGTCTGGGGCTGGGCCATGTCATTGTTCACCTGGGAGCCCCACAGTGCCTGAATCTGGCCTTGAAACTGATAAGCATTTCCGTCCCAAAACAGCTAACAATTCATTTAAAGGTTCTCCCTTGCTTTCAAAGAACAACTTTAACGGCTGAGAAGGGACAGAAATTCCTTCACAGGGCCAATGCCCCTGAGGTCTGGCGTGACCATAATGCCTTAATTGATGACATCCTGCTAGTGGATTGCACAGTTGTGAGCTCCAGAAGTGAGGATTACAGTGTTGCTAAAAATGCACTTTGTAAAGAACACAGGCAGAATTTTGGAAAAGGAAAAAACATCGCTTTTCTTTTCTTTTTTTTTTTAAAGCTGTCCCGAGCAGCTCATTTTCAGCAAGGCACGTCTGGGTCACGTGCACCCGTACTCTTCACAACACGAGGAGCAGTCTGCAGACAAATAGCTTCTTGAATTAGATTTCATGGGAAATTAAAGGCATGAAGAGACCTGTCAGAATAATTAAAGTCTGAACCCAAGCCAGACAGCTTCAAACAGATGTTGGACTTCAGCAGGAGAATATTTCTTTGTTTTACTCTGCATTTTCCCATACGGAAAAGGAACATCTGTTCGGGTATTTCTGCAGCCCTCCCGAGCTAGGTTAGATTTGGATCATACCCTGCGACAAGAGAAGCAACTGGCAAACTAGCCTTCGGGCCAAATCCTCTCCAGCCCAGGGCAGCTCACTTTGCTTCACATTCTACTGGAGAGGAGGGAAGGAAACTTTCATTGTTGGACTGCTCTGTTCAGACACGAATTTTTTAAAGCTGAATGTCTACTTAGCTGTGCAGCCTACAGTCTGAAGCCAGCAATGGAGTTGGTTGAAAGTTTTCTGCCACAACTGACTTTTGAGGAAAAATTGGGTTTTGAATAAACTTCCACTTTTCGCAAAAAAATGTTGATTTCCCAGGGAAACCTTCAATTTTTCGGGGGGGGGGGGGGGGAGAGAACAAACCTCGAAATATTTGGAAGTGTCGCTGTGGTTCCTCTTGGGAGCTGTAGCTTGGGTGTCTCCATTCTCCTTTGAGGGTCAGACTCCCTGGCTGGACTACATCTCCCAGGATTCAGCATGGTCTGGGACCCTCCCCTCTCCCATGGTGCACTGATGCGCCTCTCTACGGGTGTAGTGCATCATGGGCAATGTAGTCCAACCAGGGAGCCCAGAATATAGAGGACAATGGGCTGATGACGCACCTGAACTACACCTCCCATGGGGCACTGCAATGGTATTTACAATTAAAAAAAAAAAATCAAATTTCTGCCAAAAAAAAAATCTAAATTTTCAACAGGGGTGGGGAGGGGAACTTTTTGACCAACTCTAGCCAACACTGGGATGCTCCCCAGACTCCAAACCAGAACTCTGAGTGGCCTATGCAGGCCATTTCCCTGGACAGCTCTAATTTCTACCAAGCATGTTCGAAAGAGGCAGTGGCCGAACCCTTCCCTGTTTGCGATGTGGTGTTAGGTAAATGACCGGCTGACGGAATGCACAACCTTGGCTTTGGATCAAATAAGAACCATCCCGGTGAACCCGCTCCTGATTTTTTTTTTCAGGGTTACAGAAGCTGCTGCTTGGTTAAACAAAGAGGGGACACGGGATGTTTACATAGATACAGACAGAGGGAGGCAATAAAGGGGATGATTGCTAGTAGGGCATAAGCCCCCTGAGGGACCCTCAGCAGAGATGGTATCAGGAGCGGGGATGCCGCTGCCTAGCTGGTTTTAAGGTTGCAGATGGGGACTGCCCAGGCAGAACTCAAGACAGTCGCGAGGGAGTAGCTGCACTAATCCTGCTGGGGAGTAATTTGAATAATTCAATATAATAATTTAAAGGGTGTGCGCGGTGCTGAATTAGTTGGGCTGGGAAATCGGCACTGTGCTGCTGTAGCAACTGTCTTTCAGCGAGGCAATAACTCATTCTTGGGCCCTATCGGTCCTGACCATGCAGGAGACCGAGTACGCTGGGTCGAGGGACCCGGCTACAGAACCAACTCTGAGAGGCGATCAGATGAAGCCAAAGTCTGAGCGTCTTAGAAGATGCTGCAGAACCTTTCTGTTCAGAAAAATATTTCTAGCTTAAGACTGACCCCCCCTGCCAACACACACACACTTCTGCCCCTAAACCTCAACCTACACAAAAATAAAAAGTAAAGTAAAATCTAGAGAAATGCCCCCAATTAAAAACCCTTCCCCAAGCAGAATTTTAACTCTGAAAGGGAGAAGAAGTGCCAAAGATTATGAAATCCACTAGGGACTTCACTGTTGCTATTGACTTTATGTGAAAGGCACCCAAATCCCGTGATGCTGGGTGGCAGGATGAAACCCTAAAATAGATTCTGATCTGCCTACAAACTCTGAAGAGCAGATTCCTCCTCTGTTATGTGGCACCAAAGGAGCAATTCCTCCCAGTCCTTAAATCAGGCTTGGGGTGGTGTTGCCATTTCCAATTTCTTGTGTCACCATCTAAAGCGTCCACCTTACCTTACGGTAACATGGTTGCTTGGTGCACTTAAGAGCAGAACGGGGTGGAAAAAGGTGCGGAGTTGCAAGAGAGATAAGGAATCCCCAGGGAGCAATGAGCTGAAAAACTCGGGCCAAGACTGAGGTATGAGCATGAGGGACGTATGCAAAGGCTGGCGTGTC
This sequence comes from Caretta caretta, assembly GCF_965140235.1. Classification (NCBI taxonomy): domain Eukaryota; kingdom Metazoa; phylum Chordata; order Testudines; family Cheloniidae; genus Caretta; species Caretta caretta. The sequence continues at coordinate 13,950,746 of NC_134231.1, read as the reverse complement.
AGCAGGGCCAGAGCCATGGAGAGACTTGACAGAGAAAACAAGGAGGCTGAATGCGATGTAGAAACAGGAAGGAAGCCAGGGCAACCATTTGTGAGGAAGTGGATGTGCAACCGAGTCAGAGTGATGGCGAAGGAAGATTTTTGGCCACAGCGTTTTGAATAGAGTGGAGGGGGAAGTAGCCAGGATACGGGAGAAGAGGCAGCTGCAGGGATCCAGGCAGGAGATTCCAGGCTGGGGCGAAGGGGCAGCCATTTAAAGATGTTGTAAAGGGAGATGTGTAGGATGTGGCAAAAGCCCAGATGTCCCAACAGAAAGATGGGGAGTCACTCAAGTGGAGTGGCAGCAGTGATACGAAAGGGAAGGGAAGGAGGTCAGGAGAAAGGATGAGGTGGTCAGGTATGGCCAGGGTTAGGCTGAGGGAAGCAGAGAGAATGGGTGTCTGGGGAATAGTGGGGAAGACGATTTGGGAGTCATCCCTTGGAAGGTGGTAGGTGAAATTCTGAGTGGAGGAAAGTGCTCCCAAGCACCTGGGAGGAAGTAGTGAGGAAGGACCATCAGCAGCCACCAAGTGAGCGGAAGGAAGCTGGACTAGCCCAATTTCTATAAGTCCTTGGCAGGTCACCTTTACACTGGCAAAGCAGCTTTGCATTGAAACTCCTTATGAGTTGCCAGGATTTTCCAGAAATTCCCTACTTGGTCTCTGCCCCAATGGGTCTGGGGTTTTGGCAGTCAGTCCCTGCTTCCCTGAGTGAGTTCTGACACAGACCTTTCCTGCAGTAAGAAATTCAGAACCATGGGGACAGGGGTGGGACGGTGTTAGATACGGCTAACGCAGGACCATCTCAAGTAGGAAACGGGTTCTGGGCAGCATCCTTGCTGGGGGCTATGATATGATGGCATTGCTCCAGTGCTTCTGCTGGCACAGAAATCCCATATGGCCCAGTGAGCCGGGAATGCAAAAGCCGCGAGGCACAGCACGCAACCCTCATGCGCCACATGTCCAGCATTCAGGGAGCCGCAAAAGGAGGCAGAGCACGCTGGTGGCTGGGAGGGGCCCTGCATCCGGTAGTCAACTGTGAGCCAGCTGCTGAGAAATTCCGACAAGGAGTCCACGATATAAGCATCTACCCACAATCCATCCTGAGCCCCTCCTGGTGCATGTCAATGTACAGCTGGGCTGGCAGCATATAACAGAGAGAAGGCTGGTGGGGAAAGCTGAAGAGTAAATTCCCTGCATTTCAAGCCTTTGGGTTTTGTTAAAGGAGAGCACCCTAATACTGCCCTTTGTTTCTGGCCCTCCAGGCAGTTTGCAGCCCAGGGGGCGGCGCTCCCAGGGAAACCAAGCTGAATGCATTTCTCAGGTGAGATTCAGGGAGCCTCACAGCACAAAAACTCGTGTTGCAGCCTGGGAACCAAGTTTCCAGTTGCCTCCAGCACGACGACCTCACCAGAGACAGCGATGCAGCTACCCAGCAAGAGAGCCCCTTCCCAACAGGTTGCAACATTGTCCTTTAACAGAGGCAGAGATTCTGCCAGGAAGATGTTACTCAGTGCCAGGACCCAGCTCCGGGTACATTCAAATCCACATTTAGGCCACTCAGCAGTAGGCCGACTTTCAGAGATAAGCACCCACAACTTCTGTTCAATTCACTCGGTGTTCTGAGTGCACAGTACCTCTGGCAGCAGGGTCCCTTAGCCACCTAAGCAAATGTGGAGTGTGGTCCTTCCCTTTAGTCAGCAAGGTGAAACTGGTGGTCTCAACTGTGAGTCTCGAGCTGGCTGATCACATGGTGCCGGCTTCTCATTGCTAACTATTAAATTGTGTGGCCTAGTGGATTGAGCACAGGACTGACAAGATTTGGGTTCTAATCTCAGTTCTGGCCTGCTGGGTGTCTTGGGCAAGTCATTGTCCCTCCCAGTGCCTCAGTTTCCCCATATAGCACTTTGAGCTACTGATGAAAAGTGCTATATTAGAGCTAGGTATTAACAACTATTCCTATTAATATTAAAAGATGTTTTAAAAGTATTAAATACATCGCTGATATTAATTTTCCACGTAAGCAATCGCTATAGTGCCATGGAGATGTATGGGATTGTGAACAGGAGGGGGAGATGGCTGATGGGAGTAGCTGTGGTCTGTGCCATTAAGAATGGGAGGGCAACTGGTAGGGTTGCCAACTTTCTAATGGCACAAAACCAAAGACCCCTGCCCTGCGGTCTGTGGGAAGGGACTCCGGGCTGGGGCAGGGGGTTGGGGTGCAGGAGAGGGTTCGGGTGCAGGAGAGGGTTCAGGGTGTGGGGTCCCTGCAGCCCCTAGATGCAAGGGCGGCCAGGGAGGCTCCGCACGCTGCCCTCATGCCTGCAGGTGCCACCCCCGCAGCTCCCATTGGTTGCAGTTCCTGGCCAATAGGAGCTGCTTAGCCAGTACTCGGGCAGGGGAAGCACACGGAGCCTCCCTGGCCGCCCTTGCGTCTAGGGGCTGCAGGGACCTGGCGGCCACTTCCGGGAGCCACACGGAGCTAGGGCAGGCAGGGAGCCTGCCTTATCCCCAGGTCCCCGCTGCACCACCGACTGGACTTTTAACGGCGCCACCAGGGTCCCTTTTCAACCGGGCGTTCCGGTCGAAAACCAGATGTCTAACAACCCTAGGAATTGGCAGCTGGGTGATGGAGAATGGGAAGGGAGGGGTTTGTGACAATCCCAGTATAAAAACATGCTCTATGCTATGAAAATGTTTGAGGACCCCAGCTCCAAGTAGGGGGATTTGCACCTCATGTTTACCACGGGTGTAAGTGAGTCTGCAAATATGGAGGTCGAGCTGAGGCCCAGATGAAAATCCAGCCCATCGTATTTATCTGTGAAAGCACACAACAATTACCACTAAATACACATGGGGGCTATGCTACCAAAACAAACAGCTTGCAAGACATTCACTTCCACCCATTGCAGCTGCCTTGGCTTGACTAGCTGAAAAGCATGTAGGCCCAAATCCTCAAGGTATTTAGGCACCCAGTTCCCACTGATTTCAAAGGCAGTGAGGGGCCTAAATACCTTTGAGGATCTGGGCCATAGGGCTTTGTTGCGTTTTACTGCCCTTCCTCACTGACCAGGCATTTGCTGTAATTTGCTGTAGAGCCCAGCTCTGGGAGCTGGCCAGTGTCTCATTAAGAGCCTGCAGAGAGTTGTTGGAGAGCTTGTTCTAACCCCTGGTGAGCGGGGTAGCATGTGCGAGGCTGCTGGTTGTTTTCTCCAGCTTTGGCATTAGGGTTACTTCTGCCACCTCCACTCCAATGGCTAATTGCAGCCATCTTGATTAAACACCCCTCTCCCTCAGCAACACCGGCTGTTCACTAATTGAAATGCCTAATGAGGTCCCAGCAGGCTCCTGCAGAGACAGAGCTAATGAGGGGCTCCTACGTGAACCCAGCTAACGGCACAAAATGAAACGAAGACTTCCTTGAACCTGCCTTTTGTGGAAGGCGGAGTAGCGGGATGCCAGATGTCCTGCTTCCCAGCTCCACACTCCAGGGCAAGGCTGGCGCTACCCGGATTTCGGCTCGCCTGCCGAAGCAGCTGGCACAGAGGCAGAGGCTACACTGCGTACATTTTAATTAGCATCATTAAATGCATCTATTTGCTAATGGTTTCTCCTTTTGATCTTTCCTTCTGACCAGCTTAGCCCTCTAGAGAGGGGTCCGGCAAAGGGGATGAGGGTGGGTTCAGACACTCTGAAAAGGTGAAGACATTATTATTTCCCGAGTGAGACTCTACCAGCCGACTGTGGCCAATCAAGCCTGGCCCTGCCAAAATGCCACTCAGTAAGCCTGGTCTCTACAGCACGCTAACTGCAGGGACTGGCAGCCCCCAGGGTACTCGCATATTTCCACAGCCCATGGAAAGAAACCGTCTCAGGCCATGGCATTCCATGGATGTGTACAAGGCAGGCACTGCATGTCCCAGGACCGGCTGCACGCATGAGACAATTCCGTCCGGCTGCTGAACGAAATGGCAACCTCGCGCGCACCGTTGATGTGAGATTGCACCGCCTGGAGGACGTCATTTTGCATGCCAGTGCATAGACGTGTCCCCACATGCTACTGGCCCCGGGAAAGAGGAATGCCAATAACATTCCTGGGGAGGAGATTTGTGAGATGACAACCTTGTGAAGCCCTCGGACCACCAGGGAATTATAAAACTCTCCCCCACCACTGCGGTCCTTTGCCTCTGAGTTAAAGAGCTGGGGAAGCAGGGACCCTTTGGAAAGTGCCAGTGGCTCGGGTGCTAACCTAGCACTTGGGCATCCTGGGTTCAAGTCTCTGCTAAGCCACAGGCTTCCTGTGTGACCCTGGGCAGGGCACTTAGGCCCAGATCCCAGATACGGAGGTGCCCTCTGCCTCTTTAGGCACCTCAATCCACCACTTAGGCACCAGTGACATTTCCAAAGCTGCTGCTCAGCTGCCCCCTAACCTCATATGTGCCTAACTCCCCTAGATGCCTAAGTTTCCACCAGACACAAAACCAGCTAGGGGCCGATGCTACCCCACTGCTAACAAGTTCCTCGGAGCCCAAGCTCAAGCTGCAGGAGCTCTAAAGCAGGATTCTCAGACTAGCTAGGGGAACACCTACCTCCCAGTGGGGCCCAATCCTGTAGGCATGGCTCTGAGCAGGTCTAAGCCCCGATACCTGCCAGCCCCTGCAGCAGGAGGGCTGGATACTGGCCATTTACAGGTGGGGGCAGCACAATACCCACACAAAGAGCAGCTGGGGGCACAGGGAAACAGAGCGATCAGGAGACAGAGGCAACCGGCCTACCTAAGTAGCTGACCTGGCTCAGGTACCTTACTCCTAGCATGGGTTCATGGTTGAGGACCCTGAGTGGAAGACAGTGCTGATCTCTGGCCCATCAGTCTGCTGCACCACGTCAGCCACTTTGGCGCCTAAGCCCCCTTCTCCCTACCTCTCTTCTTGGCATCTTGCTCATTTCCCTGCTCAGCGGACCGGCTTCTAAAAATCCCTTCCTTGGATACCTAGCTCTCCCTGTGCATCCTAGCTTGGGGCACTGGGCCTCCAAGGGGTGAGGCACTGAAGCACTGAACAGGGCAATGCCTACATGCCTTTAAAGATCTGGGCCTTAGTCTCTGAACCTCATTGTCTAATGTGCACAAGGGAATGTCACATGGCTGGCCCTTTAAGGGAGTCAGCTGCCCAGCCTACCTGGGACAGGCTCCACTGAAGGGAATGAGCCAGCTCCGCCTGGGGATGGTTAACTGCCTAAGTAGCTGGAAGGCAATTCATTAAATAAGGAGCACCTGGGCCTAATTAAAGGCTTCAGAGAGCTCTAAGGTAAAGAGAAAGGAAGCTCTAAGGGATGGAAGCTCCCAGGGAGCCTGAACGAAGCACAAAGCTCAGCTCTCTAGACAGGGAAACTGAAAAGAGACCCTGAATATTGCAAACAGGGGAAAGCCTGCAGAGTCCTCCAGATAATGGAGAAGGCTGAGGCTGGACAGCAGAAAGAGCTGCTGGAACCCAGAGACTTTTGGTCTGGGACTTTTGAAAGTTTTATCTGGGCTCTGAGATAAGTCTTTAAACCATGGCACAATTATCTAGTTCTTTTAACCCAGCTATTTTTTTGGCCTTCACAACCTCCCATGCCAATAAGTTCCACAGGTTAATTGTGCATTGTGTGAAAAAGGACTTCCTCGTTTGTATTAAACCTGCTGCATATTAATTTCATGGGGTGACCCCTGGTTTTTGTATTCTGGGAAGGGGTAAATAACTTTTCTTCACTTTTTCCACATAATTCATGATTTTATAGACCTCTAGCACAGGAGTGGGCAAACTATGGCCTGCGAGCCATTCTAAGCTGGCCTGCAAGCTCCAGCTGGGGCGCAGGGTCGGGGGCTGCACCATGCGGCTCCCCAAAGCTGTGGTATGGCCCTACTCCGGCTCCTACGCACTCGAATCAGAGCTGCAGGGGCGGTGCCTGCGGATGGGGCAGCGCGCAGAGCAGCCTGGCCGCGCCTTCCTGTAGGAGCCGGAGATGGGACATGCCACTGCTTCCAGGAGCCGCTTGAGGTAAGCGCAGCTCAGAACCTGTACCTCCTAAGCCTCTCCCCATGCCCCAACCCCCCTGCCCCAGTCCTGATCCCCCTCCCGCTCTCCAAACCCCTTGATCCCAGCCCAGAGCACCCTCCTATACTCCAAACTCCTCATTCCCCAACTCAGAGCCTGCACCCCAAACCAGAGGCCTCATACCCTCCTGCACTCCAACCCTAATTTTGTGAGCATTCATGGCCCATCATACAATTTCTATTCCCCGATGTGGCCCTCGGGCCAAAAAGTTTGCCCACCCCTGCTCTAGCTTATCCCTACCCTTTGTCATCTGTCTTCTAAGATGACCAGCCCCAATCTTGTTAGCCCCTCCTCATATGGAAGCAATTCCATACTCTTAATCATCTTTGTTGCCATTCTCTGAACCTTTTCCAGTTCCACTGAATCCTTTATGAGATGGGGTGACCAGAACTGCCACATGGGGGTGCTTGGGAGAGGAGTGCTGTGAGGTGCTCAGATACTATGTGAGCCAGATAAGTGCTAGGGATGATTTGTAAAATAATAAACCCCAGAACTGTTTCACCTCCTCTTAGCAACTAAATTTAACCATATTTTATATATATATATATATATATATATATATATATATATATATATACACATACATACACAAAGCTTTATTAGCTGCCATTTCTGCAGGATAGGGCAGGATGGAAAATATATTCTCTCTGTGATCATTTGTTGTCCCCTGGGAGAGGCCTGATGATAGGCTATGGTGAAAGAAGTTGAGTGAAGCAGCAGAAAGGAGTCTGATGGAGCAGACCTTGGCTGCTGGTTATAGAGTCCCTGGACTGGAACATAAGGTAGAGGGCAGGCTTGGGTTCCCCTACCAGCCACCAAGGGGGGGTTTCACACCACCTTCCGACGTAATGGGATAAGGGCTTTTAAAAGCCCTGAGAGGTGAGGGTATAGGGACCATGGGGCTCCCAAGTTGAGGACTGAAAACCTGATTGTAAGGATGTTGGACTTCTGTTATGTCAGACTTTGTTACCTTTGAAGTGTTGGAACTAAAATGTGACCTGGCCAGAGGACTGAGTCATGAGAAGAGGCAGAAGTGTGGGGCTGGAGTATCTGTTGGTAGGGGACCCTAGAGAGGAAAGTGCTCCCATGCTCTACTCAGCTATGAGGGGGCATACCTGTGGCAAGTCCACTCTTCTACAGTGATGGACAGACAGTTAAGCTTCATGTGGTCTTCAAGCTAGAATTTTGATATATCTATTCTTTCTGGGCTTTTGAATGCAGGTAAGGCAGAGAGGTATCCCAAATTTGACCTTGAACTTCTCAGTCAGCTTTCAGCAAAAAAATCAGTTCAACAATTTTACAAAAAGATTGATTTCTCCCATGGGCTGGATATGATCAGTTAGCAGTAGTGTTGAAAGCCAGGCACGAGAAGTAATTCTTCTGCTCTATTTAGCACGGATAAGGTCCCAACTGGAGTACTGTGTCCAGTTCTGGACACCACTCTTTGGGAAAGATGTGGATAAACTGGAGAAAGTCCAGAGGAGAGCAACAATAACTAAAGTTCTAGAAAACATGACCTATGAGGAAATAATTGCAAAAATTGGGTTTGTTAAGCTAGAGAAGAAAAGACTGAGGGGACATAACAATCTTCAATGTAAACGTTTCTTATAAAGAAAAGGGTGATAAACTGTCCTCCCGTCCTCCGTGAATAAGCAGCAACAATGGGCTTAAATTGCAGCAAGGGAGATTTAGGTAAGACATTAGGAAAAACTTCCTAACTGTAAGAGCAGTTAAGCACTGGAACAAATTACCTAGACAGGTCATGGAATCTCTGTCACTGTCAGGGATGGTCTAGATCAGTGGTTCTCAACCAGGGGCACATGTACCCCTGGAGGTACGCAGAGGTCTTCCAAGGGGTACATCAACTCATCTAGATATTTGCCTAGTTTAACCGACTACACAGAATGCACTAATGAAATCAGTACAAATTAAAATTTCATACAGAGAATGAAATGTTTATATTGCTCTGTATACTATACACTTAAATGTAAGTCCAGTATTTATATTCCAATTGAGTTTATAATTACAGAATATGGTAAAGGTGAGAAAGTAAGCAGTTTTTCTGTAAAAGTGTGCTGTGAACACGTTTTTGTATTTTTGTCTGATTTTTGTAAGCAAATAATAGTTTTTAGGGGAGGTGAAACTTGGGGGTATGTAAGACAAATCAGACTCCTGAAAGGGGTACAGTAGTCTGGAAAGGTTGAGAGCCACTGCTCTAGGTGTCAGAGTAACATACTTAGTCCTGCTTTGTGCAGGGGACAGGATTAGATGACCTGTCAAGGTCACTTTCTATGAACGTGGATGTTACCTAGGGTCACCAGTTCTGTTTATTAAATGTTAGACAGAAAAAAAAAATGCCCAAGGCAAACAAGTGCACTGGAGGGTCCCAAAGATTTGGCCTGATATCACCTTGCACACATTATTCTGGACATGATTCTGCTCAGTTACAGGCTAGGGGATCTTCTTCAATTAGTTGAAAAGATGCATCTCTTGCTCTTGAGCAGTTTCAGCAGAGAAGAGAAATTTGCTCTGGTAGGTCACCAGAAAGGATGGATTTGACAAATCCTTTTGACCTAAATTACTGCTTTATCATTGTACTAGAAAACCAAACAAATTAAAACTCAGCACTGAATTAACTTATGAATAACTGATTGTTTCCACAGTGTGACTTCACCTGGGCCTCCCGGGTGTGGAGGGAGGAAAAAGGGGGTAGACAGCAGCACATTCAGCAATGTTTATTTGAAAGATTTCTAGCACATCAGGCTTCCTGTGTGAATTCATTAGGATCAGCTGCGAAGTGGAAAGCTAATTTTCTGCCTTTTGATTATGGAGAAAGAACTGCTGACTCTCAAAGAGGAGCCAGGTCAGTAGGAAGGTGTATTGGTCTGATTCACAGATGTGAACATAACAAAGTCCCAGAAAAACTTTCAACACATAAATGCTACTTCTGCTCCTTGTACTAATGGTCTGAGCAAAATTGGGGAGGAGGGTGTGACCCTGGCAGGCCAGGTGCACGCTCATGCTAAGGCCCCTAGCCCCCAACTCCTGAATGCATAAGCTGGGAACCAGTCTGGCTCACCTGAGTGTTAGCATGGTTAAAACAGATCTGAGGTTTATGAGAATGTGTTTAGCCTTCATGAAATGTTTGTTGGATTCTCCATGTAGTACTCTCTCTTATAACATCTGCCCCTCATGTTGTAAGGTTATACTGACTGGTTGCTTTGATGACTAAGGGTATGTCTACACTGGAAATTTCAAAGCGCTGCCTAGGGAACGCTCCCATGGCAGTGCTTTGAAATGCGAGTGTGGTCCATGAGGGGATTAGCTCAGAGTGCTGGGAGCATGGCTCGGCGCCTGTCTACACTAGCACTTTAAAGCGCTCAGGGGGGTGGTTTTTCATGCTCATGAGCCAGCAAGTCAGAGCACTATAAAACGGTAAGCGTAGACGAGCTCTTATACAATTACAGAGGTTTACAAACAGGAAAGGAAGCATTCATTAAGGTAAAGGCTGGTTTCCTACAGAAGATGTTGGCTCCTGCACACAGGAAGGCCCATTGAAACCTTGAGCCATTGTGAAACAAGTGAAATACTTTGTTGATTGCCCCCTCCACACCCATGAAGAATTGTTGTCCCATCAGCTTGAACTCTGGGGGAAGGGAATAAAAATCCTTGACAAGAAGGACTGTATCTCTGTGCTGCTTGGACTTGGAGAGGGCAAGATTTCTAAGCAAAAGTAAGGGAACCCCAGTGGATTAGCCCTAAAGGACACGGAGCTTGCATAAAGAACAGGAGGACTTGTGGCACCTGAGAGACGAACAAATTTATTTGAGCATGAGCTTTTGTGAGCTACAGCTCACTTCATCAGATACGCATCCGATGAAGTGAGCTGTGGCTCACGAAAGCTTATGCTCAAATAAATTGGTTCGTCTCTCAGGTGCCACAAGTCCTCCTTTTCTTTCTGTGGATACAGACTAACACGGCTGCTACTCTGAAACCAGAGCTTGCATATTACAACAACAGCTTCAACCACCTTCTGAAGCCAAAGACTAATTAATTTGTGTATGTTTACCTGCTTTAACCTTGTAAATAATTTTTTCTTATTTTAGTTTAGTTTATTCTGAGACTGGCTATAAGCATTGTCTTTGGTGTAAGATCTAAGGTGTAATTGACCTGTCCTTTAGAACTGGGAGTAACCTGGATATTATTTCAGAGTAACAGCCGTGTTAGTCTGTATTCGCAAGAAGAAAAGGAGGACTTGTGGCACCTTAGAGACTAACCAATTTATTTGAGCATAAGCTTTCGTGAGCTACAGCTCACTTCATCGGATGCAGACTGTGGAAAGTGTAGACAGGATGCATCCGATGAAGTGAGCTGTAGCTCACGAAAGCTTATGCTCAAATAAATTGGTTAGTCTCTAAGGTGCCACAAGTCCTCTTTCTGGATATTATTGTGATTTAAGTCACAACCAACCGGGTGGTGTATCTTGCTTCTTAACAGCCTGCCCCAAGGCTAGTACTCATATCCTGAGACAGCTTGACGGGGGTACCTCCCAATCTACCCAAGTGGCATCAACACTCAGTCTCCAAGGCCATGCTTTTGACAGCATCAGTGTCACAGCAACAGGGGGCCCTTTAACTGAATACAGTAACATCCAGCTAAAGCAAAGGCCAGGCAGACCCACCTTGCTAGCCATTCAACCAGCCCTATTGTCTCCCTGAAGGCCTTTGCAAAGAGAATTAGAAGTATCATCTTAGGCTACAACACGCTCCAAACTGCAGAAGGACTCATGAGATTGCTAGGCATTAGAGGAGGAAACGGTCACAAAATGTCAATGTTTCAGCCAAAAGGGCTTGGCTTTTTGAGGCACATTCCAGCAATAAATCCACTGTTTCAACATTGCCTCCTGCCCTTTGGCCCTTTCCCAATTCCTTCCTTCCTTCCTCTCCCCTCACTAAAAGTTAACTTAATGGAAGGACAGATCAACAGAGTGTTAGAAACTCTGTCCTGGCCCAACTTGACCACCAATGGGCACCACTAATCTGGCTTTTTGTGGGTAGGCTTTAGAAAGGATACAAGTTCATGGCTTTGAACAGGAGAGTAGTTGCCATGTTAACTTTGAGGGTGTGAAGGAGTGTACTCACCATTGGTGTGCCACCTCATGGAGGGGTGTGAGACTTAGCAGCTTTCTCTGCCCACGGTTGCTGGGGTCCCACGTTGGTTTCTCCTCCTGTAACTCAGCCCTCCGGCCAGGTCATGATTTAAGTTCATCCCTTCTGGTGTAACAAGATCCAAACTCAAAGGAACAAAAACTCTTCTATCCTTCAATTCTCTGCAGAATATCCTCCCTGGCTCCGCAGCATTCCTCCTCCTCCACAGAGCGCTGCCTCCCAGGGGTTTCTCCCCCAGAGGCCCAGCTACTCCTGAGCCTCAGGGCTTCTTCCCTAAAGCAGGCCTGGGAGGAGAGAGCCTTTGAGAGTCTCCTTCTCCACAAAGGAAAGGAGTGCTTGTGGCACCTTAGAGACTAACCAATTTATTTGAGCATAAGCTTTCGTGAGCTACAGCTCACTTCAGCTGCCCTCTCCTCTGGTACAAGCTCCTTCCTGCAGGTACTTCTGAGATTCCCTTGCCCTTTAGTCTGAGCATCTTCCAAAGCCCAGCTTTCTAACCTTACTCCTCTTTCAGGGCTTTAACTCCCTTTTCAAAGCCTTCTCCTGGGTCCTACCCTTCTTTCAGGACCTGCAGCCCAGGGATATTCCTTTCCCTTACAGCTCAGCTTTCCTGACCCTTTGAACAGCTTCCCATCAAGAAAGGGTTCTACAGTCTATTTTTTCCACTGGACCACCACTTCTGGCCCGGCCCCTCCCCAGCTGGGTCTCATCCCAAATTGGCTGTGGCCCCTCCTCCAGGTGCAACAGGATGCACTCATTATGCTCTCCAGCTCCTCTTAACCCCCTAAGTACTGGTGGGGGTTTATACCCTATCAAAGGGTGAAATTCTAACCCCATTTAAGTTAATGGCAAGACTCCCAGTAAGGTCAACAGGGCCAGGATTTGGTTTGAGAAAGTTTAACACAAAGCAAAGATGATTTTGTTAGATGACTTTTAATGCATGGCCACTGATAACCAAAGATGGGGGTGGGGGCGAAATCAATATTCAAAAAGACTGAACTAGACAAACTAACCTGCTAACATTTTAAAAAAGCCCCTAAGGGACCAACCATGCACAGCATCTTGGAGCCAATGAAGCAGGCTCATGCTGCGGCTCTAAAAACAGCTGTGTAGTGGTTTATCATAGAATATCAGGGTTGGAAGGGACCTCAGGAGGACCTCCTGCTCAAAGCAGGACCAACCCCAACTAAATCATCCCAGCCAGGGCTTTGTCAAGCCTGACCTTAAAAACCTCTAAGGAAGGAGATTCCACCACCTCCCTAGGTAACGCATTCCAGTGCTTCCCCACCCTCCTGGTGAAATAGTGTTTCCTAATATCCAACCTAAACCTCCTCCGCTGCAACTTGAGATCATTACTCCTTGTTCTGTCATCTGCCACCACTGAGAACAGCTGAGCTCCATCCTCTTTGGAACCCCCTTTCAGGTAGTTGAAAGCAGCTATCAAATCCCCCCTCATTCTTCTCTTCCGCAGACTAAACAATCCCAGTTCCCTCAGCCTCTCCTAAGTCATGCGCTCCAGCCCCCTAATCATTTTTGTTGCCCTCCACTGGATGCATTCCAATTTTTCCACATCCTTCTTGTTGTGTGGGGCCCAAAACTGGACACAGTACTCCAGATGAGGCCTCACCAATGCCGAATAGAGGGGAACGATCACGTCCCTCGATCTGCTGGCAATGCCCCTACTTATACAGCCCAAAATGCCATTAGCCTTCTTGGCAACAAAGGCACAACGTTGACTCATATCCAGCTTCTCGTCCACCGTAACCCCTAGGTCCTTTTCTGCAGAACTGCTGCCGAGCCATTCGGTCCCTAGTCTGTAGTGGTGCATTGGATTCTTCTGTCCTAAGTGCAGGACTCTACACTTGTCCTTGTTGAACCTCATCAGATTTCTTTTGGCTCAATCCTCTAATTTGTCTAGGTCCCTCTGTATCCTATCCCTACCCTCCAGCGTATCTACAGTAACTCCCCCGAGTTTACTGTCATCTGTAAACTTGCTGAGGATGTAATCCACGCCATCCTCCAGATCATTAATGAAGATATTGAACAAAACCGGCCCCAGGACCGAGCCTTGTGGCACTCCGCTTGATACCGGCTGCCAACTAGACATGAGCCATTGATCACTACTCATTGAGCCCAACAATCTAGCCAGCTTTCTATCCACCTTATAGTCCATTCATCCAGCCCATATTTCTTTAACTTGCTGGCAAGAATACTGTGGGAGACCGTATTCTTTGCTAAACTCAAGGAATAACACATCCACTGCTTTCCCGTCATCCACAGAGCCAGTTTAGGTTCTGAAGCCCAAGGAGGGGGCCCATAGAAGCCTAAATCCCACTGACTGTTTGACTCCGGTACCTGTCTCCCTCAGCACCTCCCTGGACCAAGAACTGTGCAGGAGAGACCCACCATTCTCTGGAGGCACTAGGGACCTTTGGACATCTAGAGAACTTTCTACCATTTTGATTGGCTGTTTGTGCCAACCTTCTTGCTCCCCCTTCCCCACAGACTCTTCACCTAAGCTTCACTCCTCACCTGCCCCTCTTACCTTTTCTCCCCAGCTCTGTCCCTCTCAACCTCCTTCCTCTCCCAAGTAACCCCTCACTCAAAAAAAGTCTCACTAACATGCCATTTGCTACCATCCCATAGTTTGTGTTTTCTCCCTGTGTCTGCCTTGTCTATTTAGACTGTAAGCTCTTTGGCGCAGGGACTGTCTATCACTCTGTTTGTGCATGACCTAACACAATGGGGCCCCACTCTTGATTGGCCCTTAGGCATTACTGTAATAAACATGTTAAACAAAAAAGTTTGCCTTGGGCCACAAGATGGAGCTGTTTTACGGTTATGGATAGTGCTCAAAACTAAATGTGGCAAGGCCAACAGCGACCATTAGATGGAGCATTTGACCGCTCAATAAATGGAGAACGATTTTTCAACCTGGGATTTAACGTTACTAGAACTATTTCCCCTTCCAATGCTATTTCCATATTCTCCCCCCCTTTTTTTTGTGCTCCTAATTTGCCTCCTCAAGACCAATTCCCCATGAGGCGATCGCTCAGGTTGCTCTTAGCACTAAGATAATTAAACTGTATTGGGATGAGAATGGGTCACCTGCTGCTGAATAGACCAGTGTGAAAAGTGTCCCTTGCTAACGATATCCCATAGATGCATGCCTTGAAACTTACCTACACATAAATATTGTACCCATTTAACCACACCAGTATAATTAAAGCATACTCCCTGCCTAATGTAGAAACAGTTATGCTGGTATTAAAATGCTTTATACTGGTATAGCTTTTTGCATATGGGAAGGCAAATTAGCTGTATTGCTATAAGGCACCTTTACTCCGATATATGTGTCCATACTAGGGATTGTAGCAGGATAACTATAAACTGGTGAAAAATCACCCCCCAACTGATAGTTGTACAAGTACAAAAATTGTCTGTTGACTCGGCTTTGTGAAACACTAATGAAAATAAAGGGCAACTCTCTTGCTATGCGTAGTTGGGTCTCTATATTACTAAGTAGGAAACAGTACGTGTCAGTATTTATCTATTGGTACACATGACTAGATGCTTGAGAGAGATCAAAAGCCAAAGGGAAAGAACAGGAAAACCAGGCAAAACTTATGCTATCCATGGCAGCAGGGCCAAGTCACCTTTCCTACAGCTATATAAAACTTTTCAGGTCATTTTAACTAATATTTAATTATTCAATGGAGGGTACCCCCACCATTGATAACCCCCCTCCAGCCTCTGGAAACACTCCCTCTGCTTCCCAAAACACCCCCCCCTCAGAAACGCCCCTCGTCCCTCCAAACAGCCCCACTAGACCCCCTGCCCCTGAAACACCCCCACTACACCCCCCTCAGAAACACCGCTGTCCCCCCAAGATACCCCTACCCCTGAAACACCCCCTGCCCCCCACTACACCCCCCTCAGAAACACTGCTGTCCCCCACTACACCGCCCTCAGAAACACCCCTACCCCTGAAACACCCCCCTCAGAAACACCTCTGTCCCCCCAAGACAGCCCTGCCCCTGAAACACCCCCACCCCTGAAACACCCCCCTCAGAAACACCTCTGTCCCCCCAAGACAGCCCTGCCCCTGAAACACCCCCACTACACCCCCCTCAGAAACACCCCTGCCCCCCACTACACCCCCCTCAGAAACACCCCTGCCCCCCCAGATACCCCTACCCCTGAAACACCCCTGCCCCCCACTACACCCCCCTCAGAAACACCCCTGCCCCCCCCAAGATACCCCTACCCTTGAAACACCCCCTGCCCCCCACTACACCCCCCTCAGAAACACCCCTGCCCCCCCCAAGATACCCCTACCCTTGAAACACCCCCTGCCCCCCACTACACCCCCCTCAGAAACACCCCTGCCCCCCCAAGATACCCCTACCCCTGAAACACCCCCTGCCCCCCACTACACCCCCCTCAGAAACACCCCTGCCCCCCCAAGACACCCCTACCCCTGAAACACCCCCTGCCCCCCACTACACCCCCCTCAGAAACACCCCTGCCCCCCCAAGACACCCCTACCCCTGAAACACCCCCTGCCCCCCACTACACCCCCCTCAGAAACACCCCTGCCCCCCCAAGATACCCCTACCCCTGAAACACCCCCTGCCCCCCACTACACCCCCCTCAGAAACACCCCCTGCCCCCCTCCCTTTCCGGTCCAAAGTCTCGCGAGAGATCGGTCCCGGCGCGCGCTGCGGGGAGGCGCCGGAAGTGGCCGTCTCGGTGTCCCGGCAGCTCCCGGAAGCGGAACGAACGGTCGCGGTCACCATGGCGGCGGCGGCGGCGGCGCGCGGGGCTCTGCGGCTGCTGCTGCTGCTGGCGCTGACGGCGGCGCTGCTCCGCGGCCCCCTGAACTCCGCTGCGGGTGAGACGCGGCGGGCTCCCTCCCCGGGGCCGGGCCCGCTCGGGGAGGCGGGAGCGGGGCGCGGCTCCCGGGTCCGTGGAGCGGCGGGGGCCGGGGGTTGGGTTCTGGGCCTTGTCTCATCCGGGGCTCACGCCGCGCGCCCGGGGTAAACCTCCCCCCGCCTAGCCGGCAGCCGGTGTCAAGCGGAGCGCCCCGGGGGTCGGTGCTGGGGCGGGCCGTGTTCAATATCTGCATTAACGGTCTGGAGGACGGCGTGGCTCGCACCCTCAGCGAGTCTGCAGAGGACCCTAGACTGGGAGGAGAGGTAGATACGCTGGAGGGCAGGGATAGGATACAGAGGGACCTAGACAAATCGGAGGATTGGGCCAAAAGAAATCTGATGAGGTTCAATAAGGACAAGTGCAGGGTCCTGCACTTAGGACGGAAGAACCCAATGCACAGCTACAGACTAGGGACCGAATGGCTCGGCAGCAGTTCTGCAGAGAAGGACCTGGGGGTGACAGTGGACGAGAAGCTGGATAGGAGTCAGCAGTGTGCCCTTGTTGCCAAGAAGGCCAATGGCATTTTGGGATGTATAAGTAGGGGCATGGCCAGCAGATCGAGGGACGTGATCGTTCCCCTCTATTCGACATTGGTGAGGCCTCATCTGGAGTACTGTGTCCAGTTTTGGGCCCCACACTGCAAGAAGGATGTGGAAATATTGGAAAGCGTCTAGCGGAGGGCAATGAAAATGATCAGGGGGCTGGAGCACATGACTTATGAGGAGAGATCTGAGGGAACTGGGGTTATTTAATCTGCAGAAGAGAAGAGTGAGGGGGGATTTGATAGCAGACTTCAATTACCTGAAGGAGGGTTTCAAAGAGGATGGCTCTAGACTGTTCTCAGTGGTAGCTGATGACAGAACAAGGAGTAATGGTCTCAAGTTGCAGTGGGGGAGGTTTAGATTGGATATTAGGAAACACTATTTCACCAGGAGGGTGGTGAAACACTGGAATGCGTTACCTAGGGAGGTGGTGGAATCTCCTTCCTTAGATATTTTTAAGGTCAGGCTTGACAAAGCTCTGGCTGGGATGATTTAGTTGGGGATTGGTCCTGCTTTGAGCAGGGGGTTGGACTAGATGACCTCCTGAGGTCCCTTCCAACCATGATATTTCTATGATTGACTTCCCGGGTGCGAGGGGCGTGTGCCAAGGGGAGCTGTGTGGGGTAATTGCCCCAAGTGACTGCCGCAAACAGAAGCCGTAATCAATGTGTTTTGTTCTCAATTCCAGCAGCCAGAAGCTCTCGAGAATCCAACAACAGCAAGACGCGTGAGAAGAGCCAGGGGAACAAGGCACCTGACGGGACCAAGGCGCCCGGGGAGCAGGGGAACAAGGCACCTGACGGGACCAAGGCGCCCGGGCAGCAGGGGAACAAGGCACCTGACGGGACCAAGGCGCCCGGGCAGCAGGGGAACAAGGCACCTGACGGGACCAAGGCGCCCGGGCAGCAGGGGAACAAGGCACCTGACGGGACCAAGGCGCCCGGGCAGCAGGGGAACAAGGCACCTGACGGGACCAAGGCGCCCGGGCAGCAGGGGAACAAGGCACCTGACGGGACCAAGGCGCCCGGGCAGCAGGGGAACAAGGCACCTGACGGGACCAAGGCGCCCGGGCAGCAGGGGAACAAGGCACCTGACGGGACCAAGGCGCCCGGGCAGCAGGGGAACAAGGCACCTGACGGGACCAAGGCGCCCGGGCAGCAGGGGAACAAGGCACCTGACGGGACCAAGGCGCCCGGGCAGCAGGGGAACAAGGCACCTGACGGGACCAAGGCGCCCGGGGAGCAAGGGAACAAGGCACCTGACGGGACCAAGGCACCCGGGGACCAGGGGAACAAGGCACCTGACGGGACCAAGTCGCCTGGGGAGCAGGGGAACAAAGCACCTGACGGGAACAAGGCACCTGACCAGGCACCTGGCGGCCAGGGTGCCCAGGTTGCTGAGGGGAAGGCAGATGGCGGCGGCACTAGCGATGAGACTGTTGATGAAAAGGTGGCCCCCGGCAGCCACTCTGGTGACGAGAAGATGGATGAAGCTGCTCAACCTGGTGAGGGGAGAGAGGAAAGTGCCCCTGCTGCTCCCCCCAAAGATGAATCCGAGAGTAGCCACTTCTTTGCCTACCTGGTGACCGCAGCCATTATCGTCGCTGCCTTGTACATCGCTTATCACAATAAACGGAAGGTGAGCTTTTCTGCATGTAGTGTGGACCCTGTCTGCTTCAGGGCTTAATCAGTGCTAGTGGATGGAGAGGGCATTTCCTTGCCGTTAGACCAGTGCAGTCACAAGCAGGAAATTAGTGCTTCCTTCTTGTACTGCCAGGAAGATTTTTGATTCTAAATATCAAAGTTTCCAAAGTGTTTTGTTACTCAGGTTCTTCCTTTCCCTGTGTGTGGGTTGGTGCTTCTGGCTGGGGCGGAAGAAAACTTTTTAATACACTGACCTATTTTTGGCTTTTCTGTTGTTTAGACTTAATTTGCTGATAAATTCAGTAGGTCAGAAAACACTAACTTGGGGTTTTGTCCAACCCTCAAGTCCTGTTGGGATGAGCAACGAGAGTGTTGTATTCAGGGGAGGGTCTTAAGTCTTAGTGAAAACTATGTGGTCTTAGTCCTGGTGGTCATCTCCAGGTGTGGAACTAGGGTGGCAAGGAATGAGAGGAGTAGCAGTTAAGATGCTTTTTCCTAGTGACTGCTCCTTTTCTCTTCAGCACTGTATGAAAATTCCTTCAGATGCTGAGAAGTGGCCAGATAGGAGGCTGGACTATTGTTTAATACATAGCGCTCACAATGCGTTAGGGTTGCTTCAGGCTGGCTCAAAGACATGGCCTAGACTAGCTGAAGATCATTCTTTATGGAGGTATCCTAGTAGACCTTCCTGAGTGTTATCGTGCCAGCAGCACCTTGATCCATACAGTGCAGCCTCTCTCCTATGTGCCTATGACCCAGGCTTTTAAAAGCTTTAATCCTAGTAAGAAAATCCTATTTGCATTTCCTTATTGTCTGTGCAGAAAGCAGTAACCTTAAATTGAGGAATCCGGTTCAGGGAACACCTGCTAGGAGAAATGTCGTAAGGAAAGGAGCTCTTCCAGTGATGACTAGAGATACTGATCAGGGCAGACTTCAGTGTTCTGTTTCCGGCCTGATGTTCCTGGCCTGGTTCAGAAGGCCACTAGAACCGGTGCTGTGTTGTTGTTTTCAGTTTCTGTTTGACTTAGAGCAAGGAGAGGCCAGACATGTTACTGTATTTCACTCTTGGGCCTCTGTCTGGTATCCTGTTTGCCTGGGTGGCTGAAGAGGTTGGGATCTGAAAGGGTGACTTGATTATGATTAATGGAGTTTTGGTGGGGAACATCCTGCCTATTGGGTTGTGGGGAGCATTTTGCTGTGGGGTTTGCCAGTGATGGTCACAGTGTCAAAGGCACCTACAGTAGCAGATGGGTCCTCTTTTTTCTAAATTCAAAGAAATAAATTACATTCAAAACACTATTACAGTTTTTTTGCAAAGGGCTAGTCTGCCCTGAACACTTACATCAGCATAGCTGTGTCTCTTGGGGGTGTGAAAAATCCACACCCTTGAAAGATGTAGTTAAGCCAACCTAACCCCCATTGTAGACAGTGCTAGGTTGGTGGAAGAATTCTTCCGTCTACCTAGCTACCACCTCTCGGGGAAGTGAGTTAACTACAGTGGTAAGAGAACCCCTCCCGTTGCTGTAGTGAGTGTGTATACTGAGGCGCTACAGGGGTGCAGCTGCAGCTTTGCTGTTGTAGTGCTTTAAATGTAGACCCAGCCAAAGATTTTATACCTTTTTAAACCCCAAATCTTAGAAATTCTGAAAACAAACTATAAAGGGGTTTCGCCTGTTCCCTGCTCTTCTGCATTCCTTCACTGTCATCCCCTCCTCCACCCACACTTAACATGTCTTCTAAGAAAATGTGGAAAGGTGAAAACAAGAAATTAAAAAGCAATCCCATTATTTTTATTCAGGTGATCCACTTTCCATAATCTAGCGACTTGTGTTCACCTTTGTGCATGTTTCTGTAAATCACATTGGGAAGCAGTGTAAGCTGAGTGGGGCAGTAGTGAATAAAGAGGAATTATATGGCAGTGTGGTACTGGCCATATCTCTTAGTGTAATAGGCTGGCAGTGTTCTGTGAACTCCTTTGGTTAACAGATGAAGTTGGTTTTCATGGAAGATGCATTATTTGTGAGCCTCAATTGTTCAAAAATAACTAGATTGACTTTCACGTCATTATTTTAAAAAATAAATCTTGGGTTCTTATTTGCTTTCTGATATGTGGGAACCTGTAAGTTAATGTTTTCAAGCTTTCATCACAATCATGGCTAGAAAATTACTCTTTCATTTAAAATTAAAGCTGCGATTCTTATGGAATATGACTCTACAAGGCATGGGGGCTTAAAGAAAAACCTATCGTAAGACTCATGAGAATTGGCATCACTGGGGCTCCTGCTGAGTCATTGTATATGGTGTCATCATACCCAGATAAAGAATGGGGGGGAGGCTCTTTGGAGAGTGACGAAACCTCTGGTGTGGGTTAGGCAGTCCTGAATTTGGAAATCTAGGAGCTGCCAATCCTGGGGAAAATAGGCTTTGGTCAGGTGAGATATTTCATTGCTATGAGAGTGGAACACATGAGCAGAACTATCTGTCCCTGAAGTGGGAAAAGAGAATACTTATAATGCCTGTAGTTTTGCATCAGCTCTTTTCAACCACCACAAAAAGTGGTAACCTATCAGGATTTGCTTGCTGATTTATTTCTTCTCTTCTTTCTGTCTCCAAAGATCATTGCTTTTGCTCTGGAAGGAAAACGATCAAAAGTACCCCGGCGGCCCAAATCAAATGAATATCAGAGACTGGATCAAAAGGTAAGAGTGAATTGGGTCTTGATATAACAGCCCCTCAGATGGGCAGGGCTTGAAAATGAACTTAACTGTCCTTTGCCAGTAGCCAGGAAGATTGGGGAGTGGGTGCAGCACTGCCTACTGTTGCTTTGTGCTGTGCCAACTGAGGAGCAAGTGCAGCAGCTGGACTCCACCTAGCCAGGGCCAGTCATGAAGTTGTCGGGAAGCCGGCTTTGGCGAGAAGGTTTTTGGTAATAGCCCTGCTGTTAGTCTGATGAGGCTTTGTTCTGCCCATTTAAGTTCTCTTTTGTTTTCAACATGCTGTTCCTGAAAAGGAAGTATCTGTGCTGATGGTTGGGCTTGTGGGCCCCACAGCAAAGAGCCTGATTTCTCAGCTGATGTAAATCAGCAGTCTACACCAACTGAGGATCTGGCCCACAGAATCCTGGAGGCTTAATCCTTAAGGCGTTGGAGGCAGATGCGGATCAGCAGGGCAGGAGCTGCTAAGCCTTGCTGTGAAGCCATTGTCATAACCTTTTCCAGCAGATGGAAATGCACTGAAACCTATTTAGTAGGTCCCCATCAATTCAGCTCCCCCTCTGCCCACCCTACACAGCTCCCAGCCCCCATTAGTTCACCCCCTCGCCCCCCCGCCTCACTTCTGTTGCTTGGATTCTTCACCTCGTCCCAGGCTGCGGAGGGGGGTCTTCAGTTCCCTCTCCCCCTTGCAAGCTGGGGGGGCAGCTCTGAGGGCTCTCTTCCTCCCTCCTCCTTCCCTGGCCATATGCTGCAGGGAGAGGGAAGAAGCAAAAAGCCATCCCGTCCATAGAAGGGGAGTGGGGAGGAAGGAGTGGAGCTTCCCTGAATACCTGAGCTCATTCTGCTCCCTCTGTCCCCCTCCCCTCCTTTTAGAAGAGGGGAGGGGAAGAGAGGTGAGAAAGAGCGAGCACTCTGCTTTTGGGAACCACTGCCCTAGATCTAGGGAAATTTAGCATTGCACTGAACTTTGCTTAACCTCATATAGTCAAATACGAAGCGTGTATGATGAGTCAGGTGCAGAAAAAAGGAAATGCAGAGAAAACCTGCAGAACAAGAATCAGCAGGAAGAACTTCAGAATATTTGGACGGAAACCAGGGAGTGCGGAAGGAGAGAGAGAGACTGTAATCCTCCAGGTCCTGGCCTAGATGAAGTGGAGGAGGAGGATGAACGTGAGCCATCTCATTTTTCTGTTGAGAACGTTCATTCAAGTGCAGGGCCTGTAAAACAGGATGGCATAGATAGACTTGTGCTTCATGAGTGGAAGATTAAAAATCCACCCAGAAAGAGACCAAAGGAAAACGGTGTCCCGATATACTTCTGTCCTGCACTCTTCCTAATGGAGAAAAAGTGGGACATGACTGGATAGCAGTGACACAGCATGCTGTTCGTTGCATTCCATGTCTACTGTTCCCTCTGGATGCAACAATTCAAGGGTGTTCTTCCAGGCTTAGCCATGCTAACTGGGTGAACTGCAGATTGCATCTGGCACCAGTAGTGAATCCCTTACCATGAGAAAACAGTGCATGCAGAACATGCTATGTGAAATGGATGGACACAAGAAGAAGATTGAAAGGTAATAAAACCATCCACACATTATTGGAGACAAATTTTGGAAATAAATAAGAAAAGTGGAAGGAAGTTCTGAAGTGTATTTCAATAAAAGAACCTGCACGCATGCTAATAAGCCTGCCAGAGATCACCCCCTTCTTCTTCTGGTTGGTGATTAGTCTTTCAGACCTCAAACAGGTTTTTTTTGTGGTCACCAGTTTAGCATAGCTTCAGCTCAGAACAAGCGCTCTGTGAGTCGCTCAGTTATCCAGTCTGGGCCTATGAAGAGTATTTCCTAGCAAATCCACTTCAGAGGACTTTTTGGGACAATACATTTGAAGTTCCTAATACTCCCCAGGGATTTCATTAAGCACGTTTCTTAGAGAAGTTACATACAATTCCACAATAGCACATAAACAATTGCATTTTTAACACAGTGAACTCCTAAAATACTTAATTCAATAAAGTTGAACTTAATTCCGTAAGATTGTCCAGGATATTGTCGTATCTGTCACACTAATAAATTCCTTACTAGGTTCCAGTCATTCACATGGCTGTAAGCCCATTCATTGAGTGCCTGAGTACTGCAAACATGTCACCGAGGGTATAATTTGGCTTGTTGAATCTTTTACTGGTGAGGATGCGCAGGAAGGAAATCACCCAGGTTGAATCTGCTGGGCTGCCAGTTAGAAAAGCCATCTCTTTATTTGAAACTGAATCAGAGCGTGCAGAAATCCAGAGCCCCATGGTGCCATTTTTACAGTAATTTTCCAGAATAGTGTATGTGGAAAAGCTGCTCTGACAAACGATTGAAAACTCTCTCCTTTTTGTCTTCAGATCTAAATTATCCCCAGAAAATTCCTCCACACTGCTGACCCGGGTAAGGACTGCTGAAAATGAAGATGCAAGGATGTCCTGTGATTCCCAACAGAACAGCTCTGATTCCCTTCAGGTCTTGGAGTGTGGGAAGAAGAGAAGTGCTTTTAGTTTTGCACTTGCACTTTGGTAACACTGACTCCTCAGTCTCTAAATATTTTTTCCCCTTCCCAGCTGCCTGATGATGAACTAGTTTCCAGCTCTGATCTCTTGCTTCCATACTGTGATGTCAGGAAAGCCAAGGGAAGACCCAACAAGTGGCAGAATTTTTTTGTGCCCAAACGATATGGATTTTACCTTCTGCTGTATTGACACACAGGTCTCTGTTTAGGAGAGACCTGCCTGCTGAATGAGCCTTCTGATTCTCTTCCTCTAGATTCATGGAGCAGTCTTTATAACCAACATGGTTGGTCTTGTAGCTGACATATGAACATTATCCTCTTCTGTCCATTGTATTTGGACTCTAAAGTTCACAGCATGTTTGTTTGCACTAGTTCAGAAATGTTTTTGCCAAGGACTTTTATTTGATTGCTTCTTTGTTCTCTGTGGTGAAGACAATGGTGGAAGTTAACATCTGATTGTCTCTTAATGCACATCTTTGGAGATGTGTGTGGAGATGTGTGGGGAATCCCTGACACTTTGATTTTTGCTTGTCCACCCTAAATGTGCTAGCAGATTTCCTGATGGACTGTTTTTCCTGATGTCATCCCTGGTGTTTAGGTGATTGCACTAATGGTGATGAAATATTTAGAGAGTGGATGCTGTGAAAGAATGCAAGGAGTGTGTATGAAGCTCTGTGCCAAGCCTCCACGGCAAAGTCTGAGTGAACTTTGCCTCTGTAAACCTTCCCACCTCCCCCATGCTGCTGTCACAGGAACTTGGCAATGTTCAGGTGGAAGAAAACAGCGTCACCACTTGTAGTTCATACCCCCTTCCCACAAGTCAGCTCTTCCACCGCTAAATTTCCAACATAGCTGATTCTCTTCAGTACTGAATGGACTCTCCCGCTGATAGAGGTCAGATCCATTGTACTTGTATAGTACAAGTCAATTCCCACTTTGTCTGGGGGGGGTGTCCATTTTTTTTATCCTTTATCAAAGTGCGGAGAGAGTATTTGAAAGTGGAAATAGGGCAAGGACGGCTGGTGACTTGGTGCATTGGACAGATGATGGCAGTATTTCATGCCTGTGTTGCATAGCAGCAGTATGGCTCCCTTAAGCAGGCAGCTTCGAAACAGATGTCTTTACAAGGCATTGATTTGCACAATGTGGAGAGCTGTGCAATATGGGCTCTGGCCTATGTCATTCATTCCTCAAATTGGGAGTGCTGTTATGCCATCGTGCACGGCAGCTCCCACACAGAGCCCATGAGAGAGGCTTGTTGGGTTAGTGCAGAAATATTTCCTCTAAAGTAAATGGCAGATTGAAAATATATAGAAAGGGATTTGTTCGATGTAACAGAATATCTTCCTGCAGAGTCATCTACAGGATGTCCCCTCTCCTCTTCCTTTGGCCTTGGCCTTCCTCAGCTCTGAGCTGTGCTTTTATTTAGTTGAACGTACTTATAACCAGCCACTCCATGCAGAGCTGTTACCTCAGTGTTGTTGTGGAACTCTTAGATTCCTTGTCTGCATAAACCAGGGGCTGATGTATACTGGTATTGCTTCTATTTCTGATATAAGGCTGGGAAAAAGTGTTGAATGAGGCCCACTATTTATTCCTGTTTTTATTTTCATAGTTATATTCCACAAGGTCTTTACTTTTGAGACCAGGAATGTTTGGGAAATCTGTATATGGTGGCTGGCTGGCTTGTTCTTTTGTCTGTGGCTGTTTTCTTTATTTCTCAGTTCTGAGTTTTACAAAAAAATTGCTGACACACACACCTGCATAGGAGGAAACTTAGAATACATATCTAAGCCTGGATGTGAAAAGCTACATCCTCGCTTTCAATGCACTTGTCAGCTGATTGAGGCACAGGGAAGAACCTGGCCTCCGTCTTGGGCAAGTTGCTGGTTAATAGTTGGGTTACTTCTCTTGGCATGTTCCAAAAATGGTTGATGTGGCAAACCTGCCCCGGTCTCTTCCTCCTTGGTGTCTACAGCATTTGGTGACCTGCAGGAACACTAAGAGACTGCAGTAATATTTAAGACAGCATCTGGGCTAAGAAATCTTCACATCTGGACATTAAAGCCATCGCTGATATTTTCAGAGTTTTGTTTTCCACATAGGAGGGAGAGGGATGTGTATGCAGAGCTTAACTTATTTAAAAAAGAAAACCAAAGCAACTTACTTTTACTGAAAGACATTAGCCGAAGTGTAGGTTTGACTGGGGGGGGAATCATATATTTGTTTAAATCTATTTGGAAGCTGCCCCTAAGAAAGATGACTTTTCTGAACTCTGATATGGGAGATCCTCACAGGAGCCATTTTTGGGAGGTGGGGGGGAGCATCCTGCTCTCAGGAGGATAAACAGGTCCAGGTCTCTGAAGGAAATGCACCTTCTCAAAGACAGGGAACTTGTGTGAAACATAACTGTGCTATTTATTTTTAAGATAACATATAACATGATTTAGGAAGCCTGTGATGCTGTGTTCTATGGCCCATTTATTTAAGGGGTGCAGAATTTGAGGCTGCGATTTCACGTGTGTTTATGATAGAGGCAAAAACTTGAAGACATGATAACTGTTGCAATTCTTAGCCACGTCTTCCTGCTTTCCTGGGAATTCCTGTTTTTATTTTTTACCTGCTTTGTCCCCCTTTGAATCAGAAAACATTTTGGAAGGATTTGTACCAAACCTGTTTGTTTTGTCACAGAGTCTGGAGGCCTCCTTTCTTCAGTCTCTTCAACTGACTGTTTTATTTTAATCTGAAAATCTTTCTGCTTTGTTTTGGAAACGCAGCCTCATAAATGTTCCTGCAGGCATGGACTAATGAGGAACCCTGTTAGAGCTAGGGCCCTTCTGTCTATGTACTGTTAGCAGTACAGTCTGGTATGTGCAGAGAGAACTAAGATACAGGGATAGTTCCTACGCTTCTGTCAGACTAACAAGAACGTCCATAGCTTGTGTGTAGAAGCATTTTCCAGTTATCTGTAGTTTGGCATGTGACTGGCGTGTGGGCTGGCTCAACAGAAATGCATAGCACACAGTGAGTGCAAACTTCACAGGGTAGTAAAGACACCACATGTGGCTGGGAACAACCAATATTTATATGACAGCTCTTAACATGGATCTGTGCAGCTACTGTGCTGTTCATACCCATAGAAACAGCTCTTCAAATGCAGTGTAGCTCTGTACATTTCCAAGCTATCAGTGAAGGATTCACACGTAGTCTCCTCCTGCTATCCTCTTAATTCGAGCGTGGACTATTTCTAGTGACAGTTGCTGTAATTCTTGAATTGTACGAAATCTCTGGGAATGGTCTCCATGTTTCATTGATTTCTGTGGTATTAAACTTGATGTAGGATATTCTACAAGTCTCAAACAGGTAAAGGTCCGAACAGTTTGGCTGTGTTCAGATATGGCATAAACTTCAAACTAACAGTCTGCTGAATACATTTCTTGCCAAATGTCATTAGTCTGCTAGGTCAGCTACTTTCCTGGGTTGACTTCATGAGTTGTTTGGGTTCTGCTGCGGTAAAATGAGACTCGCTTTGAAGAATCAGAATTTTCTAATCCTTTTTACTTTTCTGTGTGGTGAAGTCAAGAAATGGACACAATAAAGAAATGTAATTTCACCCTTCTATTTACTGCCTGCCTCCTTTAAAGCCTCAGAACAGCAACGCAGATTGCGTTGTTGTATTGTCTGAATACTAGGCTAGAGCTGATTCCCTTAAAGAGGCAGTTGGATTCCCCATCTGCCTCCCACCTGTAACAGACCAGATGTTGCTTGTGAACACTTTATTAGGGTTGTTTAATTTATTGCATTCTCCTAGCACTGTGCAAAAGCAGCATTGTCTTGTTGATCCCAACCACCTGCTGACTTGAAAATAAAACCCAGTCCAACATATTCTCATGATCTAACCCCCACATTCCAGTCTTTCACCCTCTTGGGCTGCTTAACCAAATAATCCCAATTTTTTTTTTTACCACAAACTCAGTAATGCACTAGAATTTAAACTGCACGTAAACCCAGCTGCGGCAGAGCAGGGCTGGGCAGAGTTTACCTTAAACACATTTATCTCTAGTTGCAACAGCATGTACAACAGAACCACCCAAGACAAGATGTGGCAATGAAGGGGCTTTGTTGGATGGCTTACCACACTGACAGTAGTGGGAACGTGCTCTCCGTCCATGTGGATTTTTGATCTGGCGGAGGAATCTTTCCCATAGTGCGGTGCTCCGGCTGGGGGTGTGGGCTCTGGAGTGATGCCAGGGATGAGGGGTTTGGGGCAGGGTGTTGAGGGGGGTGCGGGCTCCAGGAGGGAGTTTGGATGCAGGAGGGGACTCCGGGCTGGGGCAGAGGGTTGGAGTGCAGGAGGAGGTTTGGGATGTGGGATTGCGGCGACGCTTACCACTGCTCCTGGGAAGCGGCCGCCAGGTCCCTGCACCCCTAGGCGGCTCCATTAAGATGTGCCACCTAAACCAGGCTTGGGGCGTGCACCCTAAAGAGGGATGTATGTACCAACCTGGCCCTTCCTGCTAAACTGAGAGTTCAGACCCTCCTGAGCGTCAGATAGAGGGTGCAATGCTCTTGGGTGAAAGTACCACCAGCTTTTTTATTTGATTTCAGTTTGCACAAGCTGACCCCTGGCTTCCTGCACTAAACGAGGCGCAAACTCACTTTAAACAGGAAATCCTTCCCCTCTTATCAACTCGCTTATCTCCCATGCAAACATAACCATTTGCACTTTGGTCCAGTTTGGCTGTAACTAGCAAAGCTCAGAAAGAGTTGATCAGGTGTTCCACGCTCACAGCAGATGGCAGCTAGCCTAGCAGAGGATACTGCTGATCTGTGTATTGACCACCTGGCTGAGCTGAGGAACTTGTGTGGGGCCCTGGTGACTGAAATGTAAGTCACTGAGGGCCGGACGGTGTTCGGAGATACTCAGCCAGACCCAACAGGTAGCACTGGGGTTGCACAGGGGCCCTTGGGTTTTGGCACAGGTGCAACCGATCAGCGCATGCTGTAATCTTTGATCCACACACGCAACTCCGTTAAGGTTCAGGTGCTCAGCTGAGCCCTGAGCTCCTCCACCCTCTCTGGAATGGGAGTTTTCTTCCCAAAATGCACGTTGGAGAATGGGGAAATGCAGAGTATTGCGTGCACCGCTGCCTCCCACCCTTAACTCTGCCCCCTCTCGGCTGCCAAGAGTTACCGGCATCATCACAGCACCTTACCCAGCCCTTACTATTATTCTTAATATCAGATACTAGATTTCAAAGGAGGCATTCGGCTAGGAGAAGTTTCAGGTGAATCCTGCCTATTCGTTTTTTGCCATCTCTGCAAAAAAAAAAAATAAAAAATTAAAGACAGTTGAAAGAGTTAAACAGAGTGGTGGCTCCTATCTCAGGAATTCCTTAACCAAATAAACTCAAATTTACTCCACCTGCTCTGCCTTGGGCCTGGAACTGGGCCACCAGTTTTCAACCTGCTCTGATTGTGTATGTGGATTTTAGAGGTTGGAAAATTTAGTTGTAAACAGGCTGTTGCAACTTTAACGATTGCGCAGCCAGAAGCTGGCCCAGAATCAAGCAGCTGAGTCTCTAGAATACGTGTTAAATAATAGTGCAGTGCTAGTTTTATTATTCATGGAGCACTGGAGAGGTGCGTGGCCCTTTATTTGCCCATACAACACAAAAGTCCTTGTCCTGTGGACTTGGGAAGCCGTCGGGACAGAAATGCTGCTGACCCTCACGCGCTCTGTGATTCCCCTTGCAGTGACTGGCCATGTACAGCGCTCCTGAAAGAGTTGGAAAACAGCTGGTGGCTCCCTCCGGTGAGATCTGAGTTCTCAGAGGCTGCCGGTCTCCGTGGTTTGGGTGGAGAATGGATAAACCTCTCGCACCATGTTGGTGACAAAGCAGGGCATTTCCTTGTCCCCCTTGTATTGCCCTTTGGCTTCGCAATGAAACGCGACTTTCCAGCTGATGCGGGTCATTAGCCGTGCAAGTTCAAGATGCCTCTCATCTCCTTCCAGAAACTCCAGCAAGGTTTGGAGAAACATAGAGCCCAGTGGATTTAGGAAAGCGCTATAGCCTGAAAATACCAAAGAAAGGATGTTGTCGTCTCTTGTGGGTGTAAATTCCCAGAGGGCTGCTTCATTCACTGTGCTGGTGGCAGGGAGGAGACTGGTTGACCCACTGTTTCCATGGCCCCCTCTACACTACAGAATGGAATCAGGACCCCATCATGCCAGGTTCTGTACAAACACAGAACTGGTAGCAGAAACGACTGCCCCTGTTTGCCAGCCACGGTGCGTTGCCCTGGTGCTAGAAGAGAAGCTATCCTGGGGCCTCAGCTCAGGTCTTTCCAGCACCGTGTTGTGGAAACCTGCAGGTTTCAGTTTAAATTAACCTGCATCAAAAAATGTCTCCCTCCTTCCCCTCCAGAGGCCTGCTGAGAGGTGCAGGGCCGGCATGGGAACAGGGGCAAGCGACTGATTGGGATGAGGGGTGCACTATGCCCGTCTGGCGGAGGAAAGCCTTGGGTTGAGGGAGTGGGAGCCAGGGGTGTGAAGGGAAGGAACAGTCACTCCCTCCTTTTTTCTGTGTCCTCTGCCTCTGTCCCACCCCCCCAAATGCAAGACAAGAGCAAGTTCGTTCCCTTCTCGGCCGGCAGGGGGCAGGGCTGGGCCCTGGGGCAGGGGAAGCAGCCTGGAAAATGTCTGCAGCTAGTGTCATGACTCCCCCATCAAACCCCATATCAGGGCCCCCCTCGTTGCACAATCCCCCCCCCCAATGGCCCAGCATTGTACAGTGAGCAGATATCCGTCGATACACCCCTGGGATGATGCGGGGGCACTCTGTGGGCCACGGGCTGTGCAAGTCTAGCGGAGATCACCCTGAGCCCATATCCCTGCGGATCCTGGGCTGAGACTTGACTGTTTCCCTATGAGCCTGTGGCTCGCCTTTTCAGCGGGATTCTCCCCACCTCCTCCACGTTTAACTGAGGAAAGAAGTTCCACGTTTCTTTCCCAAAATAGTGTGAAAGGGGGCAGCTGTTGACTCCGGCACCAGAGCTACAGAGTTGAATTGGTGGCTGTTGCTGGAGACGAGATGGCTCCCTGTGCGGCAGCAGGCCTCCGCGGCCGTTGTCTGAAGGGGATGGCTGGCACAGCACGACAGGCCAGAAGGGCATTAGACCTGAAGGAGCAGAATCACCCCTGGGGTACCAGCTTCTTCCGGCCTCGGGTCCCGGGGCCATCTCTGCTCTCACTCACCTGGGCTGCAGGCGAACATCACGGCGGTGCTGTCTGGGATGGAGAGGTAGTGCGAGAAGCTGTCTGCTGGGGGCCGGGCGCTGTCCGTCTCCACCCACACACCCGGATCCATCTCATTCCCACGGCAGGCCTGGAAACACAAGCCCCGCAATCAGCCAGCAAAGGGCAGTGCTGGGTGCTGTTCGTTCCACTGATACCCCCTCTGGTCTCCTCTGGGGCAGGCCTGAGCCCCCTTTCATCTCCCCCCTCCCCATAGGCCTGGAGCCCCTTTCATCTCCCCCTCCCGCCAGGCCTGGAGCCCCCCTTCATCTCCGCTTCCAGTCCCCACAGGCCTGGAGCCCCCTTTCATCTTCCCCTCCCCACAGGCCTGGAATCCCCTTTCATCTCTGCTCCCCCTCCCAACAAGCCTGGCTGGAACCCCCAGCTATCTTCCCCTCCCCACAGGCCTGGAGCCAACCCTTCATCTTCCTCTCCACACAGGCCTGGAGCCCCAGCCATCTCCCGCTCCCCACAGGTCTAGAGGCCCCATCTGTCTCTCCCTTCCCCTCCATGGCTGGCATAGAACCCCACACACTAACCCTTCCTGGCGGCAGTTTGGGGGGTCTGAAAAGATCAGCACTCTGGGCAGGGGATAACAAAGGAGACAGCTTGGAAAATGCCACTGCTCCGCCTTCCTTGGAGCAGACCCCTGCCGTGCAGCTGGCCAGGCTCAGTCTGACACCGGGGTAGCCGGTGCTGAACATTTATTACTTGTCTAGATTGCAAGCCCCTTGGGGCAGTGACCAGGTCTCTCCAGGCTCTGTTCTGCACACGCTCAAAAATAGACACCACTGGCCGGATCCTTTCCCTACTTCTGGCCACTCTGTGCCACAAAGTAGCCAGAATCTGCCCTTGATCTGGCAGGTTCATAGTGAGTGAGGTTCATTCACACCCCATGCCTATTTGGTGGCCGGTTACAGGGGTACTAGCCCTTTAAGGAGGTTGTGGCTCAGCTGAGCCTGTGGCAGGCTTCACCCACCTCCCCAGGTGAAAGGAATGAGCCCCAGGGGCAGATAATGGGAGCATGTGACTCAGACCCAGAGGCTAAGTGTAGGGGGATGCTTCAGAGAGCAGGAAGGCTGTGTGAGGTTCTTACAGGGGCTCTGGAAGGGTCTGTCTGCCAGTGAAAAGTAAAGAGCTGGCTGAAGTCCCCTGCAGTATATGTGTGGGGGAATGGATTGGGGAATGGAGCCTGGGAGGGTAACTGCAAAGCTCCAGGCATGGTGGTCTCCTTTCCCTGTGGAAGAAGGGAAACTGAGGCAGTAGTGGAGTCTGATGCTACATGAGGAGAGCCCTGGGTACATGACCCCTATGTGACATGTGCGGTGTCTGGGAATGGGTGACGGGGATGGATCACTTGCTGTTCTGTTCATTCCCTTTGGGGAACCTCCCATTGGTCACTGTCTGAAGATAGACCACTGGGCTAGATGGACCTTTGATCTGACCCACTGTGGCCGTTCTTATTTCTCAATTTGTTATGCAGTGGGATGTGTGTCAACATGAGTCCTAATTACCAGCAAGGATGCCAGTCCCAGGTAGGGGGCATCCTAGGGCTGGAAGGAGGCCTGTGGGCAGGGGCTTTATGCGGGGGGTGGGGTTGCATTGCAGCTGTTTTTCTGGTACCTGCCTATCGATAAACAGGACTTTGGCTGCTAGCACTAAAGGCTTACACGTGGCTGGCAGAATCTGTGCACTGCATGCATAGCCTGAAATTGCCAACCCACCCCTCTTAGTAGGCACCAAACTCTCTCTGGAGCAGCCTCTATTGTTATTACGCATAAAAGAAGTGGTTATGATACTGTGGTGGTGCCCAGCGGTTCTGAGCAGGTGTTTATTGCGCTAGTTGCTGTACAAACAAATACATCATTAACCAGCTGACTTCCAGTAAACCCCAGTGCAAGAAGCTGGCTCAATGCAAGCATGAGCAGGCAAGTGATGTGGGTGTGTTAATGACCTTTCAGTTCTGAGCGGGGGACTTAATGGTCTGGCTCGTAGTGAGGGCATTTCTTGTACAACAGAGGATGTATTCAGTTAATCCTCTCAATGGCGTGGGCAGGGAGCGGGCACCTCCCAGGACTGTTCTGCAGCGGAGTCGCTGCAGACAGTCCAGCTCTGACGCGGCTTGCGCTGTTCATTGCGGGGTGAACACATTAGTAACCTGCGTTGCCCGGCTTGTTTCGGGGGGTTGCTGTCAGGCAGGCCTATCGTTTGACCCATGAGGTTGCGTGTGCTGCATCATTTAAAAATGCATGGGAGGGATCCCTCGGCAGGGGGGTAGCTCAGTGATTTGAGCAATGGCCTGCTAAACCCAGGGTTGTGAGTTCAATCTTTGAGGGGGCCATTTAGAGATCTGGGGCAAAAATTGTGGATTGGTCCTGCTTTGAGCAGGGGGTTGGACTAGATGACCTCCTGAGGTCCCTTCCAACCCTGATATTCTATGATCCTATGAACCGGAGGGCTAGGGAAGTAGCAGATAACACAGGCTACAGCCAGGTGCTATGCAAGCGTCTCCGTTTGTGCTGAATGGTGGACGAACGGCTCCCCCTGCTACTGCATCTCCATCATGCCTTGCAGTCCCCAGCGCTCCCTCAGCTCGGACCGCCAGTGGCCCTTGCTCCTCCAGGCCTGGGTGTCTCTCCAGCTGAGATGGCCAGTCACGCAGAACAGTGCAGTGACTCGGGGCCATGGCTGTTGGCCACTATGACGATTCTCTCTTGTGTCCTGGGGTGGGATCTGAACCCGGGATGGGGTTCCTTGGCCCACTCTGCCCCCTCTCAGCAGTTAGTTCCTGATGCCCCACAAGCCCTCTTATTACGGGAACCCCCTGGGAGGTGATTATTTCTCCCCGTGTTTTGGGGAGAGAAAACATCGTATACTAAAATGCTGTACCTGTAGTACTCTGAGCTCGTTGGCCTGTGCTAGCTAAGCGAGGTTCCCTCAGGCTAATCTGAGGATGGGAGACCTTCCCCCCCCCTTCCAAAAAGCCACCCCCAGAGTCCTGTTAGGAGTGGCATTGGTGATGCCCTAAAGTGGAGCTCTTCTCAGATATTACTGAACTGATGCGACTGACTGGCGCTACCGGGGGCTGGAGCTGTCTCAGAGCATGGCTTTCTGTCTCGAACCACTGAGTTCATGAAAGATCCCATGACATGTTTTCGAAGAATTGGCACATTAGCCCTTAGGCCCTGGACCAACTGGTTAATTACTTTCAGCCTCTGTAAACTTCCCCTTTGGTTTAGCAGCTAAACAGAAATCATGGCCTCTTTCCAAGTGGAAAAACCCAACAATCTCCCTGAATAATGTAATGTTCTGCAGGAGACTCTTCCAACCATCGCCAAGTCCCCAACTCCTAGGCAAACAGACTGCAGACCATGGAGTCTATGCAGAGCAGGGAGACCGCCTGCTAGCACTAAGGGACTAATGGACCAAGCCTGTGGGTGAGATTTTCTAAGCCACCTAAGTCCCATTTTCAAAACTGATGTTGTCACAGGTTGCCATGGGATGGTCATTTCTGAAAATGGGACTTGCACAGAAGAGCCTCTTAGACACTATTGAAAAATTTGCCTGACCCTCTGCTTGTACTGCTACATCCCACTGCTGCTTTCAGCA
The DNA here is from genome assembly GCF_965140235.1 of Caretta caretta. Lineage (NCBI taxonomy): Eukaryota > Metazoa > Chordata > Testudines > Cheloniidae > Caretta > Caretta caretta. Next base: position 13,916,159 of record NC_134231.1, on the reverse strand, counting down.
CAGTAACCGCTGTGATTCCACTGGAGAAGATGCCACAGCTCTACGCTCCAATTGTTCCTCTCCAACAGGACCCAAAGAGGGTGAGGGGTTGGGGGGAGCCCATCCCACCAGGAGTCAACCTGTCTTTACCGTTCATCAATATCTACCGGAGCCCAGGTGGAGACACTTTCTGCTAACGGTATGCCAATGACACCTGGCTGCTTATCTCCTTGTTCACAGATGCTCCAGGAAGCTAGAATGCCTGTAGATCAGCACCAGCATGAAGAATTCCTGGCTCCAGGTGAACTCGGGTAAGATGGAGAAGATGCTGTCAGAAGGGTAGGGAAGGCTTTAGGGAATTAGCTAAGACTCTGTCCTACATTTCCACTAAAGCCATGTGAGCTGTGGCTCACGAAAGCTCATGCTCAAATAAATTGGTTAGTCTCTAAGGTGCCACAAGTACTCCTTTTCTTTTTAAGTCTAGTTAGTAAGGTAGCATCACTGGAAAAGATACCACCTTCATTCTCTAGGTTACTAGGACACCCCACCCCTTCCACCATGATGAGGCAGTGGCCATGATAACCCACATGTTTGTTGCCTCCAGACTGGATTGTGTAACTTGCTGTGGGGTGTAGGAAGAGAAACCAGTGACATGGGTATATTCTTAATGCATGATTTTTGGTCATGCTACAGCCACCAGTCCTTGAACAGCAGTGGTTCCAAACAGCATGTAGAATGGGATCTCAGCCCAAACACCCAATACCAATTTCCCAGGGAGCTGAGGCCCGTATGAGGCAAAGACTGTGTAAGCCTTTAGCCATTAGGCAGAGAACTGAGACTTGTGATGCTATCACATATGCCACAAAATATCTGTGAGCTGTAGAGCACTTTGGGTCATCCTGGAGCTGGTGGTAAACTGGCAAGATTGAGGCAAAGTGATCCGTTAGCCTTGGTCTCAAATGTTCAGTCCCCAGATTCACTCCAGAGTTACAGGAACTCCTCGGTGCAATGTAAGCCCCTCTCTTTGTTAGTGAGACCTTGATGAATGACTCTGTCATTCATGGGGTGTAACCATTCGCTGAATTGTTGGGATGAATCATGTGGTGGTCTGTCGCTATTTGTATTGGGTGGCTGTTCCCATGGCATGGACGAATGACACATGTTAACACAAGAAAATAATGAAGAACGGGCAATGCACTGCACGCTTTCGGGAGCTGATTTCCAGCAGCGTCCTGCGTAATATCTGTGAACCTTGCAATGCCATAAACACTTGCACAGATGGCTGCTTATTGGAATACGTGTGGCTGTCTAATGATCCGACCCTCCCTATCAGAGCTGAACTTGATACTTTTGGTTGTGTAAATGTTTGTCAATTGGGCACATTGCTCTCCCACCAGTTCCAATCTGCCTCTCTAGCACAGCTGTAAAAGAACACAGTTGCACCTCGAGCCGATGTACCTGAGCACGTAACCCTGATCGGACTGATCGGATCGTACCAAATGGATTACCGTGCCAATGACAATGACTTAGTATAAGGCTAGGCAAGCTTAACAGAAATCCATCAAAATCCACCATCTGAGGACCTGCTATGTCTGGAGGAATCAGCTTTGCTAATTATTCATTGTTGTGAGTAAAAAGTGCCCAGTAAGTGGGTTTTATTTCTCCAAAGCTTCCCAGGCTTCCCCCCTGCCCCATACATTCCATGCCCCCCAGTATGAGAACCTCTGGTCTGGAGTAGGTTGGGAGCTTCAGTTCTCCCTGTCTGTAACAGGACAAGGGGACATCCAAATGAACTCAAAAGGTGAGAAATTCAAACCTGAGAAAAGGAAACAGTACTTTAAACAGCATGTGATTAGCCCGTGGAACTCACATGATGTCACTGAGGCCAAGAACTTGGTGAGATTCAGAAAAGGACTGGACATTCATATGGCTAACAAGAATATCCAGAGTTGTTCTAAGTAATGACATAAGTTCTGGAAGGGATATTAAACCTCAGGCTTAAGGGCTTAAACCAGTGGAGCCCTAATGTGGAGGTCCCACATCTGCTGTTGTGGGGCTCTTACACCTCCCTCTGAAGCATTGGTGCTGGTCGCTGACAGAATACTGGGCTAGATGAACCTCGGGTCTGATCCTGTTTGGTGGTTCCCAGGTTACCTGTATGAAGAAGACCTTGGGCTTTCCAGCTAGCACTGGGCACCTTTGTGGTGATAACATCTGGAAAATCCTTGTCAGCTTGACCAGCTCTCCCCTGCAGTCGTATATGGCCCCCTCCTCGCCGTGGCTGGACAGAATGCTGACAAAGCAATCACCATGTTCCTCCCGGCTCTCTGTAAAGACATATTAGCGCAGCAGCTCCTTAGAGTAGCCTGATGTCTGGCTGGTACCCACTAGGAGAAAGGATGGGCCTGTTGCCTGGGACATAGGGGAGGAATAGCTCAGTGGTTTGAGCATTGGCCTGCTAAACCCAGGGTTGTGAGTTCAATCCTTGAGGGGGCCATTTAGGGATCAGGGAAAAAATCGGGGATTGGTCCTGCTTTGAGCAGGGGGTTGGACTAGATGACCTCCTGAGGTCCCTTCCAACCTTAATATTCTATGATAGGGGAGCTGGGGTCAATTCTCTGCCTCAGACTCACTGGGTGACCCTGGACCTCAGTTTCCCTAAGTATTTTGCCCAGAGAGATCTGTAAAAATGGGAAGAATGCCCCCCTGCCTCATGGGGGTGTTGTGGGAATAAATACACTTGCTGGGGTCCTCTTTAGGGTATGTGTATGCCCCACCTCTTCCATGAGCACCTCAGTCCTCTACAGCAGTGGACCCCATCACTCAGACCTCTGATGGTAAAGGGCTCTTTAACCTAGCATACAAAGGCCAGGCAAGATCCAGTCGTTGGTCCCTGAAGTTGGATAAACTCAGAGAGGAGATAAGTCATCCCAGTGGCCCAGCACCCTCACTGTTAACGTGTTATCTAGGGACGTGGTGGGTTCTCCATCACGTGGAGTTTCTCAATTAAGACTGGGCATCTTTTTCTAAAAGATCTGCCCCAGCGCCACCTCGAGTGATGGGGCCTGACGCAGGAATCCCAGGGGGAGACTCTGGGGCTGGCAGGAGGTTCAGGTACCTTTTCAGCCTGGAGGAAGGGTGTGCCCAAGGCAGGAACAGGCAGTAGCTGTAATGCACTGAGCTCAGGTTCTCCCCAGATGGCATATAATGATCCCTTAGGGACCAGAGCAGCTGGCACAAGCTAGAGCAGCCTCAAGACTGCTCTAAGCTGGGCTGGGGCAGAGAATCAGGGAGCTGTACCCTGTTGGTTCTTAGTATATCTGGTTCTTCCTCTTTCTTGGGCTGTATGAGGAGGGGAGCCGTCCTCAGCAAGGAGCTCCCTTTGGTGCAGACAGAACCAGCCGTGCTCCTTTCTGCTATCCCTGGGATTGTGCAGCCTGGCAGGGAAGCGGGCATTGCAACAGCCAGAACGAGTCTGTTTCCTCCTGTGATGCAGCAGGTTGCCAGCTGGGCAGGGACAGCTGTTCCCTGCGGCCCCACCAGGAGGTAATTGAGGCGACAGAGCCTCCTACCTGTGGCAATGGTGCTGACTCAAATCCTCCTGTGTGGACTCGCTAAGAGCTCATTTTCCACCCAAACTCAACATTTGCCCCTTAGGCCGGTCACCCCCGAGGGACGCAGTTTACAACCTCACATGCTACAGGCTGGTCGCCCCATGGGTAGGTGATCCTCATGGCCCTTTCTGGCCATGAGGTTTAGGATTCCCCCCTCTCATTCTTTGGTTGCTCTCCCATTCCCCGAGACGTCCATCTCAGTCACATCTCTCCTGAGAGCAGGACCAAGCAAGGGAGGGGATTATAAATATACCCTCCCTAGGGGACTGGGGGTTGTGAGTGGCATGTGCTGCCTGGGATATGCCAGCCCAAGGGGTGTGTGTCTGTGTGTGTGGAGGAATAGACAATCACAACTGTACACAATTGATGTTCCAAACTGCAACAAATATAATGCAAGCCCCACCCATCCATCCATTGGTCCCAACACGCAGCTTCGCACACTGCCAGGAGCAAAGCAGGGGACGCGTACCTTGCTGGTAGATCTCCTCTATTTCCTTGGCTGTCTGGTCATAGTGCAACTTCACTGCATAGTTGAGTTTGGATAGTGCTTTAAACAGCTTGTCTGCTTCTCTCTTGGCCCCTTTCCTGGGTGATAGCGACACAGCCCTGCTGTGGAACTCATAATTGACAATGATGACAGCCCTGTTCTTTCTCTGCTGCACGGACATGCTATGAAATCCCTTTGGCAGCGCTCAGGTGAGGCTGGCTGGCGGCACCTAATGCTTCAGCAGGAGTGATCTCGGTTTCCTCTACCTGCGATATCTGTCTTCTCGCTCAGCGAGGGTGGAGTATTCCTAGAACAGCATATCCTGCTTCACGGGGTGACTCAGTGCTAACACAGCTGTCCTACCCGGCCCGCTCCCATCCCTGCAGAGCTCACGTAATGTGCAAAGCAAGGCCAGACTAAGGCGTAGATGGGGCTGTAGACCTAGCTCCAACTCCTGGAGTCAGGGGATGACATCAGTCTTATTAGCTTTTTACTTAAATAAAAGGTAAGTTCCTAGCCCTTGGCGCAGTCAGGCTTTTCCTCTGCAATGTGTAGCAAGTGTATCTAAAGCAGGGAAAGTCTGCCTGAGTCTGCAGCCAGCCTCAGGCAAGCGCAGTGTGGCTGAAACACCTCATGTTCTTAATGGGGTGTTGGCACCAAGCCTCGATACTAGGGCAGGGGGTGGCCCTTGGGTCAGAGAGGTGCCTTTTGCTCGTCCTATGGAAAGCTGTCTAAATTTGGCCAAGCTCTAATCCTCTTGTCAAGGACTCGAACCCCAGATGGCACGGTTCGTTGTCTGACCAGAGAGAGACAGGCAACACCAGCAAGGTCTGAACACACAGCTCTTTATTGAAGAGTGCACGCAACAATAGAGAGCAGCCCATCTCCAAAGAGAACCAGCAGCCTCTAAGTAAAACTAATAGGTTTTTATAAACGGTTCCGTCGCGTCACAAATTTATTCATAAAGCAGCCCACCCCTCCCCTATATTAGTTAAAATCTTCTTTCTCTATATGCATGCACATCTACCCCCCTTATTGTAGATAACTTTTAGCAAATCACAGTGCTTCACTAACTTTCTTATCGGTATGGGTGTCAACCAGGAGATGAGGAGTTAAAACAGACATAACACAAAAGTAGGGAGTGGAAAGCAGCGCCTCTGTATCTCAAGGACTGTTCCCAGCACATCTGGTACAGGAATGCAGGCCTCCCCTTTTTTCTCACTCTCTGTAACTTAAACAAATATTCCTTCATTCTACTTTCAGAGACTTTCCCAGCAGCCTCTCTTAGCCTGACTTTGGTTCGGTTGGCATAACTGCCTCCTGTTTTAGCTTTTCTCACCTAACAGTCCCTCCTTTGCCCCAAGAGTGCCATAGGGGAACTCTTGGGACATACTGGTCTCTGTGTGGAGTGACTTAAAAATATTCACTGGTTGGTAGGGCACAGCTTGGTACCCATCTAACAGCCACATCTTAACATAACATACAAAACTATTAGGCCACAAACAATCACAACGGCACTCCGAAGCAAGTTATGTAACCAGCCACCTATATCTGGAACCCAGTTGAACAAATTGCTCCACCATGTGTTGACTCGCTCTTCTTCATGGTGTTTTGCAACTTGCATAAGGTGGTTTGCTCTTTCCCAGGTGGCGCTATAAACGTCCGGAACATATACACAGCCTTCTTGCCCAATTAACGTACATGTTTCTCCCTGAGAGGCCAGCAAAATATCTAATGCCAAGCGGTTTTGGAGAACCATCTGCCTTAGTTTTTTTTTGTTTGGTTGCCAAATCTACTAAGGCATCGGCAGTGGTATTTGCCATCATCTCCAACACTCCCTGAAGTCTCGTGACTCCTTCCCCACTACGCCAGGGGCACCTCCACAGGCGAAGACAAATCCTGCACAAGCACCCGTCCAGTCATTTAGGGCACGCCAAGTAAGGGGGCGAGAGTCATTTACGTCTTCCTCAGCCCCCCTTACATTCCTAATTCTTCCTTTAGGGAGACATGTGCGATATACTACAGGTTGTTCTAACCAAGCCAAGTAGCAGGATCCACTCCAGGAAGGAGGGAGGGCTAGGTATGCTTTGTTACCACACACCCAGTATACTCCAAAAAGGGTAGGAGTGACTTTGGACCAGGTATTATTAGTAAGTTTGTACCATCCGGTCCAAGATGGGAGGAGGGAGAATTTAGGCATTGGCGTTAGAGGAACATAAACACATAGTATGAGTTGGCAGGTTATACCCCAGCGTGCAATTTATAGCGTAATGGTCAATCAGCTTATGATCTTTATACAAAAAACGTTTTTCCCCAGGCAGACTGCACTTGTTACCCGCGAATCTATACCACGCGGAGGTGCAAGAGGTTGCCCCATCCGGGGGAGAGAGATATTAGGACCTCTTTTACTCTCGAAATGAGTGCCGTTAAAGTAGACTGTGCACTCAGTATTACCCAAAGCTATTTTCCCTTCTCTTAAGAGGCACCATTGACCGACTCGTTTCCAAGCTATTAGATACCTGCTTTCAGAGACGCCGGTATCAGCCCAGGTAATATTTCAATTGCCTGTAGAATCCTTCCAGGACGGGGTCCAGGTCATATTTATTTGCACTAAGGGGAATAGGAACCATGGGAAGACCTTTTTGGCTATCTGCTGGTATTAATGAGCACACCCAGCATGAAGTGTTTTGTAGGGCGGGCATACAAGACTTCTTTTCATGGGCAAGACGTATAAATGTGTTAGAACTGTGTGAGTCTATAGTCTCAACTCCCCGTACCACCAGAAAAGAAAGATAACAAATACTTAAACACATTAAAAACACAAGAACCCAGCTTAGAGAACGGGGCCATCTTTCCCTGAGAGGACACCACCAACTCAAGGTTTTTTTAGCTGCAGCCGGAGCTTCAGGTCGCCCAAAGGGGTAGCAGTCCATTTGTCTTGAGCACAGATGTCGTCTGCTTCTGATTCACCCGGTTCACGGTGGGGTAAACGTGCATAGCTCCCTTGAAGTCCGACGCCGTCTGCTTCTGGGGAACCTTTCTCCAGGTCAGGTTCCCTAGCCGTGCTCCTCTTGACTCTGGTATGATGGATCCAGCTGGGTAGCTCCTTCACTCGGATAGCGGTAGGGGTCACCAGAAGGGTTTCAAAGGGTCCCAGCCACTGTGGTTGAAGCGGAGTCTTCTTATATGCTTTTACCCGCACAGGATCACCTGGTAAAAAAGAATGAACAGCTTCCCACAAAGGTAAGGACTGGGAGTGTGCAGAGTATTGTTGCAATGTCACTAGATGTCTCTGCAATTCTTTTGCATAAGTCTCTGTGGCTTTGGTCATATCAGTATCGTTGGGAACTGATATCAAAGGAGTGAAAGTTGGGGGTATATGTCCAGACAGGATTTTGTAAGGTGCCAGTTTAGTTCTGGCACTCGGAGTTGTTTGAATGGTATAGAAAGCTAGAGGAAGGACTTTAGTCCATCTCATATTGAGTTCCCGGCATAATTTTGTCAAAAGATTTTTTTAGAGTTCCGTTCATCCGCTTCACCTGGCCTGAACTCTGGGGATGCCAGGGAGCGTGAAAAGCCCATTTTGTTCCTACCGCATTGGTCAGTTCATTATAAATCTTTGCGGTAAAATGAGTACCTTGGTCTGAGTCAATTATTTCAGGGGGGCCAAATCTTGGTATAATTTCGTTAAGTAATACCTTACATACAGCAGTTGCAGTCGCTCGAGCGGTGGGATAAACTTCCACCCATCCAGTGAGCTGGTCTATTATGACTAATAAATGCCATTTTCTTTCAGGGGAGGTAAATCAGTAAAATCAATCTGTACATGCTGCATAGGCCTGTGAGCCCACCTGCGCCCCCCCAGGTGGTGCTTGCTTATTTACACCCCTTGGGTTACACTGCTGACACAGAGCACACTTTTCTACTGTCCTTCTGACTACTTCGTAAAGTCCTGGGGAAACAAACAGTCTTAACATAATTTGGGCCATTTTATTTGCTCCCAAGTGTGTATTTTTTGTGGATCTGTTCCATCACTGCACTCTGTTGGTTTTTAAGTAAAACAAAACAACCATCACACTCCCACATTCCCGTGGAATCAGACTTAGCTCCCCATTTCTCCCAGGTTATTTTTTCACTGTCTGGGGCTTGCTGTTGCCAGGTTAAAAGAGGTGAATTGAGTATTTTGTAAGGCAGCGGTTCTAGCAGCCTCATCGGCCAAGCGGTTTCCTACTGATACAGGATCAGTGTTTTACAGATCTCACAGCTGCTTGGGCACATTCAAGCCCCCCTCTTTCTTGGCTGTTAGCCAAATCCTAGCTGTGAGTAGTGTCCTTGGGCAGGCCAGCGTCTTATCTTTGGACCGAGCCTGCCAGCTACAGCGTTGAATTAGCTCGTCCTCTGTTCTTTTTTTTTTTTCTCCCCTTCTTGGCTTCTATGAACCTGCAAAGGAAACTTTCACTTTCCACTTACACACCTTTGTTCAGAAATGAACACATGTACATTGCCCCAGTATACAGCACTTTAGTCTTATTGTTCAATGTATGCCACATACACGCTTCTAGGAAAATGGCTTTATTACAGAGCTTTGGAGCAACAAGCCAGGACAAGCACACCCACTTTTGAGGAGTCCACTTGGTACAACCTCTGGTGTCCAATAGCTTTCCTCCCTCCCCAGCCCTCTGGCTAGAAATGTGAGGTAGCCAGAAGGATCCCATGTATAATATGGGGAGTGGGTTAACCTTTCATGTCCTTGCCTCCAAAGACCGTTGGTGTGTGAATTTTAACAATTTTTTCAATTAAAAGATCTGGCCAATGAAATTTAATACATTTGCTTAAGAAAGAAAAATAAACTTTGGTATATCACATTTTCCTGATATTATCCAAACCCTTTGTATTCCAAGTTGAATAAAACAAGTATCTGCATTTTAATTTAACCCTTCTATTTAGTTTTAAACTAAACTGTCCTATGAAAAATTAAACACAGCAATTCTGGCCACAAGACAAACACCACAAGACAGGACACATAGAACACAGAACAGAATTCCTATTGTGCCAGTAAATTCATGAGATGTTGAATTGCTTTTCAGCTGGCATCAGTTTTCTCTAATTTTCTGAAAGACAAAAAGAACATAGATCTACCCCTTCTGGGCAGTCAGTCATTATTTAAAATATTTCTTTTTTATACAAATACCCTTATTAATTGCAGGCAAAACAGAGGAATTACCCATATGTTCTTGTATTTGTTTCATAGGCAGCCCAGGTTTCAGTGGCTTTTACCTTATCAGTTAGGTAATTTACATTAAAACAAATGCTTTTCGGCTTGCTTTTGGATCCACAACTTAAAGATTTTTACTTTAAAAAGGGCATAATAAACTTTACCAGACTTTTGATTGCCTTTTACTTTTAACTCCTGTTTTCACAACACGCAACTCTAAAAAGGAAAACACCAAAACAGGAAAACAGAGTCCTCGACACTCTGAATGTAGACGTTTGCATGTGCTCAGAGCCTTAGAGGAGGCTCAACCTTGGAAGCTAAATTTCCCACAGAGAGAGAGACTCCTCCTGGAGGGAGAACCATCAGGGCTCCAGGGGCTGAGCCGGACTTTCCCCACCGTTGCTGCTCCTGGCTGCGGAGGCGTGAGAGCCAGGAGATTGTTCACATGCTGTCAATGCTCCTGCTGGTTGCTTCCTCCTTCTCTGCCCCTCTCCTCTCTGCTTTCAAGGGGGGGACAGGTGCAGAGGACAGGGTACGGAAGGGATAGTTGCAGTGGTGATGGAGGCAGGAGCGGTGGTGATAGGGACAGAAGGGGATGGGGTTGTAGGAGTATGAAAGGAGCTGGCTGAAGAGGGAACGGGGGGGGGGGGGGGGAGATGGATCTTTAATCACGTGAACGCTCCCTTCCCAAATATAAACGAGAACAAGATTTCTGAGTCAACTCTCCTCCGCTGTTTAGCAAATAGCTGTGAAACCCACTGGCAACGTGTGTGTCCGTGCCCCTTTTGTGGTGATCCACATAAGAGAAAAGCCTACTATTGCTACCGTTCCAAGTGGTAGAAGTCTGTGCTGTGGATCTAAAGGTCCCACCCTTGCTGATGATCCGTGGGGGATCAATATGGTTCCAAGTGCTGGAGCTTCTATCGTTTCAGATTTACAGTCTGTGTCACCTGAATGAGGCGGGGGAGGGTGTGGAACAGGATGTGATTGTGTAATTACAGGCTGTATCATAACGCATATGCACTAGGCTGCATGCTTGCAGCCTTCTGGTAGGGTAGCTGCTCTTAGGGACAGATCTTTGCTGGCAGCTCAGCCCCCTCACCCCTGAGCTCCCTCAGAACTCCTGAGCGTATAGAGCATGACAGGGGCCTGGCCTGTGACTTGCCTCCGCTATACAAATAGTGAACCGGGCCTGGTAACTTGTGCCAGCACCACCTCATCTGAGCCCTTTGTCTTGAACCGCACCTTGGCTTCATTACCAGGCAAGAGCAGGTCTGGGGTAGGTATTCCCCGAACAGCTGCGGTGATGCAAAGAAATCATTTAGCTTCTCAGCAATGTCCTTATCTTCCTTCCTTGCTCTATTTAAACCCTGTGATCCAGCCGGCTCAGAAATTCTTTCACAGGCTTCCTGCTTCGGATGCACTTAAATAATATCATTTGACTCCTTTGGCTGAGGAAAGGATTTTGGGGGCAGGAAGTGGGGAGGATTTTGGGATCAGGCTTTCCCCTTTATTCACTCTCTATTCTCCTCCCCTTTTCTTTCTCTATCGCCAACCTCAAGTGTACACAAACCATGAGGCAGGCCCCCCAAATCAGGAGATTGGCTTTAAAAGAAAAAATAAATTCTGAGTTCATTATGTTTGCTTTCTGAGTTTTCAGGGAGTTCTTTGGTCATGCTTTCAAGCTTGTTGTATGGGGAACCAGGAAGGCTAGAAACTTCTTTAAAAAAAATGAAATCTGATAGTCTCACCTAATCACATGACTCCAGGAGCTGGGACTTTAAGAAATGCACCAAGTAGTGAGACTCATGATTAAAATCAGAAGTGGCCTTGCTTCAGGGCATGAGGAGTGATGGGCGGCAGCCTCTCTGCTGTGGGGAGGGATCTCACGGACACGGGTCTTGTTTAGATTCCAAGTCGCACCAGGCTAACTAAAGGCCTGGCCTATCCACAAAGCTGCTCCCTTTTAAGCAGAAGAGTGAGTATTGTTTTTAAACTGATTTAGTGAAACCCAAGACAGCTTTGCATGTGGAGACTCCTACACTGATTTAAGCCTGGGTAAGATGAGTTTAGCTTGCCCCTGTGTAAATTTTCAGGGACAAGCTAAACTGCTCTAATCAGGTTCAAAGTGTTCCACACAGCTGTCTGCACCGGCTTAAACAAATAAGCTAAAGGACCCTGCTGCAACTTTGTGTAGACACCTGGAAAGAAACTGTGTTAAATCAATGCAAAACCCTGTGTAGGCACTTATTGAGTTAAGCTAAATCAGGTTTTAAAATTTTGAATGAGGGAATCTACTTTAGCTAAAGTGAGCATTAAGTCAAATGGGGCAGGGGAGCATCCACATGGCATTTTGCTGCAGTTTAACTGAACCAATGCAGTTCTGATGTAAACAAAACCTTAGTCTCTCTCTATCCCTTCTGTTCTCTGGTGGCAGGATCCAACCAGTTCTGACACCATGGTGAGTTGTGATGCATGCAGGGAGCAGAGACAGGCCAGAGCAGGGGGCATAGAGGTAAGGGCTTTATGAGTAACAGACCCTGGAGTGATCCAGAAGGGGCATAAGAATGGCCAGACTGGGTCAGACCAAAGGTCCATCTAGCCCAGTGTCCTGTCTTCTGACAGTGGCCAGTACCAGGTGCCCCAGAGGGAATGAACAGAACAGGGAATCATTAAGTAATCCACCCTGTGTCGCCCATTCCAGCTTCTGGCAAAAAGAGGCTAGGGGCACCATCCCTGCCCATCCTGGCTAATAGCCGTCCTGGCAGCGCTATTCCTGGTTGTAGGGAGGCCCTCTGAGGTAGCTGAGAATACTTTCCAGCAGAGGGTAAGGCAGGAGGGGTCTCACAGTCAGTGAGAAAGGAAGGAACTGTGACCATGTATTAAAAAACAGCCGGCACCTTCTGGCAGTGGCCATCTTAGAACCAGTTTCCTAGGACTCGATGATGGAAGGTGCTCGGCATCAGGCCCCTTACTGGATCCAAACCTGCTGCCCCTGGATTTCCTGCCTAGCTGATTACAAGCATAGGAACGAATCCCACTCTGGAGATGGTCAACCTGGAAGCTGGTGAACGCTGTTGGTTTTGGACTCTGCTCCCTGGTGCGTCCTACGAACGAGGCACGGGGTTTGGGAAGCAGGTGTGCAATGAACAGCCAAGGTCCAAGGCAAACCTGAGAGCCATTTGTAGATACGGAGGGAGTGGCGGCTGGCTCTAGGCACCACCGAGGTGGCAGTGATGTCCCTGGCTTAATCCACAGAGTTGAGCCTTTAAAAATTTGTACGGTGGGTTTTTTTTTTTTTGGTTAATTTTTATTTAAAAACAAAAGTCCTACAAGTCACGCTGTGTTACAAGTGACCAGACACCCAGTGTCTGGGCCTGAGTTAGGGCACAGCCATGGGGGAAGGGGAGCGAGGCAGAGAGGCGCTGGCTGGCTGGGTCCCTGGAGCTCAGTCTTTCTTCTTGGAGTTGTTAGCCGGGCTCTTTCGCCACAGACGCAGCATGTCCCTGTAGAGGTTGCGTTGCAGGACAGTGTTGGCACACAGGACGGCTCCTACCAGCGCTCCCATGAAGCCACACAAGCATACGTCCTGCCCTAGGAGACAATGGCACGCCGTCACAGCCGCTTTCCCAGGCACCGCTCAGAGGGGGCCCCCAAGAACGCACCGCCTGGGGTTGCGCTGAACCCAGTGGGGCTGGCGGAGAGCCTGGCAATCCGCCATTCCTGCAGGGGGTTACCCTGACAGCCTGGCGCTACAGCCAATCCTGGGTCCTGCCTGACCACCCACCAACCTGCCCTCTGCCTGTCCCCAAATCACTCCCACCCTATCTGCCCCTGCCGAGCAGCCCTTCGCTTCAGCCTTCGTTGCTGCCGTATCCAACCCGCTGCGCCCTTCGCCTTCCCCGAGCTACTGGCATTTCCCTCCTGGTGCACGGCTGAGCCAGCTCCTCTCCTGGCAGGTGCTTGTCAGCATTCCTCCCTGCTGGGCACAGCTCCCCATGCACCTAGGGCAGCTCTCCGGGCAGCCCGTTAGCCGCTGGGAGCTGGGCACCTGCTATTTGTGCCTTTGGACTGTTCCCCGCCTCCTCTTCTAGCTCCTTAACTGAGGTATCAGGGAAAATGGGGCCTCATGACCCCCGCTAGTCACCTCCTCCAACACTGAGCTGCTCGGACTCACGGTGGGGACACCTACTCGCCAGAGGGAGACGCTAACGTGCCGGGTGGGCAGAAGGCAAGGTCCAGGCCCACTGCTCCTAGCAGATGCTAAGGGGCAGGGTGCCCGGATTTCTACCCGGGTGCTGTCCTGTATCTCCTCTGGTTATTAGGTGCTGTTAGCTGGAAGGAAAGACTGAGCCTCCAGTGCCCCCTGCTGCTGCAAGGGGAGCGGGTCTTCTCTACTTGTGCCCCTGTCTCCATTGGGGGCCATCCTCCCCTTGACTAACACCAGGCTCTGCTGCTCGGAGCTCCAGCAGCATGAAACGGAGGGGTCTTGATGGTTCCCCTGCTGCCCGCGCGGCTCTGAAGGGCCTTGCTGGGGTCACCCTGTGGCTTTGGCAAAGCTCTGAGCAGCAGCACGGGAGCCGCCTGCCAGCTGGCTCAGTAAGACAGCGCCATGGTGGCCACGCTCAGCCCTCTTTTCACTTGCTATGGTTCTTGCCAGAGATTTTGGGCTGCTTGTTTCCCCACTTCCTTCCCCCCGCCGCCCCCGGCAGTAACCTCAGCGCTGCTCTTTCCTTACCCCAGCCCACCTTGCCTAAGACTGTCTGCTCCGACTTGCTTGCCTTCCCCAGAGTCTCAGGTCTTGGAGCCAGTCTCTCACTAGCCCTTGTGACATCCCTCCTTTCTCAGAGAAATCCTGGTCTGTTATGTTCTCACCATCGCATCCTTCAGGGTTTTCCGCTAGCGGACTTTAACCCCTTCATTCCTGGTTGGTTTTAAAAATTCAGGAAAAAGGAAGGGGTATTGGCAGTACTTCCCGGGGCGCGGTGGTGTCAGCTACATGGGGTACAGGGTGAGCTGCTAAGGGCCACTGGGGAAGCCTCTGGATAATTGATATTCAATTTCCATCCCTTCTCTATGCTGCATTGTCCAGTTCTCTCTCCCTAGCCCTGAAGACGCTTTGAACATCACCCTCTGCTAGGTAAGGCGTTCCCCGGATAGAAAGTCAGCCCGGCAGGTTGGCTGTGGGAGACGGAGGCGAAAATACAGCCATGCTCAGGGAAACTGAGTCAGGAGTGGGGCGATCCAGCCGAGACCCCCTCTGTGTAGCGTACCTGTCAGGTAGAGGTTTGGCACACAGGTCTGAGGGCGTAACATGGCAGTAGCTTCAGCCTGCAGGCGAGAGATGCTATGGGCAGCTCCATACAGCTCTCCTTTGGGGGAAGCTATGTAGTGCTGGTTGGTGAGTGGAGACCCGGACGATACGCATTCGATCTGTTGAGGAGAAAGGCATTAAGGGAGCCCCCGAAGACCTGTGTGCAGGACACAGTAACTGAGCTGGGCCCGTGCAGATAAGGGGGCTGCTGGAGCTCCGCAGAAAGCTGAAAAGCCTCTTCTGCCCAAGAAAGCGCGTTTCCTGGGGTTGCTGCTGCAGCAGCCGCCAGAGGGAATGATCTAATCAGCCACTTCCCGTCCCTACTGATTTGATTCTCCCCCAGTTTCTCCTTGGGGACTTGGTTTTCTCCTAAGTTTTGGATGGTGCCAGGATATTCGTTGCTGCTTCCGTTGCACCTTGTAGGGCGCGTCCTGGGTGTCTTAGCACCTGTGTTTCTGCTTTGGGAAGAGTTGCTGTAGCAGGTATAGAAATGGCCGGGAGGGGGAGAGGGGAACAAAGAGGGCAGCAATACATAACCCTACCCCACCAAGCCTGGAAAGGCCAGGTAAAGCTATAAACCCATCTATATGCTGCCCGTTCTCCTAGCCGTTCAGCTTTAGTCAGTCACCATCACCAACGTCTGTCCCCTGGGGAGGGCCATGCAGAAAAAATGCGGAGATCTAGTGGATAATACACCATAATAAGCACACCAGAAATCAACATGTCCACACAGCTAAGGGCACATTGGCAGTTGGGCCTCACTGCTATCTAACTAACACTGTTTATACACCAAAGCAACTGTGCACAACAGACAGAGTTCGCAATGCATAGCATACGCAAGCTGTGGCATGCAGGGGATCACCTCGCCAAAGCTTTTCCTTTGGTGCAATTATTGCTTTCCAAGAGTGCAAAACTCCCTGAAAAGGCCAAAATCTCCCAATATAAATACACTGCAAAACGGGTCTGTGTTGTGATAACCCCTAGGAGTCAGTCATGGGCCAAGACCCCATTGTGCTAGGTGCTGTACAAACAGAGCCAAAAGACAGTCCCTGCCTCAAAGAGCTCACACTCTTAATAAATAAAAATATGTTTTGAAAGAAGGTCAATGGGCCACACATCTGGGAAAAAAAAAAAAAGAAGTGGTAGCATATTCTAGTTCCCAATATTACAGACTTGTGTTGTAACAGGTGACTGTTCCTAACGGGGAAAGAATGCTGAAATCCACTACCACCGTGGGGCATACAGCTAATACCCCAGGGATACTGACCTCAGACACTGGGCAGAGCAAAGACTATGTGGGGTGACCTTGGCAGCTGCGGTGGAATAGCACTGAACAGCTATGGGAATGGACAGTGTATGTAGATTTTGGCTGTCGCACTGTTCCCTTCTTTGGGGGGTGGAGTTCTACGTTGCTGGCCTGGGCTTGCAAAGAGCCTCTATGCTCCAATACAGAAACTGTGATTTTTATCCCCACATCAGTACAGGTGGCTGGCTGGTCAGCCTCTTGCCACTCAGACCTGAAGAGGTCCCTGCACTGCCCACTCCCTGCGTCAAGGGAACTAGGGGGTTGACTCCCTGCAAGAGATTTCCCTGATCTGCCACCTCCCCACTGCATTGTGTGTGGAAGTCAGGCTGGTGGCTCACTCAGGTCATACCCAGAGGTTCCTGAGTCCAACATGGTCCTTCCCTGTATAACAGACTCTTAAGCCATGTTATCCACAACAGAACACTGCTGAGCAACGGTGATTGTGTTATAAATAAAGGTTTCCTTACCTTATCCTCTATGTGAGGGTAGAGTTTCAAAACAGTCTTCAGAATGGACTCTACAATAGTGTTTTTCAGGCTCTCGTATACTGCTCCCCTCTTCTGGACCGTCTCATCTTTCCATTCCTCAAACCATTCATACTTTGCAAACGCCAAGATGCACAGAGTCGACTTGCCTAGAATGACAGAGCGCTAGGTGTTTATTGCATTGTCACCACTGGAGGACAACTGTAGCTATGGCAGGTGGTAGCTTCTGCTGTCAGGTGCCATGTGTCCCCACTCACTCCTAACAGACAGTTCTCCCTCTGTCCAGTTCCACCAGTGCCTATGTCCTGCTTCTTTGGCTTCCCGTGTTTCAGCTCCTTGGCTTCATTATGGCCTCTGCTTTTACCCACCCATCTTGAGTGTCATCTCTAGGTATCCAGAAAACGTCAAGTGAGTCTTCTTGGTGCACCATCTGTGCCTGCTTGAACCAACGACACTCGCTCAGCTCGGTGTCTCCAAGACAGAGGAGCTCCTCTTGGCCAGCATGAGCACCCCACCCTCAGAGGCAAGGCTCTTTCCAATCTCTCGTTTGCCTCCACTGCCTGGGAGCTTAACTTCCAAAGTCTTCTTAGGAATTTATTAATTCCCACAGCAGAACAGACCACCAGCGTGATGCCCTGTCTTGAGCAATGGCCCATTCTAAATGCTTCTCGGGTAGGCGCAATGAAATGCGGTGTGTAGCACCTATGTGGCAGAAGTAAGACTGCTGGGGTAAGCGGCTAGGCTTTTGCATTTAACCTCCATAATTCCAGCCCACCCAGGTAGTGATTAGTTCTAACTCCATGGGGATTTGACTCTGCTGTTGCAGCTTAATTTCCAGTTAAACCTCCATGGGGTTAGCAATAGAGGGCAACGCAGTGCCGAACCGTCTCTTCTCGTGTCCCCTTGCTCTCTACATGAGCAGAAAGTTCTAAAACGTCAGCTTCTGATGGAGAAAACTAGCTTCCCCTCCCTCCCGCCCATGGAAGACAGTTAATTTAGTCCGCATTTGAAGAACTAGAAAGCGGCTGAAAAGACTGTTGTCTCAAACGTCCGAGAAAAATCCCTCCTTGTGGCCAGCACGCTGAAAACAAGGGCTAGAAATAGACTTCCCACCCCCACCCCATTGCAAAGTTGTTCCGGCCATGGTACAGAGACCACCCTTACCTGGGTATCTCTCCTGCCAGGTGGGGTCCTTGGATGACGGAGATGTAACAAAGAGCATAGGAATGTTCTCTGCCGCTTCTTCTCTTGAGGCAGTAAGGAGGCAATTCATGCTGCAGAGAGACAGAGAAGCCTTTCCATGAGCTCTGGCTCACGATCAACCAGGTCAGTACATGTGCACGAGGAAACAGGCAGGCAGCACCATGCTGCTGCAAACACCTCCCCCCGGCTCTGGAATCTCCGCAGCGACCATGCGGGCACCACTTCTCTGGGGTGGTTTATGCCGCACCAGAGCAGTCCCCAATGCGCTTGGGGCACCAGCAAATGGCTGCTCTCCTGCTGTTTAATTCACATCTTCCTCCTCTATAGCAAAAATGGGGCCTAAAACCATCTTGTCGTGCCCTGTCTCAGGCTGATCGTCACTTGGAGGCCTCACCAGGTATGCAAGGCGGAGAGTTTTGTTCCATGCCAGCTGGGTAATCCCTCTTTATCAGCCATGAGCAACTAACGCTATGGGATTTTCTCTCGCTGGTATTTATCCAATTGTTTTATCAGCTTCCTTTGCTGTGCTGTACAAAATCCAAAGACAGACAGCATCCCCTCAATGCCTGAATCAGCAACTGCACAGAAGAAACCTGTGAGTGGCTTATATTTATAAGCCTTGGGTGTTCTACTGGACACTTTCCTCCTAAACATTGATCTGTTGAGCTCCTGGTTATATCTGGCAACTGGTTTCCTGAATCTACCTTCTCATCCTTGCTCCTGCTGGTCAGAGAGAGCGGCTTCTGGTTTGGAAGATATGGGAACCTCTGCAGGCTGGAGGTTCTTTTTGAGTCCTCAAGACCATACCTTGCCTCGCCTCATCTGTGATGGTGCCATGCAAATTACTACTATTTATTATTTGCATTACTGTAACATCTGGGGCATTGTGCTTGGGCCTGTATATACTCACATAAGAGAGAGTCTCTATCCTGCTAACTAGACAAGACAAATGACGGGTTATCTCCATTTTGCAGGTTAGGAAATGAGGTACAGAGCAATAAATTACCCAGGGAGCCTCTGATAGAGCAGGGAACTGAATGTGCTGTGTGATGCCAACTGGCCAGCACCCAGATTGTGACCTCCTTGCATGAACAGACATTTCACTGTCAATGCTGCTGGGGTCACGCTTAAGGTTGTGTGTGGCAGGATGAGTTGGGTGAAGCTGGGTGCCTGTTGTGCTCCCCTGTAGAACAGGTCAGACTAGGTGACCAGGGTGGTCCTTTGTGCCGGCATGAGGCAAATGTCTCCACCTTCCAATGTGTGTGATGCCCCTCCTGCTGTAACCTTCCCTGGAGGGGTGCTGCTGTCATTTCCCTGCAAGTCACCCCACATCTGAACTTAGCCAGGTGATAAATTAGGGGACCTGGGCACTTCTCCAACTTGGACATTATTGGAAACTCTACTGGGCCCCTCTGAAGAGATTCACGTCTTCTGAACTGGAGACAGACTCCTGGGCAAGAACCCAACTGTTTGCTCTGAATTCTGTCCATCACGCTTCACCCTGAAGTTGAGAGGGACAATTTTACGGCTGGGGACTGGGCGGACTTTGTCGCTTGCTCCAGCAGAACACGTAGGTGGGTAACAATATTGTGGCACTAGCCAGGGCTTGCATAGGTACCATCCTGCTTGTCAAATATAAAGTAAATCGGATGCCAACTGGGGAAGAGGCATGCTGAGCCACAGAAGCAAAGCTTCTCCTTACGCTTCATCCAGGTTCTGATGCGAGTAGATGAAGTAGTTTGTGGCTTCCAGTCCCAGCTCTTCCTTTGAGCCTTTGAGTCCGATGAAGACACTGAACCCTGATAGGCCGTGATCCACCATGCGAAGCTGAGCCTGAATATCTGCACACGGGGGCAGCAAACAGAAGATTAATCTCCCATCCCCCATGGCTGCATCATGGAGAAGTGGTAGCTTCTCCCTAATTAAGACTGAGCCCAGCTTCCATGCCCAATTTAAATACTGCCCTTTTCCTCCATACCTTTGGCTTTTCAAATGGGATTGGCCTCAGATTTCCCAGATTTACACTAGAGGCAAAGGAGAAGATTTCTGCCAAGTTTGGAGAATCTGGTCCAACTATTTGAGTTACAGAAGAGTAACAGAGACCCTAAATTTGAAATTTTGATTAATTTAATATTTGGCTCCCATTAGCTCACCATGTTACTGTCACTTCAGATTTTCCATGTACTTAAATCTCCTTGAAACCTCAAGTACCAGAAGACCTAGTTCAAATTTTTGCACAAAAGTTTTGTCAATAGAAAAATAACTCCCCCACACAAAACCAAAAGACTTGGCAAAATTGTGGATCATGCTTTTAAAATCAGTGTTTTTATCAAAATGCATTGAAGTCATTTTCAAAGTTTTTCGTGTACTGACAACCTGTTCTTTAGTGTAAAACAAATGCAGTTTTTGGTCAACAGAGTTGTGATAATTCTATAACTGGTTTTGATAAAAATATGATGAAAACAATCAATTTAAAAAAAAGGAAAGTGGGTGATTTCGAACTCTGCAAAACAGTGTAAGCAGTGTCAGGATGAGCTCCACCCTGACATCTGGTGGTGAGGTGTGGCAAATTGTGGAAAAGAACTTCAGGGGCCGATCTCATTTGCATAGGCACACCCACCCCGCCTAGAATGAGACCATAGCTGCCCAAATGGTCACTTTGGCTGCTGTGGGATCCCCAGTGTCTCTGTTATTGGGGCAGGAAGAATAAATTGTTATTACCCTGATTATGGGAACTGTGCTTGGAACTGTACGTGGCCTTTTGTTATGATGGAGGGATTCACCATCAACTAAGTAGCACTCGCTAGGCAAGGGTCATGGGTTCCAAAACTGTGTGAAGGGAGAGAGGCTGGGGACAAGTATTAATACTTGGTGGCGTGGGCCCCTTGGTGAGGGCCTTACATGCTAATTGCACTTCCTCCTCTCTCCACTGTGGAATATCAGAGCTAATTTTGATTTCATTAGAAGTCTAGTTATTGGCTGCTGAGCTCACTTTGGGCTGACAGTGCACCAGCACTGGGGCTCCCCTACTACAAGCTGAATTCACCTAAGAGCTGAAATCACTGAGTGTTGTGTTAAGTAGTGGGGGAGCCTGAAGATATATTGTGGAGCAGTTTGCGGGACGGCTGGTGAAGCAGTTCGACACGGAGCAGTGTGTGGATGGCAGGAGCGGCTTGTGGGCCGTGGAGCTGAGCGAAGGAGTTTGTGGGGCGGCTGGCGGAGCGGAGTGC
Source organism: Caretta caretta (assembly GCF_965140235.1). Taxonomy (NCBI): domain Eukaryota; kingdom Metazoa; phylum Chordata; order Testudines; family Cheloniidae; genus Caretta; species Caretta caretta. The sequence continues at coordinate 13,895,326 of NC_134231.1, read as the reverse complement.
TGCTATGGAGCTATGGGGCGGTCAGCTTCAGATCACGTAAGGTGCCTCTTACCCCCGTCCCATTTCCACCCAGGTTGGGAGGTAAAGCTCCGCAGATAAACTTTCGAACTCTGGGGCTGCCCTGACCAGGGACAGAGACTTTTGGGGCATTGGACTTTTGGGACTTTGGGTGATTTGGGGTTGCTGGACTCAAGAACCAAAGGGAAAAGGGCATGCCCCAATTTGCCTGGGGTGGGTTCTTTTTTTTTGCTCATGGGTTGTGTTATGAATCCTGTTGGTGGTGTTTCCCCAACATAATGCCACATTGTTTCTCTCTGTTATTAAAAGGCTTTTGCTACACTCAGACTATGTGCTTGCGAGAGGGGAAGTATTGCCTCTTGGAGGCGCCCAGCGGGGGTGGTATATATTTGTCCCAGGTCACTGGGTGGGGGCTCGAGCCGGTTTGCATTGTGTTATTGGAATGGAACCCCTAGATATTGAACCCGGCCCTTGTTGCTGCCAACTCTGACGGGCAGAAGGGTTACATTTTTGGGGGCTCGTCCGGGATCGCCTGGGTCAGTACCCCTCGCAAGCACCTGTTGAGTGATCCACTACATTGGGAAACAATTTATATTTTTTTGTTTGTGCTTATATTTTGAGGAAATTACTGTTTGAATAATGGCTAATATGTCAGGTTTGTTGGGCCCTGGCTCAGCAGCTTCTAGCTCAGAGGCTGCAGCCTCGGCTGATGATTGGACAAAAGCTCTGGGGCAAATATTGGAAAAGGTTGTGCTGCCCCATGCTGAGTCAGACTCTTGTCGTAAGTTAAGATTATTTGCTGGGGAGGAGGAGTTTGAACCCTGGTTAGAGCATACCACTGAAATGCTGCAAGAGTGGGCCGTACCAGATGCAGAAAAGCGAAGATGCCTTATAGAGAGCCTTGGCGGCCCAGCATTAGATGTGATTCGCACCCTGAAGCTCATTGACCCTGGGGTCAGTGTGAAGGACTGCCTAGAGGCCCTTGAACACAACTTTGGGAGCGTAGAGGGCCCTGAAGACAGCTACTGTAAGTTCCTTAATTCCCGACAACAAAAGGGCGAGAAGGCTTCAGCCTACATACAGAGACTGGAGAGACTGCTTCAGAGAGCTGTCATGAGGGGAGCAGTGACTGCTGAGCAGATGGATCAGACCAGACTGGCTCAAATTGTAAGAGGAACTCAGTATCAGAACCCGATTCTACTTCATCTCCAGCTAAGAGAACGACGGGAACATCCCCCAAGTTACTCCCAGCTGATAAAAGAGGTCCGAGAGGAGGAAGAAAGGCAGGCTGCCAGTGAGTTTTGGGAAGCCCAAACATCGGATCCAGCCAGCGCAACACCACTGCAAACGGCCAGTGTACTGATGGTGAGCACCAGAGAGGAACTTGCCCAACAAATGCAGGTCCTGACGGAACGGATAGCTGAGCTGCAAAGTACCGTTGACCGAGTTAAGACTTCCAGGAATAAGAAGCCTCAAACTGTGGCGATTGAGAAGCCCGCACTTAGAGCCACCATCCCCCCCAGGCGAAGGGGGAAAGGTCAATTCTTCTGCTACCGATGTGGTCAGGATGGACACAGTGCTGCCAAGTGCCGTAATGAAGAAAACCCCTCCTTAGTGTATGGAAAGCTGAGGATCAGTTGGGAGAGATCCGGTAGCTGCCAAAGGGTCTGGGGACGGGGACCCCCCAGGTCTGCAGGATTTGAAGATTCCCCCAGAAAAGACTGTCCAGCTGGGATCCCTGCAGGACTGATAGGGCCTCGAGCAGAGGTCAAGGTGAGGATCGAAGGGGTGGAGTGTAAAGCAGTGCTTGACACTGGATCTCAAGTGACTATTATATTTCAGTCATTCTACCAACAGATGCTTAGGCACCTGCCTATACAGCCACTGACTGGCCTTGGCCTGTGTGGCCTCAGCATGGATGAATACCCCTACCAAGGGTATGTCATAGTGCACCTGGAATTCCCAGAGGAGGTTGCTGGGGTAAGAGAAGAGGTAGACACAGCTGCCTTAATATGCCCTGACCCTAAAGGGACTTCTGATGTGTCTGTGCTGATAGGGACCAACTCCAGTCTCTTCAAGGTACTGGCGGATTACTGCAGAAGGCGGGCTGGGGACCAGTACCTGAATACCCTGATGATCCATACGCTTTGTGCTGAAGCCTATAGGAAAATTGAGAGCGCTAAAAGGGACACATCTGAGCTACCACTTGGGGCACTGAAGTACGCGGGCACAACCCCCTTAGTAGTGCCTGCAAGGACGGAGCAAGAAGTGCTTGTCATGAGTACCTGTCTGAAAGGCAGTAAAGGGACGTTAGCAATGATAGAGCAGCCGATGGGAGGAGAGCTCCCTGAAGGAGTGCTGGTCCCCAGTGGAGTCATAACCCTACCTGCTGACACCCAGGAAAGGGTGACTATACTGATTGCTAATGAAACGAGTCGTGATATTTTTGTGAAGCAAGGACAAAAGATAGCAGACCTCTTTGAGCCTGAGTCGATTGTAAAACCCCAGTGTGAAACTCAAGTTCCGACAATAGACCCAGCAAAGTTTGACTTTGGAGATTCACCAGTGTCTGAGGACTGGAAAGATCGCCTGAGGAAGAAACTTTGTGAAAGATCCAAGGTGTTCTCACTGCATGAGTGGGATGTGGGATGTGCAAAAGGAGTAGAGCACAATATCAGACTACATGACTCTCGACCTTTCAGGGAGAGATCTAGGAAGATTGCTCTCTCTGAGATGGAAGATGTGCGACATCATCTTCAGGAGCTGGCTGCGAATGGCATCATTACAGAGTCCCGCAGCCCATACGCCTCACCCATTGTGGTAGTCCGCAAAAAGAATGGGAAAATCCGGATGTGTATTGACTACCGCACCCTAAACAGCCGTACTGTGGTCGACCAGTACACTATGCCTCGAGTGCAAGACGCCTTAGACTGTTTGCTGGGAAGCCAGTGGTTCTCTGTGTTGGATCTTCGAAGTGGATACTACCAGATCCCTCTGGGAGAAGAAGATAAGGAGAAGACAGCCTTCATCTGCCCATTAGGGTTTTATCAGTTCGAACGCATGCCCCAAGGGATTTCTGGAGCACCTGCCACCTTTCAACGTCTCATGGAGAAAGTTGTGGGAGACATGAATTTACTGCAAGTGTTAGTTTATTTGGATGACCTGATTGTGTTTGGAAGAACCTTAGAGGAGCATGAAGAAAGACTTCTTAAAGTGCTTGATAGGTTGGAGGATTATGGTCTGAAGCTTTCAATTGACAAATGCCAGTTCTGCAGAACCTCAGTGAAGTATGTGGGTCACATTGTGTCCCAAGAAGGTGTGAGTACTGATCCTGATAAAATAGAAGCACTCACTACATGGCCACGTCCAAGTAACTACAGAGAACTCAAGACCTTCCTTGGATTTAGTGGCTACTACCGCAGATTTGTGAAAAACTATGCTACGATTGTAAAGCCTCTGAATGATCTTACCAGGGGACATCAGTCCAGCAAGAACAAATCTAAGTCCAAGAATAAGGGGAGGTCCCCAAAGCCTCCTGTGCAGAGACACAATGGCCCCTTTGCACCATTTGGGCCACGGTGGGATGAGAGATGTGAAAGGGCTTTTCGAGAAATCATTACTTGCCTAACTCATGCTCCAGTCCTAGTTTTTGCTGACCCAAGCAAACCATTTATCCTGCATACTGACGCCAGTTTGGAGGGTCTGGGAGCAGTCCTGTACCAGGAAGTGGAAGGCAAATGTAAACCTGTAGCCTTTGCCAGCCGAGGATTGTCTGATAGTGAAACTCGCTATCCCACCCACAAGCTGGAATTTTTGGCCTTGAAATGGGCCATCACTGAGAAATTTCGAGACTACTTGTATGGTGCTCAGTTCCAGGTGTGGACAGACAACAATCCACTGACTTATGTGTTAACAAGTGCTAAGCTGGATGCTACAGGGCAGAGATGGGTGGCCACCTTGGCTAGCTATGAGTTCAGCATTCAGTACCGATCAGGGAGAAGCAATGTAGATGCAGATGCATTGTCCAGGCGTCCGCAGGCTCCAGAAGTTGCTGTGATACCCACAGATGGAGTGAGAGCTATTTGCAGTGTGAGTCGCCGAGAGCCAGAGGCCCGTGAGGGCTTTCAGGGATGTGTTGCAGAAGCTTTGGGCCTGCCCCCTGAATGCATGCCTTCTGCTTCGGTGAACTATATTGCATTAGACCAATCTCCTTTGCCCATGCTCAATGCGGCTGACTGGCAAGAAGCCCAGCGGCAAGATACTGACATTCGTGATACACTACTTGCCAAAAGGGAGGGGCGAAGCCCAGCTGCGGTTGTCCCACCTAACCCGGAGGGTAAACTACTATTGAGAGAATGGACCAAACTAAAACTGATTCAGGGAGTGCTACACCGAATGACCACTGACCCTTTACAAAAACAACGAGCACAACTAGTACTGCCAAAAAAGTACAGAGCCCTGGCCATGAGGGCCCTTCATGATGACTTTGGGCATTTAGGGATGGAGAGGACCCTGGAACTTATTCGTAGTAGGTTCTATTGGCCCCGAATGGCTGAAGATGTTCGCAGGAAATGTGAGACTTGCGCTCGATGTGTTCAAAGGAAAACTCTGCCCACGAGGGCTGCATATCTCAAGAACATCACCAGCAACAAACCTTTGGAGTTGGTATGCATTGATTTCTTGTCTGTAGAGGTAGACAAGAGGAATGTTGGAAACATTCTAGTAGTGACTGACCATTTTACACGGTATGCACAAGCATATCCCACACGTGATCAGAGGGCCACCACCGTTGCTCGAGTATTGTGGGACAAATATTTCTCAGTCTATGGATTCCCGGCTCGGATACACTCTGATCAGGGGCGGGATTTTGAGAGTCACCTTCTGAAGGAGGTGCTGAAGATAGCAGGAATTAAAAAGTCTAGGACAACGCCTTATCACCCCCAAGGTGATCCTCAGCCAGAGAGGTTCAATCGAACCCTATTAGATATGTTGGGAACTTTGCGACCAGAGCAGAAGGCAACCTGGAGCCAGCATGTCGCATTTCTGGTGCATGCCTACAATGCCACAAAGAACGATGCTACGGGAGTCACCCCATATCTCTTGATGTTTGGGCGAGAACCAAGATTACCCATAGACTTGTGCTTTGGTGTATCAGAGGATGGAGATAGCTATGAAACTCATCAGCAATATGTATCCCGACTAAGAGAGAAGCTGCGGGATGCTTATCGCTTAGCTACCGCTGCGGCTCGGAAGAACGCAGACCGCAACAAACATCGATATGATGCTAGAGTGCGTTCGCAGGAGCTCCAGCCGGGGGACAGAGTCCTGCTGCGAAATTTGGGTATTGCTGGCAAACACAAGATAGCTGACAGATGGAAGGCAATACCTTACCTGGTGATGGAAAAGCTGGGAGATCTGCCGGTCTACAAGATCAAACCTGAAGACGGTCCAGGGCAAATAAAGACGGTGCATAGAAACCTTTTGCTCCCTGTGGGGGAATTGGTAAGCACCCCTTGTGAGATGGGCCACGGCAGGGCCGCCGGGCAGAACAGAGGTGCTAGACCAAAGCCGCCATCCAACACAGACAGTGGGCCCCCTGCAGCTAACTTATCCCTATTCTGCACATCTGAGAGTGAGTCTGAGGAGGAAGACACAACCCTGGTGTATCCTGGGATGGAGACAAGATTTCAGTCTCGATCAGCTGAACCAAACGAGAGTTTTCCCTCTTCCGCCCTAAACCCAATGGCGGAACTATTTAGGCCCCTTTCTGATACCCCGGTGCTGCTGATGAGACCCCCCTGTGATGACACACACAGGTTATTGGACAATGGGGACAGACAGGTAGAGGATGTCCTGGGCACCTTGGACCCTCCAGCGTTAGAACTAGGAGTGCAGGGGCCTACGCCAGTAGCCGAGGGACCCTCCAGGGAAGCCTCTCCATCCGTCACTCAAGAGGATGTTCCCCCTACCTCGACAACAGAGATTCTCAATAGACGAGACAGGGTGATAAGACCAGTGAAACGGTTAACTTATGATGCACCTGGGGTGACTAGTGAGGAGCCAATACATTTAGCACACAGGCTTGTGGAAGCTAAAGTGGGCTTCCTGAGGCCCTTTGGAGGAAACCAATGAGTTGGTATAAAGGGAGTGTGATTTGTCGGGACGACAAAGTCTCGGCTGGGGGGAGGATGTAAGCAGTGTCAGGATGAGCTCCACCCTGACATCTGGTGGTGAGGTGTGGCAAATTGTGGAAAAGAACTTCAGGGGCCGATCTCATTTGCATAGGCACACCCACCCCGCCTAGAATGAGACCATAGCTGCCCAAATGGTCACTTTGGCTGCTGTGGGATCCCCAGTGTCTCTGTTATTGGGGCAGGAAGAATAAATTGTTATTACCCTGATTATGGGAACTGTGCTTGGAACTGTACGTGGCCTTTTGTTATGATGGAGGGATTCACCATCAACTAAGTAGCACTCGCTAGGCAAGGGTCATGGGTTCCAAAACTGTGTGAAGGGAGAGAGGCTGGGGACAAGTATTAATACTTGGTGGCATGGGCCCCTTGGTGAGGGCCTTACATGCTAATTGCACTTCCTCCTCTCTCCACTGTGGAATATCAGAGCTAATTTTGATTTCATTAGAAGTCTAGTTATTGGCTGCTGAGCTCACTTTGGGCTGACAGTGCACCAGCACTGGGGCTCCCCTACTACAAGCTGAATTCACCTAAGAGCTGAAATCACTGAGTGTTGTGTTAAGTAGTGGGGGAGCCTGAAGATATATTGTGGAGCAGTTTGCGGGACGGCTGGTGAAGCAGTTCGACACGGAGCAGTGTGTGGATGGCAGGAGCGGCTTGTGGGCCGTGGAGCTGAGCGAAGGAGTTTGTGGGGCGGCTGGCGGAGCGGAGTGCTGCTATGGAGCTATGGGGCGGTCAGCTTCAGATCACGTAAGGTGCCTCTTACCCCCGTCCCATTTCCACCCAGGTTGGGAGGTAAAGCTCCGCAGATAAACTTTCGAACTCTGGGGCTGCCCTGACCAGGGACAGAGACTTTTGGGGCATTGGACTTTTGGGACTTTGGGTGATTTGGGGTTGCTGGACTCAAGAACCAAAGGGAAAAGGGCATGCCCCAATTTGCCTGGGGTGGGTTCTTTTTTTTTGCTCATGGGTTGTGTTATGAATCCTGTTGGTGGTGTTTCCCCAACATAATGCCACATTGTTTCTCTCTGTTATTAAAAGGCTTTTGCTACACTCAGACTATGTGCTTGCGAGAGGGGAAGTATTGCCTCTTGGAGGCGCCCAGCGGGGGTGGTATATATTTGTCCCAGGTCACTGGGTGGGGGCTCGAGCCGGTTTGCATTGTGTTATTGGAATGGAACCCCTAGATATTGAACCCGGCCCTTGTTGCTGCCAACTCTGACGGGCAGAAGGGTTACAACAGAAACAACTTCAAACATTTTTTTTCCACAAAATCATTTGGAATGGAAACAGTTTTGCATCCTTAACTATAGGACTTGCTATCAAGCAACCCCCCTCTAATAGCATGTGTTGAATATGGTCCAGTATTAGTGGGGAACTGATCTGGGAGGAGATTAGTACAACAAGGATTTTTAGTATGTTAGATCTCAGGAGCTGCCCGTTATTAAGTGCAGTGGTGTTGTGGAAAAGCTTATGGTGTTTTACCAGGTGAAGTTCGTATCTCCGCTGGCAATAGCCGCTCATAGGTGTTAAATATTCCAGCGTCAGAAATCACAATAGGAGCAAAGACATTCACGAGATCTTGGCCTTTCTGCACACTAACACCTGAAAGGAAAAGGTGAGATGAAAAAAAAATTAATAATCCACCCCTAGGCCACTTTCCTCTGCACTGGCCGGGGGCAGGAGCCCTTTACTCTCATGGGGCTGGAGTGACAGACACAAACGGTGTGTGATCAGGTCAGGTGCAGGAAGGAGGCTGGATCATGTATGGGGCAGGGACTTACCACAGGAGCATTTGGACATGGGGGCAAAAACATAAATAACCGGGGAGAGCATTTATAGGCTTTTTGATGGCACTTCTAGCATTTCCAGGCGCTCACAGGTTGGGAAGTATTAGATCCATTCTCTAGATGCCAAGATACTGCCATGGTGGATGCTATAGAAAACCCTTAGGCCACAGATTAATGGGAGGTTTTGCATCTGTGAAAACAGGGCTGACCTTGGCTTCCTTGCCACTGATGGGAGACAAGGGGAGCTGGCATCTGGGAGGGGAATTGGGTTTTGTGGATGGTTGTCAGAAAAGGGCCTTAGCTGGAGTTGTCAGGGGAGGTGCTAGGACTGGACAGCAGGGAGGGGGTACTTGTCACTGGGAATGGGGGTTGGCAGTATGCAAATAGTTCAGATTGAGAGCCGTTGTGGGGAAGGTGTGTCTATTGGTGACTTATCCCTCCTCTTCCTCACACCCATCGCCATTCCAGCTCTGCCCTCCCCTCCTTCTCGTAAAAATGACCTCAGGGCCCAGCTGCATCTCCATGGGGCCCCAACTCCTTTTTGCCTGTGCTGGGGTGCAGACAGAATCTGGCACACTCCAGATTCCTGTCTCAGGGTAACCGAGACTCCACTCTCCGTCCAATAAGGTGCCGCTCACTTGCTTAGCCGTGCAGGTTGCTGTGAACACCCTGCCCTGCTCTCTGCAATAGTTCCCCATTCTCCATAGGTTCGTAAACCCCCGTCATCGCCACAATGAGCTGAGCGCCAGCTAGCAGTGCATTAGGCGACGTATCTCTCACATGCAGTTCGATGCCTTCGCTAGGAATATTGAACATATTCCTTCAATAGAGTCCTGCGCAGGGTCTGAGATGCCATATCAGGATCTAGATAACTTGGTGGCCTGCATGGGCCCAGCGTACAGGCAGCTGGGGCCAGAGCTCCTTGGAATTAGGCAGGGGGCAGTGCCAGGGGAGGGGAGGGTGAGATGGTGGCCAGCTGGCTGACTGCACGGAAAGCAGAACAAAGCCCCAGTCTCTCACTTTGCCTGCAATGCGCTGGCTCATCTCCAGCAGCTGGCCAGCCCTTCTAGTGCTCCTTGGCTCCTCTGCAGGGCAAGCTCCTCTGCACGCATCCTCACACACACACACACGCTCTGTACTCTGCAGTTTGGGATCTGTGCAGAGGGTACCTTGTTCCTCTTTGATATAGGGGCTGACGTGAGCTTGAAGGGAGAGGCTTGACCCAGCCTCACTCACCACAGGCTTTGCCTTCTGCATTCACCAAAATGCTCTGCACCACCGCCTTGGTTAGAACAGCCCCGCCAGCCTGCTCAATCACTGGGATGGTGTGGAAGGCGATTTCACTGGGGCCACCTCGGGGATACCATGCCCCTTCCATATAGTGATTCACAAGAACTGCATGTAGGGAGAAGCTGGCGCTGGCTGGAACCACTCCTGGAAGACAGAGCAAAGAAGAGGGATTGTTCCCATACAGAACTTTTCATTGCTGCGTTTCTTCCTCAGGCAGCCTAACCGAGAAGAGAGCTGTATTAAGCTGTGGAACGGTCTCCCATCATTGGAGCCGCTGAAACTAGACAATGCATTTGAGAACACAGTGTACGGAGCAATGCTGCAATGAATAAATGACTAACAGCTCTTTTCCTGCTATGGTTTGAAGACTAAGGGAGACCATCACACTAATTTGGAGATGACACCAACTCTATCTACATCTCCTCGGACCCAATCTCAGATGCACACTGGAGGAGGAGGAGGAGGGAAGTCTTGGGTTAAAGATTATGCTGAGGTTACGGGCAGTGGAAGGTGCAGAGTCAGGAAGTGTATGCAGCTCCCAGGGGAGATGTTCCTTTTACTTAAGAGGGGTAGTCTGTTTTGGTGACAGTTAGCTGAAGGAAGCTGAGACAAACCAAGAGGTACACAGAGGGTGGACGGGGATGGAAGAGGGGGTGAAAGGTGTGGCCAGTTAACACTGGCAGGGTAAACCTGCTAAGAGTAGAGATAATAGGTCTAAAAGTTAGACAGAGAAGAGCAGAGGGCCAAGAACTGCGGCACTCCAGAGAATAGGGGGCCAGACAAAGGAACAGTCTCTATCATAAAGTGAGCAGTTTGATCAGTCAGAGCACAGCCACCATAAGACAGTTCATGTTTTCAAGTTTTTCTCCCCAACTGGGGGGCCAGAATTTTTTTTAAGTGAAAACTAGGCTTAAGATGTTTACAGTTACCTAATAACCTGACTCCAGGAGCTGGGGCTTTAAGACCACCACCAGATATCACAAGATTCTGGATAACAGTGCAAGACTTGGCAATGCTGTCCTTTACTAGTTATAACTAATACACAATTAAACCTTTATAGACAAATCTGGAGAAATGAGATGGAGTCCTAGGACTAACTTTGTCTGGAACTTAAAGCCAGACAAATTCAAATGAGAGAGAAGGTACAAATTTGTAACAGTGAGGGTGATTAGTCAGTGGAACAGATTTCCTAGGGAAATGCTGGCTTTTCCATCTCTAAGTCTTCAGATAAAGACTGGAAGCTTTTCTGGCAGATATTCTTAGCTAGGCGAGTTATGGGGCTCAAGACAGGAGTAACTGGGTGAAATTCTATGGTCTGTGATATGCAGGTCATCAGACAAGATGATCACAATGCTCTTAATTTTTTTCATAGTTTTTTTTTAAATCTATAAATCTCTGACTAAAGGGTGCCAGTGTCTGAGAGCAGCTTGGCATACTAAGCCGGAAGTTTTAATAATTTCTACAGCGCCTCTGGTAGTAGCAATCTATGCACACACATGGCAGCTGGGTCTGCTTCTCTTTCCGCTGGGCTGGATCATCCAGACTCATGCCTGGAGAGCACCGATTTTGCAGGCAGCTGAGGATGGCAACTTGCACCACTCGGACTGACAGTTGGCTTTCTCCTGACTTTAATTCTGCAGTCATCTGGAAATTTGCATGCTAGCAAATTTTTTGTCTGACCCAGCCCAGCAAATGCCTGCGTGTGAGTCACCCCAACCATTAACTTGTATATTGCTGTCATCTCTCTTCTCCAACCCTTGCTGGTTTTTTTAAAAATAGGGTTTCATGTGGTTTTTACTCTCCACTGATCTTCTTTTCCCACTCAGTGGGTCCTGATTCTGTTTAATGGAGTTGAAAGCGAACATGACCTTTTAGTAGTTGATTACGCACCCTGACGTGTACATAGCACCTTTCATCCGAAAATCCCCGTGTACTTGGTAGATCTGAAAAACCTATTACAAACTCTACGGTAGACACATGTTTTAAAATGCTGCACTAAAAGAGCATGATTTAGGTTGCAAAGTCAAGCCCTGCAACGTTAGGAAATGCCAGCTTTACAGTTGCCCATCCCACCTTAATTCTGCCCCCTTGCATGTCTCTCCTGCGCACTGAATGAGGCAGGGATCCTGGGGGAAACACATGGTATTTCATCCTGTAATTAAAGACAGTCTCATATATTGTATGCACCAGGATCAGAGTAAAGGTTGCTGGGCAACCTCAGGTTGATCATTTTTTGAGTGCTTGACTTTGCAAACAATATAACATCACTTTGACGCAGGTTTTTATATGTGATTTCCTAGGTTTCTTTGGGGGGGCAGGAAAAACGTAAAAACAAATTCTGGTATGTACAACTCTGACAACCCCTGAATCATCAGGAGAGTTTGAACCCTGAACCTTTAACACTGCGGCACGGACGGCTTCCACTCAACCTGCGGGACTAGCTACGTTCACGGACGGCTGGAGAAGGCTGTTATTCCAGACAAGAGGATGGTCTGATGGGGCCAGAAGCTGGAGCTGGGGAGTAGTTGCGGGGAGTCCAGCGTCCCTTCCCCTGGTGTTGGGAGCAAGTTCCTGCCCCATGTGAGGCACCCAGAGGCAGGATGGGACACTGAAGACAAGTTCCATGTGTGTGGTTGAAGGGGGAGCCAAGCCAGGGTCTTGCTCACTACTACTTCCCCATACAAGCCAACTGTTCTACCCACCTAAATGCAGCCATCTCTGGGGTTAGCAGCTCAAAGCAAAAACAGGAGTTCAGAGCAGGGTGTGAAGAAAATTGTGCCCGATGGAAACTGCAAGGAAAACTCAGGGCTGCAGAAAGTAAAGATCAGAACTGGACTCTGACCAGCACCCCAGAGCTAAAACATGGACTTCTGCAAAAGGGGACAAGGAATGGACAAGGTTTCCCATGCACCACAGGGCAGTCCAGGCAGGATATTTTCGGAGAAGAGGGTTTATACCAGAAAACTGGTCTGTCTGCTAAAAACAAGTCACCTACCATAAGTGGGAAAGATATAGCTAAATACCGCTCTGAGCTCTTCGTTTGTGGTGAGTTCACTGACCACGTCTGTCAAGCTTCGGGACGTCATCTTAAAGAAAGGGGAGAACCATGCCAGCAGGCCGGTGCGGCTCAGGAACTTGACCAGGGGCACAGGCACCATTTTCAGAACAGTCATGTGCGTAGTTCCTTGAGCAACTCTCTGAAAGGGGAAAAAGCAACAGCTGTGAAGTATCACAGATGGCTTCGGGGACTGGGCTGGAGCAGAAGTTCCGTGAAGTTTTGCCATTGCAAGGCAAAGGGCCAGAGAACTTGGCTGCATAGAGGGAGACATTGATCACACAGCAGCTCCCAGAGCTGCCCACAAGCTGCCTTCTTGCCAGTCACTTGATAAAGTACCAAAAGGCCAGCCCAGTCTCCCACTCTGGCTCAAGAATGTTAGTTACCCAGCAGCTCTGACATGCAGGACACCCCAGGGATCTCTGATAACACCTTGGCCCAGGGGTCATTTCCTCCGACAGGACGTGCTTGCCCTTAGGCAGCCCCGGTAGCCGTACCACCTTGAGGACAGTCGTCATCTTACACCCAAAAATTCAATCCTTTTTAAATCACAGCATCCCAGCGGGAAGAGCTGGACACTCGTGTATCCCTGTGTTTGAAGTGCAGGGTATTGTTCTAGCTGGATGACCACTAAACTCGGAGAGGAGGAGTTAACATCATAAAGACAAAGCCAGTGTTACCTTTACAAGTCTCACAAATTTCTCAATAGCCACGGCTTCATCTGGAAACTGTTTCTTTAGCCCTTCGACATACTCCTTCTTCCCGCTGTACAAGCGATACATTTTGCTGTTTCCAGGCTCCCCCAGAATTACTGCATCAAAGACGGATGGCATCTTGGACCACTGCAGCTGCCCTTCCGTGAGCTGGTCCACAAGGAAACGCATCAGGGACCTCTCCCCTATCTGCCCTATGTAATGAATACCTGGAAGGCAATGGCGAATGGTTACACAAGAAAGCCACAGCCCAGAGATTAGATTGCAATGGGATGTGGCTATGTGACATGCTAGATACAGTAGAACCTCAGAGTTACGAACACCTCAAGAATGGAAGTCGTTTGGAACTCTGAAATGTTCGTAACGCTGCACAAAACGTTCTGGTGGTGCTTTTAAAAAGTTTACAATTGAACATTGACTTCATACAGTTTTGAAACTTTACTATGTAGAAGAAAAATCTTTTTTAAAATTTTCCCTTTTAGTTTTTAGTAGTTTCCATTTATTACAGTACTGTACTGTATTTGCTTTTTTATTTTTTTTGGTTCTTGCTGCCTGATTGTGTACTTCTGATTCCCAGTGAAGTGTGTGGTTACCAGTCAGTTCGTAACTCTGGTGTTCGTAACTCTGAGGTTCTACCGCACATGCAAAAGGCTAGAGGGGCATTTTAACAAATACATTTGTGACAGGAAAGGCTGCAACAGGACACACTCCACCCAGTCAAATCCTCAAAAGCATGGAAATAAGAAGGTAAGGGTAAGATTTCCAGCATTCCTTGTCCCACACCTCCTATGGCTCTGTTGATAAACACTCCATGAGGCTTTCACTTCCACCTCTAATGCCTACTGAAAAGCAGCGTATACCCCACCTTCATCCTGCTTGCTCTCACACAGAACCTGAAGGGTGACCCCATACTCATGTATCTCAACAAATCAACACATCTGACAACCTCACAGTCTGTACCTTTGGAAAATTATTCTGCTTTCATATTGCTGAGGTCACTGTTAAAACTGTAAGTCTAATGTGTCTTTAAAAAAAGAGCCAGTTGAATCAAATCTAGGAACACAACTTGATTAAGGGTAGGGTTGCCAGGTGTCTGCCTGGTCAAAAAGGGACCCTGGCGGCTCTGGTCAGCATGGCTGACTGGACTGTTAAAAGTCCAGTTGGTGCAGGGCTGGCAGACTCCCTACCTGGCTCCGCACGGTTCCCTGCAAGCTGCGATGTGTCCCGTGGCTCCTAGATGGAGGGACGGCCACGGGGCCTCCGTGCACTGCCCCTTCCCCCGGCTCTGCAGCTCCCATTTGCCAGGAACTGCAGCCAATGGGAGCTGTAGGGCTGGTACCTGCGGGTGGAGGCAGTGCGTAGAGCCGCCTGACTGCGCCTCCACCTAGGAGCAGAGTGATATGTCGCTGCTTGCGGGGAGCTGCCTGAGATGAGCACCACCCGGAGCCCGCACCCCTCACCCCCTCCCACACCCCAACCCCCTGCCCCATCCCTGAGCCCCCTCCCGCACCCAAACCCCCTCCCAGAGTCCGCACCCTCACCCCCTCCCACACCCTGAGCCCCCCCCTCCTGCACCCTCACCCCCTCCCATGCCCTGAGCCCCCCCCTCCTGCACCCAAACTCACTCCCGGAGCCCACACCCCAACCCCTGCCCCAGCCCCGAGCCCCTTCCCACACCCAAACTCCCTCCTGGAGCCCGCACCCTCTCCGAGCCCCAACTCCCTGCCCCAGCTCAGAGCCCCCTCCTGCACCCCAAACCCCTTATCCCTGGCCCCACCCCAGAGCCCTCACCCCAGGCCTCAACCTCCTGCACCAGCCTAGATCCCCCTCCCACACCCTGAACCCCTCATTTCTGACCCCATCCCGGAGCCTGTACCCCCTCCCGCACCCCAACCCCCTGCCTCAGCCCGGAGGCCCCTTCCACACTCCGAACCTCTCGGCCCTACCCGCCAGCCCAGAGCCTCCTACTGCACCCTCATCCACAGCCCCACCCCAGAGCCCGCATCCACAGCCAAAGCCCTCCTCCCCCCCCGCACCCCAACCCCCTGACCCAGCCCAGTGAGTGAGGGTGGGGGGATAGAGTGAGTGGGGGCAGGGTCTCAGGGAAGGGGTGGGACCTTGGAGAAGGGGCAGGGCAGGGGTGTTCGGTTTTGTGCGATTAGAAAGTTGGCAACCCTAATTAAGGGCTGGGCTGGATTCTCCATCACCGCCAATTTTAAAATCAAGATTGGACATTTTCCTAAAAATATTTCAAACCGGAGTTGTTTTGGGGAAATTCTCTGGCCTGTGCGATACAGGAAGTCAGTCTAGATGATCACAGTGGTTCCCTTCTGGCCTTAGAATCTGAATCTACAATTGTGTGGTTATTGCATAGCATCACTGCAAGACAGAGTTAAGTTGGTTGAGTGACTTAGCTGTGCATTTCTTACCCTAATATGTCTGGATTTCTTTTAAGTTTAACCTTACCTGTGAATTCCCTGGGTTTGAAAGGCTAGCTTTGGAAAGAAATGCAAGATCTCTAATGGTTTTTATCTCTAAGTGACTTATATGTACTCTCAACCTTAATTCCAATTAACTATGTTTTTATCCGGGAATTAAAATTATCTTAGTCACCAACATTACTGTGACTAAGAGAGGTAGAGACATTCCCTGCTGGGTATTGTTTCTGGCACTTCCTTCATGTCTCAGAATTCTGTTTACTCCTATGAAAACAAGCCAGTATCTGAAGGGCAGTCAATCAATTATCTAGCTTACAGTGGGGAAAAGGAAGAGCAGCAAAATCCATACTCAGAGCATTCAGGCTTCTCAAAATCCAGATCTAAGATTATGTTAAAAGCAATGCTTACATAATAATCACGTGTCAAACACTTGCATGTTCACAACTAATATGAAGACCTTACAGGGATTTTAACAATACTCTTACTACATCTGAGATTAGAGGGGAAAAAGTTAAATTTGAATGTCAAATCAAGCATCAATATCTGTCTATTTTAAAAAAGGCAGGCATATTATAAAAATTTACCTTAACTACAGGTGTTCATATCTTAAAATCTTTCTTACGTTATATAATTAGGCCTCGAAGACTAGTTTTCAGGATACGTACAAAATATATAGCGTTTATACAGGTGAACATATATTGTTTAAACGGTTCAAACTATTTCCTAAATTCTTTCTAAAATGTGTGTTCAAGAAGACCTGCTACATACCATAAATATTTATAGTTAGAGGCCCCAATCTAATTTTCATTTTAAATCAGTGGGAACCTTATAGGAAAGGGTATTACTAGAGATGTGGAGGAGTACTTGTGGCACCTTAGAGACTAACCAATTTATTTGAGCATAAGCTTTCGTGAGCCACAGCTCACTTCATCGGTTACATGCAGTGGAAAATACAGTGGGGAGATTTTATATACACAGAGAACATGAAACAATGGGTGTTACCATAATTGTTCACCTTACCTGATCACTCTCGTTACAGTGTGTATGGTAACACCCATTGTTTCATGTTCTCTGTGTATATAAAAATCTCCCCACTGTATTTTCCACTGCATGCATCCGATGAAGTGAGCTGTGGCTCACGAAAGCTTATGCTCAAATAAATTGGTTAGTCTCTAAGGTGCCACAAGTCCTCCTTTTCTTTTTGCAGATATAGACTAACACGGCTGCTACTCTGAAAGTAGAGATGTGTTATTTGCAATTCCTTTTAAGCGCACACCAATTAGTTCCACAAGGAAAAAAAATATAATGGTAAGAGGACCTTTTAGACGGCAAATGTTAGCACCTAAAAAGGAAGGAAATGCCATGATCAAGACTGCAGAGCTGATCATCCCTGCTGGGCACCTTCTTATGCCACTGACGTCTGTACCAACTGGGTGTTTGAGGCCCCCAGATCAGATTTATACACTTGCTCTACGCAGGTGTAAATGACACACCAGGTATAAGGCAGTGGATTCAGATCTCGCCCCTACTCCATGTGTGTATTCATTACAGTTCAGTCTTTTTAAGGACATGAACTTGTTCTCAAATAAAACAATAGGAGACAAGCTTTTCTACAACCGCAGCCAGAGGTGTGACTGCAGCATGTGTTGTACTAAGAGCAGAGAAGGAGCCTGAGGGAGGCAGCTAGTCTTACAGCTATCTGGGGTATATCTTCAGTCACACCCCCCGGCTGCAGTGCAGACTCACCCTTAGACACACACGCAACTTCTTAGAATATGGTTTCATTCTTGAATCCTTAGACCTGGTGCCAGATTCTCAGCAGCACCCAATGAGCAATGGGTGCAGCTGAAGACTGGACTGCAACAGAGCCATTTGTATCTCCTCGCTCGGAGGATGGGATTCGGCCCCAGCCCTAACCCTTTTTAAGGAGCATGAGGGCTACTCTGAGCTTTGCTAGTTACCAGTGACCCCCGGGAGCCATTCAGTATCTGCCGATTGCCAGAACATTTGGAAAGCACGTACTACGCATTTCTTCTCAGCCCACCAGCGCTGCCTTGCTCAGGGATTGCAATGCAGGGGCTGGGATAATTAAGCACGAAGCTAGCTTGCTGTGTGAGCGTAAGCTCTCTGCTGCCACAAATAAATAGACATATGTTCAGCGTGTTACTGCAGGGAATGAAAACGTTGGCTTCCTTTAGGGGTGAGATGGGAAGACCGAAGGAGTGCTTTACCTGCTGTTGAGCTACTTTGCTTATGCTTAGGGGTCGGTTAAAACCTAAAATCACCAATACAACACAGCTCATACTCAAAGAACTGTGTTTATCCAATAAGCACTGCAAAAACATTGACAAGATCTACTCAATTCATGCTCCCCGGCTTGTATCTAAGGGCTGGTCTACCCAGAGCAGTCCTGTGGACTACAGGGATATGATTTCTAAAGGGCACTAACATGTGCATTAATGAATTGGTCTGTGTAGAGCCTGCTGGTGCCCACTGTTTGAAAGAGTACGACGTTAAAGTGCACTAGGGAACATCACAAAGAGATTACTCATTACAATCAGACATGCCGAACCCGTGAAAAAAATGCAGAAATTGGGCTTGTTTTTGGCTTAATTGGCTTGGGAGTTGCTTGTTGGCTAGTTTTTGGCTTGTAGCTTGTTGTTTGTTTGGCTTGTAGCTTGTTGCTTCTTTTTGTTGATCAGCTCCCGGCAAGCAGGGGCAAGGGGGGAGGGGAGAGAGTCGGGGTGCACAGCGGGCCCACCACAGTCCCAGACTGCACGCCGGGGGGATCTAGTCACATAGAGAGTTGGGGTTCTTAGGGATTGGCTGGTTTTGGCCTTGTTTTGAAATGGGATTTGTTTGATTTTTGGCTTATTGTGAAAGTCGGAGTGCTTATTTACCGTGTGAAAGTCGGCAACTGTGATTACAATATATACATGTTACTCATTACAGTATATACCAGCTGTGGCCAAACTTACTGACCCTCTGAGCTGCATACAATAATGTGCAGGAGGTCAGACTAGATGATCATAATGGTTCCTTCTGACCTTAATATCTATGAATCTGTGAATCCTCAGAAGTTCGAGAGCTGGGTGTGCCCCAAGCCCCAGCAGGCGTCTGAAGCCTGAAGCTCTCCCCCCCACTCCCCTAGTAGGCGGAGAATGGAGGTGGGGACCACCGCGAGACGCACTTTAACTGTAAAAGAGCCACATGGGGCTTGCGACCTGTGGTTTGGCCACCCCGGTACATACAAAGAGAAAACCTTGAAACCCCCTGAGTTTTGGACATCCACGCAGAACTCAAAAATTGCTACAAATAAACCCTGAAAAACAGAAGCCTACCGATGCTGCTGTCTGCTCCTCCCCCTGGACTAATGGGGTGAGGGGTGGGACAGGAGAGAGTAAGCAGCATTCTGGAAAGGGGTGCCACAAAAGTATTTAGGTGTCTAACTCCAGAGGATCTGGGTTGGAAGTCCTTGAGGATCTGGACTGAAGTAATGTATTCCTACCCTACCCCCCCCCCCGTACCACAAGCAAGAGTGAAAGAGGGGGTGAATTGTGCCCCAAAGCACAATCCCTTCCCAGAGCTCCTCCTCGAGGCAGGACAGCGACAGGCCACCTGTCAACCCAGCTCAATCTAGTCCTTAGGGAACATTTTACAAGCTCAGCAAACAATCTGCTCCCTGTGCTCAGGGGGTGATTTTTCAAAGGTGTGTAATCCAGGCAACATAAACCCGTTTGCCTTCTGAGTCCAGCTACACGCTACTGTATGGGGAGGGCTAGCTTCACACCGACTTCGCCTTTCGCCCCCCGGCCAATGCGGTTGCTGGGAGACTCGGAAGAGTCAAGAATGGTTTTATAACTGGGAAGCCGGTTGTTGGCCCCTCCTCTGGCTCAGAGCCGGCTGAGCGGCTGCCCTGCCCATCACCAGACTTCTCCAACTTTACATAAGCCACCTTTGACCAACAAAATGTCAAGCGTTTCAAATAGCTCTGGGCACACTGCAGGGGAAATCCTACAACCTATTTGTGAATAGTCCGGGAATCTCCTTTTTCGTCTATTAAAAAAACCTTCCAAAATGCCGCCGTGCTGTTTCTGCCTCCTCCCATCAGCATTTGTAAATATTAGTTTGCTTGAAAAGTAACAATAAGAACACCCATAGTGTTTCTGTAGCACCTTCGACAGGTTGGCCTCAGCTATTCAATATCCCTTATGTGGCAAAAAGAATGCAGGATTACTTATCCCACGCGCTTACGCACAAGCCAGTGCTAGTCTGGGGCCAGTGAGGTGGGTGTTAAAAATCATAGACTACTTATTAGCAGGGCAGGTTTACACCTTAGAGTGAGTAGGAGGGAGCCAGGGAATCGTATGCACGGAACTCACTTCTGGATGGATGGGCCAAGGGGCATACGGTGACTTTAACAGAAGTTGAAGTTTACAGTCCAGCCCCTCAGAAGTCCCAGCTGCAGAAGTTCTCTGCTCTTATGGGGCCAATCAACTCTGCAAGCTATCTGGACCAAGTGGGTCTCTGTGCTCTTGCAGATAGGCACACTCCTTGCTTTCTCCTTTCCCACTCCTCCTCGGGCTTGAGAGGATTTTAATGCAGATCAGATAGTGCCCTTTCACAAACCAGCCCTCCGGGCTGCTGTGTGATGGACCGCTCTGTCACATGCTTCCTTCTGGGAACGCTCAGGAAGAGTTCTCTCAAGACTTGGGCCTGTTTATTCACGATCGCTACCAAGGAAAGGCACTGCCTGCCCCCTCCGCCGGGGCCCATTTCTCAACGGGTGCCATCTGATTTCCCTCTTGGCCGGTTTCTGGGCAGACTCACCTACATCAAACTCAAAGCCGTTCTTGCTGAAGGTGTGGCAGCAGCCGCCCGCCTTTCCATGCTGCTCCAGAACCACCACTCGCTTCCCAGCTTTGGAGAGGAGCACGGCTGCGGCCAGCCCCCCGATGCCACTTCCGATCACAACAGCATCCAGGTTCTCAGGGACCTTGGCAGCCGAGAAAGCTGAAGAAGAAGGAGAAAGTTGTCATCAACACGTGGCTACCTCCAACAACTGGGTCAGTAACTCTCCTGCTGTCTTCCCCTGCTCATTCCTAGGACCAGACCCAAATTGGGCCATTGTTTACCTTCTAAAGGATTTGTGTGTTAGATGCGGGTCCATTAGCATTCCCTGGCTGCTAAACAAATAGTACAGGAACTGCTGTTCTTTCCAAACCTGCTGGAACTGGGAAGTGCAAGGCGGGTCACAAGGAAGCTGCTTCTCAGGATGGAGGCCCGGGTCCGACACTCTCCAGTTTTGGGGAGGGGCATTCTTGTAACAGAGGTGTGAGACTCTTGGCAAAAGAGCAAAGAGCTGGTTTCCATATTCACTGTGTAAAGTGCAAGACTGTAAGATAGTTTTGGGGTGGTCCTGGCTAAGCTGGCAAGATCAAACCGATTATAAAAGGTGGGGCACTATCGTGTATCCTGGCAGCAGATTACCTTCCCGAGAGTGGGGCTACTAAAGAAGCTCAGGTTCATCACCCGCCAGTAGGGTCATTACAAATTGCCCCTGGAAAAACCAAGGGTGACACCAGGCTTTCACAGCCAGGCTCAGGATCAACATTTCTCCTGCTTCACCAGTTCAGTTTCACAGATAGAATCAGAGCTAGAAGAGCATCCAGATCATCCTCGGTCCTTGCCAAAGGGCTTATCATCTAAATACACTCTCCAGTCAAGCTGTAAACATCCCATACAATAGGATTGTCCGATTGGTCCAATAAAATTGGACCCCCACCTTGTCTCACATTTCCCCTGGACAGACCCTTTCCCGGAGGACCAGATCTCTCTCTTCTCAGCTTTACCTTTATACTCCTACCACCTTCATACCACACAGTAAACTATTTCTCCAGCTCCTTGGTATTTATACCTTTCATCTACACAAATAACCAGTGGCAGAAGTAGGCTGTTATCTTCCATGTGGAGCAGCCTGCTGAGGGAGACCTGATACACTTTGTCAGCGGGTTACACAGCAGGGGAATGTTGAGTATTAGGATTTCCTGGCTCTGGGAGCAGTGTGCTCTAGTAGTTGGTTAGTGCACAACCAAGCACATAGCTTGGCACAGTCCTTCTGAAAGGCAGCGTGGCAAAGTGGGGGAGACTTGGGTCTGTTATATTAGAGATGAGGGTTCTATCGCAGTTCTGTCTGACGTGAGGTTGCATAACCTCTGTTATCTTATCTGTAAGATGGATCAATGATAGTTACTGCCCCTAAAGTAGTGGTCTGAGGTCTTGGTTAGGAAGAAATATTAACAGCAGCCCAGGGGAAGAGAACTTATGGTGTCTTGGGTTGCAGCTCAGGGCGCTTCTCCTAGGAAATCTCCTAGGCTATGGGGTATTTTGCAATGGAATCTGACTCCCTTGACATTTTTTTTGGATGTGGGTACATGACTAAGTGCCAAATGCCACACGTGATGCTTGGAAGATCTGATGAAAGATAACAGACAAGCTTGGGGGCAGGGTCTCTTCCTTCCCCATGATGTGGAGAGAGCAGTACAATTTCCAGAGGTGAAAATAGACACTGTTAATGTTCATGCAAGATTCTGTTCCTAGTTCTGGTGCATTCCCCCCAGAGATGGAACATGCCCCTTAGTGCTTTAAGAAAAGAAGCTGTCTCAGAGGCAAAAGTGGAAGTGGGTAGGTGGGTAGGGAGAACCAAGGAGCAGACTTATAGCCTACCCTCCACAAACAGAACGCTTCGTTCCAGACTTTGGAACATGAGTGAAACATATGCGGATGATTGAACTGCACACCAGCCCAGTGTTTTTGCATTACCTAACAGGGTGTGGGCATTACCTGGGGGCAATGAGGGTCGGTTATACAAACCACCGCATGGAATCATAGAGGTTTATCTCTGAGTCACAGCTCTTTGACTGTATAGAGAAAGGGGAGGGAATGCACTTAACTTGAGGAATAGCAGCCTTGATTTCAGGCAAATTACCCAATCAAGGGATGAATTAGGCCAGCAGAAAGGGGTAGGGTGCTTTCACCACAGGGAGAGAAAAGGCTGGAGGGTGCATACAAGTACTCCTGGCTATTGGGGAGGGGGGCATGGGCACTGGCAGGTGTTGGTGGGTATGGGTATATGGCACTGACTTTCAGATATTGATGGATGTGGAGGGGTGCAAGTGGGCAGGCACTAGTGAGTATAGGGAGGAAGCGTGTGTGTGTGTGTGGACAAAGGTGACAGGGAGGTGGAGAAGGAGATCTGGAAATCGGCTAATGAGAGAACAGCTGTGCAGAAAGAAAGAAAGAAAGAAAGAAAGAAAGAAAGCAGCTCCCAGTTCCAATCTTTCTTGGCTTGCCTCTGCCCAGACAACCTGCCGGGGTAAGGGGCCGTTTTCCCTCTATGCACTCCCCATCACGCCCACCCCCCTTCCAGCTGTGGCTGGAGCAGGTGCTGCCAGCAAAAGCACTTTCAGGTACCTTGTTTGATAACCTTTTTCCGAACATCCTTGTCAGTCACCAGGGGGGCAGGTGGCCTCCTGCAGTCAGCAGAGAAAGGGTTGGGGGAGCTGCTGCCCCTGAGGAGCCTCCTGAGCACTGCGAGAAGCAGGAGGGCGAGCAGGACGCAGTACAGCCACATAACTGCTGTGATTTCTCTCCGAGGAATGCCCCTGAAAGCTGGGCAGCCCTTTGAAAGGGCACCTGCCCCTCCTTCCAGGGGGAAGTCCTCCGCTCTCATTCAGAAACTTCCCCTTAAAGGCACAGTCAAGAACTGAGTCTGTGCCTGAACCCCAAAGAGATTTGAACACCTATTGAGTCTCCCTCTCTTAGGGTTAATTTTTAGGGCTTGTTTACATGAGGAAACTGACCAGCACAGTGATGCCAGCATAATATTACTTCAGCTATACCAGTGTAATTCTCCATGTGGCTGGTCTATCAGTGTAATTATACCAGTGTAGCTTGGCCAGTAAAACTCCTCATGTGTATGTGGTTTTGGGGCATTAAGAGTGCCTTTTTTTAGTTTAGTTTAAGCCGCTTCCAAAGAGTCATGCGCTAAAGGGAATCCACATCAAGAATGTCTGCTCGGTTCTCCCCCACTTTTGCGGGAGGGTTTCTCGGCGGTCTGAGGCTGTGTACGGTGATGTCTTGGACGTCGGTTCAAAGTAGGGTCTCCAACGGTCCCCCTATCTGGGGAAAAAAATTTGGGATTAGGTCCTGCTCTGAGCAGGGGGTGGGACCAGGTGACCTCCTGAGGTCCCTTCCAACCCTGATCTTCTGTAATTCTATTACAGCAAGAGCCGGAGTTGCTGAGTGCTGCAAGTTAAGGAAGTATGGGCTGGATGAATGCACTATAAGGTGGGTAGAAAGCTGGCTAGATTGTCGGGCTCAACGGGTAGTGATCAATGGCTCCATGTCTAGTTGGCAGCCGGTATCCAGTGGAGTGCCCCAAGGGTCGGTCCTGGGGCCGGTTTTGTTCAATATCTTCATAAATGATCTGGAGGATGGTGTGGATTGCACTCTCAGCAAATTTGCGGATGATACTAAACTGGGAGGAGTGGTAGATACGCTGGAGGGGAGGGATAGGATACAGAAGGACCTAGACAAATTGGAGGATTGGGCCAAAAGAAATCTGATGAGGTTCAATAAGGATAAGTGCAGGGTCCTGCACTTAGGACGGAAGAACCCAATGCACAGCTACAGACTAGGGACCGAATGGCTAGGCAGCAGTTCTGCGGAAAAGGACCTAGGGGTGACAGTGGACGAGAAGCTGGATATGAGTCAGCAGTGTGCCCTTGTTGCCAAGAAGGCCAATGGCATTTTGGGATGTATAAGTAGGGGCATAGCGAGCAGATCGAGGGACGTGATCGTTCCCCTCTATTCGACATTGGTGAGGCCTCATCTGGAGTACTGTGTCCAGTTTTGGGCCCCACACTACAAGAAGGATGTGGATAAATTGGAGAGAGTCCAGCGAAGGGCAACACAAATGATTAGGGGTCTGGAACACATGAGTTATGAGGAGAGGCTGAGGGAGCTGGGATTGTTTAGCCTGCAGAAGAGAAGAATGAGGGGGGATTTGATAGCTGCTTTCAACTACCTGAAAGGGGGTTCCAAAGAGGATGGAGCTCGGCTGTTCTCAATGGTAGCAGATGACAGAACGAGGAGTAATGGTCTCAAGTTGCAGTGGGGGAGGTTTAGATTGGATATTAGGAAAAACTTTTTCACTAAGAGGGTGGTGAAACACTGGAATGCGTTACCTAGGGAGGTGGTGGAATCTCCTTCCTTAGAGGTTTTTAAGGTCAGGCTTGACAAAGCCCTGGCTGGGATGATTTAACTGGGAATTGGTCCTGCTTCGAGCAGGGGGTTGGACTAGATGACCTTCTGGGGTCCCTTCCAACCCTGATATTCTATGATTCTATGATTAAATATCCCTGAGGAACGTAGGCGAGTTATGATTAATGGTGATAACAGTCCGGGTAATAACAGCCGCGGGAGGAGGGCTGGGGCAGGGTGATCAGAAAACAATACAGTGTCGTCGGAAGCAAGGCGGTGCGGCTCCTTGCTCTCAGAAGCCCTTTCTCCCAAGCGTTAATGGGGCATCGGAGTTAAATGGATTGTAACTGGTGAAAGGCCCCCCCCCCCCAATCCCAACGGGCTCCGGCAGCCCCCTGGGCGTGTCAGTGGGGCCAGGGCACTGGGCTGGCCCCCAGTATTCGATGGCCGGGGGTGGCCGGGAGGCGGGCCCCTGGCTGGGGCTCAGGTCCCTTTAAGAGCTTCCCTGGACGGACGCGTCGCCTCTTCGATTGTCCCTCCTCCGACGCCGTAGATTTCGCCGCGCGGGGGGCCTCTGGGAACTGTAGTCGGGGAGGGGAGGCGGCAGCCGCGCCCACTGGGCTCCGCGGTGCCTTCTGGGAGAGCGAGGCTCCTGGAACCACAACTCCCGGCGTGCAGCGCGGCGTGCGCGCCGGCGCTTGGCGGTGGAAGGAGCCGAGGTGGGGGAGAAAGTGAGGTGGGGGAGCGTCTGAGGCTGGGGCTGCGAGGAGTGGCGAGGGCGGGGCTAATCAGACGGGCGGGGGAGGGGTGACTGAGGGGTTCAAAGGTCGCGGGGAGCGGGGGGGCTATAAAGGGGGGAGTGGCCGGGGGGGCTGCAAAGGGCCAAGGGGAGCAGAAGCCTGCGAAGGGGAAAGGGGGGCTGTAAAGGGGGGTCAGGGGGCTGTAAAGGGGGGGAAGCAGAAGCCTGCATGGGGGGAGGGGGGTCAGGGGGTTGCAAAGGGGTCAGGGAAAGCAGAAGCCTGCATGGGGGGAGGGGTTGGGGGAAGGGGTCTGGAAAGGGGTCAGGGGAAGCAGAAGCTTTCATGGGGGGTTTGGGGAAAGGGGGGCTGTAAAGGGGGAGTCAGGGGGCTGCAAAGGGGGAAGGGGTTACGGGAAGCAGAAGGCTGCATGGGGGGAGGGGTTGGGGGAAAGGGGGGCTGTAAAGGGGGGGTCAGGGGGCTGTAAAGGGGTCAGGGGAAGCAGAAGCCTGCATGGGGGGGTGGGGGAAAGGGGGGGTCAGGGGGCTGTAAAGGGGGGGAAGGGGTCAGGGGAAGCAGAAGCTTGCATGGGGGGCGGGGTTGGGGGAAAGGGGGGCTGTAAAGCGGGGGGCCAGGGGGCTGGGGAGGAGTTCTAAGGTCAGGGGGAGCATGTGGGGAGAAGAGGCCAGGTTGCCAGGGGGGCCATGGGGCAGGGCATATGGCTGGGGGGAATGGGATGCGGGGAAGGGGAGAACAGTGCTGGGACTTGAGGGATGAAGGGTGGGAAGGGCCCAGGGCAGGAGCTGACCGGGGAATGGGTGTCTTCCACCTTCCCTGGAAGTAGCTGGCTCCAGCCACTTGCAGGGATGGGCCCTGGGCTGGAAATTCCTTTTCTCCCTGGTTGGAACCCCTCAGACGGCTAGGCAGGGCCAGGGATGAGGGTGAGCTTGGCCATGCGCCTCACTTACACACCGCTCTGAAGTAAGGATGTCTGACCAGGAACCGGGAGGTGTGATTCTCAGCTCAGGTAGACCTACACACGCTAGCTGTGCTCAAGCTAGCATGCTAAAAACAGCGGCGGGGCTGCGATGTTTCAGGCTGATTGCCTGAACACAATCCTGGCAGAGGTCTAGTTGTGGATGGATGGTGGATGACTAGCCTGGCACGCCTTTACTTTTAGCATGCCAGCTCAAGCACAGCTAGTGTGTGTACCTCTGCCTGAGCTGGGAGTCGCACCTGCCAGCTGAAGTGTAGACATGCTTTATCCTGGCTGCAGGGACTGATGCTTTATTTGCCTTTTAAAAGGAGTACTGGCAGCAACCCTTGTAATTAGGTTGCCTAATGCTTCCCATTGTAAAACAAATTCTTGCAGCCTTTATCTGAAGGGCTCTCACTCTCCCTGGTTTGCAGCCGGACTTTGAAATTTGTCCTGGGGATAGTACTGGGGTCGAGGAGGTACCTTTGTTGTTCCAGTACAAATGCATTCTTTTAACTGAAAATTACTATTTCCCATTTGTGTTTTGAGCTTGCTTTTGCACGATGACTCTGTTGTTGCATATGCACTACCCCAGAATCTGTGTTTGATACATAGCTCCAGTTCTGGATGGGATTTCCACCTGCTGCTTTTCCTCCATCAAAAATATTCTGACCTAGGTCGTGTGTATTGCACTCGGAACCAGATACCATGCGCTCTAGACTCACTTCTTCCACAGACTGATGCTAACAATTTTATACCTTTCACCTCCCTTATTATTCAGCGTGGCCTCATACGGGACCAAGAGTCTGCAGAAACTTGAAATAAAACCTAGCTCTGTTAATATGGCAGCTCCAAATCCCATTCAGTCAGCGGCACTGCCTCAGAAAGAAAGAACACCTGCCATATTTTTGTCCTTGACTGTGTTGTCTGTAAAATTAGGTGACTTGTGAATAGGTAGTCCATTACTTGAGTGTGTTATCCTGGATCCTCCTCTAACATCTGGTTCACATAGGGTAGGAACTTTGTCCGGCTACCAGCCAAAGTAGTTAGTGCTTAGCTCAAGAAGTAAAGCTCTGTGTTGCAATGCTGAAGTTTAAGGGGGGAGGAAGAAGTTGTTACATGTGCACATAATAGAATTTTTTATCTTGCTCCTTTCTAATCCCTCCCCAGTGAATTATATACAAAAACTACATTAAACTGAGGGTTTGTAGCCACTGAAAGCCACAAATTAGCGCCCCTGTATCAATGGCTCCAGTGCCCTAGGCAGAACTGGCTGGATGCAGGTCTGCCACTGCCATGCTTCCTCCAGCCCCCAGTGTGCCCCCAATGTTTTGTATGGTCCTTCCTGGAATTCCCCCTGTGTTGGGGGCAGTTTTGTGAATTGGAATATAGATCATGGGCCCAGGAAGCTGGTTTAAGTCACAGTTTCCCAAACCTTTTAAAGTGAGAAAAAGCGAGACATCCTTTTTTCGGTATAAGCTGCAGCTCCACTGAACCCTTTGCAGCATAGACTAGCTCTTACCTAAGTGATTTTTTAACAGTTATTTGCTAAGTGACAACATTCATGTTTTCTCTAACAAAACATCTTGAGGCAGCCCTGAAGCTAGTTGCCAAGATGCGTGACCATGTTCTTCAGCACACAGCTTTTCAAACCTAGGTTTTATTTTTGAGAGGGTGACATGTAGCTCCCATTCACTGCTGACTTGGGCAAAGTATTTGGTCTTGAAGACTGCTACAAAAGAGAACCCTGTCTCACAGTGGCAGGGTATTGCAAAGGGTAAGAGCATATCCATTGCTTTGGAACTCAGTGACGCCCAGTAAAATTCTGGAAGTAATTTT